>NC_058342.1:16861639-17486639 GCF_905475395.1 Chrysoperla carnea | reverse complement strand
CATCCGTATGATAGCAAAGCAAAACTAAAACTGAAGGTCATTGAGTATATAAGTAGGTAAGCAAACAAAATGATGTTATATTAGTTACAGAGGTTAATGCATATAAAATTTACTCACTGTCTCAGTTATAGAGGTAACTATGTCGATAAAATCGAAATAACGAATCCCAGATATAAAGGTTTGCTTCGTCCCAGCAAACAGACATAATTCAATGTCAAAGTGTTGAGACCTCAGCATGAGTTCCAGTTATGGAGGTTTCTTACTTATTCAGGCCCCACTTAACAAAGTCCAGTGTAATTACTGAATCCTTTATGCGTGCCTAGAGCACATATTCACTTGGCACGAATCTAAGAGATCCTTGTCCAACTCCTGCCATAGAGACTCGAATTGTCTTTTATGATACAACAGTTTACGCTATTTTATCTTAAAAAAACATCAATAATAATCGACTTTCACGTTTAAATTTGTATAAAAAATCTAGTAAACAAACATAAAATTCGTTAAGTTAAAAAAAGTACACGGTGTCCATGACCCAGTTGGTGAAGGTGGTTTTTCAAAAATCCAAGAGACCCTTGTTCGATTCTTAATGTGTGTGTATTTTTCCAAAAAATAAGTTGGGCGTCAAAAACAAAGTCTGTAAAAAAATAAAATGATACTTTGCAAATATTATCTCTGGAACGGCAAGTTCAAATTGAAGCTTGCGTTTGAAATTTAATATCATAACCTCTTAGAATCCACCTCAATCACGACCGGAACGAGATAAAAAAAAACATTTTTTAACGTTTTTTTTTTTTTTTTTAAAGTTGAAAAAATCTTTGATTTTCGATTTTATTTAGTACAACATTTTGCTTTCCATCGTTCCAACCGTTAAAACTGTGGTCGATGTTTAAAAAAATTATTTCAATGAATAAAATGCATCAAACTTTATGATAATCGGTGCACCATTTAAAAAAACAGGACTTCGAGAAAAACGCGTTTAAATTTTTTTTTATTACATTACGTGTTACGAATAATTTTATTACGTTACGCGTTACGTTTAATGTGATACGAATTTTGAACTAATACACACCCATTACTTACATCATTTACAACCAAATTATTAAAATAAAAAATCGATTTTCTTAAAATAATTCTGTGTGTCCATTTCGCTTAAGGACGTACGAGCGCCAGGGCAATTTTGGATAAAAGAATTGATTTTTTTGTAAATGAATTTGGTCTAAGTATATATCAATTCTCCAAATTTTAGGAGGGAGGGGATTGCCCGATTATTTTGTGGTAAAACGGTAGATGGACGATTTATTTTCATAGATTTATCCAAAATAGATCGGTGTAAATTACGTATTATTAATTTTTATAAAATCAGTTTGACAAATTATGGTAATGTGTGTGTTAAATTTTGTATCCTATTTAGAATGTTGAAAAAAAAAATGGTCTGTTGACGACCCATACTACCTTAATTTATTAGGTTTTAAAATTTGAACACTCTTAATGGAAGCCTATTAAATATTGTCTATATTGACTGATTTTATAATATACAACACCCATAAAATATTAAAATAATAAAGTTTTTGATTGTTTCAACATAATTATTCTGTTCCTATGGTTGTATAGTTGTGTGTCGTCGCTATTACAATGCTCAAACAATTTTCATGTGTACTGCATATCAATTATTTCATTACATGTTAATCATATTATGGTAATAATTCACATTCATACATCCCTCTACAACCCGCTTGCTACCAGCGTCACACACCTCTTAATAACACTGATATGTAGGGTTCATTATTGAACCTTGATGTTAATTAATACACAATTAAGGAGATATGCTAGGATTGGATAATACTAGGCATTTCAATAAAACTTTGTAAATACATTTTTTTTTATTAACAAAATTTCCAAAATCACACAAAGTTCCTAAGTCACCGGGCTTTATGTTATTATTTTATCGTTCAAAGTTGTTTGAAAAAATGAATTATATAAGTTATCCTTTTCAATTGGATATTTCTATATCAGAAAATCTAGAGAGTGTGATAAAAAACTAACTAAAAATATTTACACAATCTTGTAGTTTAAAATAATACCGCATAAAAATATAAGGTTGCCGATGATATAAAAACAAAATTTTAATTTAATTATGAATTCATCGAAGATCCATCATTTGATGAACAGAGAGGACTATAATTAGAGTATTAATGATTGAAGAGCGATATGTATATTATAAAATTTATAAGCAGCACTTTCACACAAGATATTATATATTTTTGTAGTTGCGTCGTATTGTAAAGCCAAAAATAACTCATTACTTGATTACAAAACATGTACTTGGTTTACATGTATGTACCGTGCAATAAAGCAACACTTTTATAAATTGTATAATATGTACATTGTAATGACTTATACAGTTATTTTCAAATAATTTTTATTGTTTTCATTTTTTTTTTTTGATAATTATCGACTACAAGTCGTGCTAAATATTTTAAAAATATAGAAAGAAGAAAAAATCAAAAAATTATCTTACAAAATTGAACATGTGCATAATTAATCATTATAACCACCAAAAATATTAAATCAAATCTGAGTAAACAAGTAAGCGCTACATTTACAATGAACGAAGATACGATAGGAACATATATTCATAGTTCCTACCGAGTGTCCCACGAGGCCTCTCGTTTTGTTTTATTAAAAATACACAATATTTGCGAGGATTAATTTTTGTTATCTATCTTTGATCCTTTTCATTTCTACCAGAGTTAAAATTCCTTAGGATAAAAAGGGTATTTGAAGAACCGCTATACGGTATATGTGGTTGAAACTCTTTCTACCTTCATCATTCATTTTCGAATTATCAATTTGTCTGATTTTTTGGAACAATCAATTTTTTTCAAGTCCTTCAGAATTGTGAGAATTTCTCTCATTACCAGACGAAAGATGCAAGCAAAAAATATTACCTTCGGAAACTTTCGGGCCTGTTCGTGTACTTTCGTTAGTTTACGGATATTCGGCACTTCTTTGCCCTAAATTAGAAAAATTGGTGTATACGTTAAATTAGTATCTGATATACACCAAGAAAGTGTTATTAAAAAAAAAAAAAAAAAAAAAAAAAAAACTATTTACCTTATGTATTTTTATTTTAAAAAACCAATTCAAACTTAGTTCTAAAACAATGTAGAGTTCAATGGCGTCTTGAATGACATAAAATCGTTACATACCTACAATCATTTTTGTATATGCAAGTTACAATTATTTGCAAGTTTTTATATTAAGTACATCTGATTGCTGTTTGCTGTCACGTGACCGAATGTATAATTAAAAAAAATAATAATAATAAAATAATAATAATCCTTATATTTTATAAAAATTAATTTTGTGTTTTGTTACCTTCATATTACCTACGATTAATCATCAGAAACTTTTATAAACCGATTTATCCTTAGTGGACAAAAGCATATTGATTTGTCAAAAATATTGCAATGTCATAATTTTTAATTTTGCTATAAATTTTGTGATTATAATAAACAATTATTAATTAATTTACATAACATATAAGTTTATTTATATTTTATTTCCTATATTAAATCATCAATTTTAATATGCAAAGAATTAATTTTTAATTTATAATAAATTTAGTGATAATAATTAACAATTATTAATTAATTTACATAACATATAAGTATATTTATATTTTATTTCCCATATTAAATCATCATTTTTAATATATAAAGAATTAATTCCATAAATATTTACAGTATAATTAAGTAACATGATTATTAGTATTTTGATTTTTGTTTTAAAACTATTCACTTATATTGTTTATTCGACAGAATTGGAATATTTTTTGTTTTAAAACTATTCCATTTCTGTCGAATCCTATAAAAATTCGACACAGCATGTGCGAATAATTTCTTAATAGAAATCTACGTTAAATTCATTGCCCATAAGTTGTTTCGTTTTTTGCATATTTTCGAAGATACTTTCGAAATATTTTAATTTTAGAGACTTCGTCGTAAGGCTGTGAAACATTTTTTCCTGTCAACAGTAAATAGTACTTAATTTATACAGGAACAAAATTTTTACATAAAATTTTACCTAAATTTCAAACAGCTGTATGTCCGCAAAAAATCATCGACTTTGGAACCTAAAATGCTCATTTGAAAACTTGTACTTTCTAGCTTTGAAATTAATTGCTCAAAAAGCTTCAATTTTTTAGCAACCCATACCGTTTTGCAACAAGGGTTGAAATGGTGAAAAATGTTGTCACTAAATTTTATATAAAGTTAAGAGTCTACAAAAATTTAATAATCATTTTAAATATATTTTTAATACTACTCAAAAGCTTAAATTTTTCATAAAAATGAGCTATAAAAAAGTTCCGTGTGAGAATTTTGGACCAAAATATTCGCTTTCTAAGCAAAAATGACACTTTTGGACATAAAACCCTATTTTATCTGAAAAAATCGTCGCACTGAATTTTTTTTTCATACCTATCATTCGAAAACTAAATCTGCCTTCTTTTAAGCCCTTACATATTGTTACTTAAAAATTTTTCCCACTAGATAGCTCCAAAATTTTGATCACCCCCTGTCGGATTGAAATGGTGAAAAATTCGAGTCTTATTTTGGTATTTTGATATTAATTTGAGTATCGTAATATTTATTTCAATTACTATCTTCCAATTTGCTTTTCAACTCTGTAAATTTTCCACTCCACAAAGCTTTACTTTTTAAATCAATCAATTGCATTTCTAGAAATCCAATGTCAACTACAAATGGATCAATGTAATTTTCGTTACTATTTGTGTTGAGAAGATTTACTATGAATGCTAGAGTGATTTTGTTTGTTTCTTACTATTTTTATTTCGACTGAGACATAGAAATGGTGCCTAATCCTCGGTAATCTATTCAGAACGATTCTTAAGGATTTTTTATTATTTATAAAATAAATAATATTTGCGTGTGGAACTAAAGAGCAGCAGATTTACATTCAAAGAGCCGCATCTGGTTCGAAAGCCGCAAGTTGTAGACCACTGACCAAGGGTATTGTTTAGTCATCTCGATACAGTCTGTGAAGGAAACCGCGTAATATCATTCGAGTTCCCGGAATCTTGGCAGAATTAAGAAAATGGTTAATTTTATCGTTTTGATATGTAAGTTGCTTCCACGAATGTTTAGTTTTACTTTATTTTTGATCGAATTTTCTAAATCGATTTAAAAAAAAAATAATAGTTAAAATTTTTCAGAAATTATACTAATTTTTTTCTTTAGTTTGTAGAACAACCTGCAATCGTTATTAACTATAGTTAAAAAACGCAGGCAACGACTAGTAAAACATAAAAATGAATTAAAGAGAATTAAAAAAAAATACACTCACACCAGGGCTCAAACGCGGACTTCTTGGATTCATGTCAAGCACCTTATACTATTGGGCTATATGAGCTCTAGACACAGAATATAATTTTTTCAACTGATCGAAGTTTTATTTTCGTTTGTTTGTCAACAAATAACTTTATTATTTAGTTTAAATATTGTATACAAAACCTAGTAAACAAAAAACATTAAAAAACAAGTGAAAACAAACAATCGACTGAGTTAATTGTTGAAATACCATGCATAGACAGTGTGATTACTCTATGACATTACACAAATACTTAAACATGTCACACATACATAAATGATAAGCCCATATAATACATACTATAAAATTTGCATCTAAAGTGTGCCCTCGTAAGTAAACAGTGATGTTTACAAAAAAATATTTCAAGCAAAAAATGTTTATTTTTTTATAAAAAACATTTTTTTTACTACTTTTGTTTAATCTGTAACGGTTTACAAGATAGGTCCTACGAATCAAGACCCAATTGACCTATGCTGCTCATTTACGTCCTGACTGCGCTGTTAAAATTTAAGCTTAATACCTTTTTTCGTTTTTTGATTTATCGTGTTCACAGACAGATGGACGGACAACCGAAAATGGACTAATTAGATGATTCTATGAACACCTATACCAAAATTTTTTCGTAGCATTAATATTTTTAAGCTTTACGAACTTGGTACTAAACTTAATATACTATGTATATTTCATACATACATGGTATAATAATAATAAAGTTATTTGTTGACAAACAAACAAAAATAAAAATTCGATCTGTTGTAAAAATTAAAACTGTATCTCTGTGCTCTCGAGCTTATATAACCTAATTGGATAAGGCGTTTGGCATGAATCCAAGAGGTCCCTCGAGTCCTGGTTTGAGTTTATTTTTTTCAATTATCTTTTAGTAAGAAAAATTATCTTTAATTATTTGATGTTTAAATATTGTATGCAAAAACTAGTAAAAAAAAAAAAATTTAAAAATAATAAAAAGGTATATTGTGATATATAAGGTACAACAGTCTCCCATGTACATACATACGAGTATATACATACATTTATATGCATACAAAACCAAACAATCTCATTTATATAAAACCCATCCCTTGCCGCGCACAACATTTTAAAATAATGTATGTTGGGAATATGGTAAAAGATGATGAAAATGTCTTTGAAAGGGTTAAAAAAACTGAGTAGACGTTGTCTCTAGTTTAGTATCAACAGGGGTGCTATTGGCAAAAGGTGAACGTGTTAAATGCACCCTCATTTTTAACGCTATTAAAACACTTGATTTTTCATAACGTAGAATACAAATTTCGAATCATGGGATTAAAGTACTGCTTATTTCCCAGTTGACAACATATTAAACTTTTTTACATAGAATTTCTGTAGAAAAACAAGTCAAATTGTGTCTCGATGGGGACCATTAAATCTACCTCTTTTATCAAAGGGAGTTTCCTGTTAGCTTCTAGCTGATTTATTCGGATGAATTCTTAGTAATGTTTTGAATCGTCTATGCAATGGATACTTTCAAACAAGTAGAAGTAAAGGATCAACGGAAATTATGAATTCACTGAGCAACTGCCTAAAATACATTTTTGACAAAATTATTCATGAAAATATTTAATCAAAGCATAAAAATATCGCTTTAGTAATTTGTATACAAAATTTTGCACGTCAAATCTTTCGATTATTATTAATAGTTTTCGTTATACAATGGCGTTAACTATAAAGTGAATAGCAAACAATAATCGAAATACTTTTTGGAGTTTATTAAGTAAAATGAAATAAAAATATTAGACTACTTAAAAGTCAATCAAATTATTACGATAGTTTAATGTAGTTACAATTATTGCTATTTTTAGAGTCGGTGTCAGCCTAGTTAATGTAGCAAAGTGTTCTGTCACAGGTGTTTTCCAAGCTGACATCGACTCCAAAAATAGCAATAATTGTAACTACATTAAATTACCGTAATAATTTGATTGACTTTAAAGAAGTCTAATATTTTTTATTTCATTTTACTTAAGAGCACTCCAAAAAATATTTTGATTATTGTTTGTTATTCAGAAGAATACGCATTTATTTGTTTCTTTTTAGTGCATTTTCATTTGTTTTGGAATAGTTTTTTTTGAAGGCGGTTTTGTTTTTTAAAAAAAGCTTTTTTATTTTTTTATTTTTAGTGAATTTGAAGTAGACTTACTAATTTATCACTAAAACAAGAATAATCGAAATCGGTTGGCGTGATATTGAGTTAGTTATTTGCCATTTGGCACGCATACTTAATGCCAATTTAAGACTTATATGGTTTTATCATGGATGCCATTGTCAGAACTGGATCAAATTGAAAAGGAACTACACGGGAAGCACAAGCTTTCAAATAGAAAATTTATCACCTAAATCGGTTCACCCAAGTTCTGAGGTAACAAACATAAAAAAAAAAATACAGTCGAATTGACAACCTCCTCCTTTTTTGTTTGAAGTCGGTTAAAAAGTAAACTGTTTTCAATATAGGCCCTACACACTCAAGACCCAATTGCTGTATGTTGCTCATTTACGAACTCGAACTCACTTTTTACGTCCTGATCACGCTATGAAAATTTCGTTATCGAGTTATCGAGGCAGCAGACATGCTACCCATCGAGACGCATTTTTAATTATGCCAAGAGCAGGCATGGGCAAATGTGACTCAGAGAAGTCCCTAACACTTCTGTAACTAAATGACGAGCAAGACAGCGACAATTTAACCCGTGTCAATCAATAATACGAGGAAGACAGAGAGACAACATTTTTTCTACCTATCTCATTACTATGAGAGAAACTGAGATAGGTAGAAGTGTCGTATACCCGTTTCGCTTCCTCCTCTATGAGCAAGGCGGACTTGCATAAGGGACACAATAAAGTTTATGGCACGGAATAAAGTTATTACAATGGTGACTTTGACTTAAAGTAACCATGCCTGACCTAGAGCATATATCATTTAGTTGGTTAAGGCGCTTGGCATGAATCAAAGAGGTTCGACTTCTATGTGATGTATCTTTTTCAATTCTCGTTTATTATGATCTTATAAGTGTCGTACACTGCAATATGATTTATACCTTTTAGAATACATGAATACATAGGTACACTCACTGTCAGAAAAAGTGCCACAGTTAAAACATTCTAAGCGTACGCATCATATGTTATGTTATAATAGTAACACTTAGAATGTTTTAAAACGAGCATTTTTTGTGACATTGAGTATACAGTACATACAAGACTCTAATAATAAGTATAATATACAATTTTAATGTCTCTTGTTTGTTTTAATTTCAGCTTTAAAGCATTCTATGTATTGTCATCGTTTGTAAGATCATCGTAATAGATATGTTTTTACTCCTATTATAATATTTTCTTTAAATATGAAAATTAGCTTATATGATTATAATAACTGTTTTATATGAATTGTTTAACAGTGTTATGTTATTCATTTTTATTAACTATCATTGATCATTTTTATCACCCTTGTACATTTTGGGTTTATGTTTGAGTAAGAGTAGTTCCACAAACAAAGGAATTTCCTGTCCCTGTCAATATAATATTTTTCATTTAGAAGAAGAAACGAAGTACTAAAAATGATCAAAATTTGAGCAGTAAGTCGGATTTGAATGCTGATTCGTTAGAGCGTCAGGAACCTAATATTATTTATTCAAAATTAAAAATATATAATTAACATTGCATTTTAAAATGACTCAAAAATATTCATCAAAATAATTCAAAAATCACAAAAACTCCCTAGGTCATCGGGCTTTTTATTATTATTTTACAGTTCAAAGTTGGCTGACAAAAGATGAATCATATAGGTTATCCTTTTCAATTGGATATTTCTATCTCAGAAACTCTAGAGAGTATGATAAAAAACTATCTAAAATATTTAGACAATCTTGTAGTTTATAATAATACCATAAAAATATAAGGTTGCCGATGATATAAAAACAAAATTTTAATTTAATTATGAGTTCATCAATGATCCATCATTTGATGAACAGAGACGACTATAGTAAAAGTATTGATGATTGAAGACAGATATCTATATTATCAAATTTAAAAGCAGCACTTACAAACAATGTATTATACATTTTTGTAGTTGCGTGGTATTGTAAAGCTAAAAATAACTCATTACTTCACTACAAAGCATGTATTTGGTTGATATGTATGTATCATGCAATAAACCAAAACTTATTTACAATACAAGTACGTTTACAATCATCTTAATTTGTAAAACAACTTATGTTATTCATTTTTATTAACCATAATTGATCATTTTTATCACTCCTGTACTTTTAAGGTTGTTTGACGATATCATTACGTTAGTACATTGGATTTTACAAAGGTAAGACAAAAATATGGAAACTATTAAGAAGGCGCAGTTTAAAATATTGCAAATTATTCCACATAAACTTCTATTACGATCTTGCATCTTTTTCAAAAGAAAACAGGGGATTCTCCACGGATCTTATAGTATAGAACGTAGTATAAAAATAATCATGTATGAGTGACTTAAAAGAAAAAGGATTTTCATTTTAGAACAATAAAAAAACATTGTCCCTCAAAAGTATTTTTTTAAATTTATCATAAAACACTGTCTTTACAGGGTTTGTGTACAATCAACCCAGTCAATGGCCCATTTTCACTTGTTTTTTTTCCCATGTATTTTCTTTGAAAGTAAAACTTAAAACCAAAAAAAAATTCTAAATATTTTTTTGAATTAGTATTTAAAATAGTATATTATTTAGAGTTTAAAAAAAAAAAACAAGTGAAAACTAACAATTTACTAAGTTAATTGTTGAAATACCATGAATAGACAATGTTGAGGACCCAATCATTTGTTTTTTTACGTCATGTATATAAAAAAAGATATCCACTCTTATATAGCAACACACATGTAACTGATATTCCCATATAATACATACTAAAAATTTGCACCAAATTTGCGCCCTTGCGGGTAAATAGTGATGTTTACACAAAAATGTTTCAAACATAAGTTGTTTATTTTCTTATAAGGAACTCTTTTTACATTTACACTCTTGTTCTATCTCTAGCGGTTTACAATACTCAAACTAAACTTTTCCGTCCTAAGCACGCTATAAAAATTTCAACTTGGTATCTCTTTTCGTTTTTGAGTTGACAGACAGACGGACAGACAACCGAAAACGAACTAATTAGGTGACACCTATATCAAAATTTTGTTGGTAGCATCAATATTTTCAAGCTTTACAAACTTAGAACTAAACTTAATATACCTTGTATATATTTTATAAACATGGTATAAAAACGTGAAAGGGAAAAAGAAACTAATTATTATGGTTCAATGTCCGAAATATAAAATTACTTTATTATATTTTTCATAGCTTAATTTATTTCCCGATTTTCAAACAATTGAAAATTTAATTTGCAATAATATTCACTAATTGAAAAAAATTTGCAACTCTTAATTAGATATAAACAATTTTTCATTGTTCTATCACAGTTAATATATAAAACATGATGTAAACTGTACTGTTATAATAGTATTTTTATATGAAAACTTCACACGACATCCATTTCCTGTAAAAATTATTTCAAAACTTATAGGCGAGATTTTCTTAGCGCAAACCGGTGTTTTAAATTGTATCAGTTGATTTTTTCATTGCCTGTAAATTCAGCAAACTCTAAACAGTGATAAATTCTCAGAATCTTACAGTGTCCTTCGAACAAAATCTAGTCAAAAGTTAAATGTGATTTATTTACTACAACATTAATGCCACAAATTAAACCAAAATAAAAAAGTTATTTATTTTTTCTTGCCTGGGAGATATATTATTATATTATTTTTCCAAAATATGTTTAAAAATTCATTCTGAGAATTTGTACCAACGGTTTTATATCAGGTTTTATGCTGTTCGATATAAAACGAGAAAATATCCTATTCGCTCCGTGCGTGAGTTTCGTTTCCATGACAACGATACACTACTTTAATTATAGAATTGTATGGATGCATATATAATTGAATGGATTGCATTGAAAACTTACATTTAAAATTTAATATTCTTGTTTCACAAATTTAAATAAATAATTATGATAATTTACATTTGAAAAATAATATTTGTACAATTTGATTTCTTATTTTCACAATTTTTAATGCATTAAGTTTAATTAATTAGTGTTTTTTAATCATTTTAATTTGACAGTTTCTATATCATTAACATGTAAAGAATTGCAAATTAGTCATAACAGCCCCCTTTATCTCCAAAATTTTTCACTTAAAGCGCTGGCATCGATTTTATTATCCCTACCATGACTACGCACACAACGAATATTCCACATGTCGATCGATGTTGCCATTGAGCTGAGTAAATTGTATACGAAAGACGAAATGAATCTTTTTTGGACGAGCGTGCGGAATGGTCAGCTTGGCTAGGTCTCAAGTACAGGCTTGATTCAGTTCTCAGAATCCTGGTATAATATTTACTTACGAAATGAATAAATAATATGGGTAATTTTATCGTTTTGGTATGTAAGTTGCTAACACCAGTACTAAGAAATATCGAGGATTCTGAGAAATTTATACTAAAATAATGTTTGTGTATGTATACTCAATCATAAATATCAATCAGTTAATAATTTGGATTAACAGATTTAATTATTAAGGTAGTTGGGTTGTTTAAGCAAAATCTTAAGAAACTTTCAAAACTTTAAATATAATAAAACTTTATGTATAAAGGCACACAACACCCAGTGTTAAAATGTGAAGAAAATTTACCTCCCCCCCCCACTGAGATAATTGCAATTAAAAATGATATTTTTAACACACGTAGCATAGGAGAAGCGTGTGAAAATGGTAATCTTTTCAATTTTTTCCACTGAAGGAGAGTTGCCGTTTTGTCTAAAAGCTAATATTTGGACGAATATTAAATTTATAATAATTAAAATACGAAATAAAATTATTCACCGTTTAGTTTCCCTAAAATATTAAATTAAATATAACAATTTAGCTTAATATCTTTGGTGAAGGGATGTGTATTTATTGTATTGTATTTTATTGTAGTAGTGCACACTACATTAAGCAGTAAAAATTTGTAAAGTTGTAAGCAGTGTAGTTTTAAAGCTATGTATATACGTACCGAATGGATAATAAGCCAAGAATTGTATACTGGATTGTAGGGAAAGGCAAAGATTCTCCGTTTTTTGCTGCTTGATTTCTTTTCAATGACTATAAATCTAAAACTTTAAAATACTTTGCCTGTAACTCATAATATAGGCTAAAAGATGTTCTATTCTTGATAATAGACTGAATTTTGCAAGTAGATTGTGCAGAAATTTTTGAGCCGAAATCAAACTAATTTCCTTCATTATAGTTTGTAGAATATTTTTGAATTTTTCGCAGTTTTTTTTTCTTTTTTTGTACATAGAGGTGAAAATACTCTCCCTTCGTTTTAAGACAGTAATAATAATCTAAAGTAAATAATATTTTTCTTAACGGAAAATGCAATTTAAAACATGTGTGTACATTATATTTAACCTTTGTGTGTACTGAAACTTTTAAATGAAGTACATAAATTTCCGACTTCAGTATTACACGTATATGTGCACTTAGAAATACATACCACCATGTAAAAAATAAAATACAAAAAATACCAAAATTACAAAAATTAGAAGTTTGGTTACATGTGTGTACATCAGTGGCGCAAAATTAAAGAGGAGTTTTGAATGTACATTTTTCCTTTTCATACAGGGTATTCAAAAATTTCGCAATCATTCTGAATTTTATAAAAATTGTTAAGGCAAAACTTTAAGGCTTTCATTTGTACAATTTACTGGTGATCTTGGATTTGATCTTAACTTTTATCAAGAAGTGATTTAATCATTATATAAATTCTCTATAAAAAATGTATAATAAATTTGCTGAATGTTTTTCAAAATTTTGCAAGAACTTAATTCATTTCAGAATCAGACTATTTTAAGACACTGTTCGCATCGAAGTTTTGTTCTAGAGCAATACGTGTTGATTTTTCATTAATTTCATGCAGAATTTCGTCAGAACTGTTTTAATCTATAACTTCATGCAATTAATTTCATGATAAATGATTTTATTTAAAAACAAGTGATAACAAACAATTGACTGAGTTAATTGTTGAAATACTCTGTACAGAAAGTGATGATTACAAGATAGTCACTCTTACACACAAAGTAATAAGAGTCTCATTCATCTCATTTCCTAAGTGTACATTCTAATAAACAAACCCATACACATTTACAAAACATGTTTAGTTGATACAATATAACCTAACCTAACCTAACCCATTGTGAAATCCTTTAACATTAATTTGCTTTCAGTGAAGTCTAATTTCGGTATTCATTACTTTTTTCTCTAAAGCTTTCAAAAAGCGATTTGTGTTTAGATAAAAACAAACAAATAAGTATTTTTAAAACATCGAATCAATAACAAGCTTTTATCGAGCTTTGAATATATTCAACACTTACTTACTAAAAATGATATCTACTAGTATTAAATTTTGATTAAACATTATATTAAAGCTAGTTAGTTTTGTAATATTTCACTAAATTTTTGTATTGCGTGAGAATACGTAAAAAATGTTTTTAAAGAAAATTAAAAAATGATGTTATTTTTTTCGAAGAAATGTTTAATCAATCATTCCGATTAGAAACAATTTATTTTGATATAATTTTAAATTTATGTTAAATATTTTTTTAATTATCTAAATCAGAAGTTCTGAACTTTTGGAAGTGAAATTCACTTTTACAGAAGCGAGGATCATGATATTTGATATAATATGTACTCTGCTAAACTATATTTTTTCAAATGTCGTACTATTTGGAATTACCTCATGTGCGGGACCTTAAACATTTTATAGGTGTTTTAAACTTTTAAACTTGGGTACTTTGCTTAATTATAGCCATGCACCTGAAAGAAATATTAATCTTTATACAACATCAACCTTTTAATCATATTGACACTATTTAAGGTCCAAAATTATGCATTTTTATATATGGGTGATTCCATATGTAACTGGCACCCAAAAGGCGTCTTATTTTGCGTCATATTATGAATACTACCATGTTAACGGTTTTAGTTTTAGTATAAATTTATGGTTGATTTTACATTTATCAGTCGGTAGTAAAAAATGTGCTTGTTTTTCCCGCCCGCTTCGCTGGGCTAAAAAATATAGACCACAGCGTTATAGCTTCCACCGCTCTTGCTGTCGCTTATCCGCCCCCCATAACATTCAAAATAGGGGTAGGGATTGTTTTATACAGGTAAAAAATATGTGTAGAATTCAATTTTTCTTAAATGTTATGATATTTCTTGATCCATTCAGTGTATCAGAACAGGGGGCCATGAATTGTTTTTCGATACCTACAATTTTACACAAATCTTGAATTTATAGTTCAAAATGATACTCATAGATGGAACACTGAAATGTCATAGACTTAATTATGTTATTTATTATTTTTTTAACATATCTTTAAAAATTATAACTTATGTGTGATTCTGATGAATGAGCTATATTAATATACAGTTTCATTCGCTAGTTTTTGCGTTAAAGCGTAACAAACTGCTTCACTGAGCTAAAAAGTCAAAACCCCCGCTTTATAGCTTCTGCCTTTCTTTATCTCACTTTTTTACTTTTATATATAAGCAACAATACTCTCAGGAAAACTGTTTTAGTTATTGAACGACTTTGTAATGGTTGTCGTTTTCGGTCGATATTTTTTTCGTCACTTCATAGACCATTGGTTTAGAATCTCTTTTTTAAATTTGATAGAAATTGTTTTATCGAAAACTTGTTTACTAATATTTTTTTTTTAATTTTAGTTTTCACAGTTAAGTAGGATACATTTCCATGTCCGTTAGAAATTTAATATTTATGTACACTCTTTCGATTAAAATTGGTAAGCTGATAAATTTGGCTTCAGAACCATGTTAAAACTCCTAATTTTTCTGCTCATGCTTCACATTTTTAGCTATTTACAACTGTCACAGAGCTGTAGCTTTATAATCGAAGCTTTCTTTGCTTTTCATCTATCTTATTTTTTTCAATTGCTAAATATATGTTTAATTTGGTATGAAAAATAAGACCTAAATTTTTATAGCACAGATATAATAACTGTAAAATGAGCTGTCTAATTAATTCTATGTATTGACAACATCCGATGCAGCGTTATTATAGTTAGAATTTTAACTACCAGACGTCATGATCAAAGTGGTCAGTCGTCAATAAATATAGAGTGACTATTCCTTCAATAATAAGTGAGAAAATCACGTAAGGGTCTGTCAAACGCCTCACTTTGTGTAACATATTTTGTAATGAATTTCAATTTGGACAATTTCTATTTTTTCAGTTTTTAGTCTCCAATTTGTATAAAAACTATATTTTTATGAATAAAAAGTAATTCAATGCAGGTTTGGAAGGTCTCTGTTTCCTACCATTCACATTACTTTTTTGAAAGATGAATTTAAACAAGTAAAAACAAACAATTGACTGAGTTAATTTTTGAAATACCATGTATAAACAGTGTTGATTACGCAATCGTTTTTTTTTACGTCACATAGCATAGATAGCCACACACATATAACTAATATTCCCTTATAATACATACTATATAATTTGCGCCCCGTTGGCGCAATCACGGGTAAAGAGTGATGTTTACGAAAAAATATTTCTTACGAAACTTTTATTTTTTATAAGAAACATTTTTTAGATTTAAACTTTTGTTCTCTAACGATTTACAAGATGGGACTTACGGATCTAGATAGAAATGACGTATGTTGCTCATATACCATCTCGGCCTCACTTTTTATGTCCTGAGCAGACTATGAAAATTTCAGCTTGATATCTTCTTTCTTTTTTGAGTTATCATGTCGACAGACAGACGGACAGCCAAACAAAAATAAAATAATTAGAAAAACTTGTCATACACTAATAATAAAATTATTTTTTATTATTTTAATTATTTATTATAATTTAGTATGTACTACCAAAAGCCTAATATAAATTCAATTAAGAAATATTAAGTTTATTTAGTCTGTTTAAGGTTTCACTAGAACTAGAAGAATGGATAGGAAATAGTACTTATTATCGCAAAATAGTCATGTATTATTTATTAGTCAAAATATTACACAAACCTATTGAAAGTTTGTTTATGTTTGAATTAAATCATCATTACTTTTATTAAACAAATGCTTATCGCATGTAACGGGCTTAGTGGTCCTATAAACACATCAGGAAACGATTGGTTGTTTTATTTATATAGAATATTTTTTTGGTAAATGAGATAAGAAAGTATGTGAAATATATATTATAAATTCGTTTAGGATTTAAAATTTCAACTCCTCCCTCCCCTTTATGATATCTATACCGGTGAAGTTAAAAGATTGTAAATGTTGAATTTAGATGCATTGTTCCCTACTTGTTAGTTATACTAAATCTGACAGCAAAATATGTACCACAATGAAACTTTGTTAAATTACTTTATCTTGCACTAGAAGTGAAGATTTACCGAGTCCTAGCAAAATTTAGGCATCCTACCCCCCCCCAGAGGTACGGAGGAGGTACATGATTGTGCAAATATTCTTCAAAATAATATGCCAATTTTAAAATGGAAAAAAGTTAAAATAGCAGAATTTTTATGCTCATTCAATCAAATGAAAAATAATCCATCTTGTAAACCGTTAGAGATAGAACAAAAGTTTAAATATAAAAGTTATTTCTTATAAAAAAGTAAACAACTTTGTTTCTAAATATTTTTTCGTAAACATCACTGTTTAACCGTGAGAAAGTCTTAAAAAAATATTAATTAGAAATTAGATTTTAAAAAATTTCGAGAATGCCTCACAAGACCACTAGTTGAAGTTACTTTAAAATTTTAAAATCTCTATCTTTTGGATAAAAGTTTTGGAGAAAATTAACACCAATGTTTTTTTCTTTGGTTGCGCCCTCATGTTTAAACAGTGATGTTAACGAAAAAATGATTCAAACAAAAAGTTTTAACTTTTTTATAAGGAATAACTTTTAGATATACAAGTTATAACTCCAATTCAAAAAAGTCAATGATGCGCACAAACGCAGGTCAATTGATCACAAAATTTTACTCTTCATATTTTTTCATCACAGCCACCTTATATGAAAATCGATTCGTAGGGAGTAAACTTCAAAAAGAATCTTATATAGTTATGGTCTACCTGAAAGTTGCAATTTTAATCATTAGCATATTTTAAGCTATATTATATCTGGACGACAGTGTATCTTTTTGGAACATTCTGTATAGGGCTACTATGCAAGGACTAAATCAGTTTGGTATCTTAGGAGACACAGTACAGTTACAAATTGTTGTTACTTCGATAGTAATTGTATTAAAATTTTAGTTTAATCTAACAAAATTAAAATATGAAATATTTTGATATGGAAAATTATGCTTTTCATTAATAATTAAATATAATATATACTAATATCAACATATATAAACAAAATGTAGGTAGTTTGAATAGAGAAAAGGTGCATTCAAACCACCTTCATGTAGAAAACTTTGTAATTAAATATTTTATATATCATATAAATATATGGGTAGTTCTACAAATTAAGGAGTTTTCGGTTTCCCAGCTAAAATATCATTAAAAGGACAGTAAAAAGAAAAATACATTCTATTATTTTCACCTATTTCTTGGAACCTAGAAGCAATTTGATTTTTTGGACGTAATTAGATACCATTCAAATTGCGAAACTCTCAGGAACCTGTAGTGTCCCTCGAAAAAAGCAAAAACCTAGGCAAAATTATAATGTGAATTACTTACTACGACATTAAGGCCATATATTATATCAAAATAACGAAGTATTTTATATTGCCTGGGAGATATATTATTATCTTATTTTTCCAGAAATATATTCCGTCCAAGAATTTGTCTCTGGTGTTTTATTTCAGGATCACATGTAAAACAAACACATATTCATTACTCTTCAGGCCAAGGAACGTTGGCATTCAGATGATGAGTCAATTGTAAATAAGATAGACCAGGGCTTGCCAGTCGATGGCAAAGAGGGAAGCAAGCTGCTTTATGGAGAATGGGAAAAGTATGAATTGTAGGTACATGTAAAAAAAAAATCCGAAAATTTATTTTCATTTTAAAATTAGAACTATTTTTTCAATAATTTACCTGAAGACAGACGTGGATCTAGAGTTAAATTTCGGGGGAGATCACAGACATTGGAATTCGAATTTAAACTGTGGAGAACTCTTACGTGTACTTTTTTATGTTTTTGAGGCCTTACCTAAAACTTTCTTTTTCTACTATTCTTTTTTCTCCGTTCATGAGCGCCCTTTTCCTAAAAACTTGTTTCAAAAATGATTTTATTAAGTTTTTATATCCTGTATATGAAATATATCGAGTATAATAAGTTTAATCTCAAGTTTGTAACGCTTAGAAATATTGATGCTACAAACAATCTTTGTTATAATATTTTTTGATATAGGTATTCATCAAATTAACCTAATTAGTGCATTAAAGTTTGTCTGTCCGTTAACACAATAACTCAAAAACGAAAAGAGATATCGAGCTTTTTATTTTGTATCGCGCTCCAGACCCAAAAAGTGAGTTTGAGTTCATAAATTGGCAACATTGGTCCATTGGGTCTTCTAAGTCGCAAGAGGAAGAACAAAAGTTTAAATGTAAAATTGTTTCATACAAAAAATACAAAAAAGTTAACTTTTGTTTGAAACATTTAACGTAAATAACTTTGTTTTCCCGCGACAGTCTAAATTAGGACAATTTCAAAACAACAATATTTGAAATTTATTAGACAGAATATTACTTTCACAACAAACATGCGTTTGTGTCAACTCCACCACTCAACTCCGTACAGTAGTTGTATCACATTCGTAAGATATGTTTCTTTATTTACACGAAGGGTGTATTTTTGTTCGAATGTTCAAATTCGAAATTTAAAAACAAAATACTATTTAAAAACTCTTTCTCAGTAGAATATTAAGGATGTAGCTGTTTTAAAGAAAAAAGTTTTTTTTTTTTTTTTTTTTTTTTGTGTATAATTCCTAATTTCTATTATCAGTTCTTAAAAGAACTATAAATAGATCTAGTGACTAAAAGGTTAACTTGAACGGTAATCTACCCACTGGTGATCACCTTAATATGCTTAAACTAAGTATATGAATAGCCTTAATCTAGTGATAATGTTAAATAAAACTAAATTTTAAATCTAGCACATTTTGTCTGTTTAGTCTTGTTCACAATGACTGTTAAAACCTAAATTTTAAATTTAGCACGTTTTGTCTCTTTAGTCTGTTCACACTGTCACACTTGTCCAAGAGTTTGATCACTTCAGAGTTTGGATGCTGCTCAATGCGTGTCAGGTATCTATCACTGAAACGCGCAATTTCTTCACGCACTGTGGGCACTTCGAGGCTTCGGTGAATATCGTCATTACGTACATACCACGGAGAATCACTAATTGTTCGCAACACTTTTGATTGAAATCTTTGCAGGATTTCGATATTACTATTGCTAGCACATCCCCATAGCTGAATGCCATAGGTCCACACAGGTTTAAGTATTGTTTTATACACTAACACTTTATTGTTCAATGATAGCTTAGAATTTTTACCCAAGAGCCAGTATAAATTAGAAAATTTCAAGTTTAGCTGTTTTCTTTTCGACCAGATGTGTTTACGCCAGGTAAGTCTTCTATCAAGGTGTATACCTAGATATTTGACTTCATTTGACTCTGGAAAAACTGACACCGTTCATTATAACAGCTGGACACGTTTCTTTTCTCAAAGTGAACGTAACTTGAACGGATTTCATCTCGTTAACTTGAATACGCCACTTATTCAACCAATGCTGTATTTTATCGATACTTGTCTGCAGTTTTTGAGTAGCTGAATTTGGATCTACATCTATCGATAGAATCGCAGTATAAAGAAAAAAGTGAATTTAAAAACATGCTAACATGAGATCCATTTTCCTTTTGTTTGTAGAACAACCCATATATTTATTTATTATTTATTTATTTAAATCATAATTATTTGGTATGTTGTTTATTGGAATATTATTATGTTTATTTTCCATTTCCATGTTATTAATTGGATAAAATAAATATGGGCATTATTTTCGTAAACTGCCATGGATGAATAATTGGAGACTAAAATAAAATAAAAATGCGCACACGGGCGCATTCGCCGGAAAAAATTTCTGATTCAATTTCTTTGCTTACTTGCTCACTGGTCAAATGACGTCCCTAAATAAAGATCAAGAGTTTTTCCTAATAAAGTGTTTTTCCTGATAATCTGGTCCAATTTTTTTAAGTCCTTAGTCCTTTTTCTTATTTAAAATTTTGAACCAGAAGAACATTATCCACACATAGTAAATGAAATATGTGAAATTTACAAAACTGGACAACTGCTGACAAAACAAGAAATCGTGAGCACTAAATCAAATAAAAATTTCCAATCCTCGAATTTAGTGTGAGTGGTTTTGGAGGAGCAAGCGTCTATGAAAATTGCAAAAAAACATGTTTCGATTTAAAAAGAGAGTGTATGTGCGATGTTGTTGACAATCTCAGAGAATTGAAAAAAATACACCTTAACCCGGCTAAGCCCTAAGCCTAATTGGTAGGGCGCTTGACATGAATCCAAGAAGTCCTGGTTCGAGTGTATTTTTTTCAATTCTCTTTAATTAAGATTACTAGACAAGATATTTGTCAATATTTAGTTTACGCCTGTATGTATCATATTATATCAAAATATAGTCGAATAGACAGACCATGATGTAAATATCGTGTGCATGATTAAATGTAAACAACAACAATAAGTTATACTTAAAACCTTGTTCACAACCACCGACATTATAGTGCCCAGGTTAGAGAAAAAAAGTCAATTTATTTATTGACTATTGAAGCAATATTTTTATTATAGACACATATTTGAAATAATGTACAGATATACAAACAGTATTGTGAGAGAAAAAATGAAAAGAAAATTAAACCTAAAATTACCAATGCACAGTAACGCAAACAGTATCGTGAGAGACAGAAAAAAAAAACCATTTATAACTATTTAATCATTTACAAGAAACTAAAACTGCAAGGTAGAGTACCAACCACAAAACTTATATTAATTATGCAGTTATTTGTATTTTTAAATAATTTTAATCTTGAATATTTTTTATTTTTTTGGAATTGTGTTTTCCAAATCGAGTAAATCGAGTATTCACACTGAATATTTAAAAACAATATACACAAAAAAATGCACAAAATGATCTTATAAAATTGAACATGTACATAATCAATCATTCACATCAGTAAAAAAATTAAAACAAATCTAAGTAAAAAAGTAAGCGCTATATTTATAATATACAAGGATACAATAGGAACATACTTCCAACCGGATGCTCACGATATATCTCGTTTTTACATCAAGTTAATGCAGTGTTCAAAGTAATGATAAGCTATAGACAATGATAAGTTGGTTGCCATTTTTTTTATGCCTTGAATGTAATTTAAAAGCAATTGAAGGTATCGAACGAATGGCACTCAATTTGTTCCTATTTCTACTTTAGTTAGCTTCTGAAAGTAAGCGAAAATGTTTGTTTTAAATTCGAAGGTTCAATATTCATATCGATAAGTGAAAATAAACAATCGACTCAGTTAATTAATGAAATACCATGTATAAACAGTGTTGATTACGCAATCGTTTGTTTTATAAGTCATGTTAGTAAGGAAAGACAAACAAACTTTCACACAAAGTAATAGGAGATTTGCTATAAACAAACACATAATATACAGTAAATGTAGGTATACTTAATAAAATACATACATACTCATATAATACCTAATTTGCGTCCACACGGATAAACAGTGATGCTTACGAAAAAACGTTTTAAGCCAAAGTTGTTTTTTTAAAAGAAACATTTTTTAAACTTTTGTTCTATCTCTAACAGTTTACAAGGTGGATCCTACGCACCCAAGACCCAGTTGATCTATGATGCTCATTTACCAACTCAACCTCCCTTTTTACGTTCAGAACAAGCTGTAAAATTCAGTTTTATTTCAGCTTGATATCGTTGATTAATAATTTTTATAATTTATTAAGGTTTTAACTTAAATTTAAATTATTTTTTTTTAAATTTCCATCGACAAGTTTTGGAGAAATCTATAAAAAAATATCTTCCATCTACCGTATTCCCATAAGACCAATATTAAATGTGCCTAATTTTGAAGTCATTTATTTATTTCAATAATCTATAATTTTCAGAATTGATTTAGCCCTAGGCCAAATTCATACAAAAAAATCAAGCCTTTTATTCTAAATTGTCCTGGCACTCGTACATCCTTAAGACAACAAAAAATGGCCAAAGTCAAGAAATTTTTTAAACATAAAAAATTAATCATTAGGCACTTAGTTTTCGAAAAATTAAAAATGCAATATTTTAAGAAAAATTTGTCATTTGTCACTGGAGGAATTCACTACTAACGCAGGTCCTGCGCTACGAATTTCTTTAAATGTCAGCTAAATCATGATCATTCCGTACGGTCATGGCTATGAAAACCGATAGCAATGTTGCTATTTTCTCTAAAAAAGCGCCATTCAGTGCTATCATACGACATTTTTGGAGCGAATTAACTGTCAAAGCTGAATACTTTTAACTGTTAAAAGCTGTATCTCATGCCGTTATTTTTAGCCCTAAAGAAAAAAACTATATTGTGGGAAATTTAAGGAACTATAATTATAATTAAAACTTCCAGTTTGCTTGGGAATTTACACCAAAGTTTTCTAAAATACTTTAATAAGGCATTTATAAAAATGCAAACATAAGTTTCTCGACAATTTTTGTTATAAAACACCAAAATATGGGGTATTTTTCCATCATTTTTTTAGTTGTCAGCAAAGTATCCAATTTATATGTGTTTGGTCAAAATTCTATTCTGCAGGTCATTTATTGATCTTTGAAATTTTTATTTGCAAAAATTTTACGGGAAAAAAAAATTTTTCTTTTCTAAATCAAAGTGCGAGCATCATTGATGATTCTTTCACTTTCAAATTATACCGGGTAGAATCCTTTGTTATCGTTATTCCAGATAATAGTATAAATTCAGTCAAAAGTATCAACTTCGCTTTGAAAGTTCAATAAAAATTCCATAAGAAAAAGCTAGTACGCCAATATTAAATAGCGCTTTATCTAGAGAAAAGAACCATCTTGCCAAAATTGTTAACTTTTTAAGATAAAAGGTAAAAATTTAAAGTAAAGGTAAAATTTTTCCACTTTTATAATAACTTTTGAGCTAAAATTTTCAAAAAGTTGGAAATGCATGCTTTTGCTTGAGCCGTAACGAAGATCGGATTATTTTTCGCGGAGAAATAGAGGTTAACACATTTTTATTGATAATTCTATTTGGATGAAGTTCCATCGTGGTAAAAGTATTTAATCATACATTCAGGGTGTTCAAAAAGTTTTATGCCCTCTTGGATTTTAGAAAATAATGATGGAAACAAAAAGTTACCAAGACAAAAGTTTTAAGATTTCTCTCATACAATCTAATGATTGCCTTGGATTTAACCTTTGTAGCTCAACAATAGGGTATTCTACTATTTTTGAAAAAGTACTTCAAAATGTTGATTTTGCTAATAAAAAGCCACCAAAAATTTACTTCGGAAAAATACACACGCTTTCTTGCCAAAAACTTAAATTAAATTTTAAACCTTTTTTAAACTGTCAAAAACGCGGGCATCCAATTTGATGACGTAGTATCGGTATCATTATACGAAATAACACAAATAAGTTTGATAGCTATATTCATAGACATCTGATTATAATAAATATAAATACTTATTATCTATGGATATATTAAACTCAACTGTCTACACTGAACTAACTGATGGTCTATGGCTTATACCGATATGACATCACAACAAGGCTTGCCTGCGTTTTAGGTCACGTGATATGCAGTTTAAAAATTACGATTTTAATTTTAAAATTATAAAAGAAAAATGTGCTTTTATGACTCGAAATCAGAATATTAAAGAATATTTTTACATAAATTTAAACTTTTTTCAAATTTCATAGTTTATTTTTGACTAACGATAATACCCTATTATTATCATTCCCCACTTAAAACTAAAACTTTAAATTTATTTTTATGATCTAAAAAAGTGAACATCGCATTGACAAGCTTGGCAACTTTTGCCTTGGGAAATTTTTTTTTTTTTTCAATTATTATTTTCTAAATTTCCAGAAGATTCTCGAACTTTTTGAATAATCTGTATAATGATTTCATATAAATATTTTCGTTAAAATAATTACCTCAATAAATTTGTTTATTGAAATAATTGAAATGTTACTCGATAACTTCCAGTGTTTTCATTTTTGAAATCATTATCAAAACTATTTTAAATTCTTGTCGTTTAAATTACATAACATAAATATTTTGTTATTTCTCTAATTATCAATTACAAAACATCCTGTACATTCAATTTCGATTAAATCAGAGTTTTCAAAATATTTTAAAACTGATACAGGGCTGGAGTTTATTGGAATTTTGAATAGTTAATCCAGTAACTATAGTAGCCATATATTGAAAATGACAACACAAGCCTGGCGATGGAATAATGGCTAGGTCAGAATAAGTTGAATTAAATCAGAGTTTTTAAATCTTTTTAAAACTGATATTGAGGTGGAACTTATTGAAATTTTCTTCGAGTCTTAGCATTGACAGATTAATAAGCCGAATCTTCATTTGCCAACATGTACCTATTTCTTGGGAAATTCAAATTCAAACAGGCTTTCAAAGATTGGTTAGCTAGCCTTTGCCGAAGATTGAGCTAGCACTGGTTTGGCAAGACTAACAGACCAAGTTTGTTGTTAATTTATACAGGATGATCCATTTTTAGTTTTCTATATTTTTAACTTTGTAAATTAGAAGTATGTGAATATTGAATGTGTTTTAAATTAGAATTAGGAAACTCAAATTGGATAATCCTTCATTTACATTTCTAAAGAAATGATAGTTAAGAGAATAGCCAGGTACTTGACTAACAGCAAACATATACATTGGTTCAAACCTCACCAGTTGCAAACCTATATGACATATAGTAGGGGAGAAGTATATATGGAGGTTTCCTTGGAGCTTCCTCAGTACCTCCACCAAATATTAATCCTACATATGGGGGGACCCGCGTAGGGCAGACGGTCAGATTAGTAAAAACAAAATTGCGATAGGTGAATTAACTCGAGAAAGTCAGATTAATATATGGTGGGTTAGTTACATGCTAAAAAATGTAAATTTCAATAATTAAAAAAATTTTGATCCCGCTCGAGTTACTACGGGAACAAACTTTGCAAACCTCCCATTTCTTTGCGTCTCGCTTTAATCGTCAGATTATTGGAATATACATTTTTTAGCATGTAACTAACCCCCCATATCTTAATATGACACCCTCGAGTTAATTCAAATATCGCAATTTCGTTTTTACTAATCAAATCGTCTGCCCTACGCGCGTTTCCCCTTATTTAGGGCTGATATTTGGTGAAGGTACCAAGAAAGGTCGAAGGAACTCTCCATATCTTAATCTGACGCACTCGAGTTACTACCCATACCCCCTCTTGGGCTCCCCTACTAATAGGTATGTCACATAAAACTTTGAACTTTAAAATACGCGAAATATTCTGATATTAGGCAATCATCTTACCATGATTCTAGAACAAACAAAAAATGGAGTTTTTTTGGATCGGGAACTAAGCTTGGAACGATGATATCATATTAAAACAAGATTAGGCTAATGCTCAGCCGAAGTTGAATATTGACGTGGTTGTTACTTCCCATATGGGTGTTATATTTTCTATACCTTTAAGAGTAACACAACTACAAATATTTATATTTTCACATAGTTTTATAAATTTGTAAACAAAGTGTATTATTTATTTTGTGGAATTAAAAACTAAAATAGTTTGGCTTAAATGGCAAAAAGTTTCCGATAAATTTTATGAAATTGAGAATTTGGAATTTATGTCATTTATCTACCTCGAATATTAGTACAACCATCCTGGGGTTTCACCTCCTAAAAATGTGCCCAAAAAAAAAACACGAGAAGATGAAAATTTATACTGTCTGATAAAAAAGGGCTGAACAGAAAAATTTGCATTGCAAATACCTCAGCTTAAAAAAAAAACGTTAAATTATAAATGTAAGAACGATTTAAGTTTATATTACTTAATTTCCTTTCGATTTACGCTTTTTTACGCTTGAATAGTTTAGGTAAGGTGAAAAATGACCCAAAAATGGTCGAAATTCGAATGGTCTAAAATATAAATTTTAATCATTTTAAAATCAAATATTAGACCACAGTCATGCGATTAAAAATTATTAGAAATCGTCCAAAACTATCAAATATTTTATAGAAACCACAAATAATCAGTCGTTAATTTCCACAATATCAAAATTAGGTTGTTTGATGTTTTTTGCAACCACTTTTATCTCAAAAAAGGTGAGTTTTATAACAAAATGTTGCGAGATAAAAAATGCTAAGAATAGGCAAAAATACATATAATTCAATAGCCCAAAATATACGTTTTCTCTTTCATGATTTTACAGAAGAATTAGCTTGGACGAATTTCTAATCGCGCGCATGTTAAAAGCACACTTTCTAATCAATATGACTTTGATCTACACACTTATACGAATATTTGAAACCCTGTCTCCCAAGAAATCATATTGTGTCATTGTTGGAATATTAACTGTTTCATTTGCTACAGTAGGTTAGGTTAGGTTAGGTTATATTGGCTGTCCACGAAGGACACACTTAGGCTATAGAGCCCATTGTGATACCATATATGTGTTTTACCACCTTTCTGCTGATAATTTCATTTTACCAGCTCCTCAATTTCAAAGGCTGAGTGCACCTCCTTCATGCATATACCATGCACTACACCAGCCCATTAAAACTATTGATTCAATTAATTTTGTTGCGACGGCAGAAATTGAACCCGCTACCCTAAGCATACCGCGGACGGGATCAATTACGCCTTAACCAACTGAGCTCATAGGGGGTCTTTCCTACAGTAATTAGATGGCATTGTTAAACATTCATAAAAAATAAATTCTTCAATCGCGCTTTACTCGGTTACTGGCAACTTTTTTATTCAAAAATTTAACGCGCTTTAAATTAATAATATAACATTTTTGGAACAATCAAACTTTATCTGGGCAAAAAAGGCCGAAAATTCATATGTCCCACCCGCGCCCCAGATATAAATTTTTTTCATTTGATTCTACTCATCATAAAGTTTATGTTTTGAATTTTGTGTAACAAATTGTACTAAATGACTGTGTTATAACTCAATTGAATTATTATTTTTGTTAATTATTTTAAATATAGTAATTAAGTGCTAATTAATTAATTTTTATACATAAACAATTGATTAATTGGAATTTATTTGCTTATATTTGCAAGTATGTTGGACTGAACAATTCTGATTCAGAATTAAATTCGATTAATTGATTCCTTGATAAAACATTTCTATTCTGATACTTATTTTTGTTTTAGCAGATATTATAGAGTACTGTTTAGGATATAAATTTTCTAAACCCACTCCCAGATCTTAAATCCCACTCCCAGATAGCTGTTATAATTAACCTTAACCTAATTTACATGAATCTCTTAGAAATAACGGCAAATTGAAACTTGGAACCATTTGGAAACCAAATATTTATCCTTACGCAAAGGAATGATAAAGTTTTTATCAGTCTATGCATGTGCGTGTGTTCTTATGTGGCACACTAGAGACCAAACGCGTGGACCGATTTTGATCATTCTGACGTCAATAGATTTGTATTAATCTTTCGAGTGCTACTGAAGATATGGTAGTAGTGAAAATTTAATATGGCAACCACCAGACGCCATTTTTTGAAAAACACAGAAATTAATGTCCATTTCGAAAGGACCAGCTATACATGCAGAGGCTGAAAATGATGAAAATGAAAGTCGACAAACTAAGTGGAGTATCGTTGAATAGGTATTTGAATATATTAAATATATTAAAAACGTCAAAAAACACGACCAAGTTAAACATAAACTGAATAGAAAAAAACAAGTAGGTTCAGTAGTTTAGATAGCGACTTTATCAGTCGGGATCCATTATTGTGAAAATTGGAGCCGGAGTAAATTTTAGTAGGTCCCGACTGTTAAAGTCGCTATGTAAACAGCTGTACTTGTTTTTTTTTTCATTCTATATTGAACTCGGTCGGATTTTTTGATTTATAAAATACTTTTTATCTCTTCATCTCCTTCTGTTTTTAAAATCACCTTTCATTGGTGAATTTTTTTTTAGGGGATGTTGTCACAAACATGTAAAAAAAATAAAACTTCTTTGGCCATGATGTCAAAAAAATTTTTATATATCCATTTCTGGAATTTTTTCAAGCCATTTTCAATAAGTTTAAATTTAGTTCATTTAAATGAATCAGATTCGAATACGAATCGATTTACTTGATTCCAACACTAATTGACAAGGTATATTTCGATTAATATAAACAAAGTTAATAAGTATTTAAAGCGGTTACCGATTTATTTCAGATTGTATTTCACATTATATCTCAGTGCGGGATAGGTGTTAACTACTGACTTTCCTCACTTAGTGCTTTTAGTTTTTGAAAGTTTGTTAATTGTTAAAGTGATAAGATATTTTTATGATTCAAAACTCAATTATATAACGTTTACATTTTCAAGCAAATAAATTTCTCGATTTATTTTTATTTCGGGTTTAAGTTTTGGTATTTGTTTACTATGTAAATAATTTTAATTTTTTCGATCGAAATTTACTATAGAATCATGTGGAGCATCGCTTTTATTACCAACGTTTGTTAAGGTAAGTCACTTTTTATTTAAAGATAAAATGAATGAAAATCTATAATCAATTAAGAATTAAATTTTTAATCTCGAGGAAAATGAAAAATAGTATCAATATTTCAGTATTCGTTGTGTGCGTAGTCAAGGTAGGGACAATTAAATCGATGCCAGGGCATCCATTGAAAAATTTTGGCGATAAAGGTCGCTGTTATGACTAATTTGCAATTCTTTACATGTTAATGTTATAGAAAATATCAAATTAAAATTATTAAAATACACTAATTAATTAAACTTAATGCATTAAAAATTGTGAAAATTGTTGAAATCAAATTGAAAAAATATTATTTTTCAAATGTAAATTATCATAATTATTTATTTAAATTTGTGGGACAATAATATTAAATTTTCAATTTAAGTCATAAATGCAATGCATACAATTATATATGCATCCATACAATTCTATAATTAAAGTAGTAGATACCACGGAAACGCCTCCTATAAAACTCATACACTGTGCGAATAGAAGGAATACTATAAAATATAAAGATTTTGATTTTTTAAATTGAAAATTTGGTAATATAGGTTGTTGAAAACATGTAAAAGTTGAAGCCACGTGGGGGCTTATCCAAATTGGGAAATGGAAAATGAAAATGAAAGAAACAAATTTTTCTCAGCAACTTGAAAATATTCATTAACTGAAAAACGTTAAATTTAATAATTACATCTGAAATAATACTGACCATTTTCGTTTTTAAATCGATTTACGGAACTGTTGATGTTCCTTATCGCATTATATGTTATGATTTGTTAGCTGGTGGCTAAAACTTTTTTAATCGATTCAGCTTATCAATGATTTTTAAGAATATGCAGAAAGATTTTACAATCTGTGAATTTGTATTTTTAACCCCGAACCAAAAAAAAACGGTTGTTTTAAGTTTGTCCACTATATGTGTCTGTCTGTCTGTCTGTGTCATTGTGGTGCCTTAACAGATCAACCGATTTGGATTTTTTTGTTTGGTTGAAAAGATGCTTTAATGGGGATTGTATTAGATTTTACGATAAGTAACTTTTTCACGTTAAAATATAAGCTGATATCCGTTATCCAAGTTAATTAATTAAGAAAAGTATAGCTAGTTGAATGTAGAATTACAATTTTTTTTCAGTTAATCTATAAATTTCAAGTTGAGGAGGAAATCTGATTTTCTATTTTTACTTTTCCATCTTCCAATATTCAAAAAGTTCCAGTGCTGAGGGGTTAATTCATTTCTCTGTAGCTTATGCAAGAATTTATAAAAAGAAAGTGAAAACAAACATTTAACTGAGTTAATTGTTAAAATACCATGTATAGAAAGTATTGATTACTCACAGTATGATCACATTACACATATACCTATACATGTCACATATACATAACTGATAATCCCATATTAACACACACTATAAAATTTTCATCTAATGTGTGCCCTCGTGAGTAAACAGTGTTATCTACAAAAAAATGTTTCAATCAAAAGTTGTTAATTTTTTGCTAAGAAACATTTTTTGAAGCAAGATCCAATTGATCTATGTTGCTCATTTACGAACTCCCTTTTACGTCCTGAGTGCGCTGTAAAAATTTCAGCTTGATATCTCTTTTCGTTTTTGAGTAATCGTGATGACAGACGGATAGATAGACGACAGACGATAGACAGACAGATTATCGGAAACGGACTAATTAGGTGATTTTATGAACACCTCTGCCAAATTTTTTTCGTAGCATCAATACTTTTTAGCGTTACAAACTTGGGACTAAACTTAATATACTATGTATATTTCATATATACATAGTATAAAAATACATTTTAGAAAGGTAAAGAAATGTTTTAATGGGTTTGAAATAGAAAATATTAAAAAAATTAATATATTTACTATTAATGGTTTTTCCATTTGTAAATAATTTTTATCTATTATTCCTTAAGTGTATAAAACCATTAGCTTAATATTTACTTATTATTAAAATTTTGGTTTTAATTATTAATATAATCTATTTCAATATAATCAATTTATTTTTTAAAAGCTGTCTTTTATTATTGAAAATTAATATCTTTATTATTAAAATTAGCATTTCATCAATAATTATATAAAAAATTTATTTCGTATCGCAGTATAGTTTGTTATAATACACCATACACTAATCGGCCAAGAATTCGCCCAAATAGATATCTAAACAAGTGAAAATAAACAATTAACTGAGTTAATTGTTGAAATTCCATGTATAGACACAGTGATTGCTCAATCGTTTGTTTTTTTACGTCATATCAGTAAAGAAAGAGAGCCAAACTTACATACATACATACATACACACTTAACTGATATTCCCATGTAATTCAAACTATGTAATTTGCGCTATCACCGGTTAACAGTGTTGTTTACGAAAAAATGTTTCAAACAAAAGTTGTTTATTTTTTTATAAGGAACATTTTTTTTACATTTTTTTTATTTAAACTTTTGTTGTATCTCTAATAGTTTACAAAGTGGGTCCTATGGGCCCAAGAACCAATTAACCTATTTTGCTCATTCACGAGCTCGACCACACTTTTTATGCCCTGAGCACGCTATAAAAATATCATCTTGATATCTCGTTTCGTTTTTGAGTTATCATGTTGGCAGACAGACGGACAGACAACCGGAAATGGACTAATTAGGTGATTTGATGAACACCTATACCAAAATTTTCAGTTACAAACTTGGGACATAAAAAGTTATTTTGGTAATTTTATTAAGGAAATTTTTTTCGAATTTTCCGATCACTATTCCGACCTCTGGCAACATGTATTTATATCATCATTAGGACAATTTGAAGAGAATCATATAAACAAATTTAGGTGGAATAGTTGCGCCGATTCATACTGTGCTTTTAAATAACTATTATGTATTTATACAAACTTTAGAAACTATTTTATTGTGTGCTGTTTCCTACAGATTCGACTCTGTTAATCGGTCTATAAATAAATATATAATGCATAGTGAGGTATTGACATTCGGACTTGCGGGGAAGAAAGTAGAATGTGGGATCAGTCACGTGATTTTAGTATCCTGCCGCTTTCCCCTCACGAGTTATCAATGTTTAGAAAGCTCTACGTAGATGTGATGAACGAAAGTTCTGTAGTGTATTTGAGCCCTTAAATATTATTTAGCGTTAGATCTGCAATTACCTTTGAACCACAGATCTCTTGCATCCTTAATTCAGCAAAACACAAATGTAGAACAACTTACAAAAACATATAAAACATTCGAAATACGGTCAAATTCTAGTACACAGTCATACGTGTACACAAAACAAACCTTTTGATGTAAAAATATCATTTGAAATTTTAATGACATTACACGAACAAATAAAATTTTTAACAAAGAAAACTTCTAAAAACGTTTTTGTTATTGTGCTTAGTAAATAGTTCTTTGGTTGTTGTTTTTCCTCTGTTGAGAGTTGAGAGTAGTGTTTGTTGTGTGAGCCAGAAGAGCAGTGTATCTTACGTGTACGGTATGCAGCATGTTCCTACAGTCAAAACCGGCTATAACGCCCAATAGATCTTTTTCACATTTTTTTTCTTTTTTTTTTTTTTTTAAATGAAAGTAAATATCTTCATAAATGGGCTAATTTTCCCCCCGATTTTTTTGGAGCCATATGACCGAGAAAACAAACAATGAAAATCACTAGAATTCAAATTAGCGAAAACGATCCGGAAACACACGAGGTTATATGAATGGCGCTGTGATGTCAGTTCGTCAGTTGGCTATTATAAATTACCATAAATATATGAATTGCGAATGAAATAAATCGGCAATGACAAATAAATCGCTCAATATTGACGATGAAAAATCGCACATAAAAATATATGTTTTATGCCTCTGTGCCCAAATACTTCTTTACAGCCAGAAAAATTTTATGGCTATTAGAAAAAAGTGGTTTGATCGTGCTTATCGCAAGGGTCCGATTGGAAAATCTAATTGTTACTGTTGCGAAGATCATTTTGTAGTAAGTACAGTACGAATATTATCATTGTCATGATGAACATTTCCTTTACTATAAATGATGAAATTTACCAAAATTCACCTTGCTACAAAAGTCCCCATAACTCTCCCTCGAAGACCTAACAATTTTTTTATGAAATTTTATTAATCACATTTTTTTCTAGAATGTTACGCATTTTCTTCATAAAATTAGTACTCAAAAAGTTTCTTTTAAGTCACGAACTTCGGGTGCATTGAACCTGTAATCTTGCGCTAAAAACTCCCATACCATAAAAATAGTTATTTTCGGTAAATTTCCTTGTTCTACCTTTGCAAATCTTGGGTCGATTTTTGGTGGTACTTAATTCTTCCCTTTCAGAAATGATATAATAACCCCTTTAAAGTCGATATTAACGATATATTAATACGACTGTTGTCACTGTTTTATTGTCATTGCTTGTCGAGTTGACGTCACAGATCACGTGTGCGGTGGAGCAAAAATAAATCGTTTTAAATTATTTTAAATATTGTGACTTTTTTTGAAGTATTTTCATTGTGTTTGTATTGTTAAAGGCTCTACTTGACCTATATTTTCATAAAAAATTAACAAAAAGCATTTCTGTTTTTCATGAAAAAGTCTACTATGGTCATATAGACTAATAAAATATTTCTGCCATCTTTTGATCAAGAAAAAAAATACAAATTTCGTAGACTAAAAACAGATGAACATGTATATCAAAAATGATTTTAAAAATTTTCAAACAATTAAACTTAATATCTTAAAGGAAAAAATTGATTCATCTTTGAAATTTTCCACAGTTGGTTATTAGATTGTAATAACTTCGTATCATAAAGTTAATCTCTCAGGGGCACGCTTTATTCCCATTTGGGGGGGGGGGGGAGTTGGTTGTTGGTTAGTTTAATGAGTTTTTCTCAAATTACAAAAAAACTGAGTCTCGCATAAAAAAAAGTTCAACTAAAAGTTCTAGCTGATTTCAAAATATGTTCAAAATTATGTACTAATTGTTCAAAAGCAATTATTTAAAATTAATCAAAGCAAAAGATTTTCATGTTTCAAAATACAAGTGTAACCCTTTGATAGAGTATTGTTAGATTTTTAATATTTGTGACTATTTATTTCAGGTGTAAAAATATTGATAATAAACGTTATAATTAAATATTATTAGTTCAAAATTGTAAAACTCTTACTATTCTCATATAATTGTAGGTATCAGAATGGTTAAATTAAGAATAGTTAAATTAATTTCCCCACTTGAGGTTACACCAAATGACAGGCATTTGAGAAATATGTATATTTTATCGAACAAAAATCAAAATCTATAATAAATGTTAATTTGCAAGATTTTCGATAAATGAAATTTTTGCTCCGCTAAAGTTTTGAAGCCTAGATTGCTCTTTATTTAAGGTTTCAGTGTCTATAAAGCCAAAAATAAAGTAAAAACTTCAAAATACATTAAACAAACAAAAAAAGGATCACTTTTTGTTTCGTTAAAAATTCACAATATTTAGACGCTTGCAACTTTATTATCCTTGGTTCTTTTGGATCCTACCAGTTCTAATTTAATATCTTAAGAAGCGGACTTGAATATGCACGACTGCAATATACTCTGACACTGGAACTGCTTATGTGGTGGAAAGGACGGGTTAAACCCTTTCCAGGGGGAGAGGATTAAACCCTTTCAATATTAAAAATAATGTATGTATACCCCGAACTGTCGTCTCTCTAACAACGTTTTATTATTCGGCAAAACGAGATTGAATATTGCGTAAGAAGGAGGAGGAGATTTCAAGAAATCTTTTGTATGCTTACGTGGTGGCAGGGGTTGTTAAAAATCGTCAAATTATGCTTACGTAATTAATGAGTGACCCCTTATGAATCTCTTAACCGTCCGATTAATTCTTAGTGGACAAAAACCTATTATATATGTAAAACTTCTAAACATTCAAAAAAATATATCACACTTCAACAGGGCCCTCAAAAGTTTTAGTCCACACTCGGGGTTGTGCCCCTTCTGCCTCCCTCTCGTCGCTTAAAATGAGCCCTGATAGAGTTCAAAAGAATCAAGAAAACAAAGTTACATGCCTGCAAATATTGTATACTTTTAAGGTAGTTCGGCTGTTTGAGCATGTACGGTGAATGTGCGTTTTGCGGTAAACGATAGTTTTAAATCCATTTATCACAATAAACACAGCATGGAAGAACTCACATGTTAATTGCACAAAAATTAATCGGTGATTGAGCTCCAAATAAAGGTTTTCATGCTTTATAAAAAGAAAACATAAATAACTTCAAAAATTAGCCAAATTGACGTGTAAGATATTTCTATAGCATTTTATTACATTTACGTGATAAAAATTACTTAGCTGACTAGTTGACTAGCCACATGACGGCCGAACTGCTTTAAATAAACAAAAACTGTGAACTTTTTGTTTAGTATAGTTGTTGGACGTAATATACGACTTATTCCAATGATAATTAGTCATTATAATTAATAAGCCCTTGTATTTCTTTTGGATTCAGATTCCTTTCCAATTCTTCTTAATTGTCGATTTAATACATGAAGTGACGTCGCGTCGGTATAATCAGTTTTGACTGTACCACTCAGAGTAAACCAGCTTTGTTTCAATACTTCAACCTCATCTTGCAGGATGCATCGTGTGGTATATAAGGTAATGTAAAAATATTCTTAGTATGTTTTTATTTTTGTGTACGAACATCTTAGAATTTTTCATAGTAAACACCTTTTAATTAATGAAAACAATTCATTTTGTTTTATACATATATTAAGAAAAACTGGTTTATCCTTAATAATATATAATTATAATCTTCATAATTTTATAAGGTGATTCATTTTACTTTTCGAAGTTCGAATCGCGTAAAACACAAACAACATTTATCAAGTTGACCATCTCAATTTGCATACAAAATTTTTAATAATTAAGAGAAATATTTATAAAACAGTGAAACATTTTGAGCCTTTGCTCAGTAGGATTTATATACAGTAGAACGCCGATTATCCGAATTAATTGGGACCGGGGTTGATTCGGATAATCGAGAAAAACTGTCACACATAAAGAAAATAAACTGTCACACAATAAAATAAACTCAATATTAAAAACTATGTATGTCATTCAATGCTATTGAGTTGATGAAAACTGATTCGGATAATGGGCGATTCGGTTAATCGGCCGTAGCGGCGTTCGGATAATCGGCGTTCTACTGTAATTATTTTGTTTGAAGACGTTTTTTGTTTGAGACAAAAATCAAAATTTCCATTTAAAAAAAGCGTTTTAATCCATTTTTTGCTCATCTTTATCAATCTTTACTTTTAGACCCAGCGAAGCGGGTGGGTATCACTCTAGTAGTGTATATAGTGGAGTATAAAAATAACATTGATGTTGGCTTTCACGTGTAACGTATTGACATTTATTATTATAAAACTGAAATTGATTACTGATTGAAATCATGAAATTCTATTTACTATTTATAAAATACCTTTTTAGTAATATTTTCCACAGAAATATAGACTTACGCACTGTATCGAAGGTCAAAAAGGAAAGTTTTTGGAAGTATCAACTTTCTAGATCTTTTTTGGGTAAAAAAAATTGTATTTTTTTGGGCGAAATTAAAGGCTTTGTACATCTTCACATATCCTTTAAATTGAGGTAGAGTTGTGAGGGAGCGTACATTAATTACGTGAGGTATTTAGGGAGGGGGGTCGAGCCGAATCTTTCTTAATCTTACTTCGGGGAGAGGGGGTCTTGCCGAATATCAGGTAATATTTTTAAGCAGGAAATGTAAGTTTTGAAAAATCTCACGTGAGATTGGGGAAGGGGGGAGGAGGTCGTAAAAAATCTTCCGAAATCTCACCAAGGGAGGAGGGGGGGGTAATTTTAATAGAATTTTCGAGATCACAGGAGCTTAAATTATAAAGGCTGATCCAATTTCAGTTTCCTATATCTGTAAATTAGAATGCTGTGTATACTTTCACTTGTATCAAACGTCAAATGCAATTGTTTGAAAAAGTCCATTTTCTATTTGAATCGTTGAACTAACAATATCTGAAAGAACTCTGATAACAATTCTGTAAGAACTGTTTACAGACTCTTACGAGAAGATGATGATTATCTTAATCGTCCTAGTCAGCAAATAATTTATCACCATTATGCAAAAGCGAGGAAATCAACGTAACGTGCGTTCCACCAAGAATTCGTCATTGGATTTCTTTTTGGGTAGTTTTTTTTCAGTGTCGCGTTTATATCAATAAATCTGAAACAGAGTGCCTAAAAGCTAACAATCGCCGATTTATAGCCGAAATAAACCCCGGAAAAGTCATAGAAAATGATCTTGAACGAATAAACTATTGCAGAGGAGTCTATTTGGCTGACATTATTTTTAATATTAAATGGAGTGAATTTAATATTCGATTAATAAAAATATAACTTAAGTTAATAAAGTTAATATTACCTCCATTTTGTGTGTTTAAAAAAAATGAAGGTTAGGAAACTCAATTTGGATCACTCTTTACATATAATAACATATTTTAAAATTTTTAGAAAGCTTTATAAAGTGCAATAAGGACTTTCAAAAACCTTACCGATGGTGTTTTTTGGTTGATTCAACTCTTTAGTTATGAAATTGTGACAGCTCCACGTGGAGTTGACAAATTCGAAGTTGAGTCAGTAGAATTATGAGTCACAGAAGTCTGTCAGAATCAAAGAAACTATGTAGCTTTTGAACCAACTTCCCTAGGGCATTGAAGTTAAGTTTTAGGTGCAGTTGAGTCCACTAAATTTGAATTGGATGAATAAATTTGTTTGTTATACAACAAAATAACTAGTACAATGAATAAATCGTCAATAATTGAAATGAAACATTTTACATTTCAATCAATTTGTTTAAAATTTATTTAAAATATTGAAGGATTTATTGCAAATATATACAAGTGATTGTTTGAAACATATTATGAATGAACATAAATTAAAATATATTTTGATTTAAAATAAGTAAAATTGCAATAATTCCTGCAGTATAATTGACTTACAGTGTAGGGAAAGGACTTGGTTGGGATTGACTTGTATAAAGAAACATATCAAATATATAGGGATAGGAAGGAATTGGTTAGGATTGGTTAGAATGATTTAAACAAGGCGCTATATTATGGATAAAGGCAAGCATGGCCAGTATATAATCAGGATTTTTAGAAAAAAGGGAAGGAAAATGGCTAGTACGATCTTGGCCTACCAACAGCCTAATGGAATTGCGTAAGTGTCTATGCGGGCTTCGCCGTATCAACAGAAAATCATTTGACTTAAATTATCTTTTTTCTCAGTGTATTCTTTTATATTCTTCATTCTTTTGTATATATTTTCTAGAGAAAATCTCACTCATTTCAATAAAAATCATATTAGGCATTGTTATGAGTGGGAAATAGGATTTTAGTGATGGAGCTCTGCTGCTCATAATTTTTTTTTTTTTCATTAAATATTCATTTCATTTATATAAAAGTCACTATTTATATATTAACTAAAATTGTTTTTTTGTTTTTAATTTTTTTTATATTTAAAATATTAAAAATTAAAAACAATATATTTATAAAATATTACATTTTGTAGTGAAATTAGTTTCTACAGGGTGGATTTATTACAATTTATGTCAGTTGTCAGAGTCAAAATAAACATTCAACGTATATCGGTTGCAAACATCTGTGTTGATTGATTGATTTAAATGATACGTGTGTATTATTAAACAGTGTATGTTTTCTGATAATTTATGTAAATTCAGATGAATAGCTACTCTGGTAAAGCTGGAAGTGGCGTATTTCGACGTACTCCGGACAATCAGTATGGCAAATAAATCGGATTTTTTTATGGAATCTTTTGGTAAGCCTAATTTACTACAACCCATTCTTATGGAAAATAATTTATAAAATGCCGTGATATTTGGTGTAACTTAAATAGAGTGACTGTAACTATTAATTGTATCCCTTCCGGTAGCATTAGGTGTATTAAAATAATTTTAAATTTTACACTTCTGAACTTATTGTGTTTAATTATAACTACTCCGGTCGACAGGTAGTTTAAAATGGAAAAAAGTCAGAAGTTCATGAAACTTTGGGACATTGTTCAAGGATCATTTTCTCAAGTTTTCGACTTTGAGGAACCTGAGGAAAACGGAAAACGGAAGTTTCGATCATCCTCTAGTTTTTTCAACAATAACTATTTTCCTTACGTCTTACGGCAAAAGCATTCTCTTACTTTTTTGTACAGCGTTAAATTTTTTTGCAATTTTGACTTCTCAAACATGTTTGCATATCCATTTATTACTCCGAGATATCGCGCTTCAAAAATGGTTTATTTTTTTAAAATGCCAAAAATTCAGAATTATACTCTAATTATTTCGTTATACCCGAATTATGATGAAATAATGTTGTAATTATGGTTTCTGGTTACAATCACCAACTTTGGACATTCAACTAGAAGAATTCTGAATTTTTTGGCAATTATTGCTAATTTTGAAAAATGCCATTTTTTTGAAGCACCGTACCGCCTTAACAAATGGACATGCAAGCTTGAAGAAGGAAGGTCGAAATTTTTACCCCCTCCTCTTTTCGCACAGGGTCCTCGAAGTCGAAAAGTTGAGAAAATGTTCATTAACCGTCCCTGTACAACATTCCAAAGTTTCATTAATTTCTGACCTTTTTCCACCTAACCACACTTTTCCCTTCCTGTCGACTGGAGTAAACATTTAAGGTAAATTTAACATAAAAATAATATTAACGGATAGTAAAAAACTAACAAACATTATGAAATATCAACCTTTTATTTACAAAATGAAATTTTTAATTCTTAGTAAAATAAAATTATATAAAAAACAAGTGAAAACAAACAATTGACTCAGTTAATAGTTGAAATGCCATGTATAAACGGTGTTGATTACGAAATCCTCGATTTTTTTTTTACGTCATGAAAGTAAAGATAGCCACACATGCATACATGTCACAAACACATATAACTGATATTCCCATAAAATACATACCATATTGTTTGCACCCAATTTGCTCCCTCACTGCTAACAGTGATGCTTACGAAAAAATGTTTCAACCAAAGTCGTTAATTTTTTTTTTTTTTTTTTTTATAATGAACATTTTTTTTACATTTAAACTTGTTGTTTTTCTATCCCTAACGAATTACAAGATAGGTCCTACGAACCCAAGATTCAATTTACCTATAAATATTTTAGCTTGATATCTTTTTTAGTTTTTGAGTTATCGTGTTGTCAAAACGCACGAAATGAACTGAACAGCATTTTATGAACAGCTATACCAAAATATTGTTCGTAGCATCAGTATTTTAAGCGTTAAAAACTTGGGACTATACTAAGTATAACTTGATATATTTCATATATACGTGGTATAAAAAAGCTAATAAGTAAAAAATTGTTGCATTTTTGAAATTATTAGCTTGTAATTCGTACCGAAAAATTTATAACTGAGGGGGGAGGGCTTAAGCACTTTTTTGGAGGGTTTAATAAATGGTATATTACGACCCTCGACCTGAAAGTTGGCTTTCCCATAAAAAAGAGGAATTTTTATCACACGCCAGGGCATCCAACCTTCTAGTCGTGGATTGTATACTATTTTTCTGTATCCAGAAAGTATGGAAAGCCAGGCTAGGGGATACAGAAAAATTTTTCAATATTTATTATGAATTATATATTTTAAAAATAGCATCTTCAAAAAGTTCAAGCCTTTTTTTTTAATTATTTTTTATTTTCTTTTAACCTGTTAAGAAATGATGACCAAGTTATACTGTTTTTATTATAAATGTTGACTGCAGAATATTTAAACAACGTAATGAGCAAAAAATGCACGGTCTTTGAAGCTAGAAAATAGAATAAAAAACGAAAATGAGCACAATTACTAAAGTTACTACTTTTTATTTATTTGTAGTAAAGTTTTTTTTTTTTCTAATTTGTAAAAAAACTGATTTTTTGAACAGCCAAAAAAGGTGTCGTAACATAAGAAATTTCAAAGATGCAACATCTTTCCATTTTAGATATTTTTATTTTTATTTACCACATTATTGTACATTGACACTATTTATGGGTTAAATTAAAAATGTATTTTGACATAAGACATTCTTTTGTTTTAATAACAAAAAATTGCAAACTTTTAAAGATAATTTTGTAGAGAGATTGTTTAAAAGTGAATATTTTAATTGAATTGATTTTAGGTTTTCGTTAGTACATACTATAATACAATAAATAATTAGAAAATAATAAAAATAATTTTATTATTGGAGTATGACTACAAGTTTTATTATATTATCTCAAAATTTTCGTTCATTCTCAAGAGATTAAATTAATTTACACAAAATTTGTTTATGATAATAAATATAACAAAATAAATACCATAGTTTTATAAAAAATTTTTGACGTTATTCTTGAATACCTTGGAAACTAAAATGAAAATTTGAACAAAATTATTTGAAATTTAGACTCAAAATAGGGGTTCGTAAAACATTTTTTTTATGGTTTTTCTACTTCAAATTTATGGGCATTGAGAATGCAATGATCTAAAAAGCTGTTGCCCCAATGTTTTTTAGTCGAATCGATGCACTATGTTCCTCTATTCTTTTTTTAAATGCACGGTCCGATTGCCCCACATACGTTACGGGAAATTCTGCACAATTAATTTGGTAAATACCTGATTTTTTTTTTAAGTTTTTTGTTTATTGTTTACTAATAATTTTGATAGCGTTAAATTATTGAAAATATAATTTTTATATTATGTCTTAGTGAATTTAGAATATATTCTAAATTCAGTGAAAAAATCTCACATCGTATAAGTATGTTAATTTATTTATTTGTATTTCCCGGTTCTTCCACCGTTAATCATTTTTCCACCGAAATCATGTTGTATTGATATCACTTGATAGAGTGGTATCAATGGAGATAGAGATACGATGTGCTTTAAGGTGTTTATGATAAATGGTAAACAGTTGTAACATTTTGTACGTAGTATGTGTGATTTGACACCAGAACAACAGACAAATATGAAGATTTCAAATGAACTGCTTTGTGGCTACAAATATATCATGGAGTATCTGCCACTGCCTGTGCCTCTACCTCAAGGAAATGGATCATTCAGATATCGAACACATTTTCCAATTTAAAATTAAACCAAAAGATCGTAGACTAATAAAATATTGAATAACAAGTGAAAACAAACAATAAACTAAGTTAATTATTGAAATACTATTTATAGATAGTGTTAATTACTCTATCACATTACACATACATGCATGTCACACATATATAACTGATATTCCCATATAATACATACTATACAATTTGCGCTTTCACGGGTAAACAGTGATGTTTAAAAAAATGGTTTAAAACAAAAGTTGTTTATTTTTTATAAGAAACATTTTTTACATTCAAACTTTTGTTCTATCTCAAACGGCTTACAAAATGGGTCTTATGGACCCAAGCCCCAATTGACCGATGTTGCTCATTTACAAACTCGACCTCAAATTTTTCGTCCTGAGTACGCTGCAAAAATTTCAGCTTGATATCTTTTTTCGTTTTTGAGTTATCGTGTTTACAGATGGACGAACGGATGGACAATCGGAAATGGACTTATTCCTTGATTTTATGAACACCTATACCAAAATTTTGTTCGTAGCATCAATAGTGTTACAAACTTGGGACTGAACTTTGTATACCTAAATATATCGCTACCTCTATAGATTATAAATGCGAAAGTAAGCATGTTTGTTTGTTTGTTTGTTTGTTTATTTGTTTGTTTGTTACGCTTTTAAGCTTAAACTACCGAATGGTTTTTAATGAAACTATACAGCAATATAGCTAATATATCAGAATAACACATGAACTATAATTTATAAAGATATATTTTTAAAAAAAATTGAAAAAAAAAATTTAATTTGACATTTGAAATTACCAAAAATTATAGATTTCTGTAAAAATAGCTAATATAGAATAATTCAAGGCCATCTTCTCTGACATACTCAATGAATAATTACTATTATACATTTAAAAAAATACTATATTTTACCTGTGTAAGACAATCCCCGCCATTATTTTGAGTGTTATAGAAAAGGGATAAGCGGGAGCAATCTTCATCAATCTTTACTTTTAAACCCAGCGAAGCGGGTGGGTATCACTTTAGTGTTACATGCATACATGGTATCAAAATAACTTTTTTATTAGTTAAGAAATTAATTTTTTTATAACAATTAGTTGGCTAGTCGCAGAAATTTGTTTTTTTTTTTTTTAATTTTTTTTTTTATTGGTTTAATGTTTACGAAAAGTACAAACATGTTCAGTCGCATTCACATTTTCAGTGATCGGTCAGTCATTTAAGTTTTCCAAAAGGTTTGTCGCTTGTCTATTAGTTTCAGATTGGAAACATTTAGAATCTTAATACGTATAATAAATGTGTATATCATATTACATAAACCATATTTGTTCGCATTCAGTTAATTAATTTTACAATAGCACATCATCCATTCATCGATTCATGATACACATATTCAATGTGCAATATGTTATTGATGTATACTTATATGAGCTATAAATATAACGGGTGTCCCAAAAGTAACGCATAAAATCATTTTAATAAAAAATAGTATGTAAGATAGTATGAGTCGCCAACAGACCATCTTCTTATTCAAAATTTTAAATAGCGTACAAATAATACACACAGACAACCGGAATTGGACTAATTAGGTGATTTTATGAACACCTATACCAAATTCTTGTTCATGGTATGAACAGACTTGAGACTAAACTTAATATACCTTTGTATATATCATATACATGGTATAAAAAAAAGTAATAATTTTTTGACCATTCATTTGATTAGTTATTGTAGTTATAATTCCTATATTATCGAGAAATTATACTCTAGAAATCTTCTGTATGGTATGATAGTGGAAATAATAGATTTGGCAACGTTACAACGGTTTAAAGCGCCGAGTTATGGTTCTTTCAAATTATCGGAGTCTATTGTCTATTTTATAAAAACAATTTCTTTGTGACATACTAATTAAACTTGTCAACTGATGTCAACGACATCTGTTAATGATTTTTAAAGTTTTTATCATACTCATAATGAAATATACGGAAATTACAATGTGAATTGGTGCATTATTATGTGATCACAGTTTTTTGGAAAGAAGATAATTTTGATCTTGTGTAAAGAATAACGCCCGGGATACCATTAAGTCAATGTAAAAACTACGATTTTTATTTTAAATATTTCATTAAAAAAATTCGATTAGGCATGCTCAAACTTGAATCAGACATTATTTAGATGCTTATCTTTAATATAATAAAAGGCTTATTTTATTTGTTAACGCATGAAATCTCAGGAATTAAACTCCTCACGGAATTGAAAATATTGACGTGCCAACTGGGTCAGGGAATTGAGTAAACGTCTATGCGGGCTTCGCCGTATCCAACTACGCTGCAAAATTGAGACAACAGAAAATCATTAGACAAAATATTTTTTTTCTCAATGTAGTTTGTGTTCATTTTGTTCAATTCTCATTAATCTTGGAAACCCCACTATGAAATGGAGTAAAATTCAAATAATGCGTTAATTTTGGGACACCTTTTAGTGACATATAGAATAATACGAGCTATGAGCTATGAGCTATGATGATGAGTGATGTGAGTAGTGAGTAGTGTGTGTAGTTAGTGTAGTGAATGTATAGTGAATGAATAGTGTATTACATGATATACATGACAACTGATGTTAATAATAATTAAATCTGTATAATAATATACTTGATACTTTAAATTTGTAGATAAAGCTTTATAATATTATACGGATCAAAAATGACTCGATTCTCTCATCACTAGCATCACCAGCATCATCAGCAACCCTAGCATAGTATAGTACCTACTGAATAGTGATGGGACGAATGCCGAATTTTGTAAATTTGTGTATGCGATTACGAGTGCTAATGTTAGATTTCAAATGAAGCGCTCACAAATTCTAATGTATTAACTTACTTAACTAATCCTTTTTTCCAGCATGTTTTTTCTGTCCATACCTTATTTTTCCTATTCCTTTATCAAATTCCATGATTTACCCCTCATTTTCAAGCTTATCATGTTGTCTTCGAACGAAAAATATACTCACGGATTAGAATTGTTCTGCTTAGGAAAAAACAGGCTAGAATAAATAATAAATAATTTTAACGAAAAAAAAAATCTATATTTTAAATAATAAGTGGATCACGTACACATGATTCGAATTGAAGGCGGTTTTTTAGATGTTTTCCTAGCACTGAAGACATCATTAAGAAGTGAATAAGGAACTGTAAAGATATTTTAAATGAAAGTTTTTTTTAAATATGTTCTCCTAATAGTAATTTAATAACTTTTGATTTTTTTAAGTACGAAGCCATGGGTTACGGTAGCCACTGAAGCAGAATTCCTCACGGGCCAAGCTAGTACATACCATTCTTCATTAACGTTAAAGAGTCCGTCTTATAAGTCCATTAAAAACAAACCTTAAGAGTCCAGTAAAGTTTTTTTTATTTCAGGTTAGTTTACTATAATTGCATTTGTCCAACATTCAAATTTAACAGTGATTAAAAAGTGATCTAAAAATATGAGTAAAGTACGTTGAAGGGGTTATTTTTCAATTTATGCTACAAAATGATGAGGATTTGCAAAAACATTCGCCAAACATTTGCATCGTTTTGTGCGAATGCGAATGTTAATAAATACACGATTGAAGGAGTGAAGGAGCAAATTAAGCCAAATTTTGGTGTCCATTTTCTCCAAAACTATAAAAGATAGGGATTTGAAAATTATCAAGTAGCTTCATCTAGTAAAAAAATTTTTCTTTTGTGAAACATCATGAAAAAACGAAAAAAACTTCTGGAAAATAATTATTCGAAAATTAAATTTTCGAAAAATTGTGCTGATTACGAAAAAAAAAAAGTTTTACAAGATGAAATTTTGAGTAAAATCGTATGACCTTACAAAATTTTGTCCCTTTATCTCAAATTGTTGCAAATTTAATTTTTGATGAAATATATATATTTTCATTACATGCAAACAACATATCAAAAAACAAAAATACCTGATTTAATGCTAGGTTCACCTCCTTGTCATGTATTATTTGACTAAATATACATATAAAGAGGTAATTTGGGTCATTATGTCGTTTATAAAAGTAAAACGCGAGTTAATTTTTCATAAATTTCCATTGGAAATTAAAATTTCACTCACAACTATAAAATTAAAACTGAAACGAAATTAAAAGGTATACGAAAACATTTAACCTAAAAATTAAAGGCTCATAATGTAAATAAAAAATAAAAAATTTGTTAAATTTAAGGTCCTGAATTTGTTCGTCAAAATTCATGTAACAAAACAAACTAAAAAGTTTATACAAAAAAGTAGGAAAACTGTCGTAATTATAAAAGACTCGGAGAGAAAATATGGCTTTGCACATTTCGATGTATAATGAAGTAGACATCTTTAGTTGATTTACTTTATGGCTTACATTATTTTCACCCGTTGCGCTGCCATCTTAACGTTAAAATCGAATAAAAAGCTCGACACATAGAATTTTAGAAAATAATTACGGAAAAACAAATGATCAGGTTGTAGGACCTCTATTGCACAATCGCACAATATCGCATAATGGTGGCGGTCAATTTACCGTTAGAATCATTAGAGATATAATAAAAGTATAAATGTCAAAACTGTTCCTTATAAAACAAGTGAAAACAAACAATTGACTGAGTTATTTGTTGAAATGCCAAGTAATATAACTGATAATCCCATAAATACATACTATAAAATTTGCATCTAATGTGTGCCCTCGAGAGTAAACAGTGATGTTTACAAAAAAATGTTTCAGACCCAATTGACCGATGTTGCTCATTTACGAACACGATCTCACTTTTTACGTACTGAGTGAGTTTTTGAGTTAACTCGTGTTCAGACGGACGGACGGGCAACCGAAAATGGACTAATTAGACGATTCTATGAACACACCTATATCAAAACTTTTTTCTTAGCGTCAATATGTTTAAGCGTTACAAACTTGGCACTAAACTTAATATACTATTTATACATGGTATAAAAATAAAAAAACTTTTACATTTTTTCGTCCACATCACTGTTTTGTACCAGAATTGTAGTAAATATTGAGGAATCAGTATTTGTTGTAACAACTATAATTTTGAAATGTATTATAGTTTTATATAGTTTTATAGACCATATCATATCATATTAATTCACACTATTATTTTTATAATCATTTAAAATTGTGTTCTAGCACAATTATTTTAACAGTGGTTTAATTTTTAAAAGTGGGTGGTGAGTAAAAGGTATCATGTTTTCATTTTTCATGACACAAAATAAAATAAAACTCGAGAACAGTAAAACTCCGTCACTAAGGTCATATTTCCCTCTCATTATGTCAGGCTTCTTATCATTGAGTGATTTCTATTGAAATAGAATTTATATCTTTTCATGATTTTGAACATATGAAATGTTTATTGTTCTATAATTGTCCGCAGAACTTTTGCGAACTTCGTAAACATCTCTGTTTACCCGTGGGAGAGTTTTATGGCATAGCAAAAATAGACAATCATTTTATTATCTTTAGGAAAAGGATAAAATATTTATGTTTAATTTTAATATTTATGGTTAGTTTTAAATACACCTACATCAATCCAGTGGCCAAAAAAACATATTGTAAGTGTATTGGAAATAACCAAAACAACATAAATAAGACATGGATATTTTAAATAAAATTGTGACTGTAAATTTTGAATTTAATAGAATTTTTTAATTCAAATGTTTGCTTGAGCAATCCTCTTGCGCAACAGTAGATATTTAAAACAAAAATAAAAAATTCAAATAAAATCAAGCAAAATAAAAAAAAAAAAAAATATGAACAATAAACGAACAGGAAGAAACGATGTCTCATCTTATTTTTCACTGCCCAGCTCTTGCCAGTGGACTCACTGTAGCCAGCCATTCTTTGACGATCTTTCCGACCTGAAGTCCGTTGACGTCAAAGCACTCCTGCTGTTCTTAAACAGTTCCAAATGGTTCATGGAGAAGTGGCCGGGTGTGGGTCAATCTCTTTGCGGTATCTGAACGGACCCTATGATCTAAGTGTGTCCCAGCCCAGGACAGCTACTCTAATATAACCTTGGTGTAAAAGAATCTATCTTATACATATACATTTATCACCATATAAATACCATGTATATATGAAATATACATAGCATATTAACTTTTGTCCCAAGTTTGTAACGCTTAAAAATAATGAAGCTAGGAAAAAATTTTGTCATAGATGTTCATAAAATCACCTAATTAGTCCATTTCCGGTTGTCCGTCCGTCCGTCCGTACGTCTGTGGACACGATAACTCAAAAACGAAAAAAGATATCGAGCTGAAATTCTTACAGCGTACTCAGGACGTAAAAAGTGAGGTCAAGTTCGTAAATGAGCGTCACAGGTCATTTACTAATTGGGTTAGAGATAGAACAAAAGTTTATATGTAAAAAATGTTCCTTATCAAAAATTAAACAACGTTTGTTTGAAACATTTTTTCGTAAATATCACTGTTTACCCATGAGGGCGCCAATTAGGCGGAAATTTTCTAATATTTACTATACTTGATTATCAGTTATGTGTCACATGCTTGTATGTGTAATGTGATAAAGAAATCAACACTGACTATGCATGGTATTTCAACAATTAACTCAGACAATAACCAACCCTGTACCTCTATAAGCAAGAAACTCGTTTGATAAGATACCTCGATAAGGGAAAAAAAAAAGGCGGTACGTTGAACTCTTTTATTCAGGTTCGACTGTATATCTATTAAATTTTTGCTCAATAGATGGCAGAGATATATTATTACTTTATAATACGAAATAAATCGCCTTGTTGCAATCGATCTGTAATTTAAATTGAGGTTACAAGTACGCCATCGTTATCTAGTAGGTCTTTAACCAAAAATAAAACAAGTAAGTTAATTAAATCAATAAAGAAATTAAGACATGTGTCGAAAAAAAAGTTAAATATATGTATACTATGAAACCAGCTACGGAGAATATATGTCTGTAGCACATAAAGGCATGGTGAATTGCATTATATCGTTACCACCAGAGAGAATATAGTCACCACCCCACGTATGAAGGGTGTCCCACCCGGAACATTGGCGTAATATCGAAATAAATCGATTCGGGAGGAAACAAATGAAACTATTATGTCAAAGGTTATAATATTTAAACTATTCTTAAAATTATTAAGGCTTCTGTCTCGCTATGGACAGAGTGTCAGAAAAATCCATTTTTTTTATACATATATTTTATACAAGGATATTATAATACAATAACCAAGTTCAGAAAATTAACATAGAAAGCACAGGCGAGGTTGTGTTTCTACCTTGACGTTTTTTAATTCTAAAAAAAAAGAACTTGATTTAAGATTTTTTCAAAAGACTATAAGAACACTGATGTATTTGTTCTGAGTTAAAAACAAGTGAAATTTACAAAATTAAAAAAACCCCCGATAAATGAGATTTATTTTTTGGAAACCTTTGTTCTTTTGAATTAATGTTTTAAATATCCTAATTATTTCACCATTTCACTTTTCGAAATGAATTGAGCCAGGTTTATTTGACCATTCATTTCCATAGTAATTAATTATTTCCGTGCCTTTTCCAAGCTGAATCGATTTTGAAAATCATTGCCAATTTTTTAGTTTTTTCGGGTACAAAACTCTAAGCTAACGAGTTCATGAAACATAGCTAAGAACACTCTCCGTTAAATAACCTTTCAAATGAAACCAAAAAAATTAAAATCACAGACACACACACATAGCGGTCAAACTTGTAACACCTTTTTTTTTTAGTTCGACGGTTAAAAAAGGAAGTTATTGAAGGTTTCATTACTGAAATGTAAGTACTCAAATTTGGTGAATTTTATTATTGAACAGAAACGACTATAGTTAGAGTATATGTAGTTGAAAAGAGATATATTGACTTGAGAATACACTTTATTTTTTAGAGAATACACTTTATTTTTTACGAGAATCTCTCCTCATTTTACAAAAGAGTTAAACTTTTACATGTAAAAGTTTGTTACCCTTTATAGAAAGTGTTGAATATCAGTGCTTGCCATTATTTTTTTATAAATTGAAAGAATTGAAAAATCCAACACAAGTGAAACGGCCTTTCGGTCGCCTTTTTTGATTATGAATTTTTTAGATTTTTTCAACACATCTACAATTTTTAAAATATTTGAGAATTTCTCAAATATTCAAGGTGTAAGCAAAAAAATATTGCTTCGAAATTTTCGGGCCGTACTCATTAAATTAAAAAACTTTTGGTAGAAATATTGTGAAAATAGTTAAAATGTATTTAATTATTCAGATAATTTCTCTACTCTAATATTTTGACTCTCAAACATCATTAATTGAATAATCACGTATTACAACTATTTTTAACTATAAAATTATATAGACATAACGATAAACAAAGCTAAAGAACATTTAACGCATGTGTAGAATGTGAGAGGAATTCTCTCATCACGTGACTAAAGATTACGGAACTGTTGACGCGAGTGTTGACGGGTTAATTGCAGAAGTGTAAAACACTTACTATTCTAATACACTCATAGCCACTGGGAGGGTTAAATTAAAGTGTCCCCCAAATGAGGTAACGTCAGGCATACAGCATGGCATTTGAAAAAAATAAATTTAGTTGACAACAGTATTGAACAATCTATTTGATCTATCCGATGGGACAGCCATTACATGTTACATGTTACATGTTTTTAACTGACATGTTGTAATGAACAGAGTGGTACTCTTCGATAGGCAGTCATGTTATTTAGCCTCATAACACATGTTTTACTATTATATTACATTATTATAGCTTTTTAGTGTGTATATGTGTTTTTTTTTTTTAATGTTACAATGTTAGTGGTGACAAATCATTATATAAGCTATATTCACAATAGTACATTTTTCATTTAATAGAGGTTAACTTTTATATAAATACTAGATATATATTTTAACCTCACTACAGGAGCTACAGTTAAAACTGGTTACAATGATAATGAACGCAAAAAAATGTAACTATACTCCTGTAAACTATCTATTTTTACAAGTTACATGACATCTGGTGTTGCTTCATGGGGAAGATGCCATTTTAATTAAACTCTTCTAGTAGGTACGGGTTTCTCAATTATTTTCTTTAATTGTAACATTAATTATGAAATATGTGATTTTACCTTACAAACGTATTGGAGTTAGGTTAGGTAAGGCTACATTGGCTGGCCACGAATGACACACTTAGGCTATAGAGCCCATTGTGATACCATATATGTGTTTTACCACCTTTCCGCTGATAATTTTATTTATCAGCTCCTCATGTTTAGAGGCTGAGTGCACCTCCTTCATGCATATACCATACAGTACACCAGTCCATCACGACTATTAATTAAATTAATTTTGTTGAGACGGAGGTAATCGAATCTGCTACCCTAAGCATACCGCGGACGGAATTGGTTACGCCTTAACCAACTGAGTTATTAGGGCGTCTTAAAAAAAAGTATTAACAAATAGTAAAAAACTGTCAATCTTTATCTGTCAATCTTTATACTTAAGGAAAATGTATTCTTATACATTGCTACAAGTTAAAATTATAATGTATTTTGACATATGACATTTTTTTGTTTTAAATAGTATAAAATTTAAGTACTTGACTGTGAACAATTAGTACACAATTTTGGAATTGAATAGATTTTTTTTCCTTAAAAATATTAACATTTAACTTGTAGAAACCTCATTATTTCTTGCGAAGAAATTGGTTGATAATTTTAAGAATAATTTTAATTTATTTTTGACAAATATGCTCATTTGTTTTAAATCTCTTAAATGTGGGTATTTTGCTCAAAAGATGGCTGAAATACAATATTAGAACACTATAAATCTTTTTCCAAAGAAAATATAAGTCGGGTAGTCAAAAGACGACTCACCTCATTTATTTTTAACTGAGAAATTTTTAGTTAAAGAATCATTAAATGAACCCTTAGAAACAAAATCAGCATGCTCACATTTCCCTAAATGTTTTGAAGTCTCCGAAACCAAAAATTAATATTGAAATCCTGCAATAATTCTAGAGTTTTACTTAAAATTCCGCTCTTTTTCTTCTTGACATTCACAGATAGCGGCTGTGTAATAATATTTAACAATATTTTTATTTCCCAGAAAAAGATGGCGCTCTTGTACTATAATTTAATAATAATTTTCTTTCCCATTCAGAAGTGTTGCTCGTGTTATGAATGAAAACAAATGAAAAAAAAACAATTGACTGAGTCAATTATTGAAATACCATGCATAGACTGTGTTGATTACTCTATCACATTACACATTCATACATGTCACACATATATAACTGATATAATATACATACTATACAATTTGCGCTCTCACGGGTAAACTTTGATGTTTACGAAAAAATGTTTCAAAAAGTTGTTTTTTTTTATAAGGAAAATTTTTTACGTCTTAACTTTTGTTATATCTCTCACGGTTTACAAGATGGGTAATACTGACCGAAGACCCAACTGATCTACGTTGTTCAGTTACGAAATTGACATCACTTCTTACGTCCTCAGCACGCTATAATTTCAGCGTGATATCTCTTTTTGTATTTGAGTAATCGTGATGACAGATGGACAGACAGACGACAGACGACAGACTACAGACAGACAGACAACTGGAAATGGACTAATTAGGTGATTTTAAGAACACCTATACCAAAATTTTGTTCATAGCATCAATATTTTTAAGCGTTACAAACTTGGGACTAAACTTATTATACCTTGGTATATTTCATATACATGGTATAAAAATATCAAAAAAATTACATACAAAATTTTATGTACAATATTCCACATAATCTTAATATATATAAATCTCGTGTCACAATGTTTGTCCTCAATGGACTCCTAAACCACTTAACCGATTAGAATAAAATTCGCACACCATGTGCAGTTCGATCCAACTTGAGAGATAGGATAGTTTAAATCTCAAATTATAGTCGCAATTTTAATTTATTGCTAATTATTTGTCTGTTATTATTTGACAGTCACAATTATCTGTTAACTCCAAATGATTCTAACAGATGTCGATACCTTTCGACTGGGTTGAGTAAGTAATCAATAGATGGCACTGCTATGGTAAATAGTTTTATCAAAATAATGTACTAAGTATTGTACACATTGAAAAGGTCTACAGAAAAGTCCGTGATGGTATGTCTATCTCATTATGCATTGCACCTTCATCGTTGCATTGCACCCGTGCGAAGCCGGGGCGGGTCGCTAGTCAATTATAAATATTGATAATTTATATTAATTTGTTTCGATATAAAGCGAGTGAAGTTTCACTTCTGTCCTGTCCAACATATGTTATTCCTTATTATTATAAACGATATGTTCAAAAATATATTCATATTTTTTTTATTTTTCAAGTTTATTATTTTGACAATTTGTCGTAATATCGCATTGTCGTTATAAAGTTTTTTGACTGTATTCAGCTTCATTGGCAATTGTATTTTTTTTTTGCGATCTTACTAAAAAATTTATTGCAATATTTTTTAATGAAAATTAAATTTTGTTGGTTTTTTTGTCGCTTGTATATAATGGTCAGTTTATTTGTTTTTAATTTTTTGGATACACGTCGAGTAAGTATACTCGAAGTTTTCAAAACTTTTATATTGTGTTAGCAAAAGAGTCAGTTATTTAATCAGTCAGTTATTATTTTAAGTCAGTTCTTGACTTGAAATGGACACACTAATTTAGAGCAGACAATCGTTTTAAGTCTCTAGCTCGGTTTGAATGGACTCAAGAGGTGTTACACAAAGCCTTAAAAATTGCAAAAATGTATTATTTTTTTATATAAAGGGATTGGAGGTGCGGGCAGTTGACAGCCTCAATTGGCACTTCTTAGGTATCTGAACTTACATATTCATTTTATACGGGAATCTATTAAAACTGAGAAGATTTATTTGAAACATAGCTTAAAAAATCGGTTTATCCTTCTAGGAGCTACGATGCCACAGACAGACACAGGTAGGTACATGAGTTAAACTTAATACAAGTTGATTAATTAAAATCGGTTCATCCATTTAGAGCTACATTCGTTCTCCATGAGAAAGTTGCGAAGATGTTTCTATTTATTAATAAACAACCAGTTTTTAATACTGTTAGTCAACCAAATGTTACGACGTTTGGTGCCTGGAATTTTTTGGTTGCTGAATACGTTAAAGTAAAGGAAAACGTATTCCAAGATGGCAGTCGGAAGATTCGATTTTTTCGACTCAAAACTAAGTGCCTTGGCTGTAATATACCCTGTAAAAATGAATACAGCACCAGATATGGCTAAAGAAAAAATATTTACACAGTTAGAACATAAAATCTCTATATATTATAAATGTGAAAGTAAGGACGTTTGTTTGTTGGTTTGTTGCGCTTTCAAACAAAAAATAGCGAATGGTTTTTAATGAAACTGTACAGAAATATAGCTCATACTTCAGAATAACACAGACCTATAATTTGTAAGATATATTTAAAAAAATAAAATAAAATTTAATCTGATATTTACTATTTTAAATTTTTACAGAAATCTTTAATTTATGGTTCAAAATGATGATCACAGATAGACAGATCTATTATTATGTTTTTGTACGATAGTATAAAGATTTCTGTAAATAGTAAAATTTCAAATGTCAAAAAATTCATGGCCACCTTTTCTAATATACTCAATGAATTATGACTATTTTACGAATTAAAAAATTGAAAACTGCATATCTTTTAGCTGCGTAAAACAATTCCTTCAAGTGTTATGGAAGTGGAGTAAGTGAGATCAAGAGAGATAGAGGCTATAAAGTGGCGGCTTTTACTTTTAAGCCAAGTGAAGCGGGCGGGTATCAAGCTAGCCATTCTGTCTTTAATTATGTAGAACTTTAAAGTTCTCATTGACACACAATAAATGATGGCTTCAGGAAAGGGGATTCTCTATAGCCATTCATTTTGCTTCGAAAGTAACAATTCCAATAATAAACTGGATAAAAAAAAAAAATTCATTCAAATTTTATCATTGAAAAAAAAAAAAAAAAAAACAAATTGTTTCAAACTACCAATTTAAATAATTTATAACCAAATATTTATTAAAATAATTGGGATTATATTGCAAATTTTAAAATAATATTTCACCATTATAAATAAAATAAAAAACAGTCCACCCTTCAAGTACCAAATTAACGACTAGGAAATTTTCACAAAAATTGGAAACTCTCAATTTCAGATCTTAACAAATATAATACGATTTATAAATTTAAGACAAGTAATATCGATACTTAATTTTATCTTTTGTTATAAATCGCTTCCAGTGTATTTATTCCCGATGCTTCCATTAAACTAACGTACGTATAAATCCCTAATAGGGTGCAGTCTCATTTCAAGCAAATACAGTCCATTGCAATTTTTATACCATGTATATGAAATATACCAAGGTATGCTAAGTTCAGTCCCAAGTTTGTAACGCTTAAAAATTTTGATACCATGAACAAAATTTTGGTATAGGTGTTCATAAAATCACCTAATTAATCCATTTCCGGTTGTCTGTCTGTCTACCGTCTGTCGTCTGTCTGTCATCACGATAAGTAAAAAAACGAAAAGAGATATAACGATGAAATTTTTATAGTGTGCTGAGGACGTAAAAAGTGAGGTCGAGTTCGAAAATGACAACATATAGTTCGTATATGTGTAATGTGACAGAGTAATTAACACTGTCTATACATGGTATTTCAACAATAAACTCAGTCAATTGTTTGTTTTTTATAATTTATTTATTATACCATGTAAAAGTATATGAAATATATCATAGTATATTAAGTTTAGTCCCAAGTTTGTAATGCTTAAAAACATTGATGCTACGAATAAAATTTTGGTAAAGGTGTTCATAAAACCACCTATTCCATTTCCGGTTGCCCGCATGTCAAAAACGAAAAGAGATATCAAGCCACAGTATTTAAAGCGTTCTCAGGACGTAAAAAAAGAGGTTGAGTTCTAGAATAACCAACATAGGTTAATTGGACCTTGGATCCCCATTTTGTAAACCGTTTGGCTAGAACAAAAGTTTAAATGTTACAATTGTTCCTTATAAAAAATATACTAATTTTGTTTGCATTTTTCTTAAACATCACTGTTAACAGTTCCTTCACTTACATGACAAAAATGGAAAAAAAAACGATTACGAAATCAACAATGTCTGAACATGGTATTTCAACAATTAACTCAGTTGTTTGTTTTTAATTGTGTTTGTTGACTAAATTTTGTACACAAATTTAAACGATATTTTTGTTACAATGGCGTAAACTATATACAAATAATTTCTGGAGTTAAACTTAACAAAGAGAATTGAAAAAACATACACATACCAGTAGTCGAACCCAGGTCTCTTTGATTCATGCCAAGCGCCTTAACCAACTGGAACATATGTGCTCTAGACATATTGTGTAATTATTTCAACTTAACTTAAAGCCACATACGGTCCAAGCGCTTGTCATGATTCAAAGAAACACGGGGTCGACTCCTGTAATTTGTCTATTTTTTTTTTCAATTGAGATTTTGAACCAAATTTTTTTGACAAAAGTAGAAAGAAATGGATGAATATATAACAAAAATGTTTTTATTTTTTCATGATAATTTTAAAGTTACAGACAGTTTTAAAAGATCTTTTCAAAAGAGAAACGAAAACACCTGACAAAATGTTCGAAAATATCGTTGTGACGTAATAATGTTAATTGAATAGTATACAATTATTAAGTTCTGTATACAATTATTAATTAACCTTATGACGTTAAACGATGTTTTACGAACTTTTTTTTTGTCGGGCGGTTTCGTTTCTCTTTTGAAAAGTTCTTTTAAACCTGCCTGTAACTCTAAAATAAAAACATAAAAAAATTTTAACAAAAAATTCTTTTTAAGGGACAAGCTTTTATTGAACTAAAAATTAGAAAATAATTTAATCTATAAGTCACTCATACTCGACTATTTGTAAAAGCTTGAGGCGGTTAATTAAAAATATCAAACATGAATTGAAATGCCTTATCTACTCCACATGCCTAATTACTTTTCGATTCATTCTTGATAGTAAGCGCCTTAAACTTTTACAAATAGTCGGGTATGAGTGATTTATAGATAAAATAATTTTCTACTTTTTAGTACAATAAAAGCTTGTCCCTTTAAAAGTATTTTTTATTAAAATTCTTAATTTAAGACTAATAAAATGTATTTGTATAAAATATGGTGAAAGCGATGGGAAAATCAGGACGATGCAAAATTTCAGCTCAATCGGTTGAAGATATCTACTTCAAAATTGAGTTCAAAGAATCCACCGTAACATACATACATACATTGGAAGTTAAATAAAAGCTTTTAAAAACAGTTTTGTTATAAAATAAATATATAATCTTTCCATTTTTGTTAAAAAGAAGAAAAATTTTTTTTTTGAAATCCCAATTCTCTGATGTGGAATTATTGGAAAAATTATAAAAATTACACAATCGAAAAAAAGAAAAAATATCGGAAAGGATATTCGATCATTTACACTGTTTAAAAATAATTGTTATTATAAAATCAATTGAGCATGTAATTTGAGGGTTAAGTGTAATTAAAACACAATAAATTACAAGTAAAAACCGTGCTGTTGATTTGGTACCAAACTAATGACATGCAACAAACAATAATATGAAACGCATTCAAACACATAATAAACGACCTTTGTACACGGACTAGATTTGTTGTTGAAAAATTGTCATTTCGGAAAATTAGTGTGTGATGAAAAACGAAAAAAAAAAGTGTGAACAAAAAAATCGTACACGTTAAACAATTTGTAGTTCATTTTCAAAATGAAATTAAAGCCTTTCGTAATTAATTTTGAAACTGTCGCCATTGAATTTATTACGATGTTGTCATCAATTCACAAACACAAAATGATACCGACGCCCGACGTCGCCACTAGTACCGTCATTGTCCTCACCCAACCTCTATGTGTATGTGTATATAACTCATGATAGCAAACCAACCACCCTGGTATCTCGTTTCTGAGCTAGTCAACGATACTGTAATTCACACCCAAACACTTTACTACTTATGCTATGTATACGTTGAAATCAGATTGTTCAATCAGGCCAGACAATTCCCAATTTGACTACTTGAGTTATTAGTACAGGTAAAATAAGACTAAATATGAAAGTTTAGCGCCAAATATGTACCACACTGAAACTTTGTTAATTAACTTTGTGTTGGCACTAGAAATGAAGATCTGTCGAGTCCTACCAAAATTTAGGCGTCCTACCCCCTTCCCAGGAAGGAAATTAAAAAAAAATGAAAATTACAAAGACATGCATCAAATAAAAAAATTTCAAAAAACTTTTTTTTCGACTTTCTATCTTCAAAGTTGACCAAGATATTAAGCTTAAAATTCTTTTAAGATAACTATGACGTTTTTTTCCTCTCGCCAAAGATCCAAATATTTTCCTGTGAGGATATCATATTCTAGGCACTTTTTTCTAATAATATGACCAAAGATATGGAGCTGACGAAATCTTAAAGTCTTTATTAGTTCACAGTTTACACGAACTTTTCGTAGAACAACTTCATTTGTTGTTCGTTGGGTCCATGATATCCGCTGGGAGCGACGCAAGAACCACATTTCTGTCGCAGCTAATAGTTTTTCAGCAACAGTTGACACTGTCCATTATTCGCATACATATAATAAAACCGGCCAAACGTTGCATTTTAAAAGACGAATTTTCGTTTTATTACTTATGTTTTTGTTTATTAATATTTGTTTATATTTATGAAATATTACTTTCGATAGAGCTATACGTCGTTTTATTTCACTTATACATTAAACCGTCTGATGTAATGGTCGCGCCAAGATATATGTATTGACTCACTTGTTCCAACTTTGCAAAGCCAGTCTTTAGATTCATTTTGAGGTTAGCTTGTTTGGAAATTATCATACATTTAGTCTTTTTTGCGTTAATTGTTAAGCCTTATGTTTTACATGCTTTGATATTGTTGATTATTAAAGCTTGTAAACTGATACTTTAATTTAAATACTTTAACTTTTTTCCACTCACGTTAACCCCCTTAATATTTTCAAAAACCAGTTCTGCGTATTAGTTAAATAATTCAGATGAAAGAATACATTCCTGTCTCACTCCCTTTAAGCCACCATTAAACTTAATTGCTGATAAATTTCGATTTTTGCCCCAATTTCTTAGATCAGTTTTTTGTATTTTATAAATACGTATTTCGACTACCAAGTAGTTATCATCAGTAAGAATTAGCTAGTCGTGATTACTCTTATTATGAATGTTACTCTTTGCTAAGTTGGTGGCGGACTGCACAATGTTACTTTCGTGTATTTACAATTTATACTGTTCATAGTATCTGTCAAATTGTAGTATCAGTGGCGCTAGCCAATCAACTTCCATCAGTTGACTAGTGCTTGGCCAATGAGCGTGATACTTGTGCGCAAGCCTATTGGAGTATTTTTTTGACGTTTAAAATAATAAATTACAAATCAACCAAAAATCCACCAAATTAGCAAAGAGTAACATTCATAATAAGAGTAATTACTAGTTAATTCTTACTGATGATGACTACTTGGTAGTCGCAAATACGTATTTTAAAAATACAAAAAACTGATCAAGGAAATTGGGGCAAAAATCGAAATTTATTTCGATATATCCTAGAGTTCTCATTTATTATCTTCGATAATATTTATATTAATTGCTGATGCTCTTATTACTTAGGCTGATTTCTGATCCGGCTGGTTTTTTAGACAAATTAACATTATGGTTGCTTCATACTACATCCAGTAATGAATCTAACAACCACATTCAGTGAATAAAATACTATTAAGGGTTCTTTGCTTGTTACCTTACTTGAATCAAAACTAATAAAAATAATTTACCGAAAATATACCCCGCCCATTCGTGTGTGTATCCTATGTATATCGTTGATGTACAACTAACACACGGGAACACGGGAAAAACAATAAACAAGATTTTTTTTTTAATTTCGCTTCTTTCTAGATAAAAGTTCGTAATTTAATGTATACGTTTTACTCCAGACCGGATTCTAGGACAATTTGTTTTTACTGCCATTTTTTTTGCGTATATACACATAATTTTTCGTAGCAAAATATAACAAAAAAAAAATTGTTATTTGACCTTGACTACATTGGTTTATGTGTTGTACAAGATACTTTGTGTTTGATGTGTAAATTATATCCCTTGTTAAAGGTTAATTGGGATGATAATTAAATTTTTATTTATGAAATATATACAAGGTATATTCAGTTTAGTCCTAAGTTTCTAACGCTTAAAAATATTGATGCTACGAGCAAAATTTTGGTGCAAGTGTTCATAAAATCACCTAATTAGTCCATTTTCGATTGTCTGTCCGTCAGTCCGTCTGTCTATCAACACGAAAACTCAAAAACGAAAAAAGATATCAAGCTGAAATTTCTACAGCGTACTCAGGACGTAAAAAGTGAGATCAAGTTCGTAAATGGGCAACATAGGTCAATTGGGTCTTGGGTCCGTAGTACCCATCTAGTAAACCGTTAGAGAACAAAAGTTAAAAGTGTAAAAAATGTTCCTTATAAGAAAACAAAGAACTTTTGTTTGAAATATTTTTTCGTAAACATCACTGTTTACCCTTCAGGGTGCAAATTAGGTGTAAATTGTATAGTATGTATTACATGGGAATATCAGTTATGTATGTGTGTCATGTATGTATGTGTGATGTGACAGAGTAATCAACACTGTCTATGCATGGTATTTCAACAATTAATTCAGTCAATTGTTTGTTTTCACTTATTTTTTATCACTACAGGTGAATAATTCTTATTGCACGGATAGAAAAGTGAAACTGATATTAGAAAATATTTAGAAGTACTCAAAATATGAATGTTTATATAACTTTTAACTAAACAAAGAGGAAGATACTTAAAAAATGACGTCATTGAACGGAATTGTTATACAGATTACATATAAAATTCAGTTTTGCAAGAAAGAGATGGGTAACAACTTTGAATGCTTATAACTTATTCGTGTTTTAATCAATTTTAATTTAACTCTGAAATTTTGTTATGATCGATTTTTACAATTTTATGGGTAATATGGCAAAATAATATCAGTTACCTACCCAATTGGACATTTTTTAACGTGTAATCGGAAAAAAAAGACCTAAAATTTTATAGACCCAGTGTATTGTTGTAATTACACGTTGTTTGGGTTGATTTTGTCGACTATAGAGGAGTTGGTTGGGTTCTACAGTTTTTAACCCTTGTGTTTAAAAATAAGACACTATTACAGAAACTTTTTTCTGTCTATTTTTTCCGCTTGATTTTTTCCAAAATCCGTTTTCAAGTTGTAAAATTAAAGTTCTGAATTGACTAAGAAAGGTATAATAAGCAAAAAATTATTTAACAACTACATTCGTCGACCCATCATAACGTCAAACCGGTTATAACGGCATCGAAGGAACCGACAATTTTGATTGTTATAACCGATAATCGATATGTACATTTTATATTAAATTAAAAGATGAGCATATATACTTATAGTGAGTGTAATTAACGACTAGTGCCATCGGCAACATCTATAGGTCCAAAATAATGTTATTCTAGTTCTGCAAAATCTGCCATTGAGCATGCAAATTTTTGCTATATTTCATTTAAAACATGTTCCTGAACCTAAAAGTCCAGTTTGCCAGTGGGAAACCCAGTATAATATTGTTTAAACAAATTTTCTTGACAAAGTAATATTGACCGAATCGCTTCGAGAAAAATTTTATCATATATTTGGGATGAAAATTAACAAAAAATTTTCTTATCAATTTTCTCTAAACCCTCCAGTTTTCGAGTAAAAATTCGCAAAATTTGGAAAACGCGATTTTTACGATTTATAGGCCCATCAAAATGTGTTTTAATATTATTAAAAGTCAACAGTATCCAAGAGTAAAACAATTAGTCGGCGAAAACTAAAACTAAAAATGGAGTTTTATGTTGAAATTGGTCTTAACATAAATCAAAAGCAGTAAAATTAAGGTGATTGTAAACCTACAGTATTACAACTACAAAAATATATAATATATTGTGTGCAAGTGCAGCTTATAAATTTGATAAAATATATATCGCTCTTCAATCATCAATACTCTAACTATAGTCGTTTCTGTTCAAATGATAGATCTTCGATGAACTCATAATTAAATTAAAATTTTGTTTTTATGTCATCGACAACTTTATATTTTTATGGTATTATTATAAACTACAAGATCGTCTAAATATTTTAGATAGTTTTTTATCACACTCTCTAGATTTTTAAATATAGAAATATCCAATTGAAAAGGGTAACCAATATGATTCATCTAACCTAAATAATAATTAAAAGCCCGATGACCTAAGAATTTTTTGTGATTGTTGGAAACTTTGTTAATAAAAAATTTATTTATAAAGTTTTATTGAAATCCCTAGTATTATTCAAACCATGCATATCTCCTTGAAACAACAAGGGATCATTTAATTACTCTATCCTCTACATTTTGGACTTTCTAAATGTTAGAATGACAACAAATTTTCTATTGTTTTTTTAATTTTTGTCCTATGATAGAACGAACCACTATGGGTTTTAAGAATCATGATTCTTGATATGATTTAAGTTTATACAAAATAACAAATACTTCTCCAATTACATAAAATAAATATTCATTAAAACGTTTTTGTAAAAACTTAAAAAAAAAAAAAACAACTCCCAATGTTATAAAACTATTACCAACTGTTAAAAAGTAAAAAAAAACATACATACATACACATATGTTTTATTTTCTATAAATCCAGCCTTAAGTTATTTAATGACCAACGAACATACCATAAAGATAGTTGAGTAACTGAACAGAAGTTTTAGTTACAACCGATGAACTTATTATTCAAGTCGGTTACTCGAGGATAATCCAAATTATCTTGTTATCAAGTTTACAGAAATATTCTTTAAGAAAAAAAAAAGAGAGTAAAACTCTAGTGTGGACTTCACTCGTCCTCTATGTACAAACATTGAGTTTTGCTAGCTCTCTGATGTACGAGCGCCACGGCAATTTTGGATTGATTTTTTAACTTCCTAATTTAGGAAGTTATTGTAATGGGTTCGATTTTCGAAATCGAAATTTTCAACATATCTTTACGTTTCATGGTTAGGACAAGGCATTAATACCAATTTGGAGAAGAAGTTTGCGTGTGTGTGTGTGTGTACGCACGTATGTACATACATATACATAAGCCCGTAGAAATTTTTTTCGTCGTCGATATCGCGCGAACAAAAAATGATGTTTGATGACGACTTTGTTGAGGTGTCGATCGAAGCGTATCAACAGAAATATGATCCGAAAGGAATTTCATAACATTTCGTCGTCTCGAGCCGCGGGGAGTCATTTTTAAAATTCTTTGTTGATGGATATCGCGCGAGCAACACATGATATGGATTTCATTGGAATGTCGATCTAAGCGTATTAACGGCAATATCGAGTATAGTCGAGGCACTTTTTTCTTAAATTTTTTCCTGATCAATATCGCGCGAACAAAAAGTGATATTGAATTCGTTGAGGTGCCGATCGAATCGTTTTAATGGTATAATGATCCGAAAAGCATTTCATAATATTCGGTCAAGTCGATTGACTTCTTATTAAAATAAAATTTTTTTTTTACTTTTTATTATGTTGAGAAGTTATTTGTATCCACGGTACGCTTTTAAGTTCGACTAAGTCTAAATCAATTTAGTAAATGTTAGATATGGGGGGGGAAGGGTTCCTGATTATTTAAATAAAAATTCAATTCAATCAATTTTGATGGGGAACAAATTTATTACATTTATTTTCAAAATATCGATAATTAAAAACATTTTTTAATTATTTAGCTTTCGATATTTCGAAAACCAAGGCAGATATTGAAAAATTGTATTCTTATTTCTCGTCTACATTCATGAAGTTATAACGAAATTCATCATCAAAGTTGAAAATAAGGTACAAGTAATTTTAATTACAAGGTTTTTGTTTTTGCAGTCGTATTACCTTCATTGAAACTATATTTGAGCCCTTCTAACCTTAACAAAAGAGTACTCGCTTTGTTATTTATCACGAAAATAATTACTATTGACTAGGGATACCAAAAGATTACTTCAATATTGATATTCAATATATTGAAATAGGAATATCGATTAATCAAAACCTCAAGGATGTAAGAGTAGGAAAACAATGATTTGATCGCTAAAAATCTTTATAGGTATACTTCTACTTAAGAAGTATGAGGTTAGATTTTCAGTCCATGCAAATTTTTAAGAAAAAATCATTGAAAATCGATATAAAATACATTGGATCTTATGTAGATATCTCAAACATATTTTGAAAGTTTTTGATAACTTTCATTTGAAACGAATGCGAATGAAAACAAATTATGAGCAAGTCTATTTAATAAAAAGTAACCATATTAGCAATGACATAGAAAAGAAAAAAACCAAATGTCTCCATCCATATAAGGGATGTACAAGCAGGATAGATTTGAGGTTGAAATTATTTTTATCTTATTTTCAACTTTGATGGCGAATTTCGTTTTACAATTTTTCGATATTTACCTTGGTTTTCGAAATATCGTAAGTTGAATAATTAAACAAAATTTCTAATTTTCGATAATTAGAAAATTACGCCAGATATCGAAAAATTTTAATTTTACTTTTCATCTTATATCGTCAAGTTACAACATAATTCACCATCAAAATTGAAAATATATATTTTTTAAATTTATGCCCCCAATAAGTACCAAGCTCATAAAAATTCGTTCATATAACAAACGATAGAGAAAAAGTATTTTTCGAATAACTGTTAAAACAATCAAGATTTGTGTGTTTCATTTTCTAGCCAAACAGAATTTAGCATGAAATTCCTAAGGCACAATATAGCGTATATGACGTCAAATTCTATGTCGGATCCCTCTGTCTAATATCTGTATAATTAGTAGTTTAAAATGCTTATACCATCTGTATTTCTCGGACTATTTTAATTTGAATTTCACGTTTTTTCATCTCTTTTACGGTAGTTTCATTTTCATTCTGTTATGTTATACTGCTAATTTCATTTATTAGCTGCTCAATTTCAGAGGCTGAGTGCACCTCCTTCATGCATATACTTACCATCCACTACACCAGCCCATCGCAACTATTAATTAAATTTTTTTTTGCAACGGCGGGAATCGAACCCGCTACCCTGGCATACCCCGGATGGAATTGGTTACGCCTGAACCAACTGAGCTACCAAGAGCAACTTCATTCTGTTAATGCGAAAAAAATAATCGATATTTCCTATTGTTAGCTTGTGTTTTAAGGATGAATGTAGAGAACACACCACTATTTGTGACTTTTAACTTTGAATTTCAATTAACAATTATTTTGTATTTTTTAGTCCACTTTGCATAAATAAAATGTGTTTTATTAAACCGTCTTTTATATTGTATCTTTACATAGAGGTTAGGTACTTCCTTCATGTTTTTGCTAAAATAAAATCATATTTATATACAATAATAAGCAAATTTTTTCTATGATTTATTATCGAAGTTTCGTAACTGATGCCATTTTCGAAATCATCCATATGATGAATTTTTTTTTTTAAATATTTGTTATTATTTTTGTCATATCAAGTAAAAATTTTATCCGATATGTTGGGATACAAAATCCGATTATTGTGTCAAATCCGCTTTTCACATTAAATGCACTTTTTTTGTTTTTCTATTTTTTTGTTTTTTTCGGTGAGTGTAGTGACTTCTGCATTTGTGTAAAAATACCGGATGGTCAAATGAAAATATGCAATATTTTTTTACGATTTTAATTTTATTCATCGTCAAATTTTCAAGGGCGTTGCCAGCTGATGGCAAATCGGGGGCATGATGATTTCTGGAGAGTAGGAAAAGTATGAATTCTAGGTATGTTCAAGTAAAAATATGAAAGAAAAAACCCACAATTTAATTTTTTTTAAATTAGACTTATTTAACCATTCTGAATATAGAGTTAAATTTTGGAGTTTTACAGACTATGGAGTCCAGATTTATACTGGTGGAAATCGTTTACTTAAACATATTTTTCTGCTATTTCTTTTTTTCCCCTTTTCTCTTATGGGGCCCTTATTCCTAAAAACTAGTTTTTAAAAATGATTTTATTTAATTTTTATACCCTATACTAGCTTGATACCCGCCCACTTCATTGGGCTTAAAAGTAAAAACCACCGCTTTATACCCTCCATCTCTCATGATTTCACTTAGCCTCCTCCAACACTAGATGGAATTGTTTGAAGCAGCTAAAATATATGCTCAGTTTTCAATTTTGTTAAATGTAAAATAGTCATAATTCATTGAGTATATCAGAAAATATGGCAATGAAATGTTTGACATTTACTATTTTAAATTTTTACAGAATCATAGATGGAGCAGCAAAATCTCAGATTAAATTTAATTTTTTTAATTTTTTTATTTTTGTTTTTTAAATTACCTATATCTTTATAAATTATAACTATTGTGTTATTCTGACGTAAGAGCTCTAGGGTTGTACAGTTTCCTTAAAATCCATTCGCTAGTTTTTGTCTGAAAGCGTAAAAAACAAACAAATATCCTTACTTTCACATTTATAATATATAGGGATATGAAATAGGATAGGGATAGAAATATGAAAGGGATAGTATATTAAGTTTAGTCCCAAGTTTGTAACGCTTAAAAATATTAATGCTACGAAAGAAATTTTGATATAGGTAGTCGTTAAATTAACTTAATTAGTCCATTTTCGTTTGTCTGTCCATCAGCATACTAACTCACAAACGAAAAGGGATATAGAGCTGTAAATTTATTTATATCATGCTCAGGACATGAAAATTGAGTTTAAGTTCAAAAGTTTATTTGGTCTTGGATCCGTAGCACCCATCTTGTAAGCCATAAGAGATAGAACAAAAGTGTAAAATGTTTCGAACAAACGTGTAAATAATGTTTCTCATAAAAATTTAAGATTGTTTGAAACATTTTTTCGTAAATAACTTTCTTTTCCTCTAAGGATCCCAAAAAGGGCAAAAATTTAATTTCCATTGTCTCAAAAACTATAAAAAATTTGTAGGTAGCTTAATTGATTTTAATTTCATACTAAACCGATTCGATAATATTAAGAGTGTTTAAGTGGTCAATTTTTTGAGAAAAAATGTTTTGTTTAAAAATTTGTGGGTGCTTTGAACCATTTTTGTGAATCTCTACAGGGAAGTAGATGCCCCTATCTGCCTCCCTTGGGAGATGCCCATGAAAATTATTTACACAGAATTGTAATCGGTTGAACGTTCACATTAGCTTGATTTTTGAAATACTTGAGTCAAAATAATCTTAGGAATCAGAAACAAGAACATTTAGAAGCAACTTTCAATGAAGAGTTTTATTTATTTTTATTTAGTTTAAATTCGTTTAAATGAATTTTAAAAATTTCAGTAAGGGTTATGTGATTATCTAAATAAATAATTGACTTGAAAAAATTAACTCTGATCTTCTGGCAAATCGAATGATGGATCAAATTATTTAATATAATACATAATAACCCAGGTTGGACTGTGAATGAAAAAAAAATTATCTTATTAAAAGTTAAATCATTAATAAATAAATTAAAAAAAGTACATATTAAAAAAAAATTTGTATTTTCAATTTTGATGATGAATTTTGATTAACATGACAAAATTAGATGAAAAGAATAAATACAATTTTTCGGTATGTGGGCTAAGTTGTTGAAATATCGAAAATTGAAAGTTTTGATTTAATTAATGAGCCTTCAATATTTCGCATTCTTGGCTATTCAAAAATTGCATTCCTGGCTTTTCTTTATCATCAAGTTAAAACAAAATTCATAATCAAAGTTGAAAATTTGATAAAAAATTTCAACCCTTACCTAATATGCCCTTCTCGTACATCCTCAATAGCATTTCAGTTTAAAAATAACCTATCACTGAATTAGAATTTTGATCGAATTTATTTGGATCATTTAGTAAATTACTATAAAAAAATTAACCTAAATATCGTTTAAATGATTTTAACTAAATAATTCACACCTAGTTTTAATTACCGTACAAAAATAAACAAAAAATTGCTCACAATAATTGATAAAAATAACACATTCATTCACTCAATCAACCTCCCCCCCCCCCCCCTCACAATTCCCACACACCAATTTACACAAGCACACATATACAACCGTGTACAAATTAAAAAAAATCAGTATGCAATAGAAATTATAAAAATATGTGAGTCCAACAGTTCGTTTAATTCCAAATTACGAGACGAAAATGATTTAAATACTTATTTCAAGTAATATTCTAACATTAAATGCCCATAAAACCCCAAACAAGATCTATAAATTTTACACAGAGAATTTTATTCACCGTAAAACTTTCAAAATATAGGCAATTTTTTGCAAGAAAATGTTAAATATAATCTAAACAAGTGAAAACAAACAATTGACAGAGTTAATTGTTGAAATACCATGAATAGACAGTGTTGATTACGAGTCGTTTATTTTTTCATGTAAGTAAAGAGAGATAGCCAGCCATACATATATGTCACATACACATGACTGATATTCCCATATAATACATAATATACAATGTTCAACCCTAATTTGCTCCCTCACGGGTCATTATTATCGTTGTTTCCGACTAATTAAGGATGTATAAACACGGAAGTGGGGACAAAAATAAAAATATTTTTTTACTCAATTTTGATGGTGAATGTTGTAACTTGACAATATAAGACGACAAGTTAGATTAAAATTTTTTAATATCTGAATTAAATAAGCGTTCGATATTTCGAACACCAAAGCAGATATCGAAAAATTTTATTATTATTTTTCGTCTACATTCATGAAGTTATAACAAAATTCATCATCAAAGTTGAAAAGAAGGTACAAAAATTTCAACCACAAGTCTAAACTTGCCTGGCGTTCGTACTACCTTAATATGCGTGGATTAATATATGTATCTGTTTGAGTATCCAATATAATAAAATATTTTATTTTAAAGCATGTATATATATCGCTTTAAAAACAAAGGAATCAAATAAAATAGTATTTTTATTTCGATAAACTCGGCGTGAACTGTATCATATGTTAATGAAAATATGCTGAAAAATTTTACAATTTGTGTAAAAATTTTATATAGAAAATAAAATTATAGAATGTTCACTGAAAATGAATGATTTCAATTCTCTTTAATTAAGATTACTCGGCAAGTTACTTTGTACTTCTTCTTATAGTTTACGCCATTGTATCATAAATAAACATCAATCATATAACCGAAAGGCTTTGACGCTTAAAATTGTATACATATGGCCAAGTTGGATAAGGCGCGAATTCAAGAGATCCGGGTTCGAGTCCTGGTGCGAGTGTATTTTTTACAATTATTTTAAATGAAAGTAAATGAATTGGTGTTTATATTAATTTAAATTAAATAATTATTTCAAATATTAATTCAAACAATATCAACAAAAAATTTAATGGATTAATAATGTTTCTAATAAGTTAAATGTTTTAAGACCAAAATAATGAAATAATGTCATTAAAAACAAAAGAATGTCATATGTCAAAATACATTTAAAATTTAACTATTGTATAGTTGCTTTAAAAAAATGATTGGTGTTCTATAAAAATTGTGAGTTCTTACTATTTGTTAATATTCCTTACACTTATTATTCTAGTACCCCTGTAGTCAAAGGAAGGGTTAATTTTAGGTGTTACTGTGCCCCGTTGTTTATAAGAGTTTACTGTGGGATTCAATCATTTGGTCAGTTTTTTCTCAAAAAGGTCAATGAATCGAAAGTGGCAGACAACATATTGCCAAAGAAATTATTGGGACTATGTTCCCTATCACAGGTCACAATTTTTATAATCGATTATAATCGCTTCAGCTTGCCATGAGTTTTGAGAATATTTTGAAAATAATTTACAATCTGTCAATTTATAATTTTTGTCCAAAATTTATTTTTTTCATTAAAAAACAAAATGAGTTGTGAGTCATCAGAAGAACATAACACAGATAATTTAAAGTAAGAACAAGGGAGTTTTATGTTATGTCATAATAAATATCTTGATCAAACCAAATAAAGGTACGCACATATTGGGTTGACTACTAAATCTGAAGTATGTCTTTTTTAAACTAATATTACAATTCATTCTTAAAGTATAGAGGTTACACTATAATATTAAATTCTTTTAACAATAAAACAAGTATTTGACTTCCAAAATTATTACCTTAAATTTTCAGAATTATCAATGCACAGAAACGAAAACAGTCTCGTAAGAAAAAAAAAAAAAAAAAAAACACTTACTAGAAACTAATTACACTAAACCTGCGTACCACAAAACTAATATTTATAATTAATTTCTCATGCAGTTATTTTTATTTCCAAATAATTTCTATCTTGTTGCAAGTCACAGGGAATTTTTTAAAAGTAGATAGAAAAAAAAGCACAAAATGATCTTACAAAATTAAACATGTGCATAATCAATCATTCAAACCAGCAAAAAATTAAAGCAAATCTGAGTAACAAAGTAAGTGCTACATTTATAATATTCGAAGACATGATAGGAACATAGTTCCTATCGGGTGTCTCACCTCTCTTTTTTTATTTTGAAAAAAAAAAATAAAAAAAAAAACAAAGCAAAACAAAACAAAAACATTGAAACCTTGTGTTGTATGCATAAAGTTCTAATTTATTGTTTATTGTAAAAAACAAACAAACAACATATCCATGAAATATGATTACTAAATGATTAGGATTAAACATAAAAAAACATATTTTACAGTGGTAATATTCATATACGTAATATATTTTAACGAGTTTTCCATTTCTGGGCAAATTTTAAGGTGGCATACTTGAGAGGAAGTAAAGGTATTTTACTATTCTATACTATATATTTTTTCAAATGCCATGTCTCCTAATGTTACATCTTGGCTACAGGTTTGGGTGTAAAACTTGTAAGTGCTTTACATTACTGAACTTTAAACATTACCAACCTTCAATTAAAATATTTATTATATTCATACATAGCCAGTTTTTCACCGTTACATTTACAATCAATTTTGACATGTGACATTCTTTTGCTTTGGATATTTTTTTTTTTTTAATGGTATTTTTATTCATTGAATTTAATCTACATTTTCTTAAAGTTGAAAGTATAAGCTTAATACCGTATAATATAATCATTTTTCGAGGAGATACAATTATCAAAATTAAACATATCATGAGATTTAGTGCCCAATTGAAACATACTACTGAACTCACACATATATTTTGTGTATTATATACGAAAGGTGATAAAAGAAATATTTTTGTAAGAGAAGAAAAACTCAACAATAATAATATCGTTAAAACACGGAAACAACGAATATAAAAACAAACATGGCATAAATTCTTTAAGACATTCTGTATAAATTGTCTCAATAGACTCCTTCATCTATCTATGAATGTAACTATGTGAGTATATGTTTGTATATGTGTGTCTTTGTCTATATTGTCTCTGTTTATATAAACCAGTTAAAATTCTAGCAAAGTATGAAATTCAGTGTCTTTTATTGGGGCTGAAAATATTGTCGATCGATTTAAAAACTTTTCTACTAACCAATATGTTTTTTACTTCGATTTTATTTTATATACAGAGTGTTCTATAACTGTTTGCAGAACTTTCGCTTAATGAATGAGCTAAGAAAAAAAAGAAGAAAAATCAATTTTTGATCTGAGGACTTATTTACGAGATAATTAACCTACTCTTATATTAATCAATCAAAATATCATTCATCCAATAAAAGACTACTTAAACAGAGGATGTGTTTTATTATATCATGGAAGAGTGACCTAAATGCAAAATTAACACAAAAAACTCTCTTTGGCTACTTAAATTATTATAAATCCCTTTCTTTTTTACGGAACCCATCGTGTGTATATCACATACGTTAAGCATTGAGTTAATCGAAACGGACCGTGTACTCACGGACAAACTACACTATGTGTATTATGTTAAAGTTGTTAGATTTTATTTTAGAGTTTTTCTTTTGTAGTTATTTCACACTTAGGTCACTCCTCCACACTGTGATAAAACATACTTCTGTTTACGAAGTGTTTTATTTTATGAATTTTATTTTGGTGAATGTATTTTTTATTAATTGATTAATATAAGAGTAAGTTAATTATATCGTAAATTAGGCCTCAAATTCAAATTTGGTAAAGAATATTTTGTTATTTTTTTTCTCAGCTTATTCAGGAAGAGAAAATTCTGCAAACACTTATCGAACGTCCTGTATATATGTATATATACTTCAATTTACGGAGTGGGTACTTTAAAAAATATCTTCAGCAATTTCTTAAAACTCTCTTCAAAAAAGTTTCCTGAGATCATTGAATAGTTATTCATGTTCCAGTTCAAAAATTATACCTTTGTCGCCCCTCTTTTAAATGTTTGAGATAAATTGTTAAAAAAAACTCACAAATATAAAATAAGAGTCCTTTAGTAAATTAGTTCTCTTTAACATTGGTCCGGTACGAATCGGAGCATGAGTTGAAGAACCTTCGAAGCAAGGTACAAAAATTCCAATCTATCTAGTGTAACCTAATTTCAAGCGTCCAATTCTTGGCACAACTTGTATTTATTGATATTTTAATAATACTTTGTTTTATTTGGATTTAGTGGCATTATTATCAGTTTTTATTGAATTCGATTTTTCTAAATTGTATTATGTTAACTTTTTTTTTTTAAATGTATATACGTGTATAATAATTTTTGCTTTCAATTGATTTTGTTTTATTTTTTATGATTAATAAAAAGTATAAAATATTTTTGATACAAAGGTTAACTAAAGTTCTTGTTTACTAATTTTTATGATTGTTCCGTACCATGAACACGTCCAATAGATAAGGATTTAGCCAGTCATACAATGGAGGGTAGTCAGCAGTATACGGCGTATACTCTGTAATTTATATTTCCATATTAAAATACATACTTTTATAATTTTATACCATGTATATGAAATATACCAAGGTATACTAAGGTTAATCCCAAGTTTGTAAAAAAACTTGGGAACATAGAAATTTGTTTTGTTTTTGAAATAATCGTATTTAATCGAAAAATCCGAACACCACATCACTGTTTTGTAGTGTTTACTCTCTGGTTTTTGTGGTCTCATAATCGTATACCTCCTACCGATTAAACGATTACAGCACTGCATTTGACTCTGAGCGAGTAATGGCTATACTCGAATCATTGACCTGATTGTCGATATGTCACAAATTTATGAGAAATTAATTTCTCCTAAAGTATCGAATCAGTAATTTCTTACTCAATTCATTTAGAAATTCTTATCCTAAAAATTTTGAACTTTTAGGCTGTAAATCCAGATGATTGATGCCTCTTTTCATCGTTTCAAGTAATTTTCGTCAACAAAAATCATTCGAAAACCTTCCGCTTGAAGACACTTTAAGAATTGCATTACCGGAACCCATATAGTTTCAGAAGTTTTGATTGAAACCCAAATTATGCATCGAAACCGTGAAATCTATTTAACGACAATACCAAGAGCAAGAATTTTAATAGTTTGAAGGTTAATAAACCGAACCAGCTAATGGCGAAAATTACACTCCTGAAACAAAAGACCCGAAATTTTGGATTACTTGAAACTTAAGTTCGGTAACATGAGTACGTAACCTTAACTGCCTTCGTTTTCTTCCATACTTGATTGAATTGTATTCACAAAGCACGTATGATAAAAAATGAAGGGTTTGACTGCATTCCAAATGAAAATAAGTTTTTCATTATAGACACGTTTAAATAAAAATTTCCTATAACAAAAAAAAAAAAAAAAAATCCGAAATATGATTTGAAATTATCCAACCGGAAATGGATATTATTTTTTTCTCTTATGCAAAAATTTTTACCAAAAATAAATATGGGAAATACTTTTCACGATATCTTTACAATTATCAATTTTTAAAACATTTAATTTCATTGATTGTGAATAAACGAGACACAAAGTATATATTGACCAGGTTTAAGTGTCAAACAGTGGTGTTTTTTTAATGTTTCTAGTGTCAACACAAACCAATATACCCGGATATCCTGGCAAAAATGTCATTGATATGTTTAGAGAAAGATTTTATCAGATTTAATCAACTTATCGAAAAGTAGTAGTTTTACTATGTCTAGAGTACGGAAATATATGTCATTAGAGTACATATTTTTAAGAGTACGTATATACATTAGTGTACAATAATATTCTGAAAGCTTTCTTTTCATAATCAGTCTACAGTTATTTTACTTGCAATTTTGCACTTGCAATTCTGTATTCATATTTGTATGTTCGGGACAAATCTTGCAGCTGAACCGATTGAGTTTGGATGACAATGCATGGTTATAAATGTGACGTCATTCTAAATCTAATATGGCGGACTATTCAAAATAAAAGACTAGTTATTTTTACAGTTATTTCACTTGCAATGTTTATAAATTTTGTATTTATGTATGTATGTTCGTGTCAAATCTTGCAACTGAACTGACTGAGTTTTGATGACAATGCATGGTTAGAAAAGTAGCGACATTCTAAATCTAATATGATGGACTACTCAAAATCGCAGACTAGTTAGTTTTGATAGTTATTTAACTTGCAATGTTTGTGTATATTTGTTTATGTATGTATGTTCGGGTCAAATCTTACAATTGAACCGATTGAGTTTGGATGACAATGCATGGTTAGAATAGTGGCGTTATTCTAAATCTAATATGGCAAACTACTAAAAATAGCAGAGTAGTTATTTTTTATGCATTCCAATGATATGGGTATTAAATAAAAGGGTTTCCAGAGATGAATGTTAGTAGCATACGTAAATCAGATGACAATAAATTTATTTCAAACAAGCGAAAACAAACAATTGACTAAGTTAATTGTTGAAGTACCATGTATAGACAGCGTTGATTGCTCTATCACATTACACATATTAATACATTTGCATCTAATGTGTGCCCTCGTAAGTAAACAGTGATGTTTACAAAAAAAAATGTTGCAAACAAAAATTGTTATTTTTTTATAAGGAAGATTTTTTACATTTAAACTTTTGTTATATCTCTAATGGGTTTCAAGATAGGTCCTACGGACCCAAGACCCAATCGACTTATGTTGCTCATTTACGAACTCGACCTCACTTTTTACCTCCTAAGTGCCTTGTAAAAATCAGCTTGATATCTTTTTTAGTTTTAAAGTTATCGTGTTCACAGGCGGGCTGACGGAAGGACAGGCGGACGGACAACCGAAAATGTACTAATTAAACTACTACAGTAAATAAGCCGGAAATTACCATCAAATGTGGAAAAGTGGTGGAACAGCTCCGATTTCAAAATTTTTATGTGTACGTATTCCTTAGACCTCTAGGAACATCAGCCGCACTAACCCTTGCATTTGAAAAAAAAACTGAGAAAGTTAGGGTAGTTTTCCCATCCCCAAATTGTAACAGTGAAAACAAATCAATATTTCACCTCAAAAATCGTCTTCCGAGGGTTTTCGAGGTCGCTGATCATGAATTCAAGGTTTAAAAACAACTGAAAATGGTTGCAACCCCATTAAAACTACCCCTAGAAGTGTCAATAATTAAAAAATTTAGAAGATGAATTTGACCTCATAAATTGTCTTTCTGCGGTTTTTGAAGTCGTTGATAATGAATTTGAGAGTAAGAAGCAACTGAATGTAGTTCCAAGCCACCCCTAGAAGATACAAAGATAAAATTTAAAATTTTTAATCGAATATCTTTTTTCGGGGGGTTTTTGGCATCGCTGATCACGAATTCAAGGTGAAAAAGTAACTTGAATGGTTGCAACCCTATTAAAACTACCCCTAGAAGTGTAAATGATTAAAAAAATTTGAAAATTTTGAATTTTTTTAAATGTTTATCATTTATATATCTGGGGGTAATTTTTTTGGGGATGCAACCCTCTTCGGCTACTTTTTGACCTTTGATTCGTAATCAGCGCCCAAAATTACCCGAAAGACGATATTCGAGGAGAGAATTCAAATTTAAAATTATATCTCTGTCACTTCTAGGGGAGGTTTTTATAAGGATGCTGTGACATTTAGTTATTTTTTGACCTCAAATTCATGATCAGCGAATCCTAAAACCGCAGAGAGACAATTTCTGTGGTGCAATTCAGTATTTTCAAAATTAATTTATCATTGACATTTCTAGGGTTAGTTTTAATGGGGTTGCAACCATCCAAGTTACTTTTTGACCGTGGATTCGTGATCAGCGGCCCCAAAAACCCCCCGAAAGACGACATTCGAGGAACAATTTTAAATTTTTTCTCTGTCACCTCTAGGGGTGGCCTTTAGGGGTGGCTTGGGACTACATTCAGTTGCTTCTTGCCCTCAAATTCATTATCAATGACTTCTAAAACCAGAGAGAGACAATTTCTGAGGTGAAATTCAGAATTTTCAAATTTATTTTATCATTGACACTTCTAGGGGTAGTTTTAATGGGGTTGAAACAATCCTCAATTTCTTTTTGACCTTAAATTTGTGAACACGGAACCTAAAAGCTTCACGAGACACGATTTCTGAGACAAAATTTTGAATTTAATAAAGTTTTTGTCTCTATCACTTTAAGGGTAGTTTTATTGGGGTTGCAACCATATTCAGTTGCTTTTTAACCTTGAATTCATGATCAACGACCACAAAAACCCTCGGAAGACGATTTTTGAGTTGAAATATTGATTTGTTTTCACTGTTACTATTTGGAGAGTTTTGGGCATGGGAAAACTACCCTAACTTTCTCAGTTTTTTTTTTAAATGCGAAGGTTAGTGCGGCTGAATGTTCCTAGAGGTCTAAGGAATACGCACACAAAAAATTTTTGAAATCGGAGCTGTTCCACCACTTTTCCACATTTTCCGGCTTATTTATTGCACTAAATGATTCTATGAACACCTATACCAAAATTTGTTTCGTAGAATTAATATTTTTAAGCGTTACAAACTTGGGACTAAACTTAATATACTATGATTTATTTCATATATACATTGTATAAAAGCGACTAATTTAACACATCCTAGAGTATTAAGGGAAAGACCTTCTAAACAATTACCTTACAAACATGCATTAATAAATGTATATAGAAACTATTCGAGGTACAGTAATATGTTTTACTTGTGAAGTCTATGAATATTTAACGAAACTCCATGCAGACATCCTAGAATGATCTAATACTATCTTTATTTTTACCTCTATGCACGGATTACAAAACCGTTTATAAATAAAAATAGCATAAATAGTATTCTCTACGTACGATTTTCGCGATATCATATTAAAATTGAGTAAGTTTTAAGATAAAATCTTTTAAGAAGGATACTCAAATGGAATAAAACTTAAATGAAGTTATTAATATCATGGTAAAAGATGTAGAATAGGCGAGGTAATCAAAAACACATTTCGGTTTTCAAATCTTTGATCCATCAGGTATTTTAGATTTAGAGGTTTTCGGGAAAAACCCAAAACACCTGATAAATCGAAGATTTTCGATTTGAAAAGCGAAATGTTTTTCTGATAACCTAACCTGCTCTTCTACATCTTTTACCATTTTATTATGTATATATACAGGTTGTTCTATAATTATCTGCAGAACTTTCACTTCATGAATAAGCTGAGGAAAAAAAACGTTCTTTACCAAATTTGGATCTGGAGCCTAATTTACGAGAAAGTTAACCTACTCTTATGTTAATCAATTAATGAAAAATACATTCATAAAAATAGAATTCAGCCAATTAAACACTACTTAAACAGAGGATGTGTTTTATGATAGTGTGAAGCAGTGACCTTAATGCGAAATTACTCAAAAAAATAAAAATCCAAAACAAAACCTTATACATCGTATCTACTTACAACTTCAACACAGCATAAATGGTATGGTTTGTCCGTGAGTACACAGTCCGTTTCGATCAACTACATGCTTAATGTATGTGATATGCGCACGATTAGGTGGGTGCAAAGCTTAATTTACAAAGAAATGGAGTGTAGTAAAACTTGGTTTCTATGGGTTAGTAAACTAAATAATGTTCTGATCAAAAAATAAACAACTTTTGAAACATTTTTTCGTAAACATCACTCTTTACCCGAAATTGTATTGTATGTATTACATGGGAGTATCAGTTATATGTGTGAGACATGTATGTATGTGTAATATAACAGAGTAATCAACACTGTCTTTACATGGTATTTCAACAATTAACTCAGTCAGTTGTTTGTTTTCACTTGTTTTATATATACGTTTAATTTATCGAACATACCATAATTGGGATAAAACGAACATTGACGCATTTTGGCTTCGAAACACCTGCATTTCTTTATGACTTCCGGGTGAGGAAGGATAATACCCTCATTCAAAATAAATTGAAAATCGTATCGAATCGAACCCAATATTATTTACATGAATAAAAGACATGAGTTGATATTGTGTTCTAATAATAGTTTTGTTTTTCAAACATCTATTGTATCGATTCTGATTCGCCTCTTGGAACTGATTTTAATTAAATTGTGGCACATATTACGTAAAGGTAACATGTTGCAGGGGAAACTCTTATCGTGTCTTAAAAACACATGGTTTATGTATTCTACATTTGAATGCAATGACACCAATCCAGTTAAATAGTCTCATGAATTATAAATATATTTGAACACGAAAGCTAGATGGGCACTAGAGTAACTGTGGTTATATCTGTACACTTAAATGCATTAAGGTACATTTATACTTAGTGATAAATAAAAAACTTTAACAGTATATAATACCTGTTTAATATGAAATTAATATAGGTTAGGTTAGGTTAGAGTGACTGTCCTGGAGTGGAACACACTTAGATTATAGGGTCCATTGTGATACCGAAAAAGGATAGGCCCATCGCTGACCACTACGCCATGAACCATGAACCATGAAATATATAACGGTATACTAACTATACCATGTATATATGAAATATATCAAGGTATACCTACTAAGCTTAGTCCCAAGTTTGTAACGCTTAAACATATTGATGCTACCAACAATGTTTTTTTCAAAATAATTAAATCCAATTGAAATCAGTTCATATCCCTTCTTTAGTTGAATATTATTAAATGAAATTTACTTATATCTACTGATTATCATTGGCTGCTGGTTATCGAATGATAGTCAGTGAATTTACCAATTTATCAATTTTTGTCATACCTGTAGCGCCCAAATTGGTAAATAACTTTTTCCTTCGTCTTTATGCGCTTATTCTGAAGATTAATAACACCCACGATCTGCAGTTAATAACAGAACGGCGCTGTATTGGTTCCCAATTATTGAAATAAATAATCACTTATGCGTGTTGGATGCAGGGAATTTAGTTACCACAGATTCACACACGCACCCATACTTCAAATCACACACAAATTAAATAGCACATATATTTGTTTTGTTTATAATGTGGTTTAAAATTGTTTCAAAAAGAAAAAAAAAATTAAATTGAAATAAAATCATCAACAATTGAGTATTCAACATATTATAATATATATGTTTGTTGAATTATTATTTGCTCACCCTCCTATTGAAAGGGTATAAAGGCAAAAAAATATATTTTTATATAGATAGGGTGGGCTACCTATTTTAAGACTCATCAAATTTTACCAGAAATATACTGTAATAGTATTTTGATATTAATATCGATTAAGAAAAAGTGAAAAATAAAAGTAAAAAATATTAGTACCGATCCCAATCAATAATTTTCATGTGAGAAATTACGGTTTGAAGTCGACGGCGTAGAATCGATCTTAAGCTAAGGATATGTTGAGCGTCGACATTAAGGATGTATGAGCATGACAACAATGTTTGAAGGCTCAAAATTTGTTTGCAGGTAGTCTTTTACTCAAAGAATATGTGGTTAAAATTTCAGCTTAGGTATCCGTGCAAATTTTTAAGAAAAAAGTCATTAAAAATCGATATAAAATACATTGGCTCTTATGGAGGAATCTCAAAAAACGACATATTTTGGAAGTTTTTGATAATTTTCATTTGGAATGAATGAAAACAAATTTTAAAAAAAACTTTTTAATAGAAAGTAAACATATTAGCAATGAATTAGAAAAGAAAAAAACTAAGTGTCACCGTCCATATAAGGGATGTAAGAGCAGGGTAGATTAAGGGTTGAAATTATTTTTATCTTATTTTCAACTTTGATGATGAATTTTATTATAACTTCATGAATATAGACGAAAAATAAGAATAAAATTTTTAAATGTGTGTCTTGGTTTTCGAAATATCGAAAGCTAAATAATTAAACAAAATTTTCAATTTTCGATATTTTGAAAATTAAGCCAGATATCGAAAAATTTTATTCTTACTTTTTGTCTTATATCGTCAAGTAATGATATAAATTTATCATCAAAATTGAAAATATCTATTTTTAAATTTGTGCCCCCACTACCATGCTCATACATCCTTAAGGCGAAGTTTATTTGTTTATTTATTTATTTCGTCGGTTCTTTAAAATTATGTTTTACTTTTTTGTGTATTTTTAGTCATTTCTATTTTTTTGCAAATAACTTTGCAAAAAGTTAGTTTAGGCTTACCCATTTACTCCATTTCTTAAAAACTACCAAAATGAATTTGATGAAACAATTATGGTATCACTTGGGGAGTATACACTTTCAATATTATATCCATTTACCATATTACCATAATAATTGGTTCTTAAAGAATTTCGACCTTAAAGAATTTTTTTTCAAATTTATATGGTACTTCAAAGTAGATCACATAATATTTTACTTTTGTTTCTTTTCAATTTTACAATAAATTTTTTGTCAATAGTTAAAGTTAGAGAATTCAGACCGTAAAAAAAATGGCGCAAATATGAGATATATTTCTAGAATTGATTTCGAAAACTTAAAACTTAAAAAAAAAAAACAAGTGAAAACAAACAATGGACTGAGTAAATTGTTAAAATACCTATGTATATACTGTGTTGATCACATTACACATATATACATGTCACACATACATAACTGATATTCCCATATAATACATACTATATAAATTGCGTAAACAGTGATGTTTACGAAAAAATGTGTCAAACAAAAGTTTTTTATTTTTTAATAAGGAACATTTTTTACATTTAAACTTTTGTTCTATCTCTAACGGTTCTCGACCTCACTTTTTATGTCCTGAGCACGCTGTAAAATTTCAGCTTGATATCATTTTTGGTTTTTGAGTTATCGAGTTGACACACGGACGGGTGGACGGACAACCAAAATTGGACTGATTAGATGATTCTATGAACACCTATACCAAAATTTTTTTCGTAGCATCAATATTTTTAAGCGTTACAAACCTGGGACTAAACTTAATATACTATGTATATTTCATATATACATGGTATAATAAGACCGTCAGGTGAAATTATTAAATTGAGTTAAAAAACCTCAATATTTTTGTTGGGATACCCTGTCTAATGCGTGTGTATATGTGTACATATTTTTTAATAAATGAATATTTTCTTTCAATACTATTTCGAATTTTCATCATACAAAATATATAGGAAAAATACATTATTTGTAAATAACAAGTTTTCGGTACACACATAAAAATGTGTATTTAATTTGTCATGCACTAATATTAGGTGTGACAGTTTCTAAAACCACATACATTTTGAATCTTAAAGCACGAATTTGAAATTGAATCGTAGAATATAAAGAAAATCCAATAATTTTATGGTGGAAGTGCAAATAAATGTTTTGTGCCCAGTAAGAACTGATATGCTTATAGTTTATTCGCGCTTCCACCACTTATTTATCTACACTCCTAAAAAATAAAAACACGACTCTTTTTGTTTCGTTATATTGTTAAAAATACGCCATATTTGCAGGCATAAACTTCCCTGACTCTTAGACTCTTAGCGTTGTGATGGTTGAAAATTGGAAATTCAAGTCTGTAAAAGAAAACGTTTGTCCTGATACACTGTCACTGTCAGTTCAATCAAAACTGTTATAATTGTTGAGTTTTTCTATTTCCTATTTCCCTCCTCTAACTGTATGTGCGTTTCATAGCCGTGTGATTTTGTGAAAAGGTCTATATACAAAACTTAAGCACTAATGTAAGTATTCAAATACATTTTACTCGATATCTGACAAAAATACGTCAAATTTTTGTAATGACTCTTTTTTTGTAAATAGTTATTGTATAAAAGATTTGGTTTCTATGAGCGGTACATGCATATAAACCAAATATATGCTTGAAATCAAATTTTGTGTTATTTTTAACTTTATAATACGTCGCAATTATTTCTCATACATTTATATTATGTGTACCATGTACTGTTTACAATTTTGTTAATATATACACCTCTCTTCAACCTCGACTACTTTAACTTCAGTAGTTTGTTTCTGTTCATTAATAAAATTAATTCATAAATCTCAATAATTAAACGGTCAATAATTTTTTTTTAACTCAGAAAAAAAACATAGGCTAGGTTAGGTTATGTTGAATGTCCATGAAGGGCACACTTAGGCTATAGAGCCCATTGTGATACCATATATGTGTTTTACAACCTCCTCTGAGTGCACCTCCTTCATGCATATACCATCCACTACACCAGCCCATCACAACTATTAATTAATTAAATTTTTTGCGACGACGGGAATCGAACCCGCTACTCTAAGCATACCGCGGACGGAATTGGTTGCGCCTTAACCAACTGAGCTAGTAGGGCGTCAACAAATACATATGTTCAGTTAATTTTAATTTTAAATTAAAAACTCGACTTCAAATATTATGGTTATTGTATTACAATGTCCTTAATAAGTTTGAACAATAGTTAGAATTTTCTGTAGACACTATTCGGAAAGCGAGACAACAACCTCTGAAAATAATTTTTTGAGTATCTTGCACATTTTCAAGGATATTTCGATATTTTTGAATTTTTGCAGATATTTAATAACCTGTTAGAAAATTGCTATAACTAGACAACAAAATTGCGTATGGCTATGAAACTCTACAACAGGCATGGGCGAGTTATTTTAAGCCAAAGTCACCATTTTTATATCTTTATTGTGTGTTATAAATTTTATTGTGTGTCTTTTTATTCAAGTCCGCATTGCTCATAGAGGAAGAAGCGAGGCGGGTATACGACTCTTCTACCTAGGGACTTCTCTTACATTTGCTTCAGTTACATTTGCCCATGACTGTTCTACAGTCATCATAAAATAGAGACACACGGGTGAGGCAGGACGTTGGACGTTACTACTGTCATTTCTATTCGCACCGTGCGTGAGTTTTATAGGAGGAATTTTCATGGTAACGATACACTACTTTAATTATATAATTGTATGGGTGCATATATAATTGTATGGATTGAATTTATGACTTACATGAAATATTTAATATTATTTTCTCACAAATTTAAATAAATAATTATGATAATTTACATTCGAATAATAATATTTGTGCAATTTGATTTCTTATTTTCACGATTGCATTAAGTTTAATTAATTAGTGTTTTTCAATAATTTTAATTTGACATTTTCCATAGCATTAACATGTAAATAATTGCAAATTAGTCATCAAAGCCTCCTCTATCGACAAAATTTTTCAGTGGAATCGCTGGTATCGATTTTATTGTCCCTACCCTGACTGCGCACACAACGAATAGCCAATGAGCATATTTAGAATATTTAATTATTAATTTCATTAATTTAAATAATTTCTGATTTTAATCACGTACGCCTTGCTCACTCTGTACTTTGATTCCATATATACAGATATACAAACAACATGTATTTTGTTGTATATATGTGGAAAAATAGAAAATTCATAACAGTAAATTAAATAATAAATTGATGTTGAAACATGGAAAATATGTTTTCACAAATGAAAATTGTGAATGAAAAGTCGTCGTCGTCGTCGTCACACTGAACACCCGTGTAAAAAGTTTTATTATTTTGAAATATATGTATTAAGATGATTTTCTGTTGACGATAATAGTACTTATTATTCATTAAACTGTCTTAGTAATTATGTAAAATTTTGTGTTTTGCTTAAATCTATTCAGTAATATTTCATGTATTTTATAATAAACATACATATAAATAGAGGAGATTTGGTGCAAAATCACCAACACAAATATTTATATATCTATATATAACAAGTAAAATAAACAATTGACTTAGTTAATTGTTGAAATACCATGTATAGACAGTGTTGATTACGCAATCGTTTGTTGTTTCACGTCATGTAGGTAAAGAGAGATAAAAGGCCATACATACATGCCACATACACATGACTGATATTCCCATATAATACATACTATCAATATTCGAATCTAATTTGTGCCCTCACGGGCAAACAGTGATATTTCTGAAAAAGTGTTTCAAACAAAGGTTGTTTATTTTTTTCTATCCCTCTTTAATTTTGTTCTACCTCTAACGGTTTACAAGATGGGTCCTACGAACCTAAGACCCAGTTGATCTAGGCTACTCATTTACGAACTCGACCTAACTTATTACATCCTGAGCACGCTATAAATTTCAGCTTGATATCTCTTTTCGTTTTTGAGTTATTTTGTTAACAGACAGACGGACAGACAATCAAAAATGTACTAATTAGGTGATTCTATGAATACCTATACCAAAATTTTGTTCGAAGCATCATTATTTTAGGGCGTTACAAACTTGGGACTAAACTTAAGTATACTTTGATGTATTTCATATATACATGGTTTAAATGTTATGTTCGTTTGTGTATTGCTTACGGACTCAAAAAATCTGCTTCTAGGATGGTTTATGATCTTCAAAATCGATTCAGTTTGGAAAAGGCATGACATATAAATAATTACTTTGGAAATGAATGGTCAAATAAACCTGGTTCAATTCATTACGAAAAGTGAAATAGTAAAATAATTAATTAGGTAATTCAAAAAAAACTCAAATATTTCAATTTCAATTAAAATATTTCCAAAAATTTGTCCCAAAAAATGATGGCTCTCTAAGTATCGTTTTCATCTCATCTGCACGGAAAAAAAAGATGATTTAAAATTTGCCCCACAAATGATGTAAAAATCTGATTGTACACGTGATGTTAGTTTCAGATTGAGGTGATACAAATATTGTATCACCGTGATGTGGATTTTACTTCACTGTGAAGTAAATTATTATATTTTTAACTAAAGTTGTACTAAAAAACCTATTCTAAGAGTAACAGTTAAATAATAAAGATAATATTTTGCATAAATAATTTTTTAGTGTCTTTTTTTTCAATAATTACTTTTATTTTTCCCATTGCTTTAATGAATTAAGTAATTAATTAAAAAATATATATTCATGCTAATTTTAGGTTATACATTGACATCTGATACTACTGACTTGTGACAGCCACTGAGTAAACTATAGCATCTATAGTTTAGCCATGTCAAGTTAGTCCCCGTTTAAAATACATTAGATACAAAAATTGTATCACCGGGTGATGCAAATTTTGAAGTCCAGCTCTGTGATACAATTTTTGTATCACCTGATGAGATTTTTAAGTCACTTTTTTTTCCGTGTGATGTCCTCGACCATCACTTTGATATTGATTTTAGAAGGAGGATTATAAGTTTAAAGTGTTTGCCTGTGTGTCTATGTGTGTCTCAGTGGCATCGTAGCAACTAAACGGTCGAACCGACTCGATTGAGAACATTTTATAGCAAAGTTTCCAAAAATCGGTTTACAAAAAATAAATCGCATTTGTCGGGGGTTTTTTAAATTTTGTAAATTTCATTTGTTAATAATTATTTATATATAATTCTTATTTTATAAACCAATACCGATTTCACGCAATCCTCCCCTAAATATACATTATAGATACACCATGCAACGTATATATTATAAACATTGAAGAAAATTTAAATAATCCAATTATTATATTTTCCAGCTATGTGTCATTTTTCTCCTATATGTGTCAATTATTGTTAAAATGTTGCCGGAAAATTTAATGTGATATTATTTGCTTTAACATTATATATATATATATATTTATATATATTAGATAAATGTTAGTATATTTAATTTTATACTAATTTATTAAATATTGTTTCAGATTTTCCATTATGAAAATTCTCTGTACAAATTATAATATTGTATACGAACAAAAAAAGCTTGTTTTTACGGAAAATTTTACTATTATTATAAAAAGTTTTACCTAAACTTTCGTAGAAGCTATCATACTTTATCATGTACATCTTTGTTAAAATATAAAATTCGTTGTATGTACCTTTGAATAGATTTAAATTAAAAACAATTCATCTAATAGTTATTGAAATAAATACCACGATACTCGAAATAAAATTGTATATTAAGAAATTCTATATAAAAAAATACAATAAAAAAACATTCAACACACTTATTACACCTTACAAACAAAACACAAAATTAAAAAATTAAAAATAACTAAGCAAAGCATTGCCAACAACTGCAGTAACGATTTACAAAAATAAAAATACAAAAATTGTCACAAATTTGAACAAAAAAAATTTCACAACAAATTATTTAGTGGGCTTAAAAAATTCTTTTATCGACCTCAATTGGTATCTAAAAATTTGGTATCGTTTGTGAAATAGGTGTGTCCAAGTTCGCTATAACTAACGCTATAAATTGTTTTATGGCTTGACCTTTAACAGTTATCTATTTTATCAACTCAGAGTCAGGTATAGGACCTTTATCCCAGTTCTTATTGCCGGCCTTGTGGAAAAAAATGCTTTCGTAAGCATCTCAACCATTGTGCTGTCTAACAGATTTAATGAACTGGGCAGGTATAATTTTGTGTTCTGTATTTAGAACATGGTCCGCAAAGCAAGATTTCTTGATTCGATGATTCTTGACATCGCTTATATGTTCGCGGATTGACATCTGTCCTTTGGTTTGCCCCAAATAAATTTTAGGACAATTCGAGCAAAAAATTAGGTAAATAAATTTGGTATTACAATGATTGTTAAATATAACTCAAGACCATTTCTTCTTTTTCGGAAATTTTCTCAAGGGAGGTTGTGTCCCTAATTCCTTTACGCCATTGGCATTTTCGGAGGATAGAATCTGCAACATCGGGTGGGTAACCATTAAAAGTAACGGTTAAAGGCGATTGACTACTTAGTTACGCGCCTGTTTCCACATATATTGTACGTAAGTTTTTAAAACTTGACTATAAGGGCAATTATACCTGGAATTAATAGTGCTTTAAATATACTCGCAATCTGCATTAAATTATAACTGTGTATGAAATGGAAATAAGAAACATTCAATGCTATTTTAAAAATCATATTAACTTCAATATTTGCATTTTTGATGGATATTTCTAGAGCAAATCTTTGAACGTCTCTAAACTATGTCATAACATTAATAGTACACAATAAGCCGGCGATGAATATGTAAGAGCCCAAGAGAGAATATTTTGAGTTACCTAAAAATTTTATCGAGGCACATCGATAGGTTAGGTTAAGTAAGATTATATTGGATGTCCACGAAGGACAAACTTAGGCAATAGAGCCCATTGTGATACCATATATGTTTTTTACCACCTTTCCGCTGCTAATTTCATTTATCAGCTCCCCCATTTCTGAGGCTGAGTACACCTCGTTCATGCATATACCATGAACTACACCAGCCCATCACAACTATTAATTAAATTAATTTTCTTGCGACGGCGGGAATCGAACCCGCTACCCTAAGCATACCGCGGACGGAATTGGATACGCCTTAACCAACTGAGCTAATAGAGCGATAGACATATCGATAAAGATAAAAAAAATTTAGAAGTTTTCTTTCTCGTTAATATTTTTTTCACAGTAATGTAGGCAAACAATAATGTTATATTTTTATTTCAGCAACGTTTCAATTAAAATTTGACCTTCCTCAGGCATCTAAAATATAACAATGCACATGATATAGAATCATTTAACGCTCATATGTAATACTATTTTTTGCCATAACAAGTAGGTACTTCACAGTAAACATTAAATTATTTATTAAAATCCATTAATAAAAATAAATTTTCCGCGAAGGTTAAACAAATTTAAAATTTGTATATATGGTAACTTGATTTACTCTATAATCCCTATATATAACAAATTTGAAAGTATGGATGTTTGTTTGTTATGCCTTCACGCAAAAACTAATCAATGGATTTGAATGAAACTTAAATAGAATATAGCTCATACATCAGAATATCACAAGAGTAATAATTTATAATGAGATATATATTTTTTAAATATTTAAAATTTTTTATTTATTGTTTTGACATTTCATTAGACAGGGTGAAGGAAAATCATTTTTACTTAATGCAAAATAAAAAATGTTTGTTTAACTATTAGTTTTTTCTTTATTTATTGCCATTTTTTAAGGAATAATTACTAATATATTTCTAAACAAATTTATTTTTTTTACATTTCAAAAAACAAGACGAAAGATACAAATTATGTATTTTTCTATCTAATAGATCACCTTTAATCTTCACATATTTGCACCGGATGGACGAAAATATAATATAGTATGCAGAAGCATCTTATAATATTTCGATATTTGCCATATTTAAGGACAAAAACGCGAGCGAAGTCGAGAGAAGCGACGCGAGCGAAGAGCTAGTATAGTATATCAATCAAACTTTGAAACAAAACACGATTTGATCACAATGTATGTCAAGTATTTATTTATTTTAAAAGTAGTAAAGCTATAAAAAAACCGTTAGTCTAAAACTTTGTACTGCATGTAAGCCTAAAAATGGTGACGGAATTGTTTTGATATCTACAGGCTTGAGATGAAGCCGAGGTGCCAATGCAGGCAATACTGGTTGAAATAAAACGGAATTTACTTGTGTTGAACGTAAAATCGCTTCTTTTACCATGATTTGCCATCAGATTAATGTTACTCTTCACATTTTTATCTGGAGGAGAAATAAATATCACATCCATAGAATTAATTAATATCCGATTCATTTGCGTTTAATGATGAAATCTCTGTAGTGATAGGATTTACACTTTTTTCCAATGCACACAGAGTGGCAGAAGATGCAGATACAATAGTAGGCTTAAAGTTTCCATTGTCTCATACAGTTCCTATCTACCCGTCTTACTGGTTTTGTCCGAAAACACTGTCGTTTTATCAAGAATAACCTCCAAATGCGCAAAAAACGCTAAAGCTTGATGTAGAAGCGTACGACTGCGTACAGGTTTTGAGCTACCTTCCCCTGTATGTGGGGTGCTTTTAAGTCACAATAGACCTTTTTCACATTTCTTTTTCGTTTTTAAAATGAGAGTAAATGGTTGATAAATGGGCTAATTTTTTCCCTCGATTTTTTTGGAGTCATATAACCGAGAAAACAGACAATGAAAATCATTAAAATTAAAATTGGCGAAAACGATCCGGAAACACACGAAGTTACACGAATGTCGTTGTGACGTCATTTAAAGTTGATAATAATGATATATTAATACAACTGTTGACACTGTTTTATTGTCATTGCTTGTCAGATTGACATAACAGATCACGTGTGCGGTGGAGCCAAAAAAAATCGTTTTAAATTATTTCAAATATTGTGACTTTTTTACAATTTTTTTCATAGTGTTTTTATTGTTAAAAATGCGTAATTTTTGAGTTACAGGCTCTACTCGATCTATATTTTCATAAAAAATTCACAAATAGCATTTCTGTTCTTCATGAAAAAGGTCTATTCGGTTATCGGTTTTTTGCATACTTAACTCCGGCGAGTATTCCTTTTAATATGGACGGATATCTTTACTAGAGTAGCTTTTAGTATGTGCTTTAGAATAGATATACTTACTTCTAGAAATACTTGTGCAGTGCGTGTATAATATTATATATCCTTACTGTTCTTAAATGTCAAAGAATATTTTCTCCGAAACGGAATATACCATAAATATTATTTTCATATGATATTTCACCAACATAAAATATTAGAAAAAATATATTTTAAAACAAGTATATAAGAATTCCCTGTTGACGTTCTCCACCGTTCCGTACATTATGAAAAATTTTAGTCTATTTCTACCTCTATACACAAGAATGACAGATAAATAAAATACTTTTGCCATCTTATTAAGAAAAAAAATGAACAGTTCACTCAAAAATTATATTTTAATTATTTTTAAAATTATCATATAACTAGCTTGATACCTGAAAGCTTCCCTGGGCTTAAAAGTAAAAACCACCGCTTTGTAGCCTCCTGTCTCTCTTAATATTCACGGTTTTCAATTTTGTCAAATATAAAATAGTCATAATTCATTGAGTATATTAGAAAAGTTGGCCATGATTTGTTTGATATATTAAGAACTGACAAATCGAGTCACGCAGTCTGGTGGTAGAAAAATAAACTATTAATGGGTTACAATTGTCGAGTAAATACATACTGTTTATATTAGCAATAAATTGTTTATAATAAATTCTCGATAAATAAAATTTAAATGGAAGTTGGAATTTTTACAGAACGTGCTAAAACAAAAATTAGAGTAAGTTGTGCAGTAAGAGTAAAGCAAATAAAAATTTAAACGTAGTTTTCCCATTAATTTTCAAAAGCAAGCGATCGTACAGTGTTATTAGAAAATTTTTTTAATAACAATTTATAACAATTTTTTGTTACTACAAATATTATAATAATTATTTTGAAGTTAAATTTGTATAATAATAATAATAATAATAAATTAATTAAATATTTTATCGACAGTGTAATACTTTGGGCATTAGTAAGATCTATAAAAATCTTTGTTTTTCCAGTTTCCAGACTGCAAACACTTTAGATTGTGAACAGATCATAAAATTATATTTTATTTCGCAACTAATTCTGTCTGCCGCTTACATAACATTCAATGTGACTGCCAGGTAATACCTGGTTATTATAATTATTCTGAAGTTGATGGATTTTTGTTTTTGAGTAAACACGCCTCATGTAATAATCGTTCAAAAAACGCCAACTTTAAACCTTTGAGCATAATTTTTACGTAATTTTCATTAAAGTCTATATTAATTATAAATAAATTTTCATCAACAAACGACGAATAGAAAACGAAAAAGGTTTTTTTAACGTTTTTTTGACTGTCACATGGGTTAAACATTTAAAAGTGTAAGTTACTTTCCGACATGTTTTTTAAGCCACGCCTTTATGCCAGTTCCCAATACTACTTTAAATTAAAGATTTCTGTATAAATTTAAAAAATGGGAAATGTCAAATTAAATTAATTTTTTTTTTTTCTTAAATATCTTTATAAATTATAGTTATTCTGATCAGTTATGTGTTATTCTGATATATCAGCTATACTGCTGAACAGTTTCATTAAAATCCATTCGCTAGTTTAAGCTTGAAAGCGTAACAAAAAACAAACAAACAAACAAACATGTTTACTTTTATATTTAGAATATATAGAGATATCTTTAAAATATTAATCAAAGTTTCTTTCAAAGTTAAATTAGGTGCTTTTAAGAAAAAATTAAAAAATTTTTAAGTCCAAATTTATGTACTAATTATTCATAATTCGTGTTAAAATTTTTAAATTATAAAAAATAAAAATATATAAAATGTAATACAATTTAAATTTAACCCTTAAATAGTGTCAACATTATAGTTATGTATAAAAATTATACATTTAATATTTATACATACACAATTTTTATACCATGTGTATATGAAATATATCAAGGTATACTAAGTTTAGTCTCAAGTTTGTTTGTAACACTTAAAAATATTGATGCTACGCACAAAATTATGTTGTAAGTGTTCATAAAGTCTATTTCCGCTTGTCCGTCTGGCTGTTTGTCTGTCCGTTTGTAAACACGATAGTTACAAAACCAAAAGAAAAATCAAGCTGAAATTTTTAAGTGAGCAATATAGTTGACGGTCTTGGGTCCGTAGGACCCATCTTGTAAAACGTAAGACATGAAACAAAGGTTTAAATATGAAATATATTCCTCATAAAAAAAATAAACAACTTTTGTTTGAAATATTTTTTCGTAAATATCACTGTTTACGCGTGAGTGTGCAAATTAGATTAAAAACTAGCTTTATATAGGCTGTTGCTTAAAGTCTTTACAACTTTTCGCTTTTGAAGTAGCAATTTTGCAATCGTTTTCATCCAACTTTAGAACAGATGCCGCGATTTTTTAAAATTTGGTATGGTGACACTATTTTTCATACAAAGCAACTTATATCAACCTTATAAGAAAAAACAATTCATGAGCGTAAAATGTGGGTATTTTGGTAACTAAACTCCTCCTCCCAAATTTTTACGCCCATGGAAGAAAAGATTTTAAATATGGAATTAAGATGAAGTTAACTGTTTACTACAAAAAAAGAAGCTCTTCATAAACATTTATTATTTTCATGGCTTACTCAAAATGCAATTTTAATCCTTGATAGCAGCAAGATTGTGACAAAAATTAAGTTTCGGAAAAATATTTTTCAGAAAAAAATAAGCCTTCAACAACACTAATTATTCATATTGGTGCTTCCTTGATATCTTTTCAATAAATTAACTAATACATTTTTTGGAATTTGATCAATTTTAAAGTCGCCCTGCCCTATTAGCTAAGTCGCCCTGCCCTATTAGCTAAGGTGCACTCAGCCTCTGAAATTGAGGATCTGATAAATGAAATTATCAGCGGAAAGGTGGTAAAACACATATATGGTATCACAAGGTGGTAAAACACATATGCGCTCTATAGCCCAAGTGTGTCCTTCGTGGACAGGCAATGTAAACTAACCTAAACTAGCCTATCAATTTTAATCTTTTTGAGTCATATTGTAGATAGAGGATGCATGAATACGTCACACCAGAATTTTTGTGTTACAATATGTACTTAAGGTGTAGACAGGCGAACAATGTGTTTCAATCAATGTTTTATGATTAAATTTGAATGTATGTGAAAATTTGTTGAATATAAGTATCCCAATATGCAACGAGCAAAATTATACGTTCAGATCTATGATTCTTTTTGGTTACTAAAATAGTTGATTTTTCAAATTTTTTATTTCTGCAAAAAGAAATTTTTTAATTGAACATTCTCTCACCTCGCCACCTCCAAAATTTCATCGAAAAGTATCTGTACGTATTTGGAAGTAATCTATTTTTATCCCTATATATTATAAATGCGAAAGTAAGGATGTTTGTTTGTTTGTTTGCTTGTTTCTTTGTTTGTTTGCTACGCTTTCACGCAAAAACTAGCAAATGGTTTTAATGAAACTCTACAGCAATAGCTCATACATCAAAATAACATAAGCTATAATTTATAAAGGTATATTTAAAAAGAAAATAAATTTAAGTTTTCAATTTTTTAATTTTAAAATAGCTATAACTCATTGAGTATATTAGAGAAGATAGCCATGATTTGTTTGACATTTAATATTTTAAATTTTCACCGAAATCTTTAATTTATGATGCTTATTAATCATCATTTCGAACAAAAATTAAAGATTTCTGTAAAAATTTAAAATAGTAAATGTCAAACAATTCATGGCTATCTTCTCTGATATACTCAATGAGTTATAGCTATTTTAAAATTAAAAAATTGAAAACTGTGCATATCTTTTAGCTGCGTAAAACATTCCCTTCAAGTGTTATGGAAGGAGAATGAGTGAGATCAAAGGAGGTGTAGGCTATAAAGCGATGAGTTTTACTTTTAAGCGCAGTGAAGCGGCGGCTATCAAGCTGGTAATTAATAGTTTAAAAATTGGTTACGTAGGTAGCTTGAGGTTGACGAGAAGTTACCCAAAAGGAAACAACATCAACTTAAAATTTAAGAGAGATCTTAAATATGGTAAGAAGTCACAATTAAATTTTTTAAGAGATTGTCTGAAAATCATGCAAGTTTTTCAGAAAATGAGTTACGGTAAATTAAAATTAGTTAACTAAAATTAGGGAATGCTCAAATAACAAGATTTTTTAAGCTTTAATTTTTTATATACAATTACAATTATTATTTAATTTAAAGTATATATTTAATCAATTTCTAAAAATTTTAAGTTAATTATTACTGAAATGTTTAGTTTTTAAGTTTTAGTTTTATGTTTATTGTTTTTATACCATGTATATGAAATATACCAAGGTATACTAAGTTTACTAAGTTTACTAAGTGAGGGCGAATTCGTAAATGAGCAACATAAGCCAATTGGGTCTCAGATCTATAGGACCCATCTTGTAAACTGTTAGGGATAGAACAAAAGTTTAATGAAAAAATAAACAACTTTTGTTTGAAACATTTTTTCATAAACACTACTGTTTACCGGTGAGAGCGCAAATTATGCGCAAATTGTATAGTATGTATTATATGGGAATATCAGTTATATATGTGTGACATGTATGTATGTGTAATGTTACAGAGTAATCAATACTTTCTATACATGAAATTTTAACAATTAACTCAGTCAACTGTTTGTTTTCACTTGTTTTTTTTTTTTTTTTCTAAAGCGCCTCAACAACCGTAACTAACATAATTTTTTATAATTTCAACGTTGGGCTATTTCATTGTGGTCATAAAGACGCAATTCCACTGAGGCAACGTTTAGGTAACATATAATATGCGACATTGACCCATGCTACACACGGTCTTTCCATAAAAGGAACACAATACGACAATAAATATGCCTCCTTGCCTCATGCTACAAGGTGACCGTTGTTACCTGTCGATTGCATCATCTTTCGCTATAAATCCACGTGTCGAACAATGTCGTCATCTATCCAACAGTGAACGGATCGGTGCGACCTGTAGCATGCAACATGGAATGGACAAACGATAAAACTACGTCCTTGATAGAAGATAATCATAATTCCTCGAATAATAGGATAATAAAATCACTGAATACAAAGATAAAATAATTAAAAACGATAAGATGAAACAATTATCGTGGAAATATAATTATTGTACAGTGAGTGATGTAAGTAAAAATAGATGGTTTATTTACTAATAGTAAATTTTTTTAAATAGGAATTGTACAGTGATGAAGGCAAAAAAAAATCAAGAATTTTCGGTTAGCATTTAATTAGCTAGTGCAAAAAACTACAGCCTAAAAATGCTCGGCTCAGATGTTCGAAACAGAGATATAAGCGATGGATATAATTGAGATTTTTTCAAGTAATAAATACTGAAAATTTTCTTTACTCTCATCCGTCTGTAAGTTCGAAATAAAGCATCATCTTTGGAAACGAATTTGTTGTACAAATTGTACTGAATTTCTTGATCATCGACATCAAGCTCTCTTCTTTATATATCTAATATCTAAGCGTTTTTCTTTTCCTTTACGATTCAAAGCGGTTACCAAAGAAGCAGCTGCCGCGATTCTTTTATAATGACGTGATGTACTAAACTGAAGTTCTCTGAATGGAATCGCTTTAGCCGCATGCCACACTCATGAACGACAAAGCGCATGAGACATGGGGCAACAATTCCGCATGCGACATTTGATTGAATTTTGTGCCACATTGTCGCATTCCTCCTATAGGCAATACTTGGCAACAAATATCGAGTAACATGTCGTTCAGTGTTGCTTCAGTTTAATTGCGCCTTAGAAGGTTCCAATGTGACAAAACTGACATCATTTTAATAATTCTAACATCACGTTAACCCACTCAATTCAAATGCATTAATGCGGCTTTAGTGACAATATTATATTTAAAATTAATTCATTTCCGGCTAGGTGTTCCATTGTAGAAAACAAATATCATATCATGCAATCGGTTCCCCATTAAGTTTCCAATTAAATCTTATTTAAAACAAGTGAAAACAAACAATTGACTGAGTTAATTGTTGAATTCCATGCATAAATAGTGTTGATTGAAACAAAAGTTGTTTATTTTTTGACAAGGAACATTTTTTACATTTAAACTTTTGTTATACCTCTAACGGTTTACAAGATGGGTCCTACGGTCAAGAACCAATTGTCCTATATTGCTCATTTACGAACTCGACCTCACTTTTTACGTCTTGAGAATGCTGTAAAAATTTCAGCTTGATATCTTTTTTCGTTTTTGAGTTATCGAGTTGACAGACGAACAGACGGACGGACAAACGGAAATGGATTTTATGAACACGTATATCAAATTTAGTTGATAGCATCAATATTTTTAAGCGTTACAAACTTGGGACTAAACTTAGTTTACCTTTATATTACATATATGCATGGTATAAAAAGATTTTCAAAAGATTTTGAATAATAATGAAAAATTGCATGTATAACTTTTTCTCTGTGTATGCATAACATTTGCAAAAAAGAGATTACATAATTAATATAACAAACACGATGAAACTATTTGAAAAACTTTCTGTTATTATACTCGTACATAGAAAAGTAAAAAATATAAAAAAGTACAAATTCTCAAACAGATAAAAATTCATTACGAAAGTTTTTAATTATTTAATGAAGCAACAACATAAGCAAACAATTCTAGAATACACAACCGATTAAGGTTGTTTGTGAAATTTAGTGAAATAGACAGTCCATTTACAAAATTCAAATTACCATTTTCTAATTATGTAGGAGAGTAGCTACCTTAATGACAACTGACATAGAGACGTCGCTTTATAAATATGGTTGGCTTAAGATTGCAAATTAAAAAACAATACATATGTATTTTATGAGATATTATTAACAACTTTATATCCTGTATAGTGTATATAGATTATATATAACAAGGTATAATAAGTTTAGTCTCTATTTTGTAACGCTAAAAAATATTAATGCTACCAACTATTGATATAGATGTTTATAAAATCATCTAAAGAATCCGTCCGTTCGTCTGTGAACACGATAACTCAAAAACGAAAAGAGATGCCTAGCTGAAATTTTTACAGCGTGATCAGGACGTAAAAAGTCAGATTTTTAATAAAATGTAATATAGGTCAATTGGGTCTTGTGTCCGTAGGACCTGTCTTATAAACCGTTAAAGATAGAAAAAAGTTTAAATGTAAAAAATGTTCCTTATAAAATATAAAAAATAAACAACTTTTGTTTGAAATATTTTTTTCGTAAATATCACTGTTTCCCCGTGAGGACGCAAATTATATAGTATGTATGTATTTTATTAAGTACTAGATTGATACCCGCCCGCTTCACTGGGCTTAAATGTAAAAACCACCGCTTTATAGCCTCCACTCTCTCTTGATATACACAGTTTTAAATTTTCTTAAGTGTAAGAGAGTCATAATTCATTGAGTGTATCAGAAAAGTTGGCCATGATTTGTTTGACATTTGCCATTTTTTAAATTTTAACAGAATTCTTTAATTTATGGTTCAAAATGATGATTATAGATGGATCAGATCATTTTGAACCATAAATTAAAGATTTGTGTAAAAATTTAAAAAATCGTAAATGTCAAAATAAATTAAATTTATTTATTTATATTTTTTTAATATATCTTTATAAAATATAGTTCATGTGTTTCTGATATATCAGCTATATTGTTATACAGTTTCATTAAAAACCATTCGCTAGTTTTAGCGTGAAAGTGTAACAAACAAACAAACAAACATGCTTACTTTCACATTTATAATATATATGGATACATACATTTACTGTATATTATGCGTTTGTTTATAGCAAATAATATGTTCACTGAAGAAGTGAGAAGAAGGATACTGATTTTAATTTGTGTGTAAAAATGGGTATATTTCTTTACTTACATGATATAAAAAAAACAAACGATTGCTTAATCAACACTGTCTATACATGGTATTTAAACAATTAACTCAATCAATTGTTTATTTTCACTTGTTTTTACTTTAAATTATTTTTCAAATGCAGTAAATATTCAACGTCGATACATAAATTGTAAGTAAATAGCTACTACAAACGTATACCTTTACAACGGAAGTGATTACGGTATATTTAATTTGACAAACGCTGGATAGCAAAGACAATCATAATTCTTTCAACAATTTGATTACACCAACTGCCTTAATTGTTTAAATACACAATATATAAATATGCTTAACACACAAATTTCAACCACTCACAGAACACAACAAAACAAATTTCGATGAAATATTTCAATCATATACAAATCATTAATGTCATTTTTAATTATACACAAAGACATAGCCACACACATACATTTCCCAAAAGAGAAATTTAAGTGAAAACAAAAAAAAGAGAGTTTTCACAAGATAATCATAAATTCATTATAAAAAGTAAAACAAACTAACTCCCCAAGCGTTTTCGACGAAAAAATTTTAATTATATAAAAAAAAAAATGTTTATACAAAAACGTGTTTGGAAAATATTAAATATATTATTCCTAATTACTTTTTAAAAAGATAATTTCATTTATCTATCTACGCGTGTTAGGGTGTTCTGCGGTAGTAGGGTAATGGACAATTTTGTTTTTGGATGGAGTGGAACTCTATCGGACTATCGGAAAAAAGGAAATTCCTGTAAGATCCATTTCCACTTCGAAAGCAACTCTTGGATGAAGCTATTCTAAAATAGATCAATATGAACTAGTTCGACCTGTGCAGAATTCCGCAATGCGGTACCCGTGGCTACAAACTAGGCTAAAGAAGTAATGGTAATCTATAAGTGATAATTTACTTTTTTCTTATTTATAGGCAATTTTATTATACATATGGTATACAAAATTTTATCTTAATATTATTTCTCTGGTCCGTTTTTTCGTAAGCAGTACATTTGAAGACCGTGTGTCAATTTTTCTTTCTTAACGTTCTTAACCAGCACGATTAGCTTTAAAATGAGGGGTAAATCATGGAATTGGATAAAGAAAAAAACAATGATATCTCGTGGACAGGAAAAAAGAGGCTTGAAAAATAATATATGGTGCCACCTGAAAAATGACACAGTCAGTTTCATTGGAATGATTTAAAAATTTTAAAAATCGTGGCTGAAGAATCAAAGCGATAAGTAGAGGATGGCTATAATAGCATTTAATTTCCTTGAAAAACCTCAGGGATGGGAATTGATTCCCTAAATCATGCTAACTGTAAAAAAAAAAAGACGTAAACAATTTTATATTCAAAGGTCAGAAGTAAAAAGTGCTTGTTATTTCAATCCAGTAAGCCAAAACTTAGAAATAGTAGTTAGAAATTTTGATAGGAGACGATAAATCGATTAAGTTTCTAATGAAAGATGCAAATAGTAATAAACTATCATTTATCTAAAAGATAAAGATGTGATGATCAATTTGCTGGCATGTACCCGATAGCAAATTTATCAAGAAGATCTTCAGAAAATAAAAGCGACAGGAGCGCAACTTATTTTAGGAAGCAAAGTACAATCAAAATCGCATATAACTGAATCGAACGAATTGAATTCCATTGATGATTGGTCACTATAACCCATAGTAGAATAAGACTAGGTATGCTCTTGCGTAGACAGGGGTAGGGTGGGGGAATTCTCTCACTATCGGTATTCTCTCTCGCACGATACCAAGTCACCGCCATATTGATTATTTGAGGGTAAAAAATTGAGGCGCTCCGAATTATCCTTGGTATTTTAAATTATGTGCCTCCAGCTTTTACAATAATCATCTATGAGTGATTCATAAGAAAAATTATTTTCTAACTTTAGTATAACTAAAGCCTGTAACTAAAAAATTTTTTTTATAAAATATTTTTATATATAACTAAAAAACGTATGAATATGAAATAAAGTGGAAGCGATGGGAAAAGCAGGTCATACCATAAAATTACATTGTCGTCCGATTTATAACTGCATGCAAAATTTCAGCTCAAGCGGAAATCGGGATGCTTCGGGGCGTTGACAATGCCCATATTTATATTTCATTATAATTCATGTTAAAAATTTACTATTTTTTTTATTTATTTAAGTATTACATATCTTTACATAAATTGTTTTTTGTTTTGTCAAAAACACTCGCATAAAATCCGCGTCGCTTCTTGCAAATAAGGATGCGAATGTAAAAAAAATTAGGATATTAGGGTACAATTCTACCAATTCAATTCTTAAGCAAAGTCTCAGTGTCTCCTTGTCGCATGCTACAAGTTGAATGTTGTTACCTGTCGATTGGGTCATCTTTCGACATAAATCCACGTGTCGAACACTGTCGTCGTTTCCTTTACAATTCAAAACGATTACCAAAGAAGCAGCTACCGCGATTCTTTTGTAATAACATGATGTATACTTAATGTCACAAAAAATGCTCGTTTTACATATAATATTATATGTAAAACGAGCATTTTTTGTGACATTAAGTATACTTAACTGAAGTTACCTAAATGAAATCGTTTTATAGCCGTATGCCACACTCATGTACGCCACACCGTAACAATTTCGCATGCGACGTTTGATTGAATTTTGTGCAACATTGTCGCATGTCTACTATAGGCAACAACTGGCAGCAAATATCGAGCGACATGTCGTTCAGTGTTGCTTCAGTGGAATTGCACCTTTAAGCACGTTACTCACACATACATCCATTCAAATTAAATAAAAGCTTGTAAAAAGAAAATAACATACCCTGTATTTAGAAGAATGATAAACATGACAAACATTTTCGAATCACATGTTGCATACAAAAAAAAATTATTATTTTTTTATTAAAACATAAAATTATATTTTAATTATCAAATTCCTCTACACTTTTCTCAAGTGTATTATTGAAATTTCGTTTAAGCTCTGTACGGTACAATTCGTAAACATTATTTTGAAGCTAAAATCTATCAAAATTAATACCGTTCCTTTTACTCCTAGCTTTGATTTATGTCAAATTATTTTAATATTTTGTAGATGGTGGCATATGTTGTTACGATACATCTACACGAAACAACACACAACCGGTCAGTGCACTTGTGCTCTTTTTCTAATAAACGACCTGTATGTAGTAACAGCGATGGAAAAGCAATGTCTTACGTCTCACGTTTTTCGTTACGTTCTACAGCCACTGACTTCACTTATGTGTTTGGCTATATGTATATTGTGTGTATATCCTATGTTTTAACTGAATAATATTGAATGTGCTGAAAATTTAAAATATATTCCAGAGAACTATCACATGTAAGCACGTTGATATATCAATAAGTTGTTCCAAAAAATGCATTTTCTATTTTACGATCATTACTCTCAACTTGTCGCTTTAGTCCAGCACCTCATCGTCACTCCTCTAGCAATCATATACCGGATGTTCTATAATTGTCTGCAGAATTTTCCCTTCCTGGAGAAGCAGAGAAAAAACGAATAAAATATTATTTACCAAATATGGATCTGAATAATTATTTACGAGAAAATTAACCTACTCTTATATTAATAATCAAAATAAAATTCATCCAATAAAACACTATTTAAAAAGAAGATATGTTTTATCAAAGTGTGAAGGAGTGACGTAATTGCAAAATTACTTCAAAATAAACTTTATTTGACTACTTATATTTTTATAAAAACTAACCCATAAAAACCAATTTTTATTATACTCCCTTTCATTTGTACGCAACCTATCGTGTGCATATCACATACCTTAAGCATGTAGTTGGTCGAAACGGACTGTGTACTCACGGACAAACCACACTATGTATATTGTGTTGAAGTTGTTACTTGATACGATGTATAAGATTTTATTTTAGAGTTTTTAATTTTTTTTTTTTTGTAGTAATCTCATATTTGGGTCACTTTTTCCACACATGATAAAACACAACCTTTGTTAAAATAGTGTTTAATTTGATTAATTTTATTATGATTGTATTTTTGATTATATAGTTTATTAATATAAGAAGAGATTAATTATCTTATAAATAAGGCCTCAGATCCAAATTTGGTATAAAATATGTTCTTCTTTTTTTGTATGTTTATTCAGGAAGCGAAAGCTCTACAGACAACTATAGAACACCCTGTATAATAAACTTTTATTCTACCTTGCGCCTCGTTATATTATACCTCGGGCCTCTTTTCAATCTAACGCCTCCAGGCACATGCCTTGTTTGCTTGATGGACAACATAGCATGAAATTATTACAATCTACAGCGATAAAAAAAATTACTTGATTAATTCATGTTCATTACGTACATATTACATTAAAAAAAATTAAATCTGCATCTTCCTCAATAACATTAAAATCATCACTTATGCTTGAAAATTTATAAAAAAAAAAAAATATCACAAGTATGGAAGACCAACGTTTTGTCGATAACAGTAAGTGTAGTTGTACAATGGATTGATAGATGGCAGTCTAAAATATTTCTATCGACTGACCAGCGCTGAAAAATTATTCATTTTACCCGCCCTCCTCGACTTGCTCGCCCGTAACTATACAAAAATTTATGTAGAGGTTATGATAAATAAAGTAAAAAAATATTTAACGCGCGAAATATTTGATGGATGTACAGAATGCGAGAGCAAATCTCTCATCACTTGACTAAAGGTTATCGAGCGATTGAGTCCTGTTGGGTTAGTCGAGCACTAGGGAGGATCGCGAATTAGTTAAGATTTGTGTGTTCTTTAGCGTCCGGTATTTCAACTTGAACTCGACTTTGAAATATTAGCGTATTAATTATCTCATTATATGATGTTTTGGGAGCATATCCATCATACACTTACTTTCGATTTCGAAGATATATTCACCTCAAAGGTATCATTTATAAGTAAGACAAAAATTATTTATTCCACTCCATAGAATTGATCTCATTCTTTCTTCCATTACTATGCAAGAAGTGTACAATTCATGTACTGTGTTTGTTGTGTTAGTAAGAGAATATGAGTAGTCAGTAGTGAGTAGAGACTGTATGTATCCAATGTGGATGGTGGTAGAACAACGAACCAACCATTACTGCCATCTAGAAATAGTACAAATCCTTAACTCAAACAAATGATAAAAACTGTTCATTTTGGAAATGAAAATAAATAATTTAAAAAAATTCAAATACCAAATCCGTTCTTGATACCAAATTTTATTCAAATCGGACTTAAATTGCGATCTCTAGAAAGTTTACAGACACATAAACGTATATATAAAGATGTATAAATCTTAACGATGGTCATTTTTGACATCTATTAGGTAGGTTGATGAACATTTGAAGAAATTCGTTCAAAATTCCATCATCAGTACAAAAGCAATAGCTTCCTATCTTTCGCAAATTTTCGAAAAGCACTCTGTGTATTCATTTGTTTGAAGTTTCCCAAATCTGATTTTTGTTCTCAATAGATTTCAAAGTGGAAAGCCACAAAGTTAGGTTAGGTTAGATTATATTGGCTGTCCACAAGAACACACCTAGGCTTTAAAGTCCATTGTGATACCATATATGTGTTTTACCACCTTTCCGCTGATAATTTTATTTATCAGCTCCTCAATTTCAGAGACTGAGTGCACTTCCTTCATGCATAAACTATGCCCTACACTATCCCATCACAACTATTAATTAAATTAATTTTGTTGCGACGGCGAGAACCGAACCCGTTACCCTAAGTATACCGCGGGCGGAAAGGGTTACGCCTTAACCAACTGAGCTAATAGGACGCCAAGGCCATCAAAACTAGCCAATTAACCACCTAGTTATGAAAAACTGATTATCAGTAGTATATACGATAGTCTCCGTACTATAAAATATACATCCATCTTTATTTATTATGAATGTATATAATAGTAAGTCTTAATAAGTTTTTCTCTGTTTTTTAGTTTTGCATATGTTTTGCATATGATTTATGAATTATTCGATTCCTCTCTTTGAATAATTTTTATTAAACTTAAAATAAAGATAATTCTTTCCTTACTGCTCAACTCAACTTATGATTATTGTTCAATGTTTCAAGCATTTTTCTTTCTTGCATGCAGCAGCATTCATGTACTTTTTTTTTATTAGAACAATCATTATTTCATCTTTTTTTTTTAGTTTTGTTTTGTTTTCTTTTAATTTATTTGATTTTTATATGTTGTTTTTGTACCAGCAAAGAGAGCTTTTTGACTTTGGTACTGAATTCTATTCAAATCGAAATAATATGGAGCTTTCTGAGTTTTTACAATGGTCTTTTTATGTATTTCAAGTGTTTCATTGTGAATGTGTGTGCTAAAGTTTTTGATTTCATTAAAATATTTCTTTGTGAAATGTACTTCTGGGATGTTTTGTTTTATACAGAATGAAATCATCACAATTGATCAAACTTCGTAGAATGTTTAGATTATCTACGGTTAAATCGAAATAAAATCTTACCAGGAAGGGCAATTCGCCTTACCAGGCAATTCACCTGTATAATAAATGTATAAGTTGTAAGACAATTAATTCTATAATGGAGAAAGATGGATCGACTTTTATAACTGCAGTAAAAAAGTACTTTTTGACTATTGGTCCGTACTTACCAGGCGTAGGCGAGCTATTTCGAGTCAAAGTTACCATTGTTATAAATTTATTGCGTGCCATAAAGTTTATTGTGTGTCTCTTTATGCAAGTCCGCATTGCTCATAAAGGAGGAAGCGAGACAGATATACGACTCTTCTACCTATCTCAGAGAGAAAATGTTATCTTAGAAAAAAAATGTTGTCTCTCTGTCTTACTCGTATTATTGGTTGACACTGGTTAGGGTATCACTGTCTTACTCGTATGTTAGATACAGAAATCTTCTCTATGCCACGTTTGCCCATGGATGCTCTAGACGAAGTGTTGCTATGACCGTTAGACGAGATTTTGTTTTTGTTTTTTTTTTTTTTTTTTTTAATATATTTGAAATCTATTGATACAAACACTTTGTTATTAGATGACTTACAAATTGCTTTGCAAATTGTTCTTCTCAGTTGAATTGATAATAATGAGTACATTGAAATTTAAATTATATTGGTTTAATTTAAAAGAAAATGAATTTTGGTATTTATTTTTATATCATAACATATCTATTCAACTGAGAAAATATTTTACTTTGACTTATGTAATTTACAGTTTAATTTTTTTATGTACTTCATCTAAGTACCACTTGTATTCCAAATCCTTAACCGAATCACTCTTTTTGTGATACTCGGAAGGCATTTGATCTTTTAGTGCCGGCTATTCATTAGATGCCAGCTATGGTTTTCCATTAGATTTGCACGAGGTTAATGCGGGGGTAGTTCCTATCACAGTCAGCCATAGCTGCATACCTATCCCTTTTAATGACGTCTTCTGTGTAATATTGTACTGTTTAAAAAAAGAATGAATAAATTGAATTGAATTGAATCTCATACCCGGAAATTATTTTTTCGATCAATTAAACCACAATGTATCTGAATCTCGTATTCAGGATTTTTGATTGTTGTTGCATACATAACCATACTTAAATCGGTTTTAAATAAACCTTGGCTTGTAAATAAATCTAAATGGAACTGAAATATCTTAATTATTGTGGGATCTTCATTTGCCCATACCAACAACAATTGATTCAGTATTGCCAACATTCAATTCACTAAACAGACAATAGAAAACCAATAGACAGTTGTTTTATCAGAATATTTTTCGAGGTACCGTTTTAAACTTTCAATGATTAACATAAATGATATAAAAATGTTAAATTATTTGCCAACTCAAAATTTTTTTTCTCGCTAATAGAAGAGTAAAACCACTAGTTTTAGTGATAAAGCCACTGAGTTGATAACACTGATTGATTCCCAGTTCTATCTACATTTTTAAAGGCTTTATGATTGATTTGTAAGACATTAATAATGACATACTTTGATTTTTTTTCATAATTTGATACACTCCGTCAATTTAAATAATATGAGGAAACAATTTTACCTAAACAAACAGCTGTATCTCCGCGAAAAATCATCGAAAAAGGCCCTGTATCTTTACTCGTTCTCTATTTATAAGCAAATGAAGTTTTGAAATTAACAAAAATTTTTTTCTCGGAAACGTTTTGGTTGAAAAGAATAATAGTAACGAACGTAGCACTTTTTATGTACTATTAATGTTATTTTTTTCGAATTTTTATTAATAATAGAAACGGATCTATACCTGTTTGTTTTTGAAAATTGATGGACCACGACATTTTTCATCAATTTAGGGAATTTTGGGAATATTAAACAAAAAATAATTTTTATACTTTTATTTAAAAACTTAATTCATGAGTAAAATTGTAATTTTAATTAATTTTTGCAATTAATTTTTGAAATATGCCCCAAATATGAATTCTGAAATTACTGCCAGGTAAGTAAATAAAAAAATTTGATTCTCTGATATTTTGTAGGGTGTAGACCTGAGAGGATTCATTTTGGTCGCTTACCACCTCCGCGGTTTACGAGAAAAAATTTGTCAATTGAAAAACTTCTCCTGCCTATAACTAGAGAACGCGTAAAGATACAGGATAGCTTAAAATACGTATTTTTGAATTATCTTCAACTTTCCCATTTATTATTATCAGCAAAAATCAATAGTTTTCTCAAGAAACCCCTCTCCCCAAATCGTTCCGAGGCTAATTTTTGTGCAACTTTTTATATTTTTCATTTTTGTTAACATTAAGAACCCATCCCCCATGGTCGCAAAGTGTGTACCTCAAAATAGCTCATCTCGTAATTATAATAGAAAGACAGGCCTAATGCATTTCACTTCTCGATTTATTTCTGTTATTAAAAATAGTTCAAATCAATATCTCCGATGCATATCAATTTTTATTTGTTTTTTTAAAGAAAAATTTTTACCTAAAAAACAAAACTGAACATGAAAGGTAAACGAATATAAATGCTATTCGATTGTAATTTAACGATGACTTATATAAGCGAATAAAAGTATTAGAAAATTCTCATATTTCTATTTCTAACATTAGAAACATAGTACATTAAACTAATGGAATGTTTGAATAGTTAATGTATATGACAGATAATATTACTGAATCTATTTACTAATAAGTCTATGAATATTGCAAATGGTCATGCGACAGATAATTTTACATACTTTCAGATATCGATGATGAATAAAGGTTTACCTTCACAAAGGGAGGTTGTATTTTTTGAACACAAAGTAGATTTTTGGCAAAATGCTCCTAATCTATCTTTATTATGGCGTGTTACGGCAGAATAAGCCAACCGATTTTTGGTAGTGAAAGTGAGATTTTTGATAGAATAAGAATTATTTATAATAAAAATACTTGTTGAATGATATCAGGAATCTAAAACTTGGTTATACAGACTTTAAATATAAGTAAAATCCCAGAAATTGAATTTGCAGAAAACAACAAAATATAACTTTTTCCAATGGATCACATTAATACTTCATCTGGCCGAACTATGTGCGTTAAAAGTAGAAAAAAAGAATTTGTTTTAGACTGATTTACCATTTTTTACGATGTCTGTAACCGTTATAATAAAAAATTTAATTAAAAGTCTTCATACCACAAAATATGCTTCGAAAAAGATCACCGTCGATTTATTTAGGTATATTTATTGACCAAGCTACACTATCAGAAGAGGAAAAAAAAAACAGAAGAGGAAACAGTGAGACTTGGTTGATACTTAACCTAAATAATTGTATAGATGGACAAGTCTATGGATTGTATATATGATTAACATTCAAGAAATACTATTTTCTAGCAAATTTAAATAAGTTATTATGTCGATTTAATTTAAAAAATATTTTGTATGCAATTTCGTTTCTTATTTTCACATTTTCTAATGCAAGAAGTTTATTGATAATTTAGCAATTACTATATCATTTACATGTAAACAATTGGATATTAATGAATCTCTTGAGAATGAACGCAAGTTCGAAAAATTTTGAGATCAAATAAAAAAACTTGCACTACACTAATAATAAAATTATTTTTATTATTTTAATTAGTTATTATAATATAGTATGTACTACCAAAAACCTAATATAAATTCAAATAATTGGAAATTATTCACAACAGTCCTTTAACGCCAACGAATACAATATCAACCAAAGACTATAAGATAGAGGAGAAGGTATAAGAAGAGAGAGGTATAAGCAAAAAGGAGAAGGTACAACTGCCATCGGGTGTTTGTATTCAAGTACTAAAGTACTTCTGTTAATCTGTATTTATATAAAATTACATAGTTTTCTTTGGTATTTAATGGAATAAATTCCTACTTTCAAATTTAAATTCAATTTAATGGGTTTTCTCGCGCGTTTTACATTTTTATGCCTGGACACAAGAGGCGTTGTAACTCGTCTCGTATAATCTTTTTTAGGATTGCCAGTAATGGAAGCCTTTTCGTTCTCTTTTTGATACCAACCTTTTATTTATTCGTTTACCAAAAATATTTAACGACTAGCTTGATACCACCGTGTTATAGCCTTCACCTGTTTGGCTCTCTTTTTATTTGATGTAAAATATCGCAGCGCACACCGTGTAAGAATAAGGATTTTTCGGGTCATTTTTTTACACCTTGGGATACATTATTGAACTTTTTCTTTGCCCTAATTTTTTTGAAAATATAATATAACCTATATGCTTTCTCGAGAAATGTACTATCCAACACTGAAAGAATTTTTCAAATCAGACCAGCGGTTCATGTGATTATCGGGTTCAAACAAACAAACCAACTCTTCAGCTTTATAATTAGTATAGAAGTATAGAAAATATAGATATTAACACTATTTAAAATTTTAATTGTATTGTTTGATAATTTTAAAATAAATTAAGAATAATTTTATGACATATATCACTTATTTTAAGCGCCCACATCAATTTTTTCTCAATAAATGGCAGATATTCTTTATTAATCTTTACAAATTAAAAATGTCAGAGCCCAGGCATTTTTACAGTAAATTCTTAACGCTTTATAGACAGATTTATGTCCAAGTCAATTTTTTTATAATATATTAAATAAACAATATCAATAGTGATGATTTAAATCGTAAGAAAACTTGATCGTTTTTTTTCTAATTTTGTATTTTGTCTATTTTTACAGGTAAGTGGAATAACGTGTAAATACGAAGGTCATGTGAGTATTTTAAACATTCATTTTTTTAATTTTAATAATACACATTGTAACAATCATTTATCAAGATAAGAATACTGTAAGTTATATGGCTACTTTCTTAGTATAGATCATAAATTCGAATTTAGAAAACATTTCTATTGTAGACTCAGTAGAATAGCAGTGCAGTTTTTCTACAATTTACAAACATTGATATACTGACACTATATGGATAGTATACATTATATTCTAACATGAGTTACAGTCAAAATTAGTTATAACGATATCGCATGTAAGGGCGAATCGGTTATTATGAGTAATAGGAAAAATACAGGGTAGGACAGACAGGTGTGTGACAATAAAATGAATACCCAATATATTTTCTAAATCATATTTTTAACAAGGTTGTTTGAGACAATCATTGGCAAAAGTACTGAAAAGAAGCAATTAGTGAATATTAATCTAGTAAATAAGCCGGAAAATCTGGAAAAGTTGCGAACAAGCACCGATTTCAAAAGTTCTTACTGGTACGTATTTCTTAGAGCCCTTGGAAAATTAATCCCTACTATCCATTACCTCAGAAAAAAAAGTGAATTAATGTGGAGTGATTTTAAGCACCACAAAGCATTAAATTGTTTTAAAATTTAATAAATCGATATTTTCCCTTAAAAATGTGCTCTAGTAGGTTTTTTGGGTCGCTGATCACGAATCTTACGTCCAAATGGAGGAAATACGTATGGTTTAACACCAACTCCCCTATTGGTTTAAAGCATCCACCCTCCCAAAGTACCCCAAAAAGTAACTGTTTTAAAATTTAAAAAATCGATACTTTACCACGTAAATAGGCTCCAGAAAGTTTTTTGGGTCGCTGATCACGAATTCGACCAAATCCCCCATCAAAAAGATCACGCCAGAAAGTAGCTGTTGTTCTAAAATTAATAAAACGGTGTTTTACTACGAAAATGTGCTCCAGAAGGTTTTTGGATCGCTGATCAAGAAACCGACATATAAATATAGCAAAAAAGGATGGTTTAAACCGCCCCCTCGAAAGCAAAAAACCACTTGTTATTTTAAAATTGCAGACGGTTTTAAGGAACATCTAAAAAGGGTGTACTAGCTCAATTTTGGATGGGCTTTTTAACGAACGCACAGCATAATCCAACTGCAACCTTGAATCCATCCAATTGGGGTTGGAAATTGATCGTCGATGTCCTGCACCCATTAAGGAAGAAACAACCACCCGCACCGAAAACAATAATGGATTCCATAATGTGTGGCTGCCAAACTGGATGAGGATGAGAATTTGGCGTAAAAACGGCATAAGTTGTACTGTGACTTGCAAATTTTGTCAAGGAAGAACCTGTACAAATAGCTAACTTGTGGATGAAGAAGGCACGAATGAATGCTTTGGATGAAGAAGGAAATAACAGTGAAACAGAGAAACATCAAAATGAAAAATGTTTGTCTAATGTACCGATTCTTAAAAATGATTCTGACTATGAGTAATGGAAATAAAATTTGAATTAATTTAACAGAGACTGTTGTTGAGAAGCTAGTTAAACCGTACGTTTTTGCTCCATTTGGACGGATACGTGATCAGCGATCCAAAAAACCTACTAGACCACATTTTTAAGTCAAAATATCGATTAATTAAATTTTAAAATAATTCAAAGCTTTGGTGTGTTTAAAAAATCACCCCCATTAATTCTTTTTTTTCTGAGGCTAAGGTGAGTGGGAATGAATGTTTCAGGGGATCTAAGGAATACGTACTAGCAAGAATTTTTGAAATTGGTGCTTGTTCGCAACTTTTCCAGATTTTACAGCAATTTCCGGCTTGTTTACTATACTATATACGATTTTTAGCATTCCAAAAAGTAAATAAACAGTTATATGAACTAAATTTTGTACACTTATACAGAGTGCTTTTTTAGCTTGGCATATGAGTGAAACGCGAAAAAAAGTTTATTCGAAGAAAATGCTTCATACTAAAAATGTTTATTTCAACGGCACAGTTGTTATACGGACATTGAACTCAATCTAAGTTTTCGTGATCAATTAAAATCTTCCTCTAATTCATAATTGGCAAACATTAAACGAACACTTTAAATTAGAAGGTTTCGCTTTATAAAAACGCAAATTTTTTTTGTGTGAAACAGTTTTTTGTAGACCTAATAGTTTAGACAATAATTGATGGCAAAAAAAATTGTATAACACCCTATAAGAAACTGCATATCATAGTTTTTTGCGCGTTTCTTTATTCGATTTGAACAAAAATGGTCTTTAAAGAAAAACAAGCCACTTTTAGTTTTGTCACCGTTTAGCCTAAATTCTTTATAAGACTTATCAAAAAACCATTTTTGGGTAAAAATTTTCATTCCGTTTTTGCCTTAACTGTACGACTTGCCGAAAAATATTTCGAACAAAAAATGTTACTGTCTTAATCAATAATAACTTTCTAATTTGAAGTGATCATATCTATTACCAGGTATGGAATAGAGTGAGCTTTTAATTGAGCCTGAAAACCTGGGTCAATTTTAATATCTGCGTAAGATGTGCACCTATAGGCCCAACTTTTTTGGCTTGAAGCATTTTTATCGATGTAAGTTATTTTTCGAGTTTTAAGCATATGTCAACTTAAAAAAGACACGCTGTGTATACGCGTATACCTACGCGATGGTAGTCTTTTAATTCTCTTCAACCAAATGTACTATAGCTGCTTGTATAATATGCCTAATTTATGGGTTAAAACCAGTTTTTCACAAAAAAAAAAGAGAAAGAGACACAAAATTAGCGCCTAATACCATTTGTCTCTATAAAATAATTTTTCCATTTACATAAAATATTCACATTGGTCATAACCAGTTTCCATCAATGTCACTATAACCAGTTTCGACTGTAAATATTATATTCTTTCATGAGTATAGTTGAAATAAAAAAAACTCGACTACTTTTAAATGGCATAAAGTGTTAAAGATAATCATTTTTTATAATATTTTTTTATTTTAAAGCATAATAACTTGTCACTAATACAAATGAAGACAAATATTTACAATTTCACATATAATTTATGTTTAGCTAATCTTGCTTTGTTTCAAAAAATTAACAAACGAAAAGTTGATTTAATTGTTTAAATATTCTATGTAAATGCCTATTTGGTCTTATCAGTTTTTTAGGCAAAAAATCTAATTCTCATTTTTTTGAATTTTTTTGGCGTAACTTTATTATTTATTTCAAAAATAAAAAATACATAATTATAAAAATAACAAATATGGAAGTATAAGTGTACACATGCAAGTGCACAAAAAGCACGCGCTTGCATGTGTCTCTGGAAAAAACCAAATTTTTGGGGGCCCCATCCAAAAATCACTCGATTAAATACTATTGTGGAACTGCAAAGTAAAAATAACAGTATTTTACCGCTCAAAAAATTTGTATTCACTTCTTATACTAACTTGTGGAGTCATGATAGTCATGATAAACTCTCAATGTGTTAGAAGTGCTTTCAAAAGATTTTGATACATAAAAACCCAAGAACTTATATTGAAGTAAATCTTGTTAAATCACTTATTTTTGCAGTCAGGGAGCAACGGAAGTGAGTAAAATCTCGACGAGAATAAAATTCAGAATTGAGGTTATGTTATAGTTAATTTATCAAACTTTACTTATATTCTTATATATGGGTTACAACATGTGCTTAGATTTAGATACATATTTGACGTATATCAATTGAAGTGAAGTTTGAAGTAATTGATATATCCAACGCTAGAGGGGCTAGATTTCATTGGTATTAAGAATTATTACGTTCAGGTAATGTGAATTTACACCGGTTGTTTAAATGTGTTTTCGGCCCTGGTTCCCATTCTCTAATTACAATTTATAGAATTTCTTATTGATATACAATTTTTCATGAATAATTGTTTAGTAATTTATTTATTGATATTTACCATTTATAATATAATTAATTAAATTATAATTGAAGATTCGTTTGAAAACCATACAAAACATAGAAAATATTCGTATATCTATACATAAGCGCCCGCTCAGTTTTTCAAAAGTGGGGCAAGTACTGGTTGGCAACAAAATATGATATGATTGTCAAATCTCTTTTTGGCCGTTTGGTGTCGTTTGAAGTTAATAATACTTTTTTTATTTTTGTAGTGTAGAAATATCATCTCAGAAGCCCTACAAGTCCGTGTTCTAAGGATCATGAAACGGATTTACGACATATCCCCACCTCTCTACGTTGACTTTTGATGCAGTGCTTAGGTTTATATTTTCGGTGAAAATATGACTAGAAACTAGTCAGGGTCATCTTAACTACGGGATTGCATAAACTATTAAAAGTTTAGTGTGTTAGGTTTTTTTGTGGAAAATGTTTAATGGTTGGCACTTATTAATTTTTTTTTGTTATGAGCCAATAAAATGATCTGGTTTTTTTAACTTCATGTCCACCTACTCCCAGCCACTCTCAATTAGCCCTCACTCGATAAAAAAAGGAATTTTTCTGAAATTTCTCGAATTGGGAGGATGTTTTAAAATGCTATTACTTTTTTTTTTGTTTACCAAATTTTATATGTAAATGTAAAGGATGGTCTGGAATTTTCAAGAATGATCCAGAATATTAAAGATTTTTTGAAAACCATTTAAATAATTTTAAATGATTACAACTTGAGATTGTTTGATGAGAATGGGAGATTGATCTATAATGTTGGATCATTTTTTCAATGAAGCTAGTAAAGAGTTTTTATTTTGTCATGGAGAGGAGAAAACTGGAATACATATTCTGTGTGAATGTAAAAGCCTCTTTCTCAAGCGATAGCCATCCCTAGATATTTGAAGCAAAGGAGATACAATTGATTAAATTGGTCGTAGTAAAAAAAAATCAGTGATTGTATTGCTGCTCCTTTGAGTTATTTTTCGAGACAAATAAAAACCAAATACTCAAAAGACAAACTCTAATAATACCGGATCGTGTTCGATAGCCAACCCATCCCAAATAAGTTCCTAATGCCAATTCTCTCTGAAGGACAGTTACGTAATTCCAGGAAATCTTACAAAAAAGGAGAGATAAAGGACTTCCATTCCCCCTCCGAGCTATGGACGCGTATGAATCTATATATAATAATTTATTTATCTGTTAAATAAATTTAAATTTACAATTGAATATTTTTGAATAGATCTGTTTAAAGTAAAATGTTTTGAACAGGTTACAATCAATATAGAAATATAAAACACTCAGCCACAAATGATAGAATACTAGTGAGCAGCAGAGTTCTATCCCTAAAGCCATATTTCCCTCTCATTCAGTGTTAGATCAGGGGTCGGCCACCAGCAGCTCGCTTTAAATTTTATAGAAAAAATTTTTTTTTTCGTTCTGGATTGATTAACGCGGACTAGCACTCTGACATTCATCATAAATTTTCTCAACACAAATAGTACATTAGATATCCACATTGAGCCATTTGGAGTTGATACTGGATCTCTAGAAATGCAATTGATCGATTTAAAATATAAAACTTTGTGGAGTGAAAACTTTACAGAAATAATTATTATTATTTATTGAAATAAATATTGCGATACTCGAAATAATACCACTATACTCGAATTTCTCACCATTTCAATCCTCAAACACAGCGGCAGACTTCTTGACTCTTCTGACTCAAAAGGTTGCCAATCCCTGTGTTAAATGCTTTTTGAAATGGAATTTTAGTTTTTTTTTTGTCATGAAATATCTCCAACAAAACTACTCAATAGCAAGATTTTGAGGTTTAAGAATGGGAGGGATTCTGAAAGTTGCTACACCACAATAGGTACATTCTAAAAACTTAACTTACATACCCATTTTCCACCCTCTAGCTAAATTTGGAGGGACAGTGGAAGTGGCCTTAAAAACAGCAAAGAAACATTATACTGTTGTATTAAAAGGAGCTGGAACGTTAAAATCTGAAAAAAACCACCCTTGCTCAATTTGGAGAGTTTGGTTTTCCCCAAGAAAGTCCCTTTACATATCAATTACTTTTGAGAATCCTAAGTGGCTTTCTTTTCAGATTGATGCTTTAAAAAAGGAAGTAAACAGTAATTTGTAAGAATTTTTTAAAGAAAAACTGCGTTTTTCGACATTTTTATACCTACGCATATCAGTACAGCCTTTCCAAATTAAGCTGGATAGTTGAAAACCACATAAATTGTATTTTGGAGGTCATAATACGGACTTCTTTTTCATCCCCATTCTTATTATTCATTCCCGTTGATAACCGATACGATTTAATATTTTCGGTAGGCGCGAGTCTATATTTTCAGGGGAAATATGACTAATTATTTTATCAGAACTAATTACCAATTTATTAAGTGAAAATTCCACAAATTTATTATATAATGTGTATAGTAGGAATATTTTAAAGTAAAATATCTGTTTAAAACTTATTTTGAACAACATAATAGAATAATGTAATCATGTATTGATATGTAATATGTTTAGCTAGTGTATTGGTTATTGCCATATGGTTGGTTAAATTATTCATTTCACAGAATATGTGTCGGTTAACCCTCCAGCACTTACGTCAATCGATCGGTAATCTTTAGTGGCGTAATGAAGTATGTGCTCACACGTTCTGCACATTAAATTTTCTTTAACTTTCTAAACCATAACCTCCACATAATTTTATATTTATTTACTTTTTAATGCTCTATAGCTGATTAAAAATAGATTAATTACGTGATTATTCAATGATATTGGAGAGTGCAAGTAGTAGAGCAGATTTTTTTTAAATTTACTGAGTACGACTTATATTAAACTAACGAAAGTACACCATAAGACCCGAAAATTTTCAAAGTTAATATGTTTTTGTTTACATCCTTAGTCTCACGATGAGAGAAATTCTCACAATTTCTTGAAAAAAATATATTTAAAAAAACTGTAGATGAGAAAAAAAACAAAACAAAACGAAACAAATAATTGACTGAGGTAATTGTTGAAATACCATGTATGGACACTGTTTATTACGCAATCATGTTTGTTTGTTTTTTTATATCATGTTATTAAGAAAGATGGTCACTCTTACACACAAAGTAATAAGAGTATAAAAGTATCTTTCTTCTCACTTCCTTCGTGTATATCGTAATAAACAAACTCATACATATATACAAAACATATATGTATATTTTAATAGAATAAATGTATACAATATATTTGTTCTAAATTAATTTACGCCCTGAAAGTAAACAGTGTCCACAGAAAAATGTTTCAAACAAAAGTTGTTTATTTTTTTATAAAAAATATTTTTTACACTTAAACTTTTGTTCTATCTCTAACAGCTTACAAGACTGGCACTACGGACCCAAAATCCAATTGACTTATGTTGCTCATTTATGAACTTAATGTCACTTTTAACGTTCTGAGTACGCAATAAAAATGTCAGCTCGATATTTGTTTTAGTTTTTGAGTTATTGTGCTGACAAAAGAAGAGACAGACAGACGGACAACTGGAAATGGACTAGTTAGGTGATTTTGTGAACTCCTTTACCAAAATTTTGTTCGTAGCATATTTTTAAGCGTAACAAACTTGGGACTAAGTTTAGTATACCTTAATATATTTCATATATACATGGTATTACTATATTACAAACTATCTAACAATATCTTGATGTAAAATTGCAAAGAAAAATTGGAATTTCATGTCAGAACGTATGCGAAAAACATGGAAAAAAACTGAATGCTTATAACGTGAGCTTATCGTTTTTCTAAGCAATAATGCAAGTGAATACCATGTTTCATGAAACAGTATGTTTTAAATAAATAATAACCGCTTATAAACATAATTTTACCATAATTTACTTGTATTTAATTCTCACGTTACATAATTTGATTAACTTATCACCCATACCATAACCATTAAATATGCCATAACATCGTTTGTGATACAAACGTTTAATGAATATACAGGCTGTTCTATAATTGACTGTAGAACTTTCGCTTCCTGAATAAGCTGAGAAAAAACGAAGAATATTTTCTTTACCAAATTTGGATCTGAGCCTAATTTAAGACATAAATAACCTATTCTTATATGAATAAATTATTTGAATTATACATAAAAATAAAATTAATCCAATAAAACACTACTTAAACAGAAAATGTGTTTTATCCTAGTGTGAAAAAGTGACCTAAATGCAAAAAAAGGAGATACTTGGCTACATATATTATTATAAAAACTAAGTCATAAAAACCTCCCTTTTAAAACTTTTAGAACCTAAAAAGTTTTATTACACTCAATTGTACATTCAGTTTTGTATGCAACCTATCGTGCGCATATCACATACCTTAGCATGTATTGATCAAAACGGACTGTGTACTCACAGACAAACCACACTATGTAAATTGTGTTAAAAAAGTAAATTGATACGATGTAAAAAAAGGTTTTTTTTGTAGTAAGTTTGCATTTAGGTCACTCCTTCACACTATGATAAAACACGTCTTCTGTTTATATAGTGTTTCATAGGATGAATTTTATTTTGATGATTTGTATTTTTTATTATTTGATTGATACAAGAGTAGGTTCTATATCCATCTCGTAAATAAGGCCCCAGATCTAAATTTAGTAAAGAGCATTTCGTTTTTTCTCAGCTTATTCAGGAAGCAAAAGTTCTGCAGTTAATTATAGAACAGCCTGCATACTTAACAGGATGAATGAAAAATACTTATTTTCATTATATGCACTTCATTTATAACTTAATTACATTGAAAAAAATGTGCGACATACGGTCATTTTCATATTCCATATCTCAAATCATATAAAAGTATTTATATAGGATATTCATCGAAATTAACACCAGCTAAAAAAACTGAAATATGTTTTAAGATCCAAGACTCCAAAATGTTTTGACAATTAAAATCTCTATATATTATAAATGCCAAAGTAAGCATGTTTGTTTGTTTGCTTGTTTATTTGGTTGTTTGTTTGTTTGTTTGTTTGTTTGTTACGCTTTCACGCTAAAGCTAGCGAATGGTTTTTAATGAAACTGTGCAACAATATATCTCATACTTCAGAATAACACATGAGATATAATTTATAAAAATATATTAATAAAAAAAAATTAAAAATTAATTTAATTTGACATTACCATAAATTACAGATTTCTGAAAACAGAATTTTCCATAGATTAGACGTTTTTTCACCTGATTTAAGGATGTACGAACATGACGATCAAGTAATTTCAAGTAAACATATTTAAAAAAAAAAAAATTCAATTTCGCTGATGAATTATGTTGTAATTTGACAATATAAGATGAAAAGTAAGAACACGTTTTCAATATCTGGCAAAATTTTTTAGATACCGAAAATTGAATTTTATTTCATTTTTCAACTTTGGATATTTCGAAAATCAAGACAAATATCGAAACATTTTGTTCTTACTTTTCATCTTCAATCATTAAGTTACAACAAAATTCATCATTTAAGTTGAAAGTACGAAAGTACGTCCTTATGTGGACCAAGACCCTTAGTTTTTACAAAAGTAGGTTAGGTTAGGTTATGTTGGCTATCCACGAAGGATACACTTAGGCTAAAGAGCCCACTGTGATACCATATACCATATATGTGTTTTACCACCTTTTCCGATGATAATTTTATTTATCAGCTCCTTAATTTCAGAGGCTGAGTGAATATACCATGCACTACACCAGCCCATCACAACTCTTAATTAAAATAATGTTGGTTGCGACGACGGGAATCGAACCCGCTACTCTGGGCATACCGCGGACGGATTTGGTTACGCTTTACAAGAGTACATTTGCTTTAATTTACAAGAGTATTTACAAATGAATTTTCACTGTGAATATTTTACTTTGTTGAGTGATTCGCTTCATCCTGTGAATTACATCTAGCTTAATTCTATGAATATTGCGTGGGTAATCATTTTTAAAAGAGATCCTAAAGAAAGGTATGACTAAAACAAAATATAACATTTCATTTATTAATGCTCCATCCTATATTTATAAAATAAATACACTATTAAAATTTATTTACTAAACATTTAATAAGATATAGAATCTATACATTTACATTCACAAGATTCAAAGAAGAGACAGTGTCTATTCTATAAAATTATTTTGTATCAATTCATAAAATATAAATAATATAATCAATACACAATAAATATACTTACTTTATTGTGATGCACCATTAAGATAGTACGCGCGTTACAATCGGAAATAAATTTATTTTATATAATACTCTTGTATACTATCCGTTTTTTTAAAAATCATACTATCCGGTATTTCCACATTACTGGAGTAAATCTAAGCAAAAAAAAGCTGTTATATGGATTAAAAGTTCGAGCAGTGAAACTTTGGGCTTTTTCTTTTCACATCAAAATAAGTATTTTTTTTACTTTCCCGGAGTGGTGCAACATGTTTAAAAAACAAAATGGCGTCAAAAATGAATTTTCAGAAATTTTATCATTTTTATTTTATATTCGCAAAAGGAGACATCGGTGCATATCCAAATTTGGTAGGTTTGTAGTCAATGTTAAGAACTACTCCTCATATTTTTTTGGTGGGTTTTCGTCCTTTCCCCTCCCAGTTATATATATATGTATACATACATATGGTAAAACAGTTCATTTGACTATAACTTGAAAAATATTCGATTGATTTTAATGAAACTAATATCAATAGTAGGTTTTATTACTTACAACTTTCGGTTAAAATTTTAGCGAAATCCGTTAGATAGTTCGGCCAAAAGTTCCAATTTAGGGAATTGTTTAAAATGGCTGCCATTTTATGCCATTTTGTCCTACGAGGTTAAATTTTTTTTTAAATTGTAGCATTTTTTATTATCTTTCGATTTTATAATAAGTGGCTTACCCGTAAAATTACTCCTTGATCCATATTTTTGCAAAAAACGGAAAATTTAACACTTTCTGGAAATAATTGTTTGGGGGGTGTATGGACTGGCTTTGGGGGGTGTTTTTTACTTTGGCTTCAGAAAACTATTTTTAAAAGAGGTCTATATGGTTTAAAGCAAAATTTTTAAGTTTTAACCCCCGCAATAAGTTTTATAATTATAAGCAACATGTTTTATATTTAAACTTGCATTCTATCTCTGACGGTTTACAAGACCTATGTTTCTCATTTACGAAATCGACCTCATTTTTTACGCCCTAAGCACGCTATAAAAATTTTAGCTAGATATATTTTTTCGTTTTTGAATTATCGTGTCGACAGACGGCCAGACAGACGGGCGGACCATCCTATACCAAAATTTTGTTCGTAGCATCAATATTTTTAAGCACTACAAACTAAGGGCTAAACTTGGTATACCTTTATATATTTCATATATATATTTTATAAAAAATAATTTTAATTCTAAATTATTTTAGATGCCAAATAGAAATAGGAGAAAGTAACAGCATGTGATACAAATATATAACTTGGTAACACAAGTTTGTAAAACACTACCCATTTAACAAAAAACATTTTCATGTAAAATAACTATAGCTCCATAAATAAATGGAACTTTGAAAATTTATTTTGAGAATCATTGCAAATGTAAATTTTGAAAATATGAAAAACAAAGATGTTAAAATTAAAGACTAGAATACCACCTTAAATATTTTTGCTTACTTCATAGCTAGTTAAATTTGCATCAATTGTATGCATTAACTTTGTATAGAAAGCGGTACCACATAAAATGAAGCCAACTGACCACACTTTCACAACTTCCCAGAAAAAATATCCACAAAACATTTCAAACAAAGTCGAAGTAAATATTAAAATAAATATGGTTCTTGAAATTGAAATAACTTCCCAGGCACCAAGTAACAACTAGTACTTGAACTGTTGAAATAAATTTAGTCAGTTTAGTAATTAGTGCATAATAGTATAGGGTAAATATACATTATTACGGGGTAGTACGTTATTCCGGGAACTTTTTATTTTTATCAAAAAATGAGAAAATAAAGTTTTAATTTTGAAAAAAAAAACTGAGTCTCTAGAACTAAAATATGAACAATAAAAATCGACATTGGAACAAACCTAATCCATTAAATACTCATACCGATCTCCAAAACTAAGCGATTTGTTAACATCTAGCTTTATTACAAATATGTTGTCTGTTTACGTGAGGTCTAAGACCTACACTCTTAAGGTTTTTTTAGTTTACTGGTAAGTTTATCATATTTAAATATGTAAAAATATTGATCGGAATGAATAAAGCTTTTTCAAATTATTTAAATTATTTTCTTTAAATTATGATTCCCACCATTATGTTCTTAAATCAGTGATAGTGAACCATATTACGGGGGTCTACCGTTATAAGGGAAAATAAGAAGTAAATATTTTAAACTCTCATTTTAACTTGGTGTTATAATTATTAAAATATTTGATACCAATAGAAGCAGTAGATATCGTAGATTTTTGTCAAGTAATTACGGGATATGTATTAATATAATTAATACATATCCCGTAATTAAACGGGAATTAATATAATTAATTAAATACTTGCTTTTTATGACAAGTATCTAATGTGTTTTTAACTCCCGGAATTATGAGTAGGGATTTCACTTACATATGCAATTCCAGAAGTATCACATTGTAAAGGAGGAAATTGAAACTTGACTTATATTAGGTTATTAAAATTAGTTTTCAATGATTATTTATGTTAAAATAACTTTAAATATTATATAAAGAATCAGAAAATAATATTTGCTATTTACTTAATTAATTCAATAACCAGAATATTCATTAATACCTGTGATTTATTACCATTAGTAAGTATTCAGCAATATAATATGTAATGATTTTTTTTTTTTTTTTAATTTAATATAAATTTAAATTTTTTGTTTTTCAATCAAATTTTATGCAAAAATACTCAACTAAATTACGTTAAGCAAAACAATTATCTTTAATTTATCTTTGTTGAGTGAGTATCCCGGAATTATGTACTTCCATTCCTGGCTTCAGGTTCAAAGCCAAATTTTGTCACGGAATTAGAGACAAACTCGTCCGAAAAATTAACATTTAATGCAATAAATTAAAGACGTGATTAAATGATCAAAACTAATTCTCAATAAATCATTTTGTACGACAAACTAATTTTTATAGTGGAAATATTTATAATTATTTCAATAATCAGCTTCAAAGTGCATTATGCCTAAACATCCCCTAATATGGTACATTTACCTTAAATTGATTACGATATTACGACAAACATTTATCAATTCATTTCAAATTTCAAATGAAATATTTTCTATAATTGGAAATAGGAACTCAAACTAGTTTTGTATTCAAGTGCATAATTTTACCATCGCAATAGATGGTGGTACACTGATAATAAATATTATATGTTTGGACTGATAAAAATTATGAAAATTAAATAATACTTATAGAAAATTATTATTATTAGGTGTACTAAAAATTTTCTGGCAAAACTCGTTTAAAAAATCTCAAAATCAGAAACTCGACTAATTGAAGTAGTAAGTTGGAATGATAGTAACCCCTGATCTTGAAATGAATGATACAAGGGATGATATTAGCCCTTGATTTGTCATTTTATATTTTTAATCTTTGAAACTTAAAAACAGATAAAATCTGTGAAATTTGTGGAAAATGGGAAAAATTTACAAAAAAACGTAAATATTTTCGGAAAAATATGATTGCTTGATTGTGTGATGTATCGTTTATGAGTATTTTTGGATCAAAGCATTTTGAACATAAAAAACAACTGTTAATAGCCCACTCGCACAATTTTTTTTTTACCAATTGATTCCTTTTTGTCCAAGGTTTAGGAAAAGTACACACATGTTTAGTCGCATTCACATTGTCAGTGATTGGTCAGTCGCTTTACTTTTTCAAGGTGACGCTATACTACTCCATATTCGTTGCGTGGATAGTAGGTGAAGGGTACAACTAAAGCGATCGCAAATTAGAGGAAAGTAGATCATTCGTGTTACTTAAAATATGACTATTTTTCAATAGGGGATAATTCTGATGTCGAATTGGCCATATTGTCTGTAAAAATGTAAAACTAAACTTGATAGCATGATAAAATTTGAAAGTAAAATTAAAATTGATTAAAATACTAAAAAGGTTTAAGCAATCAAAGATTGCATTCGAAGTTTCCCAGCTCCTTTTAGCCAAACAAAGTTTTATATGTAATCTCCGTGGAGATACCCACGTATGACGTCAATAGTGGGTATCTTCCTTTTTTATTTAATGAGGAATTTTAAACGTTCATATCTTGCATACTAGTAACGATTCTTAAAAACCAACTTAAATTTTCAGCACGTCCAGTGGGAATTCTTGGCCTGAAGTAAAAAAAAAAATAATTGGAAAATGACACTTAATTAAACTTGAAAATAAGATATGAAATCGCATAAATAATATTTTTTAAATGTAAATTAACATAATAAATTATCTAATTTGTTAGAAAATAGTATTAAATTTCGATGCAAACCAAATATACAATCAATAGACTTTTATACCCATCCATAAAATAATATTAATAAATAGTGTGTTTTTATCATGGAAACTCCATAAATAAAACTCATGCACGGAGCGAATACTGTTGTAAAATAAATAAATATCTATTTGATAAAATATCTATTTTATGAAATGCCATTCCATATACTGACTTCATGTGGAGGACAATAAAAAACTTCAATTTAATCTTTCCGGTGGTGATGATGTATTAGAATAAGAAGTATTTTACAGTTTTGATTTTATTGTGTTTAATGGAAGGAATGTTAACAAATAAAAACTTACAATCTTTATTTACACTTTAATCAAGATATTTGAACGTATCGTACTCATAAAATACTATTTGAGGGTTAAATTTAAAATGTTAGGAATGTGTCATATGACATTCTTTTATTAAACAATTAGTACAAAATTTGAAACTTTTCTGAAAACAATTAACTCGATAATCTTTTCAAAGAGATTGTTTTATAGTTTTAGAAAAAATTTGAATGTATTTTGACATATATGATCAATTGTTTTAAGTATCCCAAATCAGTTTTCTTTTTGCTCAATAGATGGCAAAAATATTTTATTAGTTTACTGGAAATAACAACATGGCCAATATTGATCAAGCCAAGGTGAAGATTGTTAAGAATGTACAGAGTTTAGAAAATAAGAAGTCTTGAATTCATCAAATGATAACATCGCATCAACACAACAGCTTTCCCATAGCTGTAATGTTAGACTTTGTATTATATGCTTGTGACATATGCGTATAACATGCATGGGTAAACGTGGCTTAGAGAAGAGACTCATACTTCTGTATCTAAAATACAAGGAAGACAGTGACAACCAAAAATACGAGTAAGCCAGAGGGACAACATTTTTTTTACCTATCTTATTACTATAAGAGAAACTGAGATAGGTAGACGAGTCGTATACCCGTCTCGCTTCCTCCTCTATAAGCAATGCGGTCTTGGATAAAGGGACATACAATCAAGTTTATGGCACCCAATAAAGTTATAACAATGGTGGCTTTGACTTAAAATAACTCACCCATGCCCAGCGTATAGTTTCAAGATTGTAAACAAACATTTCCGTTAGATTTATGTATCTATGGGCGTTCTGACAATAGTTCTTTTTTCAGTCGCTAGATAGAGTCATGCTTAGCATTAAAATCCAATAATTGATCAATACTATAAAATTACAGTGAATTAGAATACTGTACAATAGTAAACTAGCAAATTATTGATCTGGTACTACATGTCATACCCATACTTTATTTGATATTAATATAATAAATAAAGTTCAGGCAAGCTCTTACATCATAAATTTATAATAAATTGTGTAAAATGCATTCAATATTAATTTGATTAAAAATTGATAATAATCGATTGATTCGATTTTGTATAGGTACAATTAATTGTTGTAATATTTATGGTTTAATTAAATTTAATTAAATTTTGTAAATGTTTTAAATTTCATAGAAATTAATCATTGATTAAATACATTTTATGAAATTTTATTGTTATTACATCAATCGTGTATAAGAGACTCTATACTGTTTAAACACAAACAAATATATTTACAAAAGATTAGAAAGGTCAATCTTAGATTGAGAGAGGAACGCACTTGTGGTACTATAAGGTAGATATGGTCTGAGTAAAATCTTTAGCGTTTCGAAGATCTCGCTTTAAATGGCCTCTTTAAATAAAATCGTTACAGCTATTAAAAAGCAGTGGCTAGGTGGCTAGTCGTTATGTACGAAGAACGACTAAGCCCATTAGTCATCGCATCATGATTATTGCAAAATCTGTCACAGCGTAGAGGAGAAGGAAACTACGCCTCATCTTCTCTATCACTGTACATTAAGCCTTAGTCAAAGTTTGGGCAAATACTGGCAGACGAAGATTTTATTTATTAATCTCAACCAAGGCATGGGCCAGGATTGATGAAAACCAAAGATTTATAAAATAATACTGACCCAGACTCGATACATCATCAAAATTGACAGGGTTGAAAAATATAAAATATTTCTTTTTTATGTTCTATTCCGCAATGCCGTGAATTAACGAAATTCCATTTTTGAAGGCAATAATTATTAATCACACAATAAATAAACGGCTTTTCGATTTATTTTTATACCATGTATATGAAATATAACAAGGTATACTAAGTTTAGTCTCAAGATTGTAACGCTTAAGAATATTGATGCTATGAACAAAATTTTAGAATAGGTGTTCATAAAATCACCTAATTAGTCCATTTCCGGTTGTCTTTGTGTCTGTCTGACGTCTGTCCGCCTGTCATCACAATTGCTCAAAAACGAAAAAAGATATCAAGCTGAAATTTTTGTAGCGTGCTGAGGACGCAAAAAGTGAGGTCAGGTTCCGCCAGGTGACTCATCCTGTAAACCGTTAGAGATAGAACAAAAGTTTAAATGTAAAAAGTGTTCCTTGTAAAAAAATTAACAACTTTTGTTGAAAACATTTTTAATAGTATGTATTATATGGGAATATCAGTTATGAATATGTGGCTATTTATAAGTGGGTATCTTCCTTTACTTACGCGTCGTCAAAAAACCAACGTTGCGTCATCAATACTATCCATACATGGTATTTCAATAATTAACTCAGTCAATCGTTTGTTTTCATTTGCATCCTTTCTTTATCGTGTCCCTGATCGCTCCTGATAAATGACGTCCTATTTGAGATAGCCAATGCTATACACATTTTGGTTTGTGTTTATTAATTTTCAAATATTATTTACTAATTAATATTTCATTAAAAATATTAATTATTATTATTGGTGGTTTTTATTATGTTGATTATTTTTTTTCATTCATTAACAATTTTTGAATATTTACCTCATTTGAATATATAAAATATTTTTATTATACATGGCTTAATGATAATACATGAGATGATGGTACCATTACATGGGGAGAAGCTTCTAATGAGAAATTAAATATCAATAATTTTTGTTTTTAACTTCTATGTACGGGCGGGGTTAAACGTGGTAAATTTCTTTATGGAAACCAAGAATAGTTTTGTCTTCAAACAGAAAAAATTATTTTGGAAGAACAAAACTTATTTGTTGCCATATTTTATCACCTAGACAGATTTTGATTGGATTAGTATGGGTAAAATATAAAAATAAACTTAGAACAGTTAGTCTTTTATTATATTAGAGATAAGCATCTAAATAATTTTTTCGTCAAGTTTGAGGATGCCTTATCGACTTTTTTTATGAAATATTGAAAATTAAATAGCGTATTTACATTTTTACATTGACTCGATGGGATCCCGTGCGTTATTCTTTATACCAGACCAAAATTCTCAAAAACCTGTGTGCACATAATAATGCACCAAAAAAAGCTTAGAGTACCTGTTATCGATTATTATCAAAAAAATATTAACGATTAATCATAATTCACATTGTAATTTCCGTATGTTTCATTATGAGTATGGTAACTTTAAAAATCATTAACAGATATCGTTGACAAATTTAATTAATACGTCACAAAAAATTGTTTTTATAAAATAGACAATCGACTCCGAAAATTTTAAAGAACCATAACTCGGCGCTTTAAATCGTTGTAACGTTGCCAAATCAATAATTTTCATTCTGATACAGAAGATTTCTAAAGTATAACATGTCAATAATATAGGAATTATAACTACAATAACTAATCAAATGAATGGTCAAAATACTATTTATTTTTTTTGTAATATAATTTTATGTATTATTAATTGTTATAAAATCAGTTAAATTATTATGATAAATTATGGTAATGTGTGTATTAAATTTTGTACGCTATTTAAAATTAAAAAATATAAAGATGGTCTGTTGACGACCCATACTACCTTAAGTTATTATGATGTCATAAATGATTAAATAAAGATATTAAAGAAACAGAGAAAGGTATAAATTTCTTGACTCGGTTTAAATCAAATTTAATGATTTTTTAGTATTCTATAGAAAAATGAGTTTTTTACGTTATCCTCATTGCGTAGTTTCAATTTGTAAAAATATAAAGCATTTTAAAATAGTAAGCGTTCCTCTGGATTGACCACGTTTGAAGTCATATATTGTATTAGTATGGACACTATGTCCTAAGAATCGAAAGTGCTAGAATATTTTTATTTTAGTATTATTCTTAGCACTTGCTATTCTTGAGATATATTGTTCAAAAGTCAACGTTCTATTGCGAAAGGAATTTGCTTAACGTATTTACCATAAACAATTTACTTGGAGTATTATTTAATTTGGTTTGTTTTATAGTCATAGTCATAGTCACCCAATTTTGTAGAATAAAAAATGAAAATGTGCAAAATTATGTTAGAATTTTTGGGATATCCGTCAGTACTCTCGTTATGAGCATTTTTCTCACGCTCGATTGAAAAATAAGTCAAATAACTTCTATTTTTCAAATGGTTGAAACTTTTTTTTTCAATACTTTCAGAAAATGTGAGAATTTAAAAACGAAACTAAAGGTGTAAGCAAAAAAATTCGGAAATTTTCGAGCCTGTTCGTGTACTTTTATCAGTAATTTTTCATTAATTTTAATAATAAGTCTAATAAATACTGATGAGGTTGTTGTAAGTTATTATTTTTTTTATAATTTTTATGGTCATTTTTAGTATTCGTCTTCAGTAAATTTAAGATTACTAATGCGCGAAGTGTTTGACTCATGTGCAGAACGCGTGAGAAAATCTCTCACCGTGGATCTCAAGATTTCCAAACAGTTGACAGGAGTGCTGATGGGTTAGTGTATAGTTTTCAAGTTGTTTAAGGGGGACTATCTTCTAATTTTCATCTTAAAATTACGAATTTTCCAAATAGCAGAAACTTTCACATTATTTTACTAGGAGACCCGACTCCGTGTTGCTGTGGATAAGGTTCTTATTATATTACATTGTAGTAAACTATTCAAGAGGAACAGTAGGAGGACATCAGTCATGAAGAAAACCATTCTCTTTTACATAGATTCCGCTTCTAAGAAAATGTGGCGATTTCCATGACTGATTTTCTACTAACGTTACTTCTTAATACAATGAAATCCACTGGCTTGGGATTTGAGAGGGAAGGAATTTGAATACGATTGATCAAAATTTTCGTATAGTTGATAGGTATAACAACACTTGGTGGTTATGCTATTAATTTGTAACTTATATGAAACGTTTGTATTTTTAACATAGCGCTATCTGTTGAATACTTACTCAATTTAGTCAACAGATATCGCCATCTGTTAAAATCGTTTGGAGCTAACAGATAATTGTGACTGTCAAATATTAGACAAATAATTTGTAACAAAATATAATAATTTGCAATAAAATAATATTGCGATTATAAATTGAAATGTAAGCTATCCTACCTTTTAAGTTAGATCAAATTGCACACGGTGTGCAAATCAAATATACAATCGGTTCGGTAGTTTAGAAGACCACAGCGGACAAACAACGTGACACGTAATTTTTATATACAGAATGTTTGATTGACATCTAGGCATATAAATATAACGAGTATGACAGAGTACATGCGTTAAGCAATGTATCAAAGTAAGAGGTATTATAGGTGTTATATAAAATTGCAAAAGTGACTTGTATCGTAGCTTATCTGTTGTAATTAATCTATTCAACTAAGAAACTCCCACTCTCCAAGCGTCTTACAATTATCTCAACGCATATCGAAGCTTCAACACATTGCTTAACGAATGTACTCTGTCATACCCGTGATACTTATAGGCCTAGATGTAAATCGAACATTCTGTATAAAGATAAGTTTTAAATTACCTATATCCAAATTTTCATCGTGTCCCTAAAATTTTTCAGTTTTGCATCTTGTACTACATTAAGCTAATAATATTTTTATATCTATCATCTTTTTTTCAATAAAAATAATAAATTGAATATTGGTGTATTTTTTATTGTCAATAAAATGCAAATTAATACCTTAATTAAAATATAAAAAAGTTTCAACCACAACTCAATTTATTAATGGTGGTCATTTTTAAATATAATGGCAAAATAAAAATGTAAACAGGTATGTTTTTTTAATTCAATTATGGAGAGAGAAGATAGGATAAATTTATATTGAGTGGATAAGTGCAATTAAATTGGGGTTAAACCAGTTAATATCTCTGTTCTATTTTTATACCTCATATGTATCTTTGTTTAATGATTCTTTTTAGCGAATTGTCGAAGGAAATGGAGCTATTGCTTTTGTACTGAAGATGGAATTTTGAAGAAATTTCTTCAAATGTTCGTCAATCCTACCTAATAGATGTCAAACATGACCATCGCAAAATTTATATATATATATATATATATATATATATATATATATATATATATATATATATATATATATATATATATATATATATATATATATATAAATGTATCTATACGTTTATGTGTCTGTAAACTCTCTAGCTGCCGCAATTTAAGTCCGATTTGAATAAAATTTGGTATGAAAAATTGTTCAGATATTTGAAAGGTCAAGTTCGTTAATGAGAGAAAATGACTCATAAACCAGGGGTGGAGGTATGCCCAAAGTACAAAATTTTGCATTTTTTTTAAATTTTTTTTACGGCCTTTCGGAATTGACAATATTGACCTGCCAACTGCGTCAGGGAATTGAGGATGCGGCGTCTATGCGGGCTTCTCCGTATCCAACCGCGCAGTTAAAACAATAGAAAATCATTTGACTCAAAATATCTTTTTTCGCAGTATATTTGCTCTTGTTTTAAATTAAATTTGTATTCATATTGAAGATTCTGTAAACTCACTGTACCATATAAGTCAAATTTCAGATTTGTGCATTGTTAAATATGTAATATATTACATATAATATTGTGCACTATATTAATGTGCAAATATTCTATTTTCAGAGATCATACCATATTAGAGGAGCACATGCGGGCACATATTTCAAATTCGAAAAAACGTCTCAAGATATTATTTTATTTCATTAAAATGATTTTTTTTGTAAAGTTCATAACTGTTTTCGAGGTATTTAGGTTAAGTACGGTTAGGTAAGAGTAGCTGTCCTGAAGTTAGACACAACTAGACCATAGGGTCCGATGTGATACCGAAAAAGACCCATCCTCGGCCACTACTCCATGAACCATTTGAAGTAGTTTAAGAACAACGGGAGTGCTTTGACGTCGACGGACTTTACGTCGGAGAGGTCGCCAAGGAGAGGCTGACTCAAGTAAGTTCATCTCCTCATGGCAAGAGCGTGCCTGCCGCCCAACCAGTGTCCTGTAATAGCCCCAACAACTTTGCTAACAGAGGCCTTTGGAAGGGATATAAGATTTTCGGAACGCCCACTGTTGTACACAGACTACGCTCCTCCCTCCACCTAAGATTGGCACTTTTTAAAATATGCACTTTAAGGAGCATCTTACAGTTCGCGAACGCAACTCCTAGATGCCCCTTGATGCATGTGCCATTTCTAGCAAGCTCGTCGGCATCACAATTTCCTGGAATGTATCTGTGTCTCGGTACCCTTACCAGGTTTACATTCATTTTCAAATTACTTCGAAAATTATATAATGGATAGATTTATTGATTTTATAAGTACTTTATTTGTAACGATTTATATTCCTTAAATGTTTGACTTCTCAGTTGAATGGATAATAATTAGTACATTGAAATTTTAATTATATCGGTTTCATTTAAAAAAAAAAAATGATTTTTGTTATTTATTTTTATATTATAACATATCTATTCAACTGAGAAAATATTTTAGTTTGACTTGTAATTTACAGTTTAATTTTTATGTACTTCATCTAAGTACCACTTGTATTCCAAATCCTAATCCTTATCCTTATAGTTTTCCATGGTTTTCTATTAGGTTCGTACAAAGGTTAATACCAGGATAGTTCCTAACAAAGAGAGCCGTAGCTGCATACCTTCTTCTTCCTTTCTTTTTCTCTATCCCTTTTCATGACATACTCTATATAACATTTGTATTGTTTAAAAAAATAATGAATAAATTGAATTGAATAGAAAAAAGTTAATATTTGAAAGCTGCCAAAAACTAAATTGGAGAAGATTTTTTTCCTAACACTTGATCGTTATGAAAGATCGTTTTTTTTTTAATGCAACGGATGTGCTTCGGAATTTTACTCGATGGATGAGCCAGTATATCCTCCTTTATATTACGTATTATACCATAGGTACATACATATACAACGTGTTCTGTTATTAACTGCAGAAACCTAACTTTTCAAAATAAGCTCATCAAGAGCAACAAAAAAACTCTTTTCCAAATTTCGATCTGAGCCTTAATTTGGGAGCTACAGGTATGACAAAAATTGATAAATTTGATTATTCATTGGCTGTCATTCGATAACCAGTAGCCAATGATAATCAGAAGATATTAGTAAAAAATTTTTTAATAATATTCAACTGAGGTAGGGATTTTTAGAAATTATAACATGATTTGATTCGATTATATTATTTTGCAAAAACATTAAATTATTGTACTTAAACAAACAAACTATGTGACAATGGGTGTGGTTTGCTTGCTTAGGTCCAATGATAAGTTGTTTACTTATAATTATTATTATTTTCTCAGAATAATAGAATAAAAATATTTAAATTATAAAAAGTGGGACAATTTAATAATTTTATACATTTTTTGTTTTTTATTATTCTGAGAAAATAATAATAATTATAAGTAAACAACTTATCATTGGACCTAAGCAAGCAAACCACACCCATTGTCACATAGTTTGTTTGTTTAAGTACAATAATTTAATGTTTTTGCAAAATAATATAATCGAATCAAATCATGTTATAATTTCTAAAAATCCCTACCTCAGTTGAATATTATTTAAAAAATTTTTACTAATATCTTCTGATTATCATTGGCTACTGGTTATCGAATGACAGCCAATGAATAATCAAATTTATCAATTTTTGTCATACCTGTAGCTCCCAAATTAAGGCTCAGATCGAAATTTGGAAAAGAGTTTTTTTGTTGCTCTTGATGAGCTTATTTTGAAAAGTTAGGTTTCTGCAGTTAATAACAGAACACGTTGTATATTAAAGCATAAAATTTTATATTCACTTATTTTATCATATCATTAATAATTATATCAAAACATACACAAATATTTTATGTACATGACATAAAATTTCTGATAGAATTCATCGTCTAACATATATACATAACATAACTTTAAATTTCATCAAAATTGTACAGTTTTAATTAAACTACACAGCTTCACAGAGAGAGAATCACAGATATACGAATCATGTATATTATATATAAATTCATGTTCAGAAAATGTTTTGGTTTTGTTCAAGCTAGAATGTCGTATTTGGTCTAATCACAGTTATTATTTCGTATGTCATGTCATGTGTTGTTACATTAGCTTAGGTTAGGTTAGAGTGGCTGTCCTGAGATGGGACACACTTAGACCATAAGGTCCCTTGTGACCCCGAAAAAAGGTTGGCCCATCCCTTGCCACTACTTCCTGAACCATTTGAAGATGTTTCAGAACAGCAGGAGAGCTTTGACGTCGACGGACTTTAGGTTGGAGAGGTCGTTAAAGAGAGGCTGATTCAAGTAAGTCCATCTAATCATGACAAGAGCTGGACAGTGACAGAGAAGATGAGACATTGTCTCCTCTTCCTTACCACTGTGACAGCTCCTGCAGGAGTCGTGATACACTAATTTTAATAACATTTATTATTAAAATTTTGATTGCATCTGAAAGAAATTAGAAGAAGCACAATACGTATTTTCCTTGGAACAAATAGAGAGAATCGAAAAATTACACAGAAATGGAACTCGAACCTGGGTTCTCCAGATATCCGGTATAAAACGTTACCAACTCCATCTCTCCTGTTCTATGTGAGTGACTCAACAATGTAACCTCTTCGTTTCTCTTATTTTATTTGTATGTTTGTGTATACAAAACACACAAATGATTCATACTTTTAATTTTAATACCTTTTTCCATCTCAACACATTATACCACTCGAACTCGGGACCTGTAGAGTTCCTTGTACAGTCTCACCCTCATATGTTAAGTGGTATAATATGTTGAGATGAAGTATCATATATGAGGAACTTTAACTTATATGACGTACATAAAAATTTGAAATAAATGTTAAAATTTAGCTTTATATTAAAATATGTAATTCTTATCACTTATATAGCAATGTGAAACCTTTTTGTGTTCTATATACAGAAACACACAAATAGAACAAAGACAAAGACATAAAGACGTTACATGTAATATTTTGAGTCACTCACATAGAACTTGAGTGACAGAGTTTATTACGACCTCGGCCAGATATCTAGAGGATTCGAGTTCGAGGCCCACTTCAGTATAACTTTTTTTTCTTTCTATTTGTTAAATAATTTTAGTATAGTTTTAGACAAAGATGTTGATTTGTTTTAACAAATATTTCACAATGTCCTCAATATAATTTATTAGTGTAAATAATAAACAAAAACCTTTAGATAAAGAAAAATCAGGTTGTTACCAAATTAGTTGGGCAGAATATCCCGTTACGTACGTGGGGCCGTCGGGCCGCATAGTGCATCTATTCGACTTAAAAACATTAACGCATCAGCTTTTTTAGACCATTGCATTCTAAATGCCCATAAATTTGATGATAAATTCAAAATGCGTGACACATGCGAGAAAAAGAAGCTTATGAACGTTTTAAAAGTGTTAGAAATTTGACAAATTTCAAAAACAACGTGAAACGGTAAAAAGGATGTGTTACCTATTATTACCAAGGTATTTAAGAATAACGTCAAAATTTTTATAAAACCATGGTATTTATTTTGTTATATTTGTTATAAACAAATTTTGTATAAATTAATTTAATCTCTTGAGAATGAACGAAAATTTTGAGATAATATAATAAAACTTTTAGCCACCAATAATAAAATTATTTTTTATTATTATTTAATTATTTATTGTATCATAGTATGTACTACCAAAAACCAAATATAAATTCAATTTATTAGTGTTTAGCCGTATATTTCGTTTTCCATACATCCATACATGTTTTTATATATAAGGTATAAAAATATCGTTATCGGTATAATCAATATCGTTACAAACGATTTTGAATGTAGTATTTTTATAATATTCAAAGTTGAACAATCGGTTTGATACTTAAGATATCTATAGATAGGGATACATAACCTAAACTTCTACATTTAAAATGACAAAGATAAGAAGGATGTATAATAATTAATAATTTAGTTTCATTAGATTATAATTATCATCCAATAGAAATAGAACAACTGACAAACAACAACAGCAAAGATAAACTTCGTAGAGAGATATATCTATCTCACTTGACTATATCTGACGTCAAAATATCTTAATTCGAAATGTTTATCAATTGATGCGTAATCGTTAATTGGAATCGACAAGTGTTAACATTATCCACCCAAGTACAACGCTGTATACTGTACAGTTTATTGTTAAAAGTTGATCAGTGATAAGCAAATAACTACCAACTCTACTTTCCATTTTTTAGGGCATTGATATATGGATTAATATTTGATAATCGGCTGAAAATGAGTTTCAAACTATCTTTATTCGATTTTAGGTATAGAGTCACTGTCAAAATTATATAACATATCCCATTATATTTAATACCCAACATAGACCATGTTATTGCTTGAGAAATTAATAACTTGGTTCACAGCAAACAAACTGCTGCTAAATATTGACAAAACGAGCTTTATAAATTTTGGAATTCGAAAAACACCTGAGCAAAGTATAAAAAATATTATATTTTTGAATTATAAAATAGACAATGAATAACGTTGTCTCTGTCCTTGAAAGTTAATGAGTGTTTGTTTACTTGGGAAGGAAGGACACAAATAAAGTGTATTTTATTTTAAATTTTATATTTGCCAACGCTTCGACCTCAATTGGGTCTTTTTCAAGGCTCTAAAAAGTTTGTTTACACTTTGGTCAAAACATAAAATAAATAAAAATACAGTAACAGATAAAAATAAGTTTAAAATACTGTAATTTACAAATTAAAAAATAGGCAATGTTCCGTATACTAAATTTTTGGGGATAATTATAGATGAAAATCTTAATTTTAGAGACCACTGCAACGGCTTAGCTAAGAAACTAAATAGTATTATTTATTCGTTTAGAAACTTAAGACATAGCTTCGACAAAAGAATTATGAGCAACCTTTACTTTGCTTACGTTTATAGTAGGCTTAAATACGGAGCTCTTCTTTGATTTGGAGAAACTCCACACATGCAGAGCTCAGATTTGTATTCTACAAAAACGTATAGTCAGAGTTATAGCAAACATTGATTAGCAGACATCATGCAGAGAATTTTTTAAAGAGTTCTGTTTTTTGATCATGACAGGAATTTACATGTATGAAGAATGTCTTATCTACGCAAAACAAAATTTAAACACAATGTATAAAAATAACTATAAACATGACTATGATACGAGACATGCATCCCAATTTAGAACTTCTTAGCATAATTTAACCTTGTTTGAACGTGGTCCAATATACAATGCGTCTAAGCTGTACAACAATTTGCGTCTACATTGAATGCATTTTTTAAGTAACTTTTTAACTGTGAAAAGTCTATATGTATTAATTATTAATATTATTATTATTATAGTAATAATCATAATCACAATCATAGTCACAATCATAATCATAGTCACAATCATAATCATAATCATAATCATAATCATAATCATAATCATAATCATAATCATAATCATAATCATAATCATAATCATAATCATAATCATAATCATAATCATAATCATAATCATAATCATAATCATAATCATAATCACAATCATATTCATATTCATATTCATAATCATAATCATAATCATAATCATAATCATATTCATAATCATAATCATAATCATAATCATAATCATAATCATATTCATAATATAATCATAATCATAATCATAATCATAATCATAATCATAATCATAATCATAATCATAATCATAATCATAATCATAATCATAATCATAATCATAATCATAATCATATTCATATTCATAATATAATCATAATCATAATTAAAATCATAATCCTAATCAAAATAATAATCATAATCATAATAATAATCATAATCATAATCATAATCATAATCATAATCATAATCATAATCATAATCAAAATCATAATCATAATCATAATCATATTCATATGCATAATATAATCATAATCATAATTAAAATCATAATCCTAATCATAATAATAATCATAATCATAATCATAATCATAATCACAATCATAATCCCATTCATAATATAATCATAATCATAATTAAAATCATAATCCTAATCATAATAATAATCATAACCACAATCACGACAAACTTAACCCAACCAACTCGTAATTACAACAATATTCCGGATCTACAAAACTTTCGGGCTATTTTTTCCGATTACCGACTTAACCAATTGAGTTATATTTGCTCTTAGGCAAAATATGTAATTTTTCAACTCAACGAATTTTATCTTTTCTTTTCTTTGTCAACATTCAGTTATTTATTTATTATTCATGTTTGTTCAATAAATTTTGTATACAAATTTAAACGTCAAAGTCTTTTGATTATTATTAATATCTTTTGTGATATAATGGCTTCAAATTTACAGACACACATTTTATGTAAACTAATTAATATACAGTGTTGTAAACATAGAAAAATTTAAATTGGACCACTCAATATATTAGAAAATTCATCAATATGATTTTAATATAGTAAAAAGTGTTAAATTAAAATTAATTTCAAAGAAATATTTATGGATTTAATTCAGAGAATTCTACCAAATATAGAACTATTAATAGAATTAATTCTAGAATAATATCTACTGTTCCAGGTATGACGATCGATCTTGAAACTGTTATATAATTGAGTTATATAATTGTATACATAAGCGATGGAAGGTGTTATGCAATTTGCATATAATATTAAAGTTCAACCCATTTATTTTTTTATGTAAAATCAATTAACTACAACCGACAAACTGGCATGTCATTATATAAAGTCTAAGATTGATTTATTTAAAGTTAATTACCTTTTAGCATCATCATTCTAGAGTTACCACATCATTCATAACGTTTAAATATTATGTCTGAGTATTCAGATCGTAGAACAAAATGTATCAAAATTTCTTCTATTCTCAAAGAAAAAGTTACTGAATTAGTGAGTGGATAAGATGATTAAAACACAAATAATGCCTGCACGAACCAGGAAAGATAGGTTAGGCCTCGAAACATTTTCAAATTCTTGCATTACTCATAGAAATCCCAAAGGATATTTGGGGCGTTAAATTAAAAGCATAGGTGCAGAAAACTAGAAAACAAAGTAAATAGTTTTAATATTGAAAGTGTGAAAACAAGGTTTTTTTCTATGACCACCAACTCCAATCAACTTCCCGAGTGGTATTTACCGCTTTGGGGCGGTAAATGCCACTTGGCCTCCTGGGAAAGTAAGATAGTTTAGTTGCGGTGGGTGGAACTGGGTGGTTGTATGTGGCAGAAATGAAAAAAAAATATATCTGCCCTTTTCTTACTTCTGCGAAATTTTCAGAACAAATTTCTGGAATGATCTAGATTGGAAAATTTCTAGAAAGTTTTAGAAAGTTTGTTTAAACCGACAACTATAATCATGATCAACTTTAAACTGACCGCCGAGAGCTATAGCATATTAATCAAATTAAATTTTTGAAAATGTTTCTAACTTTGAAAGTGATATACACCTAAATTTCGAAATTCGATGATATATAAATCAAAATCTAGTGTCTTTCCGTCAGTCTGATCGTGTATAGTCGAGATAAGATTAATTGAAATTAAGAGTGAACAGTAATGAAACAAATTCAAGTGATTTTGACAAGTGAAAAAGAACGAACTATTTGAATATTCTAGAGTGTTCTGGTACTAGAAATTTCGATATACCCGAGAAACACCGAGCTTGGCTGCTAGTATAAAAATAAAAAACCGTATACCCATAATTTTGAAACACACTGTAGTGAAAATAGTAAATAAAAATTGAAATATATAAAGATAGAAATGACTTATTTACTTTTAAAGATCTTATTTATTGTATGTGGATGTATACTTGTATAGTATGAGGGTACTGGGTTGTGTTGTTACAATGTTCACGATGATTATTATTATGATGGGGTCGCCTCTACAGTTACAGTAGTTGACGTTCACTTTTTATTTTTTTTTATATACTTACTATACACGCAATACATGCATACAATATTTATCCACATATCACTTTAGTGGAGCACATAAGGGCGCATCTATCGGGAAAAAAAATTTCGAAATTCATTCACAGGACCGTAACTGGCAAAAGAGGTACCCGCCACAAGCGTAGCAAAATAAAAAATGATTTATTCGTAAAACAAAAAGTAAGTAAGGAATCATGTAAAAGGCGCTCATTAATTTACAATATAAAATACAGCATAACTAGTTTGATACCCGCTTCACTGGGCTTAAAAGCAAAAACTACCGCTTTCTAGCCTCCAAATCTTTTGATCTCACTTATCAACGTTCCATAACACTTGAAGAGATTGTTTTACGCAGCTAAAAGATATGTACAGTTTCAATTTTTAAATTGTAAAGTAGCCATAATTCATTGAATATATCAGAAAAGGTAGCCATGAATTGTGACATTTACTATTTGTAAATTTTTACAGAAATCTTTAATTTATGGTTCAAAATGATGATCATAACTCTGCTCCATCTGTTATCACCATATTGAACGATAAATTAAAAATTTCTGTAAAAATTTCAGATTAAATTTATTTAAAAAAAAAAATATTTTTTTAAGTATCTTTGTAATTTATAGCTCATGTGTTATCCTGATGTATGAGCTATATTTCTGTACAGTTTCATTAAAAACCATTCACTGTTTTTTGTGTGTAAGCGTAACAAACAAACAAACATCCTTACTTTCACACTAATAAAATATAGGGATTTGTAGAAAAAACTACAATTACTACAGAAAATTATCCGAACTCCGAAATAACTTTTAATATAAATTTGAATATAATAACAGACGCATAATAATAATTATAATGACGCACCTTTGTCTCTAATATGGCATTTTTTGCAAGTTTTCCTTTACATTAAGTTGCTAAGATCTCGGTATGCTTTATGAAAAAATCGCTACAGATCTTTTTAACAGTTATCTATAAGAAAAAATTAAACCAGATTGTCACCTGTCAAATTCTTGATTCATCTTAACAGACGTCTCTTGATCGGTATGTGCAAAGAAATCAAATTTAAATATTTTTCCCGACAGATTCACCTATATGTGCTTCACTAATAATACTTGAGTATAAGTATACCTATAGAATAATACTATACGGTTTGAAGCTTTTTGTTGTTATTTGTAAGGAGAGTTTGCAGAATATTGGTTGCAACTGAAAGTAATAATAACAAACAGTCCTTCAAATTTTTAAAATAATTTAAATATAAATTTTGACTTATTAATTTTAATATAAACAAGTGAAAACAAACAATTGACTGAGTTAATTGTTGAAATACCATGTATAGACAGTTTTGATGACGCAATCGTTTGTTTTTTGACGTCACGTAAATAAAGAAAGATTTCCACTCTTAAATAGCCACACACACATAACTGATATTCCCATATTAATACATACTACAAAATTTTCACCTAATTAGCGCCCACGTGGGTAACCAGTGATGTTTACAAGAAAATGTTTCGAACAAAAGTTTTTTATTTTAAGGAACATTATTTACATTTAAACATTTGTTCTATCTCTAACGGTTTACAAGATCCAAGACCCAATTGACCTATATTACTCATTTACGAACTGAACCTCACTTTTTACGTCCTTAGCACGCTATAAAACTTTCAGCTTGATATTTCTTTACGTTTTTGAATAATCGTGATGACAGACGGACAGACGGGCAGACAACAGACAGACAGACATACGGAAATCGACTGATTAGGTGATTCTATGAACACCTATATCAAGATCTTTTTCGTAGCATCAATATTTCTATGCGTTACAAACTTGGGACTAAACTTAATATACCATGTATATTTCATATACATGGTATAAAAATGAAAAAATTTGAAATTTTATTTATCAATTAATCATCCTTTTATATGTCTTTTGTGAAAAATTAATATCGATTCTCTGCACGGTTTAGGAGAAATTAACTATTAAAGTCAGTTTTTTTACCAAAAGATGGGCACGTTTCCCATAAACCATAAAGAGAATCGACATGAATCTTTCTCCTATAAGGAAAGGCCTATACAAGAGTGAAAATTTGATCGATAAAATTTAAATTTTTGTTATCATTTTCATTCCAACTCTTTAAGGTATTTCGATACCGTAAATTGAAAATGATACTAAATATCTGAAATTTTATTTATGAATTAATCATCCTTATATATGTCTTTTGTGAAAAATTCATACCGATTTTCTATACGGTTTAAGAAAAATTAACTATCAAAGTCAGTGTTTTTAACGAAAAAAAGTTTTTCATTTTTATACCCAGCTCTTAATTTTGATTTTAATGCTTAAAACTTAAAAAATGCTTAAAGGAATATTGATGAAAGTTGTTTATGTAGATGGTTAAACATTTTTAAAAGCACTTGCTAAAAAACCAACATTTATTACGACTTCTTCATATATCACCATGTAAAACGGACTGTATTTAATAATTATTTTATCGTAAACCGTAAAGAGAATCGACTTGAAAATTATACAGAAGGCGTATTAAGGATGCATGAGCATGCCAACAATAATTGATTAAAAGGCTTAAATTTTTTTTATACGTAAACTTTTACTCAAAGAATATGTGGGTAAAATTTCAGCTTAGATATCCATGAAAATTTTAAGTAAAATATCATTGAAAATCGATAAAAAATATATTGCTCTTTTGAAATCTCGAAAACGACATATTTTGTTTTATAAGTTTTGGATAGTTTGGAACGAATGAAAACAAATTAAAAAAATAAGTTTAAATAGAAAGTAAACGTATTAGCAATGACATAGAAAAGAACAAAACCAAGTGTCTCCATCCATATAAGGGATGTACGAGCAAAGTAGATTTAGGGTTGAAATTATTTTTATCCTATTTTCAACTTTGATGATGAATTTTAGTATATCTTTATGAATGTAGACGAAAAATAAGAATAAAGCTTTTCGATACCTGCCTTGGTTTACCAAATATTGAAATCTGAATAATTGAACAAAATTTTCAATTTTTCATATTTTGAAAAATACGCCAGATATCGAAAAATTGTATTTTTACAAGTTATAACATAATTCACAATCAAAATTGAAATTTTTATAATATATAATATTTTTTAGCAAATATTTATAGAATATTTTTTTAATTTGTGCCCACTACCATGCTCATACATCCTTAAATACTCATTAATTGACACCCAACACTTTCGTTTTGGTATCAAACAACCTTAAGCCATCCAAATCTGTTTTTTTGCTCGATAGATGACAGAAATACTTTATAAAGTCTATCAAATATTATTCTAGTAAAGAACTTTGTGAGAGTTGCGTTGAAATAAAACTATAAAATTTAGGTAGAATGACAAGAATGTAAAGGTTATTTCCTAATCAGTATTAAAAAAGCTCTCTGTAAAAGTCGTTTCTATAATATTGCAATGAACACACATATTAATAAATCATTTAATACATGACGTATGATAAATGATAGTTACAATTTGTTTTTAAAAGAGGTCACCTCGTACTCTCTTCAGTCTTCACATATCCAAAACATTTCTATATACCTTATCATAAATATATTCGAAATAGATTCTACATAGTCACTGTTATATGTTTTAGCTAGATATTGCACACTTTTGTTTAATAAAAGTAGTGTAGAACAATGTGACAAAATAAATCAAGTTAGTGCACTAGTCACGTTAACCTACTGTTTTAAAGAAAGTGTGCAGTAAAAAAAAACTCCAAGGAATATAATTGAGTTTAGTTCTATTTATATATACCGACTTATATTGAGATTGCGCAGTTTATAAAAAGTTGTTAATACTCCAGTAAACGAGGCTAAAACCTCTAAATTCTGTAATTATCCTTTTTAAGATTGCTCGTCGAGCAAAGCCCCGTAAAATCGGGAAATATACTGCTGAAGATATGAAAAATGCTTTAAAGAAAATTCAAAATGGTATAAGTGTGAGAAAAGCGTCCAAAGATTCAGGCATTCCTTTCACTCTAATGAGACGTTTAACGCCAAACTATAACGTTAATAAAGTTTTCAGCGAAGAGCAAGAAAAAATGTTGAAAGATTATTTTAAATAATGTGCGTTACTGTTACGAAGGAATGCTAAGGAATAGCGTATCAAATGGCCCTTTTCAATAATTTAAAAAATTCCAGATTCATGGACAGCAAACTAAATTGGGGGAAATGACTAGCCTTTAAATTTTAGAAAGAGAAATCCAGAACTTACTTTAAGAAAACCTGAGGCGTGCAGTCTCACAAGAGCAACGACATTCAATAGAACAAATGTAGAAACATTCTATAACAACTTAGAAAACATAATGAAAAGAAGTCCGGCGTTAGCAGAAGGAACAAGAATATTTTATCTGGACGAAACTTCTAACACCACGGTCCAAAAAACCATAGAAAGTAATCGCGCCAAAAGGTTGTAAAAATATAGGCAAGGTAACAAGTGATGAAAGAGTCACACTTGTTACCACTTCTTATTATCAGTTCGAGTGGAGTAGTTTTACTCTCGGTGATGGTATTCCCTAGAAAAAAGTATAAGGATTTTATGGTAGAATACCCACATAAAAAAGCTTGAAAAGGAAAAAATTTTCAAGTCATTTGCACGAAAATTAATAAAAGCACGAGTTATAATAAAAATAATGTTTCTCGTTACTTTTTTTCTATGTTTCATTCAGCACAAAACTTGATGAATTTACCAAGGAAACTAAAATTAAATCTGGCCAGTTTACTTTATTTACGTAATGACAACACGCTCAAAAGGTTTTAAGATTCGGATATATACTTTTCGAAATATTGCAATTTAAATGCAAAAATTTTTTTTAGAAAATAACGAAAAAATTGTCTTTATCGTTAAATAACTCGAAAAATAATATTATCGTTGAATAACTCAAAAATTAATAATAAGTTTAGACGTTAAAGAGTTAGCTCCTTTTTCGCAGAATGTTCTACCTTTCCGTTGCCACTTTTAACATATACCTTTTCACTCTCTAAAAGGTAAGCTTACCACCCCCTGAGGGGCTCACTAGGCACAATATAACTTTTTATCTAGAGGGTGAACAAAAATTAATACCAAATTTTCATCGAAATCGGTGCTATAGGTCAAAATTTAGAGATTTCGTCTTTTTTTTCTCCTAGTTTATTGGACTATAAATTCTTTTTATAGTCCTGATATTTTACCTTTCTCTAGGTAAACCATTTAAAAGATATCTTAAATTCAAAAAGTAAGAAATAGAGGACAGTTGGGTAAATATGAACGATAATAGTTAAAATTGTTCATAGTGCGTTATCCCTATAACTATATGTTTGGTATTTGTATAACATTGAAATTTCGAAAAGTGAGAGATCTCGTACATTACCAAACTTAATAATTATACCCTGTTTATGAAATGTGTTAGAGTATATTATGTTTGGTCCCAAGTTTCTAACGCTTAGAAATATTTTTATAGTATGTTCAGGACGTAAAAAGTGACTTAGAGTTTGTAAGCGACCAAATAGGTAAATGGAATCATCAATTAAACCGTACCAGAATATACAAAAAAATGTTTCTTATCTTAAAATAAACAAATCTTGTTGAAACTTATTTTTCTAAAAAATTTGATTTTCCAATGAGGGTCCAAATTAGGACAAAAATTAAGTTTCTATTTTCTCAAAACCTATTAAAGATAAATAGTTGAAAATTGGAAACTAACTTCAAATAGTGAGTCTATAGATTACAATTTCACATTAACATATTTTGTTTAAAAATTAGTTTCAAAGCATTTAGATTTCAAGAAATGAAGGAAACAAAACCTAGCCAATTTTTCGAAATTTCCCTGGGAAAAATGAACCCTATTTTGTCTTACTCTAATCTTTTTATAGTAAGTATTTCATCAACTTACTCAGTCAATTGTTTATTTTATTTTATTTTGGATAATTTATTATAATTGTTTATAATTTCTAGCCAATATTTCAGTGGGTTTGTTCAAAATAACAAAAGCGCGTCGACTTCGGGGGCCTAAAAAAGGAAGCTTGTATTTTTTTTTTTTTTTGTATTTATTAAGATGAATAATTGATTCCCGCACAAATATCGACACGCATTGTCATTTTGAACAAAACCAATGATATGTACATAGCATATCACGTGACGAGTACCGTTACTGAGTATTTACTGCCAATTTTTTGAGCCAAGTAAAATTATATCAAATCATTTTGATCATTTTGGTCATTTTGTGTCACAATATGTAATATTTCCAGCTTACTCAAATCCTGAAATAATCTTTGAACTACTCGTAACAAAATTCTGAAGAGAAATGTCATGTTATTTCATTCTAAAGGCTTACATTGTAATTGTTCAAATAAGCCTCTTTTATTATTTTCCCTCATAATAACACTAGCTTGATACCCGCCCATTTTACTGGACTTAAGTAAAAACCACCGCTTTATAGCCTCCACATCTCTTGATCTCAGTTATCACCCTTCCATAGCACTTGAAGAGATTGTTTGAAGCAGCTAAAAGGTATGCATAGTTTTCAATTTTGTAAATTGTAACATAGTGATAATTCATTAAGTATATTAGAAAAGGTGGATCTGAATTGTTTGACATATACCATTTTAAATTTTTACAGAAACCTTTAATTTATGCTTCAAAATGATGATCATAGATTTGTTCCATCTATAATCATCATTTTGAACCATCAATTAAAGATTTCTGTAAAAATTTAAAAGAGTAAATGTCAAATTAAATTTATTTATTATTTTTATTTTTTTATATAGCTTTTTAAATTATAGCTGATGTGTTATTCTGATATATCAGGTCTATTGCTGTAGAGTTTCATTAAAAACCATTCGCTAGTTTTTGTGTGAAAGCGTAACAAACAATCAAACAAACATCCTTACTTTCATATTTCTAATATATAGGGATGTGAGATTGAAGTTTTAAATTAACATATTATGCTTCTGTAAGTGGTATCATTTCAGTCTCATATACTGTTACATATGAAAATCATTTTTTTAAATAATAATCAAGGCTTTGGAGTAAGAAAAGCTGCAATTACTCTCCACAAGAATTTTTTAATGGATGATCAAAGATTATTTTATAATTTTATTAATCTCAAAAATTTAATATTTTAACATTGTTTTTCAGTTTTGAAATTTATCTTTTTGGAGTTTTTCCAAATCTAGAAAGTGCAAACTTCATGAAAATAAAAATTATAAGTACTTTGCTAATTATTTTGAGCTACTTTTTCTATCTAAGAGAATATCCATGACTTCCCGGTTTACATGATTTTTAACCCCCGAACTAAAAAAAGGAGTGTTATAAGTTTGACTATGTGCGTTTGTCTGTCTGTGGCATTGTAGCGCCTAAACGGATAAACCGATTTTAATTTTTTTTGGTTTCGTTTAAAAGGTAATTTAACGGAGAGTGTTCTTAGCTATGTTTCAAGTGCGAGTTTAGGGTTCCGTACCTAAAAAAACTAAAAAATTGGCGACGATCATCAAAATGCCCGAAAAACGACTTTAATAAAGAGAATTTCTGCGAAAACAAAAATCTTCACTAATTCGAGCTTATATGTTATGTCACATAAAGAAGAGGGGTTTCTAAAATATGACCACCTGTAACAAAAAGGGGAAGAAGTTGTCAAAAAATCACAAAATGGGGTCATTTGAAAAATTTTTCAAAAAATTTAAGGAAGAGCTTTTAGCTTCTTAAATTATTTTTATAATTATTATAAAAAAGCATTTCATATTTTCATCCTACCTATTCGATGTGTACGCAGTCATGGTAGGGACAATAAAATCAATGCCAGCGCTTTCAGTAAAAAATTTTGGCGGTAAAGCAGGCTGTTATGACTAATTTGCAATTCTTTTCATGTTAATGTTATAGACAAAGTCAAATTAAAATTATTGAAAAACACTAATTAATTAAACTTAATGCATTAAAAATTGTGAAAATAAGAAATCAAATTACACAAATATTATTTTTTAAATGTAAATTATCATAATTATTTATTTAAATTTGTGAGACGATAATATTAAATTTTCAATGTAAGTGATAAGTGCAATCCATACAATTATATATGCATCCATACAATTCTATAGTTAAAGTAGTGTATCGTTACCATGGAAACGCCTCCTATAAAAATCACGCACGGTGCGAATACATGAAATCTCATTGTGCCCATTCTATACGTAATAACTTAGCGAATGGCGAAAAAAATATATATAATGATTTCTTCTTAAACATATGAATATTATAAACATTGTCAAAATCTGTTGTATAATAAATAAGTATTATTAACATTTTCGTAAGTTTTCCCTAAAATAATTTTTTTCTTATTGTAAACGTAGTAAGAAAATGAAGTAACAAACAACCAAACCCTTCACTTAGTTAGTTTCTCAAGTATTATGTTACTCGGTAGAAGATATAAGGTGTATATTATATTCACTAATACAATCATCTTGGCTTTTCACCTCTCAAACGAGGTAAAATTTTAGTGACATATATGGTTTAATGAGTATAATCCAATAATGAAAAATTTACATCTCAATTGTGAGCCCAATAAAAAAAATTTGGATCTTTTCTGTCCAGAAATCTTTAATGTCAAATATCTCCAAAACTATTTGAAATAAGTAAGTATAAAAAAAATGTCTGACCGATTTGAGGTAATACGTACATGAATAATATTTTGGGTAGTTGATAAGAATAATCTTAATCATATTTAAATAAGATATGCGCTATAAAAGTTGGAAACTATAAAGAGTTATGTGTACGAGTTAACTAAAACTGGCACATTTTTAAACAGATTTTTTTCACAAACAATTTATTATTATATTAATTTAAGATACTTTTGGGTACCAAAAAAACGGATCTTGTCCATCTCGTTAAAAACATAAACATAAAAAACTATTTTCTAAATATGCAGCTTGATGAAGAATAATAAGGATTACTAATAATTATAATATAGGGTAAAGTGCTACATAATGATTTCTGAGGATAAACTGAGCTCTCGTTGTTTCAAGTAAATCATTAAAGCTATCTACTACATTTATCGATGGCTTCCACGTAATCAAATTAATCGTTCAACAAAAAGTTATAGTGATGTTAAAGCTATTTGGTGTTTCTTAGCAAAAATATTTTATAAAAATATATATTTTACTGCTTTTGATCACATTTTAACGTAAAAATTATCTTTTTGTGTTATTTTTTCGCCACATGGTTGTTTTACTCTTGGCTTCTGTTAACTTATAATAATATTATTACATATTTTGATAGGCTTATAATAAATTTTAATGTCAGTTTCTATGACGATATTCAAATATATAATTATGGGTAAAATGATCCCTTTTATATAAGTTCAAATGATCTCTATTTTGTGTGTAGAATTATAATAGGTGTAAATGTATCTCCCATCATGTAGCCGGTCTTGAATGCAATGAAAAAGAACAATTAATATTTTATGTGAACTGTTAGGTAAAAAACGCAGTGGGATCATTTTGGCAACTTTTCCTAAAATTTCGGTAAAATCGACATTTTTTCTCAGGAGGATGATTGTACCACCTTCTCCTACTTCAAAGTTTTCGACTTCTAGTTACAGAAGAATTTACTTTTAATACTACCCACTTGGATTTTACATCATAATGTAAAAATGTTTGCAAATAACTAAAAAATGTTTTCTATCGATAAAATATTATCAAACTTGATTAACAACATTATAAACTTTGATTTGTGCCCATTGAACTCTGTTTTTATGGCTGAAGACATTTTAAGAGAATATTTAACTTTCATAAAATTTTTAAATAGTTTTCATTGTGCACAAATCAAAGTTTGTAGTGTTGCTAATCAGGTTTAATAATATTTTATAGATAGAAGTTTTCAGTTATTTTTTTTGTAATTTATAAACTTTAAACAAGATAGTAAAAGAAATACAACTCGGTAGCAATAAAAAAAAAACAAACAAACAATTGACTGAGTTAATGGTTGCAATATCTTGTACAGAAAGTGTTGAATCAGTGCTTGCATTCTTTTTTTTTATAAATTAGAAGCGAGAATGTTTGACAAGGCAACTAGTTGAAGCAACTCTCTATCATTTATAGTTTTGGAGAAAATGCACACAAAATTTTTTTCTTAATTTGCGTGGCGTTTACGTAAAAACATTTCAAATAAAAGTGGTTTAATATTTTAGAAGGAATATTTTTATATTTAAACTTTTATTCTCTCTCTAAAGGTTTACAAGATGGGTCCTACAGACCCAAGACCCAACTGACCTATGTTGCCATTTACAAACTTAGCCACAATTTTTACTTACTGAGCACGCTATAAAATTTCAGATTGATATCTCATTTCGTTTTTTAGTTATCGTGTCTACAGATAGACGGACAGGCGGACAGACGGACAGACAACCGGAAATGGGTCTAATTAGGTGATTTTATGAATTACTATGCTTAAATTGTTTTCGTAACCTCAATATTTTTAGGCGTTACAAACTTGGGACTTAATTTAATATACCTTGATATATATATTACATATATATACATGTTATTAAGATTGAAAACAAACAGTTGACTCAGTTAATTGTTGAAATACCATTCACAGACAGTATTGATTACGCAACCGTTTGTTTTTTACGTCATGTAAGTAAAGAAAGATAGCCACTGTTACACACAAAGTAATAGGAATATCTTTCTTCTCACTTCCTTAGTGGATATAATAATAAACTAAAAAACACATACATAATATATGTACGTAAACCTGTATACATATACATGTTTTTAACCTATTTTGCTCCCTCATCGGTTAATAGTGATGTTAACTAAAAAAATTTTCAAATAAAAGTTGTTTATTTCTTTTTTTTTTTTCTTTAAGGAACATTTTTTACATTTAAACTTTTGTTTTATCTGTAACGATTTACAAGATGGGTCCTACGTATACAAGACCTTGACTTATGTCTCTCAATTACAAGCTCGATCTCAATTTTTTACGTCTTCAGCACATCATAAAACTTTCACGCAGAGGGATAGACGGATTGACTACCGGTAATGGACTCTTTAGGTGATTTTATGAACATCTACACTTTAATTTGGTTTATATTTTATTCCCATGTGATTTTTCAAAAATCAACCGTCGTAAACATAAATACGGGACTGTAATCTCGTTTTCTTTGTGTCCCGTGTATAGTACGTGAATACGTTCAAAAAATGTATCCTTTTTTTGTAGAGAACACTGATCTGCAGCTAAAAACATGTTTTTTAATTACTTCTTACAGATTTTTTTTTTCCAAAATATAAATTTGTAAAAGTTTTATCAGACACAAAAATCCCAAAATTTTTGTGTTATGCTAAAGTTAGAGGTGTAAAACTTTTTTAAATAGATTCTTTTCATCAAACGCTTCAAGCCACCAAAAGTTTACTTCGTTTGTGAAAAGTAAGCATTTAGTGGAATACTGTTTTAAATGACTGTAGTATAAAGGAAACTCGAAGAATTTCATCATCACTTAAACCGAACAGATATAACGCAAACGTTTCACTAATAAATTAATTTGAAAATAGTTTATAATTACTAAGGAAAAAGACAAACTTTTTTACCTTTCAACAACACACAGTAAATTTGATCTTATTTTAATTGACACACCAAAAAAAAAAAAAAACTTTTCTTTGTTGGTGTGGTACGTGCAACCGTCAACATTTATTTTTAGCCAATCTCGTAGTTCTTGAAATAAATAAAGACATATGTATAATTTTCTTTTTCGAAGTAGAAAGTGAAATACGAAGAAGTAATATATATGCCAGTGATAATACGCAGTATTTATTTAATTATTTTCATTTGTTGGTACAGTCAAACCCGGTTACATCGACGAATATGTTCTAACGACCACATCTGTAAACTATCCGCTTCGCTGGGCAATTTGAATTTTAAATACAAAGATTATTGTGTTATAACCTTCACTCATATGCCGTCACTTATCCTCCTTTTGTTCACAATTTCGCTGATTTCCGCGCGAAACCCAAATTTTTTGGAAAACGGCCATTGTTCAAATTTAAGTACCTAGTATCTACACCTATATCTTGAAGGCATATATCTTGAAAGCTGTGGCCTAGTTCATATCCTATGTTGCTTTCATCTTTCTAAATGAACACCTATTTTGCATTATTGCGTTAATTTCAGTTTCACATTTTGTAATGACTGCGTAGTTTTGTGTATTTCTTCTATATTTGTATTTTCTGGGCCGTTAGTTTTTTTTGCCAAATTCATCAAAGAAAAACATTTATGCCTTATTGTTACCCCGTTTAGAGGATAATGTACACAAACTTTGATTGTTATATTTATTTATATCTAAGCCTAAAAAGCCTATAAAATGACGTTATTTCCATACAAACATGCATCCCCTATTTCAACCCCTTCTAACCCTTTTTCGCATTTATACCCTTTCTAAGACTCTAGACTATCTCTGTATCAAATTTCATTTAAATCGGTTCAGTAGCTTAGGCAGGATTGCCTTACATACAGACAGAGTTATTTTCGCATTGATAATATTATTAAGGATTATGGATTGAGGATTAAGGGTATTAAGGAATGAGAAAAACAAAGCATGTTTGTGTTTTTAAACTGAAAATTGCAATTTAAAGTTCGAAGCGGTAGAATGCTACAGGGAAATCCATTTGTCCTAAGAAGCGCAGTCACAGACAAATCCGATTTCAAAATTTTTTTTATAGTCCAAGTCAAGCTGGCTAAAAACATCCTAGGTTTATGATTTACTCAATATTATTAAGTAATTCGGAGCTCATTTGGTGACAATGAACACTAAATTTACACTAAACTATTTTTCTAAAAGGAGAAAAATGAAAACTTTCATCCTAAATATTGCTGTTTTATAAAATATAAGATTCCCCTTCGCTAAATAATGTTCCTATATAAATATATTATTTTCATACCCTGTATATATGAAATATTTATCAAGGTATACTAACTTTAGTCCTAAGTTTACAACGTTTCGAAATATTGATGATACGAACAAAATTTTGGTATGGATGTTCATAAAATCACCAAATTACTCCATTTCTTGATGTCTGTCTGTCGGTCCGCCTATCCATTCGATAAGTCAAAAACGATATCAAGCTGAAATATAGTGTGCTCAGGACATAAAAAGTTAGTTTGACGTAAATGATCAACATAGGTCAATAGGTTCTTGGGTCTGTAGGCCCTATCTAGTAAGCCGTTAGAGAACCAAAATTTTAAAAATAAGTTCCTTATAAAGAGATAAACAACTTTTGTTGGGAACATTTTTTGTAAATATTCTTGTTACCCGTGGAAAAAATTTGATGTCCATTTTTTCCAAAAACAGAAAAGATGAAAATTTGCAGTTAGCTTCTCAACAAGTGGTTTCGTGAAACATTTTAAAAAAAATTCTAGAAACTACTTTCGAAATTTTGGAAAACTGAATAAATTTGACCTTTCGGCCGATATAATTGTGCTGGTTTTTTAAAATCTTCTAATTTATAAAAAGTAATTCAAGCACTGACATTCAACACTTTCTCTGCAGGGTGTTGTGACAACTAACTCAGTCAATTGTTTTCGTTTTTTTAGAAAATTAATTTGCATAATAAAAAAAAAGCATAATTTCGCCATCACAAGAAAATCAAAATAATTTACCATAGAAATATTTTCCAACATATAGATAATAATATAATTAAAGAGAATAATTTGTGAAAATTTCATTATCCAATATGTTAATCAGAATTTGTGTAAAAAAAACTCACTGCTAAAGAAAATTCCCAAATGATTACATGTCATATTGTGTAACAAACTTCATTAGCGAAAAGTATAGTAACAACTGACTGAATTGTGAAACAGACGACAGTGAAAAATTAACACAGATCGTATACATGAATATATAGAGTGGTCCGTTCATTCAAAGATACACTTTTCACAGAACTTATAGAAAAAAATAATTATATGATGATGATGAAAATTTGATTGATTGCTGAAAATTTCTCTTAGCCCATTGTGCAATGCCGAACGTCCCTAAGCGAGCTGGCGGAATAAATTAATTTAAACCTAGAATAGGTATCTAGAGACTCGTGAAGCCGAAGAATTTGCTGGGAAGAGTACAATGCTACCAGACACAAGCATAAATAGGCATCCAGTAGTTCCTTTTGCGAAGTACAAGTTGTTCCTTAACCAGTCAGCACTCGCGTTATGAGCTCACGTTCGATTTAAAACATAAACAATCTATTTTCCAATTATGAAAATTTATCTTTTTTCCAATTATGAAAATTCCAGATTTTTTCAACCAATCTACAGGTTTAAAAAAATTTTTTTGTCGAGCCCTTCAGAAATTGTGGTCTTTTTATTAATTACACGTAACGAAAAAGTATTATCTTCAAATATTTTCGGGGCTGTTCGTGTACTTCTGTAGATTGAATGTTTCTTGTCTGTCCGAAAGTAGTATGTTTACGAGTTGATTCGTAAAAATAACGAAATGTCATTTTCTTTAAATTTAAGTGATAATATTTGTAATAATAATAATTATTATTTAATTTTAATTATAAGTTTCATAACTGCCGATAACGTTGATGTAGGTACGTCTTTTTTAAATTTATGTAATAATAATACTTCAATTATAAATAAGCATATTTATTTTCTATATAAAATATTTGACGCATGTGCAGAACGTACCGCAAATCGTTCATCACGTGCCTTTATATTACCAAACGATTGACGAAGTGCTGGCGGTTTAAAGAGGATATCTTCAAGAAGTGATCTTCATGTTGAATATTAAGATCAAAACCAAAACTATTGGGAAACTCTACAACTTTTGTCTTTGTAATTTTTTTCTGTCATTATTTTCTCAAATTCAAGGTTTGAGGGTTTCAAACTTTTTGAACAAACCGTATATTTTCTTTATACAACATTGTAGAACATACCGACACTAACCCGTGTACAATATTTCATATACGTGGTTTGTTATATCATAACACATATCTTATGATCCCATGACAATCTTTCTTATTGTATTTACACAGTGTATCCAAAAATTCGAAAGTGGAATTTATTTACCTCATATCCTTATCAATTAGAAAAATTTGAATGGTCAACTCTTACAGTAGGTACTTTGGCTGTTTCAGCAAGTACGATGAATATTAATTTTTCTTTTTTTTGCCGTTGTGATAGTTCAAAGTATCTTGATTACAGTATACACAGTTCTGGGGTCTTTTGCGGAGCAAAATTGTGAATTATTTCACTTTAAAATTGTGATTATTAACGGTTCCTTATTGAAGAACTCATAATAATGATCATTGTACAAAAATTAATCGGTGATTGAGCTTCAAATACGTTTTCATCATGAAGAAAATTTATTACAGATTCTGTTTATGCAAAAAAAAAAAAAAAAAAAAAAAAAAAATTAGATTAGGGCGCTTTCCAAAACGAAAACATAAAAAATACGTTTTCGACGTTTTTCTTAAAGCATTAAAAATATTTACGTGATACAAATATTATTTTTATTCATACTTTATTCATAACTTAGATTTAAATTCAATGAATATAAAATATTAATTGTGAACTTGACTAGTCATGTGCCGGTCAAACTACATTCAACCTAGAATTTTTTATTTATACATTGCATAAATGTGCGATCAACCTTAATAATTTATATTCTTGCAACTAGTTTTTTTATTATGCAAATTAATATTCAAGAATTAGTTTAATAATGTTCCAGATATCTTCTTGTTCTTAGTTATGTTTCAAGTACAAGATTAGTGTTCCGTACTCGAAAAAACTAAAAAATTGGCGATGATCTTCAAAATTGATCCAGTTTGGAAAAGGCATGACATATAATTTTAACATATAAATAATTAATATGGAAATGAATGGTCAAATAAACCTGGCTCCATTCATTTTGAAAAGTGAAAATATGTGAAATAGTAAAATAATCACTACATAGTATAAAACAAAGTCGCTTTCTCTGTCCCTATGTCCCTTTGTATGCTTAAATCTTTGAAACTACGCAACGGATTTTGATGCGGTTTTTTTTAATAGATAGAGTGATTCAAGAGGAAGGTTTATATGTATAATAACATCCATTAAATAGTGGAAAAGTACTGCTATTTTTGAGGTTTCTAATGTGATGTCGTAAATAAAAAAGTAAATAAGTAAAAATGTAGTGTATGAATTTAGATATTCCAAAGATAGCAGGAAATCTTCATGGTATAGGGAAAGGGTTTTGTTTTACTCCAAATTTAACGCGTGCGGGCCACGGGCAGTAATGAATAAATCAAAACTACTGGATCGATTTTAATCACAAAGGCTATATATTTTATACCCGTGCGAAGCCAGAGCGGGCCGCTATGTTTTTATATACAACGTTCACAGTTTTTCTGTAGTGTATTTAGTATCAGCATTGCACCCGTGAGAAGTCGGGGCGGGTCGCTAGTTAAGTAATAAAAAACAATAATTTAAAAGAACAAAGTCAACTTAAATATTTCAATTTCAATTAAAATATTTCCAAAAATTTGTCCCAAAAAATGATAGCTCTCTAAGTATCCTTTTCATCTCATCTGATGCCTTTGACCATCACTTTTATATCGATTTAAGAAGGAGTGTTATAAGTTTAAAGTGTTTATCTGTGCGTCTGTGTGTTTTTCAGTGGTATCGTAGCCCCTAAACGGTCGAACCGACTCGATTGAGAACATTTTATAGTTAAGTTTCCAAAAATCGGTTTACAAGGAATTAATCGCATTTGGCGGGGGTTTTTTAAATTTTGTAAATGACTTGTTTACTGTGTTTAGTAACGTTACACCTTGTATAAAACGTACATATGTGTGTTTAGTAAAAATTTTTCATATACATCAAATAAATATTTTTATGAGAGTGTCATATGATTTTCACTATTTTCAACATAATCAACATTGAAGTATGTTATATATTTATCATCATCCATTCAATCAAACTATTTTACTAGTGAAGACATATCATCATATTTATTATAAATCGATCATATTTATATTTGTAAACATACTTACAGTCGCGCCACTCACTTTGTACCCATTCACTACACTTATTCACAGCTAGAGTGATTACAAAAATAGTTGGCCCTTCACGTAGGACATGGCGGGAAAATGTAATTGATTGGGAGGATTTATTTAATATCCAATAACAATGAATACATCTTCCTTAAACCAATTTTAATCTATAAAATAAAAATTATTTACGAAAAGGATGTACCCTGAGTTTTATTGCATTTATAGAAAAACTAAAGTGCGATACTTACCCGCTGCGCTGGGTTTAAAAGTAAATATTGATAAAGATTGCTCTCGCTTATCTCCTTTCTATAACACTCGAAATAATGGCAAGGATTGTTTTACACAGGTAAAATATATGTATGGTTTTCTATTTTTTTAAATGTATAATATTCGTAGTTATTCATTGAGTATATCAGAGAAGATGGTCGTGAAATATTTTATATTAACTATTTTTACAGAAATCTGTAATTAATGGTAATGTCAAATGACTACTTTTACATAAATCTGTAATTTATGGAAATGTCAAATAAAATTACATTTTAATTTTTTTTTTTTTTTTTATTAATATATCTTTATAAATTATATCTTATGTGTTACTCTGAAGTGTAAGCTTTATTGCTGTACAGTTTCATTAAAAACCATTCGCTAGTTTTAGGGTGAAAGCGTAACAAACAAACAAACATGCTTACTTTCGCATTTATAATAAGAAATTAGACATTCATTTCATTATGTTTAGGAAAAGTATGAAATGTTCATGTTTAGTTTTAAATATTTATGATTAGTCTTACATACACCTACGCCAATCTAGTGGGACAAAAACATAATGTTACTGTATTGGAAATAATCAGACAAACATAAATAAGGCATGGTTATTTTAAATAAAATGATGACCCTAGATATTTATTTTGAATTTTGTAATTCAAATGTACTTATTAATCCAACAACTTAACACTAATAAAAATTAATAAGTAAGACCGATGGTTTTGTTTTAGCAATCTCCTTGTAGCATTTAAAAAAAATACAAAAATTAAAATAAAATCAAGTAAAAAAAAGATAAATGAATAATAAATGAACAACATACATTTTATTTGCAAAAAATTAAAGTAAATCCAACACAAAATACTTTCTTATACAATAAAAATAAAAATTCCAAGCGTATTTGTTTGAGAGGCACTACTTGTAATAAGATTATATGTTATAAATGGGGAGTACTTTATAATTTATGATAGGGTGGGCTAAGATTTTATTGCTCCTGACCTTACCTTAAAATACAAATAGACTAGTCTGCTCAGTAAAAGACGAATTTTGGAGGTCCAAGAAAGAAAAAACGGAGTCTATTTACAAGACTATTCACAAGAGTGAATAAAATACGTATATCTGTCTTAGTTAACTCTGTGTGTTAAGGGTTACACAAATATGTTATATGTTAGCAGTCTACTTTAGAATTTCCATCTTTATTTTGTGTGAAAATTTCTTAGAAAATTAATTGAAACAATTATTGCACAAATGTCACCAGTGATGGACAAAACTAATAATCGAAAAATTTGATCTTGATCTTGTGCCGAATCCATTGGGTTTTCAAAAATTCTGACTATTCTGACTTTGTTACATACCATTTTCATGCCATGTCATTTTTTAAGAACTTTGAAGGAATACCAACAAAAAAAAATATCTGCCTCTTCAAAATTTAGAATTTTAATTTAAATTATGAACAACTCGAATATGGTGCACATGTTCTATATTTCAATATTTCATAGTTTTTAAATTTTTTGGAATATACCTAAGTTCAAATAGACTTAAAACGTATTTTTGTCATCTATTGAGCAAAAACAGACTTATGACACTTAAAACTAATGAACATATCTGTCAAAAATTATATTAAAATTAGTTTTAAAATGAAAAACAAAACTTTAATTAATAAATAAAAATAATATAAAAAAGTGAAAACAAACAATGGACTGAGTTAATTGTTGAAATACCATGTATAGACAGTGTTGATTACGTAATTGTTTTTTATGTCAGTAAAAAAAAATCATTCTTCCACACAAAGTAAGAAGAGTATCTTTCTTCTCGTTTCCCCAGCGTACATAGTAATAAAAAACAGATACATTTATACAAAACATGTATACTTAATACAATACAATACATGTATACATACTATATAATGTTTCATACCTATCTTGCGCCCTCACGAGGAAACATTGTCATATCAAACAAAAGTTGTTTATTGTTTTACAAGGAACATTTTTTACTTTTAAACCTAAGCACGCTATAAAAATTTCAGCTTGATGGCTCTTTTCGATTTTCGATCTTGTTGATAGACGGACAGACGGAAAACGGACAAATGGAAAAGAATTCTTTAGATGATTTTATGAACACCTATACCAAAGTTTTGTTAGGGAAAAAATTACGAAAGGTTAAAAACTTAAAGTATACTTTGATACTACATATATACATATACAGCGCGTTCTGTTATTGATAGCAGAAAATGGTACCAGTAAATTAATCTTATCAAGACAAATCTTTACCAAATTTCTATCTGGAGCCTGATTCGGGAGATGGTGGCTATGGGAAAAATTTATGAATTCACAAACCTATCAAACTACCTATCTGACTACCATAAATTACAGATTTCTGTAAAATGGTCAATGTAAAACAATTCATGGCCATCTTTTCTGATATACTCAATGAATTATTACTATATTACATTCAAAAAAATATAAAACCGTACATAAATTTTACTTGTGTAAAACCATTTCTACCATTATTTCGAGTTTTATGGAAAGGACATAAGTGAGAGCAAGGGGAGGTGAAGGCTATACATGACGCGGTGGTCTTTTCCAATCTTTACTTTTAAACGCAGCGAAGCGGCTGGATATTAAGCTAGTCCTTAAATGAAAACAGATTTAAAAATTTTAATTACGTTATAAAAAAAGCAGAATAAACATAGTACAAATAAAAAGAAATATAAAAATATTTAAAACTAACAGCAACAAATTATGTTTACGTATGATAAAAATTATTTGTAACAAGTATTGTTTACGACTTGGTAGCTTTTGAAAACGTTTTCCCATAAATAATAACATATAAAGTATATTATATAATGTAGAAAAATGTGCTTGTAAATAGTATTTTTATTATAAAAAATAAAAGTGGTAGCTAAATGGTTTTCTAACCTAACCAACACCAGCTATCATATTTCAACGGAGAAAATATAAAATAATTTTTCAATGAAAATCACGCAACTTGTTTCAATATATACTACATGTATTGTGTATATACTTCCATCTATATTACTAGGGCGGTTAGTGATTATAATTCTAAAAATTTTCCGCACGGGTTGTGCTAATATACACTTAAAGTTAGGGCTCTATATATGTACTGTAAAAAAAAATTTCTTAATATCAACCGATATGAGGTATTCTCAATCTTGTCGCGATTGATACAACTACCGTACGGGGTTGAGTGGTGAAGTGGCGAAGAATGACACAACCGCATGAGTTGTTTGTATGAAAGTAACATACAATCCAAAGAATTTCAAATATTGCAACTCAGTTGCATTCTGTTGAAATTCAACAGAGTTCTAAACAATATTTTTTTTATTTGGTTCTACCACCAATAAATATTATAACAAAATATTGATCTGTTTGATACAACCGCATCCGCAAGTCGGGATAACTTATATTATGTTTCTATTCTTGGTATAGAAATAAAGTTTATTTTAAAAAAAATTGATTTCTTCAAGACGGGCTTGAACCAGCGACCTATCGATTACTATTGATTTTAATGTCTTAAGTTCATTGTTGTGATTTTAATGTCTTAAGTCCATTGCGATACCAATTGAGCTGCCGATCTATGTATAAAAGTATGTTATATATTATAAAAATTATCAATAAGCTGATTTCAAAGTCTGTAAATTAGTAACAACAAGTTTAGACAACCGCATATTGGCTAGACATGACAGGTATGTGTTCATAACCAAATCCTATATTTAAAGCAAATGCAACGAAATGTTCTGTTCATTCACCGCTCGCTTTATTTACACGGTATATTCCAACTAAATACAATTTTATTTTCCATCAATAAAATGCATGACTTTAAACTAAAATCAATATCTTTTATAGAAGTACTAATTTTGTTTATTTAACTTCAGTGATTTTGTATCATATGAATTCATATTTTAAATTCAATCTCATTCTGTTGTAAATACAAAAAATTTATCTTGTTCCAATCAGTAAGAAATTGTTTGAAGTAATTTTTACTTTATTTCAATATGAATCGGTCAACTTCGGAATAAGGTTGTCATTATTTTATTTTATTTTATTTATTTATTTATTTTTTTTTTTTTGTGAGTAAGATCTATCGCCATTTTTCTCAAAAATTATTTTTAATTAAAGATAAGTTTGCGGTTTTTATGGTAATGTATGTTATTAATTTGAAAAAAATTTCAATAATATTCTATACAAATTCCAACATCAGTGCAAAAGCAATAGCTCCATTTTCTTCGGAAACTCGCTAAAAATAAAGCTCTCAAATCCATTGAAATGTAAGTGTTTGCCTCTTCAGTACTCAAAAATGTTTCTACGAATGGGCTTCTAGGTATTTTTCAAAACATATAAATAAGCCAAAAAAGTAATTGAGGACTATAAAGCTGGGAATATGATAATTTAGCACTTAAATAGTTTTACTAGGATAAAATAAAAATTAATTTTAAATTTTAATATTCATAATAGGGAATATCGGTGATTTTTTTTTTTCGCATTTCTGAACAAAATATGAAAATCCTATCAAAGAGTTGCCAAAAAGTGAAATTAAAATCGTCCAAGATGTACGGATGTTATAAGGATTTTAAACTACTATACTTAATTTATTTTATCCGACATTTAAAAAAAAAAACAAAGTCCATTTTTATATGGTACAGATTAATTTAAGTAGTTCAATCTTTTAGTTCTGAGTTAAAATAACTGATATTTAACTTTTATCAGTTATTTTAACTCAGTTAATTCAACTTTTATTAAAGCAAAAAAAAAAAAACTTCGATAATCCCTATTGGAATAGTTTTAAGTGAAGATAAAAATAACTTAAATTATAATATTAATAATTGTATCATGCAAAACCAACAATTCATAAGAACAGAAATACATACCTGATTTTAAATGGGTTGACTCGACTCCTGTTGAAAAAAAAAACAAAAATTTTACTAAGAATTAGAACTTGTTGTCGATAAAATTTTATGCTTTTTAAATTTTATTCGTATAATTTTTTCAAATTTTACATGTTTCTGCAGAAATTTGCATAACGGACCCTTTCGTTTAAGTATGTGGTCTCACCCCAAGACAGTCACTAAAATAACCTAAACTAACCTTCATATTTTTTAAGATAGGTGCAAAAATATTTTTTCAAGGATAGAAAAACATCTTCTTTGAAAACGTAATTTGAGTGTACAATACATTTGAAAAATGTTCAATTTTTCTGTCACTAACCTCCTAAGTATATGTATGTAATATTGGACAAATGGATGTGATTATTTTTATCCTTTGAATTGTGGGGATAAGCAGTGTCAAATGATACGTTGCAGTGAAAATCATCTGGGATGTCGACTAGTTAATTATAGAATATTTTTATATTTAACACATTGATCGCCACAGTGATTCCACAAACCTCACTAGTGGGACAAATAGTAGTATAAAAATAAATATGAAAAAAAAATCTAATCTCCCCTGATAGTCTAGTCAACAAGTTAAAATTGGTAAAATATTGTAATAGTGGTTGTAAAAATACTTGTGATACCTCGTTGGATTCGGAATAAAGTCTAGAAAAATGTGAAGAAGGCGTTTTTCAGCACATAAACAATAAAAAATGATATTTCGTTTTTCGACAATATTTCATAAAATATTAAGAAATATTTAAGAAATTAGAAAAAATAAAGTGAAAACAAACAATTGAATGAGTAAATTAATGAAAAACAAGATATCGACAGTGTAGATTACGGAACCGTTTGTTTTTGCGTCATGTAGGTAAAGAGAGATAGCCAGCCATACGTATATGTCACACACATGACTGTTATTCTTGAGAAACAATAAATATAAATATATATATATATATATAATGCTAATGTTAGTACGTGAAGACACGGTTTTCCCTATGACCACCCGTTGGGGCGGTAAATACCCCTTGGTCCCCTGGAGAAAGTAAGGAGTTTGGTTGCGGAGGGTGGAGGTGGGTGGCAAAAACGTAAACAAATGTATATCTGTCCTTTTCTTACTTATGTGAACATTCGGAAATTTTCAGAACAAATTTCTGGAATGATCTAGAAAGTTCCAAAAGGTGTATAACGGTAAAAATCGGTTCGAAATTTTCTAGAAAATTTTAGAAAGTTCCAGAAATGATCTAGAAAGTTTGTTTAAACCGACAACTATAATCATGATCAACAATAAATTGACCGCCGAGAGCTGTTAACGCCATCTATCAATGACCAGTTGAACTATCAAGCTAGAACCGGACACGAAATTTCTGGGCCTTCTTACGAAAATAGATCCTTAAAAACTATTTATACCTTCTTTATGTATGTACATCATTTTCGACTTCTACTGTAACCATTTATTTTAAGAACTTCCTAACCACAAGACAAAATTGTTTATTTTTCCCTGATTTTTTTGTATATCTACTCGATGTATTGTCTTGAGGTCATGAGGTTACTTTTTCAAATTGTTTAAAATACTAAAAACAAACCAAAAAACGCATTTAACAAATCTTACGTTCTTGATTTATTTAACATTCCAGATTCTATCTAAACTCATTGTAAAAGATCAATTTTTCCAAAAAAGGACGAGAATATACGAATTTAGAAATTTATTGGTACTTATGGAAATAGTTTTCATTTCAAATTCATGCCATGAAATTGTTGAAGATTTTTCCATTTTCTTGTGTAGTTTTTTACAAAATCGTTCAGATAAAAAAAAATTTGCTTACAATCTCGGCGAAAATGTAAGTAGAAAATGTTAAAAAAAACCAATTCATTTATTCATAGGTATATTATCCTTTCAAAATATTTCAGAAAACCGCTCCTGAAATTTTGTAATCCCATCAATAAGTAATTAATTTTAGTGTGCTGATTGAAAACGAACCTGAATAATTTGTCACAAACTTCCAAATTTGTTCCACCTTAGGTCTGTTAAGGAAACTTTCTCTTTTAAAATTCTTACCCAAAATCTCTCTTCAAAAAGTCTTTAACCATTTATAAAAAGTGCTATTTAGTATCATAGAAATACTTTCCTAAAATTTTATGAATAAATTCGAAATGTAACGACGGTACTTGCGTGTGATTCGAATTGATATCTCGAAATTACGCTTTTCCAGCTCGTAAGAATTTTTGATATTAGTGTGACTGGCCGATTTTGAAAAACCGAAAGGTTATTAATTTGTTATAATAAAGTTAGACAATATCCCTGTAAAAAGCCAGAACATTACACCTTTTTTGTACAGAGGTATATTCAATCCAAAAATGGTGCAAAAATTTCGTACAGAAGGCCAGTAAAAGTGCCATAATTTTTTTTATAAACTTTAAGACAAAGTATATTTAAGTCAAAACAAATGCAAAGCCAGGTCAAACTAAACTTTCTTGTAAAAACTAAAATATCCTAAAAGTCATTATTATATCATTACATGTGATTCACATATAATGTTATAGTTATAACACTTAGAATGGTATAACACGAGCATTCTTTGTGATTTTAATTTATACTAAAACAAGTGAAAAAAAGCAATTGAGTGTGTTAATTGTTCAAATACCATGTATAGACAGTGCTGATTTCTCTATCAGATTACACATATACCTATACATGTCACACATACATAACTGATGATCCCATATTAACTCTTACTGTAAAATTTTCATCTAATGGGTGCCCTCGTGAGTAAACAGTGATGTTTACAAAAAAAATGTTTCAAACAAAAGTTGTTTATTTTTTGATAAGGAACATTTTTTACATTTAAACTTCAATATTTTTAAGCGTTACAGACTTGGGACTAAACTTAATATACCATGTATATTTCATATATACAAGGTATAAAATTGTTTTTTTCTTCGCAATTCTAAATAAGAAATCCACCTAAATATATTCCATTTTTAGCATTCGTACAATACGCAAAAATAAAAATGCGAAATTTTGTTTCATTAAAAATCGTGCACTAAACGGGCTCTTTCGAGCTCTTGGACGAAATTTAGGGCTTTCTAAAGAAGAGTATAATAGTTTTCATGAAAGGGGCCACACGTGTTAAAGCAAAGAATTTCCAATTGCCACGACAACATTTCCTCTTCAAGCGAGCTTATTTACCAAGAAAATATGCCCAGATGAAGCATTAAAAGGCCAAAAGTAATTATGTTACATGCCTGCATAAATTGTGTATTTTTCACTAACCAAAAGTTTCATAATCTGCTTTAATAAATCCTAAAAATAAAAGTTACTATATTTCTATCCGCTTAAGCCTGTTAATAAATTACCCTTTTTGTAGATTAATAATTTTATAAAAAACGACCAGTTTAAAAGTCGGAACTACTCTAATACAATTTAAAACAATCACAAAATGAAGTTTCAACTTAAAAACTTCTTACAATTCTTTTTTCTTCTTTTTTTTTTATTAAAATTTTATTTTTCCAACATTCCACAAAAAAGTGGATAAAAAAAAATAAAACAAGTCATAAATTTTCTAAATAACAACTTGTTAAACGGAATGTTAAAAAGTATATAAAAATGGGGACATACCTTACTTTGCTTACAGTTACAAGCACACAAGCATACAGTTTAGAAGCATAACGCGAGCTGTTGTATTAAAATAAGTGTAAAATCATTTGTCTTATAAATTGTATATGATTCTCATTAAATAAACTTCTTAAGTATGTTCCTTGTTCGGCAAAAGTGCAAAACTTTAGTATACATACGTATAGATGTACAATCATAGCCGATAAAACAGAACCTCACTTTTTATACCATGCATATATGTAATATGCAAGGTATACTAAGTTTAGTCCCAAGTTTGTAACGCTTAAAAATAATGATGCTAGGAAAAAAATTTTGGTATAGGTGTTTATAAAGTCATCTAATTAGTCCATTTCTGGTTGTCCGTCCATCCGTCCGTCTGTGGACACGATAACTCAAAAACAGCATACTCAGGACGTAAAAAGTGAGGTCGAGTTCGTAAATGAGCAACATAAGTCAATTGGGTTTTGACCTATGGGTCCGTAGGACCCATCTTGTAAACCGTTAGAAATAGAACAAAAGTTTAAATATAAAAAATGATCCTTATCAAAAAATAAACAAAATTTAACGCGCAAATTAGGCCTGAATTGTATAGTATGTATTATGTAAATTGTATAAGTATGTGCAATGTGATGCGTTGAGTAATCAACACTATGCATGATATTTAAACAATTAACCCAGTCAATTGTTTGTTTTTTCACTTGTTTTAAGGTAATTTTATACTTATTGTTAGTGATAAAAAAGCTATTATTAATTTGTATTGATTTAACAGTGATTACCATATTTATTTTAAAATTAAAAACATTTATGTAGATTTTAATTAACAAGTGAAATTTACAAAATTTAAAAAACCCCCGACAAATGCGATTTATTCCTTGTAAGCCAATTTTTGGAGACTTAGCTTTAAAATTTTCGCAATCCAGTTGGTTTGAGCGTTTAGAGTCTACGATGCCACTGAGAAACACACAGACGTACAGATAAACACTCCTTCATCAATCAATATCAAAATGATGGTCAAGGACATCAGATGAGATGAAAAGGATATTTAGAGAGCTATCATTTTTTGGGACTAATTTTTGGAAATATTTTAATTGAAATTGAAATATTTGAGTAGTCTTTGTTCTTTTGAATTATGGTTTTGAATTACTTAATTATTTTACTATTTCACATATTTTCACTTTTCGAAATGAATTGAGCCAGGTTTATTTGACCATTCATTTCCATAGTAATTATTTATATGTTCAAATTATATGTGATGCCTTTTCCAAACTAAATCGATTTTGAAGATTATCGACCATTTTTAGTTTTTTCAGAAACGGAACTCTAAGCTTGCATTTGAAACTAGCTTAGAAGACTCTCCGTAAAATTACCTTTCAAAGAAAAAAAAATCGTTTCATCCGTTTAGGCGCTACGATGCCACAGACAGACGCACACACACATAGCGGTCAAACTTATTACACCCGTTCTTTTTAGTTCGGAGGCTAAAAACAATTGAAAAAAATACACATTTACCGAAGTCGAACCCGTGGCTCTCGGATTCATGCAAAGTGCGTTAAACAACTGGCGAAAATTGTCGACAATTAGCGAAAATAGTCGAAATCGAGAATTTTATATATATGCATGGTATAAAAACTTAAAAATTGATAGAACTATGGGCATTTGAATAGCCTTTATTATAAGAAAAAATGTCGTGGCCATCAATTGTGCTGTGGCCATTTTAAAAACAGTTGCATCAAAAAAGCTGTCTTTTTCGAAATTTCTTACTTTTAAACACGTTTAATATAAATTTGTTTGAAGTAACAATAGCGAAAAAAATCGGATAACTAAAAATTAATCAAATTGGCCGATTTTTATTTATTTACATTCTCGAATTTCTTCATTAGCACCTTATAGAATAAACATTAAGAAATATTATGTTTATAACTACTTATTTTTATGATGCAACCAAAAAAACATTTGTTTTAAAGTATGTACTTTTTATATGAACCAAAGTTTTTCATGATATGTCCATCGAAGAGACATTTAAACAAATAGAAGGTAACGTTAAAATTACACAGTAGCCCGGAATCGAACCCAGATCCTTTAGATATCCAATTTAGGACGTTGCCACTCCTCATTGTAAATACTATTTTGTTCATGTTCAAAACTACATCATCGACAAAATGTTGTAGTTAAAAATATTGCTGTAAACTCAAAAATCGACAAAGTTGAGTCATCGTTTTTGGCAAATTTTAAGTAACTTCTTTTCTTCCCTTTCAAATTCTAAGTGGACCTAATTTCAACATATTGTGTAAAATTTAGTTATTTCATTTTTTTCTTAAATTGATTGTACACACGTTATGTATTCAACGTATCGTAGAGGCAACAGCAGCAAATGTAAGTGTTTGCACCTCTTCAGAAGCTATATGGCTTGTTTTTTTCTTATTTAATATATACACGCGTCGTTGCTCGTTCAAATGACATTAACGGAAGTTGAATATCTTTTCACCGATTCATTGTATGGTGGTTACAATATGTCGCACTGAAAAGTGCCATCCTATATTTTACTTATTTTGACAATCAATTAGCTAACAAATAGCATCTTTTTTATCTCTTTCATATCAAAACAAAGCAGATAGTTGTAACGCTGGAGAGGGTCAGAATTTTGTTTTTGCTCATCCCAAATTGATATATACTTTAAGAAACTGAAATCTAGTGTCCTCCTCTGACAAAAATTGCAAAAATCCTTCCCTGTGTAATTTATTTTGAGGATATATTCAGACAATCGACAGGATCACGCGACAGGGACAATTTTAAATTCAAGTCTGTCGAGTAGTACTTCTACAGCTCTTGCATTTACCTAGATTTAAGATTTATCCAAACATTCATGCACATTTGCTACCTTTACGGAGTTTTGAGACCACTTAGAGTCCAGAATTAGAATTAGTCAAAATCGCACAATAGCGATTCCACTGACATATTGGCTGCTTTCATAAACAAAGTTAACATTAGCAATCAGAGCAAATGTAATATTTTTTAACTGCATAAGTACTAGGAGGATGCCCCAAACTTAGATGAAGAATATTAATGCACACAAGTGAAATTTTGAAATCCTTCGACAAAACAGGAAATCGTTGTAACTATAATAATTTTTAAATTTTAATTAATAAAAATTTTAGAAAACATTTTAGTTGCCACTTTTTAGGAACAAATCTTTCATAAAAATTTTCAACGCTTTATCCCAATATGGGCGAGCTGTGGGAATGAGTAGGGTGCTTAAAACTTCGAAAAATACGGTTTTTTAGCTGTAAATCTCTCAAAAACTAAACCGTTTTTCTTGAAACATAACCAAAAAATCTATTGGGTCAAGTCACCATTAATAGGAAAAAAAACCAAAGTCAATACATTCATTTAGGAGCTACGATGACTTACAACTCTTCTCTTTTTGGATCGGGAGTTAAAAAAGAACGAGATCCTTTTTATTAGCCATTTGGTATCACACATGTATAAAAAATAGTATATATTGAGGTTGATGTAATTATTTGCAAGGGAAAATCTGGGTCAAAATTATATGTGAATAGCGTCTTTTTTGTCCAACATACAATATACTCATTCACTGAAAAGTTTTTGCTAAAATGTTAAGTTTTCCAATTTGTTTTTACTTCTTTTGGTGAGTGTGAATTAAGATGAGTTATATTATTTAATAAAGAAAGACCAATTTATGTACAATGGCAATTGAATAATTTTTATGGATATAAACAGACGATCAAAGTCAGTTAACCTGTTAGTACTCCCGTCAACCGTTCTTTAGACCCGTGATGAGAGATTTTATCACGCTTTCTGCACATGCGTTAAATATTGTTTTATTTATTGAGTACGAATTTGAATAAATGAATAGTTTAAGAACATAAATCATAATAATCATATTCATTAATTAAAGTGTAAATATTTGAATTAATTCTTTGTAAATTGAAAATGACAATTTTATATAGAATGCTTTCGATAAAATCGAGATATAAATGAATCATAAAAAAAGTTACTTAGAACTAAGCCATCTTAATTTATTATCACAACTGATATCACTAAAATTATTATTACACAATTAAATATTATGATATTGCAATATTTTTTATAAATAAATTTCAACGATTTGTACCGTACAGAGCCGAATAGCCGTAAACTAACGAAAAAACACGAACAGGCCCGAAAATTTCGTAAGGTAATACTTTCTTGCTTACATCTTTAGTCTCGTAATGAGAGAAATTCACACAATTTCTGAAATTCTATGAAGATAGAAAATGTTGCGACCACACATACCATTGGAAATGTTATTTATGTTTTAAATTGAGCGTGAGCAAAATGTTCATAGAGTTCTGCGATACACACTTTTTATACTCTGTATATATGTAATATACATCAAGGTATACTAAGTTTAGTCCCAAGTTTGTAACGCTTAAAAATATTGATGCTACTAACAAAATTTGAGTGTAGGTGTTAAATAAAATCACCTAAAGAGTCCATTTAAAGTTTTCTGTCTATCTGTCTGCCCGTCTGCCCGTTTGAAAGTTAGGCTATATTCGTAAATGAGCAACATAGGTCAATTGTGTCATGGGTCCGTACAATCCATTTTGTAAACTGTTAGCGATAGAACAAACAAAAATATTCCTTATAAAAACCTTTGTTTCAAACATTTTTTATAAACGTCATTGTTCAGTGTTTAAACGTCAGGGAGTAGAGAATTTACTGGTAACTTCAAATAGTAGTCTTGTAAAGTATTCTCTAAAAACGAAAAAAAAAGTCTAGAAAACTTTACCGACAAAAAGCGAACATAATTGCATCGGTTTTTTAAATTCTTCTAATTTATAAAAATAATAAAGCAAGCACTGATATTCAACACGTTCTATACAGGGAATTTTAACAATTAACTCAGTCAATTGTTTGTCTTCACTTGTTGTAAATCTATATACCTTTTCAGTTACATAAAAAACCTTAAAATACCAAACTTTTTTAATTTTGAGCCTTAATAACTTTTTTGAACATTATTAACTCCTATAGCGACGACATATCTTATGAACTAGTCAGAAATGTAGGGACCTGAGGGATATGCCGTTATTACTAATGACTGTATTATTTTCCGCAAGTGTGTCAAAATACAATAAATTATATCGCGTTCAAGGTCAGAATTTTGTACAGTTTTTTTTTTTTTTTTTTTTTTTTTTTTAATAAATAATTATCCAGGAAGGAAATGTTCTTTTTTAATATAGTTTCCTTTTCCGTTGTTTATTTATATTTCAATTTTTCTTGTATTTTTATTTGATAATTGTGTAACAAAATTTACTTCTTTAACCTCTTGCGAAACACTATTTTAAGGGAATATATTTTAAGCACCTTTATGGTGAAAATAAAATTGTCGAGAAGCAGGTCACATTTCGCCTCATTAAATGTTTCTTGTTGTTAAATATTTCTAAATATTTACTCAATTCTCACACAAATTTTCGATCTTCTAACTCCATTTAAAAAGATCATAGAGCCGAGAATTAAAAACCACAAAATTTTAAAAATAGGTTTTTTTTGTAATAACAGAGAATATCAATAATTTTTTTTTCGCATTTACAAACAAAATATGAGAATACCGAAAAATGAAGAAAAAAAGGGCAATTAAAATTAAAATCATCCAAGAAATAATGGTAATAGACGCATTTTAAACTAGACAAATTAGAAAGATATCAGACAGAAAGTCCGAACATAATACTGCGTACACCATAAGAACTCCATCCTAAATTCTTGTTTGAAAGAGATACAAACAAATTTTTTATGAAATTTATTTGGGACTATTCAGATTAATACAGTTTAAGAGAGTACATTAATTAAGGTCTTTCCAATCATTGTCGTGCTTGAAACATGACATTTATCTCAAGAACGAGATTCAATTCAAGCAAAGTATATACATTTCAGCTTAACTAACGATGGTTCCAACACTCAAAAATATTTATTCCTAAAGCTAAGGTCAAAAAACCCTAAAATCCCTCTAAAAAATAAATAAAACGCTGTGATATTTTTAATACTCTTTATTTCTAAATTATTTAGTACAGCAAATATAACTTCATTATCTTCCGGGATTCAGATTTTTTTGACATTGAACATAACATTTAAGTGGATGTATTTAAAGTTGAAGCTTTAAATACAACTTAACATTTTAGTGGATGTATTTAAAGTTGTGCAAGGTCTTCCATTTAGATTTAAGGTAGTATGGGTAAAATATAAAAATAAACTTAGAACAGTTAGCCTTTTATTATATTAAAGATAAGCATCTAAATATAATGTTTTATTCAAGTTTGAGGATGCCTTATCGACTTTTTTAATGAAATATTGGAAATTTGTACATTGACTCGATGGGATCCCGTGCGTTATTCTTTATACACATTGTAATTTCCTTTTGTTTCATTATGAATATGATAACTTTAAAAACAATTGACGTCGGTTGACAAATTTAATTAATATGTCACAAAAATTTATTTTTATAAAATAGACAATCGACTCCGAAAATTTTAAAGAACCATAGCTCGGCGCTTTTAACCGTTGTAACATTGCCAAATCTATTATTTTCGTTATGATACAGAAGATTTCTACAGTATATTATGTCGATAATATAGGAATTATACTACCTTAATATTAATCGAACCATCATCATGGAACAGTTCAATAGATAATTCATTCCGCAAATCATTTTTGACGATATTATAGGTGCAAAATATGCGTAAGACGTTTGCATTTGAAATCCGAACCGTAAAAAATATTAGTCCGAATTTTGAGACATTTTCAAAATGTTTACAGCCTCCAATAAATATGATTGGCTAGTTTCAATTGTTCCAGAGCATATACTTTTATATCTTAATGTTTCTCATTAAAAAAAATAATAATAATTTTGAAGAGTCATAATACCCCTAAAGAATCCTATCCCACTTATTTACCTCCTAAATCTGGGGGGAACAACTCCCTTAATCTGGAGGGGAAAGTGAGGAAACCTGATGACTAATAGAAGTAATTATCAAAATCAACTACAAAATATATAGCGATAAAAAAATTTTTGGTGTTAACTAGTGATATAAGTGTCCATTTTAGATGAGAACAAGTGAAAACTAACAATTGACTGAGTTCATTATTGAAATACCATGTATTGACAGTGTTGATGATGCAATCATTTGCTTTTTGACGACACGTAAGTAAAGAAAAATATCCACTTTTAGATAACCACACCCTCATTTTTACAAAAAAATGTTTCAAACAAAAGTTGTTTATTTTGTTATAAGGAACATTTTTTACATTTAAACTTTGTTCTATTTCTAACGGTTTACAAGATGAGTCCTACAGAGCACCCTGTAAAATTTTCAACTTGATGACGGACAGACGACAGACAGATGATAAACAACGGGAAATGGACTAATAAGTGATTTTATGAACATCAATACCAAAATTTTATTCGTGGCATCAATATTTTTAAGCGTTACAAACTTGGGACTAAACTTAGTATTCCTTGGTATATTTCATATACATGGTATAAAAAACTGTTTTATTGATGGATAAATAATATTTTTTTCAATTTAAATTCTACGATTACACTTGATAATTCTCGCCCTAGTGCTTATTTTTTTTACAAAAAAAATACATAAAATATTTTGATGTTTACATAAGTAATGTTAAAGAATAAACGAAATGTATGATGATATGCTCACGTCCCGTCAAAATGTAATAAGATAGCAGTGGCGGATTTACCAGCAGGCTGAGTAGGCTGGAGCCTAGGGCGGCAAATTTTAAGGAGCGGCAAATTTAGTTCATAAATTTTTTATTTCGATTGACAAAATTTAGAAAAAATTATAATACACACACAAAATACGAATTTCAAAAATTATAGAGGAATTAAAATATTCAACAAAAACCGAAATATAGTCCTATATACAGTGCTAAATAATAAATATCTCAAAATCTCTGCATAAACAATTTAGTAGCAACTGCGGCTGCTGAATCGTCTACCGAAGCGTAGTGATTACTTCAGGGTTAACACATTTCTCGTTGTCATAGACAGACTCATATCCGAGTTAGCAAAACGACAAGAGGCTTATCACGGATTTAACGAGAAATTTTCATTTCTTACCAAAATAAGTGAGTTGTTACCATCAGTTCTGACGGAAAAAGCCAGTTTTTTAGAAAAAATGTATCCTAATGATTTAGAAACAGACTTAGTTCAGGAATGCGTACACTTTCAAAGCTACCTTTCATCTGAAAGAATTTCAATAAAACCAATTTCTGGATCATTAAAAAGTCTGTCTTTATTCCTGCGAGATCAGAATCTAGGAAGCATTTATCCAAACTTGGATATAGTACTTCGTATGGCTCTTTGTACACCAGCGACAAATTGTTCAGGTGAAAGAAGCTTCTGTTGCTTGAAGAGAGTAAAGAACTACCTCCGATCGACTTTAAGTCAAGAAAAGCTAAACGCTTTAGCTCTCTTGTGCATAGAGTCAGAGCTAATAAACAAGATTTCGTACGACGATATAATAAATGATTTTGCGAATTCAAAGTGTCGCAAAATAGTATTGTAATGCTTTTATAATTTGACTTGAATTATAATACTAACAAATAATTAAGAAAGGATATATTTATTGTGTTGTTTTGTAACTGTAAGTGTAATAATAAATATTTATCAACGTTCGCCAAATCTAGATTTTTTGTGTAAGCTTTATTCCTATTACATAAGTATTGTATAGTTTTAACACATACCTTAACTTACTTTAAAATTGGTACATGTTTGAGATATTTTTTGCATAAAATATTGTTTTTTGATAATTCTTTGCTGTAAAAATAATCAAGGATCTAACACGGTACCGTAGTTCTCGATGATACTAACCATACGGGAAAAGTTGATGTAATGAGGATAATGGAGCACAAATCATAAAGTTGCAATTTTATTGATAGATAATTGATATGATTGTGAACTAAGATATCAAAATTTAGAGGCGGCAAAAATTGAATAGCCTACGGGCGGCAAATCTCTAAATCCGCCACTGTAAGATAGATGGGCCATACTTTGTTTTTATATTGTGACAAACGCAGACGAAAAAAAAATACCGATTACTTTATTTGCGTGTGCTAATTCGTCGATGTCATTTTTTATTGTTATGAATATTTTAAATTTCATCGACGAAATATATCCGTTTGTCAAATATTTACAATTGAATTTACTATCTGTTCTATTAAATCGCTTGAAATATAACTAACGATAAACTTTATTCGCTTCACCCCATCATCACTGATACCGTCTTTATATTATATTAATTCAAGAACCATTAATTATTTAAAATTGTTGCTATAAATATGATTCGATCACTTGATAAATTAATGTAGAATGAATTTAAGTTATATTGGCTGTCCACGATGGACTCACTCAGGCTATAGTGTCCCTTGTGATACCATATATGTGTTTTACCACCTTTCCGCTGATAGTTTCATATAACAGCTCCTTAATTTCAGAGGCTAAGTGCATCTCCTTCCAGCATATACAATGCACTACACCAGCCCATCACAACTATTACTTAAAATAATTTTGTTGCGATGGCGGGAATCGAACCCGCTATCCTAAGCATAGCATGGACGGAATTGGTTACGCCTTAACCAACTGAGCTAATAGGGCGACATGAATTTAAATAACTGTTGTCAAATTTAACGAATTTCCGAAATGGAGCTATTGCTTTGGTAATAAAATTTAGTATAAACAAAAGATTTGATATTTGAACATTCATGTTCGTTAATGAGAAAAAGCGATAGGTAAACAATTGGTAGGGTAGGTTGCGCCAAATATAAATTTTAAACACTACCAAAATAAATTTTTTTTTTTTTAGTTTTAAGCAAAAAAGTGTTCTAGTGATAAAATTCTTTAAAAATTAAAAATACAATATTTTAATTTAGGGAATGTGTTGTTTTTTCATTCTCTGAGTTAATTCGTTTAACTAACGTAGCTCCTGCGCTACGAATTTTTTATGTTTTACGGACGAAATGTAACTAAAACAAGTGAAAACAAATAATTGACTGAGTAAATGGTTTAAATATCATATATAGACAGTGTTAATTAAACAATAGTTTGTGATTTAACGTTATGTAAGTAAAGAAAGCCACTCGTACACATAAAGTTATTAGAGTATCTTTCTTCTCACTTCCTCAGTTGATATAATAAATGCTATAAACAAACAAACACATACATAAAATTTTTAACATATAAAAAAATATACACAATACCAGAATGTCCCAACTTAATTTACAAACTCACGGGTAAACAGTTATGTTTACAAAAAATTTTTTTTTATTTAAACTTGTGTTCTAACTCTAACGGTTTTTAAGATGAGTCCTCCCGAATCAAGACCCAACTGACCTATGTTCCTCATTTTAGAACTTTACCTTAGTTTTTACTAGTAATAAGCACATTAAAAAAAATTCAGCTAGATATCTCCTTTCCCCTTTTAGTTATCGTGTTGACAGACGGACAGACATACCGACAGATAACCGGAAATGAACTCTTTGGGTGATTTTAGGAGTTCTATTTTTAAGCAAAAACTTGGTACTAAATACAATATATTTCTTGATACATTTCATACTAGAGTGATACCCACCCGCTTCCCTGGGTTTAAAAGTAAAGATTGATAAAGATTGCTCTGGCTTATCCCTTTTCTATAACACTCGAAATAATGGCAAGGATTGTTTTACACAGGTAAAATATATGTATGGTTTTCTATTTTTTGTAAATGTATTATAGTCGTAATTATTCATTGAGTATATCAGAAAAGATGGCCGTGAAATATTTTATATTGACTATTTTTACAAAAATCTGTAATTTATGGTAATGTCAAATTAAATTAATTTTTTTTTTATTAATATATCTTTATAAATTATATCTCATGTGTTATTCTGAAGTATGAGCTATATTGCTGTACAGTTTCATTAAAAACCATTCGCTAGTTTTACCGTGAAAACGTAACAAACAAACAAACAAACAAACAAACATGCTTACTTTCGCATTTATAATATATAGAGATTGGGTTTTCATTTAGTATCTGCATACAACTTCTTTTTTTTTTTTAAATTCGCAAAATATTTGAATTCGAATATTTGTCACATCACTAATGTGCACACACCTATAATACACAGTTACACGCCTGTTGCCACAAATATTGTACGTATATAGGCAGCATGTTTTTATAAACATAAATACCTATAATGGACATTTTATCTTAAATCTAATAAATTTTAAATTTAATAAAGTGATTTCATGGTACTCAGATTAAAATAAATCCAATATTATTTACCTACAAAAATTGTTTCCCACACCCAAAGAGCATTTGAAATATTTAAAATCAATTAGTTTTTATAAACATTTTTGGAAAATATTAATCCGAAAGACCAATAGTTCTAACACAATGTTGATTATTTGTAAAAGCTCAAATAAATCTATTAGTGATGGCACGAATGTTTTGTTTTGTACATTCGAGAATGCGAATGTTAACTTTCAAATGAAGCGCTCGGAAATTCTTATGTAATAACTTCATACATATAATACAGTGAATAATCCGAAAAAAGAGTCAGTAGAAGAAAAATTTGGAAGCAGAATCGATTTTAATGAAATTTGTTGTAACGTGTTTATTGGACCCCAAGGAGTATTTAGCCAACTTAACCTAATCTCAGAGAGGAATAGGGCCCCAGCGGGGGGATATGTAGCCCAAAATTTTTTGGAATGCTTTTTTTGGCTTAATTATCATCTAGTAACTTTTTTTTGTCGTTCAGTACGAATCTGATGTTACGTTACACGAATTCTGTCACATATTCCAAAAACCGTGCCATTTTTTATCGGAAATCCACTCTTTGGCAAACATAGTAACTATCCAAACTGTGTTCTAAGGCGTATTTTTGGTCGCTTAATTCGAATCCGATGTCAAGTAACACGAATTCTATCACACCTTCTTAAAATCGTGCCATTTTGGTCGAGAATTTCACTTTTTGGCACAAAAACTGCACAAAATAATCCACGCCAAATATTATTTTGGCACACAAAAAAATGTTTAAAATTTTCGTTCGAAATCCTAAATTTTTTATTTACACAACTAAATCAAAAATAAGTAGCCTAGAGACTCTGTTCAACAAAATATATTTAATTTTTAGCTACTGGCAAAAATGGCATGATTTTTGGAATACGTGATAGAATTTTTGTAACCCGACCGAATTCAGCGCCCAAAAATACCTACTATATGACAATTTTAGCCAAAATAATAATTTCTAAGTAATTTTGAGCTACATATGCTCTCGCTGGGGCTCTGTGCCTTCCTATGACAAGGTTAAGTTGGCTAAATGTTACCCGGGGTCTTATAAACACGTTACAAAAAGTTTCATTTAATTCAGTGTTGTTTTTTTTCCATGCATCCCCGCTTATTAACTGTACTATAATTCTTCATTAGCTTAAAAGAATTCCATCGTATAAAACCATTAAAAACAAACCGTATGAGTCCAGTAAAAGCAAAATTCAATTTTTTTTATTTTTAATTTGAGGTTAGTTTGCTATATGTAATAATTGCATTTGCCCAACAGTGTTTGACTGTGATATTAAAAAATGATATAAAAAAAAGTTTGGGGCTATTTTGCAATTAATGATACAAAATGATGAATATTCAAAAATTCGATTAGTTTTTTGCGGATGAGAAGGCGAGTGTTAAAAAATATGCGAATTTTCGCGAATACGAATATTCGGCACAGCACTAATTTGTTAATGTTCAAATATATGTCTATAGCTGGTATACAGTTAATATCATTGAATAGTATACAATGAACAAATAATACGTGGTGTATATGTATCCCTAATATTGTAATTTCCATCAGATAGTAAACTGACTAGTAAAATTATATATGGTAAAAGTTCAGTTTTAGCACTTTTTCTTATAAAACATCCTAGAACATCAGGAAAAAAACCATTTTCAAGCATTTTTTACGTAGATTACGAATCCGTATGCGACGATACCGAAAAACTTACAGTTTTTCTTTAATTCAGGAAAATATACTCAATTTTCTTGGTTAATATTTTCAAGCCTAAAAATGAATAACTGTATTCATAAATTAATTAAAAATAGGTCGTTATTTACTTTATTTATTATTAAATATGTTAAATTTATACAAAAATTATAAAAATATATTTAATAAAATAATATTTTTAAATATTTAAGTATTGAGTTTCAAAATGAATATGGCGTCAACATGTGACATTTATCTTGTTTGTGTAAACATGCAAAAATAGGGTTGACGACAAAATTAATGGATAGTATGAAAGCCTAAAAACAACTATTAACCTACGATACTCATGCTAACTCGATACCGTTAAAAGTATGATTGACATCAAATCAAAGAGTGAACGCAAGGGCCAAAAACCCGCAGACCTGTCCTAACTCGATCCCATTAAAGGCATGGCCAACCTGTTGATCACAGGGTGAATTCAATCACAGAGTGAACGCAAGGGCCAAAAACTCGCAGACCCGTCCTAACTCGACCCCATTAAAGGCATGGCCAACCTGTTGATCACAGGGTGAATTCAATCACAGAGTGAACGCAAGGGCCAAAAAACCCGCTCGCAAGATTTTTGGCCTTTGCGTTCACCATATGATTGAATTCACCCTGCGATCTACGGGTTGGCCATGCCTTTAATGGGGTCGAGTAAGGACGGGTCTGCGGGTTTTTGGCCCTTGCGTTCATTCTGTGATTGAATTCACCCTGCGATCTACGGGTTGGCCATGCCTTTAATGGGGTCGAGTTAGGACGGGTCTGCGAGTTTTTGGCCCTTGCGTTCACTCTGTGATTTGATGTCAATCGTACTTTTAACGGGATCGAGTTAGCATGAGTATCGTAGATTAATAGTTGTTTTTATGCTTTCATACTATCCATCAATTGTGTCGTCAACCTTATTTTATAAATGCATACATACACAAACAAGGTAGATGTCACTTGTTGACGCCATATTTGTTTTGATACCTACTCAATACTTAAATATTTAAAAAAATTATTTTATTGAATATATTTTTATAATTTTTGTATAATTTTAACATATTTAATAATAAATAAGGTAAATAAAATATCATAAAAACATGTTTAATTAACTTAACACATATATTCCATTTTAGGCTTATAATATAACTTGTATTAACCAAGAAAATTCATATTTTCAAAAAGCATATTTTCCTGAATTAAAGAATTTTTCGGTATCGTCGCATATAGATTCGTAATCTACGTAAAAAATGCTTGAAAATGGTTTTTTTCCTGATGTTCTAGGATGTTTTATAAGAAAAAGTGCTAAAACTGAACTATTACCTTATATATTTGACTGACAAAAAAGGGGTCAAAAACCACCTCAAGCCGTGCTAGCTTGACCCAAACCAACTAAACATAAGGCAGTGAGTTAATTTTCATAAATAGGTGCTAATTAAGCGGTAGTTGGTGTGGCTTTTTGTAAACAATATAAACAATTGCAATATTACGGCATATACTAACAAAAATAGATTTTAAGTAGCAAATAAAGGATATTTCATTAAGAGTGTAACTTTTTAAAATTTAAATGAAAATCAACAATTATGAAAGTAAATAGTTTTTTTAAAGAAGTCGTAGTTGAAATTATCAAGACATTTTGTTGACAACAAAGCTTAAAATGTTTAAACTTTAAAATAAAGCACAATTTACTAATCAGAGGTTAGGTTAGGTTATATAGGCTGTCCACGAAGGAGACACTTAGAGCCCATTGTGATACCATTTATGTGTTTTACCTCATTGCCGCTGATAATTTCAGTTATCAGCTCCTCAATTTCAGAGGCTGAGTGCATCTCCTTCATGCATATACCATGCACTACAACAGCAATTACAACTATTAATTAAATTAATTTTGTTGCGACGGCGTTAAAATTGAAGTCTTTTTTTTGAAATATGGTGCGGTAACTTTTTATAGGCAATTTAATTTTTTATAACGCTATCAATCATGCTAGACAATTATTTTTTTTTAAATTGTGAAATCGGATGATATTATTCTCAAAAATTAGCCTTTTGAAAATTATTCAATAATTTCGAGACAAAAGTTAAAAATAAAATACCAACAAGTGAAAACAAACAATCGACTGAGTTAATTGTTGAAATACCGTGTATAGACAGTGTTGATATATTACGCATTCCTTTGTTTTTTTACATCATGTAAGTAGTAATACTAAAACTGTAGAGGGGCATCGCAAGTAAGTCTATGCCCGTCATCTAAGTAAGAAAGATAAATAAATACATATATAATAGATGTAACGTATAAATTTAAAATATAAACAATAGGTACCTGTATATACATACTAGATAATGTTTTTAAGCAAATTTGTAACGAAAATAGTTTTAGTGATGCTTACGAAAAACTGTTTCAAACAAGAGATGTTGATTTTTTTATAAAGAACATTTTTTACGTTTAAGATTTTGTTCTATCCCTAACGGTTTAAAATATGGGTTCTACGACCCAAGACCTTGACCTATGTTGCTCATTTACGAACTACACCTCGTATTTTTCGTCCTAAGCACGCTATAAAAGCAGGGTGATATCTCTCATAAAAGCGTTTCAGCTTGATATCTCTTTTTTTATAAGTTATCGTGATCAAAGACGAACCGACAGACAACCGAAAGTGGACTAATTAGGTGATTCTATGAACATCTATACCAAAATTTTGTTCATAGCATTAATATTTTTAAGCGTTACAAACTTGGGACTAAACTAAATATACTATGATATATTTCATATATACATGGTATAAAAAGTTTGATATTAATTTTTGTTTTCGAGATATTAATTTCTATGTAAATTTGTCAAAATTTGGAACGTAGGCATAATAATCTCGTGTTTTTAACTATTAAAATTTCTGAAACTTTGGGAATTTATTTTTATATCACTCATTAAATTCTGTCAAAAAAAATATAACCATAGTTTCAGCATGGGTACTGCAAATACCATGCTGGAATAATATGATTCTGAACTTGTGATACATGGGAATTCTGTACGATACAGTCAAATACCCGCTTGAAATGTTTTTGAATAAAATTATCAGCAAAGAGATTTACAATGATTTTTTTTTATATACGCAGATAATAGACACACACACAGGCCTTTTTTAAATTAAAAAAGTAATTAAATTTTAGTTTAATTATTAAGTAATTTAAAAATATATAAATGAACAACAGTGAAGTGTTTTTGTTTTGTATTTTTGAATACCGCAATATGAATTCTAAACAAAATGGAAATTGTAATTTGAATTACTCGTGTTACATGCGTAATAATTACTAATCAAATTCATTGCCACAGTTAATTCATTCACTCAGTTCAAATACAAATGTCCTATAGAAATTTGTTTACCATGTATATGAAACAAGAGTGATACCCACCCGCTTCGGGTTTAAGATTGATAAAGATTGCTCTCGCTTATCATCTTTCTCTAAAACTCGAAATAATGGTAAGGATTGTTTTAAAAAGGTAAAATATATGTATGGTTGTCTATTTTTTTAAATGTTTAATTGTCGTAATTATTCATTGAGTATATTAGAAAAGATGGCCATGAAATAATTTATATTGACTATTTTTACAGAAATCTGTAATTTATGGTAATGTCAAATTAAATTAATTTTAATTTTTTTTTTATTAATATATTTTTATAAATTATATCTCATGTGTTATTCTGAAGTATGAGCTATATTGTTGTACAGTTTCATTAAAAACAATTGTCTAGTTTAAGCGTGAAAGCGTAACAAACAAACAAATAAACATGCTTACTTTCGCATTTATAATATATAGAGATAGAGATATACCATGGTATACTTAGTTTAGTCCCAAGTTTGTAACGCTTAAAAATATTGATGAGACAGAACAAAAGTTTAAATGTTTCTTATAAAAAAATAAACAACTTTTGTCTGAAACATTTTTTTATAAACATCATTGTTTATCCTTGAAAGCGCAAATTGTATAGTATGTATTATATGGGAATATCAGCTATATATGTGTGACATGTATACATGTATAATGTGACAGAGTAATCAACATTGTCTATACATGGTATTTCAACAATTAACTCAGTCAATTGTTTGTTTTAACTTGTTTTTGTTATTTTTATTATAAATACCTTTTTGATAAAGCACCCCATAAGCAAGCGGCAAACCCCTTGAAAAACTAAATTGACTGACCAATATCTGATAAACTGACTAAAAATGTGAATGCTACTAAACATGTTTGTACTTTTCGTAAACCTAGGACCAAAAGGAGTAAATTGGTAAGAAAAACAAATTTTTACAAGTGGGCTATTAATTGTTATAAACAAATTAATTTGTTAACTAATTAACAGTTGTTTTTTATACTCCAAGGGTAAGACGGGCAAAACACTTTTTACTCGTGTGATTTTTTCGAAAAAATGCGTTTAAAAAAATTGGCCAATTTCAATTTTTATCCCGACGATTTTTGATAGAAAGAATAGAAGATCCTACAGCAAAAATAATAAAATACACATTTTTCTCATCGGAAAATCTATGTATACATGTAGCGTCATCTATAATCAATTATGCAAAATGTACTATCTCTACATGCTCAAAAATTCTGTTTTCTTTTTTAGAAATTTTAAAAAAATCTCCATTTTAATTTTTTTTTCTTATAATTCATATTCTGTACTTTCCAGATTGCCCCCCTTCAGCTTAATGGCTTGCGACGCCCTTGAAGGGAGATACTTTTTAAAGAAAATAACCGATTCTATTATCTGTAGATAGAATAGGTTTAAAATTATTAGATCTTTAAAAATGGGATTGCTGTGAGCTTGGGATATAGCTCCTACAATGGCTCGCATCTTTTTAAGCATAAAATAGCTTTGAAATATGAAAGGAAACCGCCCATATAACAATCCCATACCGAATGTGGGACCCAAAGTTATTCCAGTGTACAAAATTGAGTTAACAAACAAAAATAATGTATAAATAAGTCATGATAAACAAACATAAAATTCGTTTACAAAAAAATTACACATTGTGTAAATCCCAGCTGGTTAAAGCGGTAGAAGAGACCGGGTATGAAGAGACCCGCGTTCGACTTCTAACATGTATGTATTATTTTAATTTTCTTTAATTAAGAATAACTTGACAAGTTACTTGTCTTTTCTAGTTACCGCCAATGTATCATAAAATACATAAAAAATAATCGAAAGACTTCGATGTTTAAATTTGTATACAAAATTATATATAGCGACAATGAAATGTTATGCATTTATATCTACTAGTCGAATTTACAGAAAAAACTAGTGAAAACACACAATTGACTGAGTTGAAATACCATGTATAAACAGTGTTGATTACTCTGTCACATTACACATACATACACGTCACACATACATAACTGATATTCCCATATAATACATACTATATACAATTTGCGCATAATAAGCGCTCTCACCAATAAACAGTGATTTTTACGAAAAAATGTTTCAAACAAAAGTTGTAAATTTATTATAAGGAACATTTTTTACATTTAAAATTTTATTCTATCTCTAATGGTTTACAAGATGTTGCTCATTAACGAACTCGACCTCACTTTTTACGTACTCGGCATGCTAATTTCAACTTGATATCTCTTTTTGTTTTTGAGTAATCGGGATGACAGGCGGACAGACAGACAGATCACAGACGGCAGACAGACTCACAGACAGACAACCGCAAATGAACCAATTAGATAATTTTATGAACGCGTATACCAAAATTTTGTGCATAACATCAATATTCTTAAGCGTTATAAATTTGAGACTAAACTTAGAATGCCTTGGTATATTTCATATAGATGGATATAAAGACATCTTTTTTTCTTAGTATCACATCGTACTTTTGTGCGTTTTTCAACTTCTTCACAACAAAATACCTATATTTATGATAGTCGTAAATTTTTAACTCATTTTGATAAGTTTTGTATCAAAGCAAATACTAATTAAGAGTATTTTCATATTTAAAAAAAAATTGTGTGTTTTTTTATTCAATTTTCCCTCAACAATATTTCATGTATTGTCATCATCATAATACCCATAACGATATCGAATAATTCGATGGAGGCATTAATTTAAAAAAAAAAATCATATAATGTTTTTTTTTTCTATACTTTGATTGGAAATTATTATACAATCAAATCATATATCTTTTAGCATATAGCACGTATTACAGCCAAATGAGTGCAAAATTTTCCTTTAAGTGCCAAATTTTTTGGAGGTTTACAATATTATTCAAAATCATATTTGGTAACGCTAGATTGAAAGTATAATTCAAGCTCAGAAGTTTCATTTACATCTATTAAAAACTTCACAATGAAGTTTCTAATACATTTTTAGTTGAAGCAAAATAAATTATTTTCTAGACGTTTTTCTGATTTGTTCAGGGAGAAAAAGGGTGTTATTCGAGACAATCACAGAAAAAAAAAGATTAGGTTAGGTTAGGTTAGAGTGGCTGTCCTGGGGTGGGACACACTAACACAATAGGATCCGTTGTGATACCGAAAAAGGGTTGGCCCATCAACGGTCACTACTCCATGAACCATTTGGAGCTGTTTTAGAACAGCAGGAGAGCTTTGACGTCGACGGACTTTAGGTCGGAGAAGTCGTCAAAGAGGAGCTGGCTCAAGTAAGTCCATATCCTTATGGCAAGAGCTGGGCAGTGACAGAGAAGATGAGACATTGTCTCCTCCTTCTTACCACTATGACAGCTCCTGTAGTAGTCGTGATACACTGTCAGGCCCAGGCGTTCAGCATGTCTGCCGCCAAACCACTGTCCTGTAAGTACGTTTCTCCCTTCATCTAAGCTTGGCCTTTTTTAAGATATCCTCTTTAGGAGCAACTTGCAATTCGCAAATGGAACTCCCGGATATTTATTGATGCTTGTGTCCGATAATTGTCATTGATGCTTGTGTCCGGCAAGCATAGTCTTGAATTTTCGATGCCATCACTACACTTCGAATTTTAGTATGTTGGAGGATTGCAACTTCAAGCTTTCTGCTCTATTCTAGAAATGAGCAACGTTAAAGCCCAAGGAATGAAAGCTACCTGCCTGCAAATATTTTTTTTTAACGAAACAAAATTGTCAGGTTATTTTAATTATATTTTTTTGTTTAGTTTATGTTAATATTACAATTTGAAAATACTCAAAACGATAAATTTGTATCTAATGTGCTCAAATATGTATATAAATCACCAGTAAATATTATTTGGTGTGAGATAAATTAAAGCATATATGAATTATTTGATATACAGGACAATTATAATTTAATTTAACGAAAATGTCTGTAAATAATTGTCAATATACGGTCATACAACATGATTGTATTGATGCTTATGTGTATATTATATTTACACGGTATTTCAAAACTGTATAACCTAAAAAAGTATTTCTGCCATCAAGAGGAAGGTGGTCTAAAATGATCCCCCTAAGAAAAAATTTAATTTGTAGCCCTTAACTATTCGACATATGCATAACGTCGAAATTTTTTCGAGTTCTTTATTCAAATGTTACAGTATTGGCCTGTCTAGTTCTTTTGATCTGTTCAAATTTTTAGAAAAATTCAATATTTCTCAAAAGGAATCGTTTTGATCGACCTTGTAAGAATAGTTTGCAAAATGATCCCATTGCATTTTTTATCAAACAGTTCACATAAAATATTCACTGTTCTTTTACATTGCATCAACGAGTAATATGAAAACAACATTAACATATTCAAGACCCTTTACATGATGGGGGTCATTTAATCTATTATAATTTTACACACAAAATAGGGATCATTTTTGCCCATATAAAGGGGATCGTTTTACCCGTAACGACATGTTTGAATATCGTCATAAAAACTGACCTGAAAATATATTACACGCCTATGAAAATGTGTTATAATATTATTAAAAGCCAACAAAAGCCAAGATTAAAACAGCCAGCCGGCAAAAACTATTTTTACGTTGAAATTTGTCTTACCATAAATCACAAGCAGTAAAATCAATATTTATGCTACGAAACACAAACTAACTTATACATCACTATAAGTCTTTGGTGATTATATTTTAATTATCAAACAATCTCTTTAAGAAAATTATAAGGTTTTTAACATGATAAAGTCGATGTTTAAAAAAAAAATCATTGTAAATAGCTACAAAGGTCAAAAATTATGTCTTCACGCTATTGCCTTAGTATAATATTATAAAAAAGTTTACTTATAATAAGCATGCATAACTATACTTCACATATAAGTCAACTAATGCGTTACTTATAAGCTCTAATGTATAATACAGAGATATTTTCGTAAAAAACAAAGTGTATTATCTTGATCAAGTCTCTCCTCACTCTTCAATTACCCATACTCTAACTATAGTCTTTTCTGTTCAACAACAAAATTCATCAACTTTTAGTAATTATATTTCAGTAATGAAACGGTCAATAATTGCGGTTTTAAAGTCAGAATAAATAAATAGATGTTCAGATAGTTTTGATTTTTTGTTCAAAAAAATCTTGAATCTAGTTTTTTTTTCTGGAATTAAAAAAGTTAAAGCTAAAAACCCAACCTCTCCTATGCTCTTCGTGTTAATTTTCCAAACTTTAAATAAATTTATCTCGAGTTAGGGACGATCGAATTACTGCATGCAACAACTGACAAAATAAAAAGTAATGTTTATTGGAAGAATATATTTCAAATTGAATTATTGTTAGGACATGTTGCACGGGTCCAGCTAGTTTATTTATAGTTTATATTATTAAAAACGAAAGAATGTCAAAAAACATTTTAAATTTAATCCTTAAATAGTGATAATGTTTAAGATACATTGAAATATTTTTATTAAAGTGTAACTAAAGCTGATATTGCACAAAGATTGTGAATTTTTTACTGTTTGTCTAGATCCCTTTCAGATGCAATCAAAAATGTTGGTAATAAATATAATTAAACACAATAAATTCAAATGTGTAAAACACTGATTGCAGTGGAACCTGGCTAAGTGAAACCTGCAAAGTCTCACTTGTTCGTCCCACTAACAGAGGTAATTCAAACCCAAAGTGTTGGCATCTCAGTATGAGTTCTAATCAGGCCCGTGCGCCAGACTTTTGACCAACAAAACCCATCCCATTGAGAATCTATCCTCATAAATTTTGAACTAACAATATAGTCCTGTAAATGCACCCGTATATGAGACGCATTTCTACTGACGAATCAAATATCCATACATATTTGGAGATCGGTACATTGTTTGACTTTGTCTTTGAGTCGGGTACTTCAAACTGTAAACCTGGATCTTGGCGAGGCTATCGAACTAACTGATGCTGCAAAACATATTTTGCATTTATATCAACCTTGCGTCGTCTCAAAACATACCTTAAATCTACAATTTCTGAAAATCGGCTAAACGGTTAAGCCCTCGTTCAATATACATCGCGTTGTGGAAAAAATTTTTTCTGAACCTCGCAAAATTCATTTTTTGAAAAACAATGACTGAATTTCACATTTTGACGTTATTAAGTGCTACTCGAAAAAAGAATTTCTTGTTTTTATTGACTTTATGAACTAACATGTTGAACAACGGTTTGAACTCCTACCTTGATAATTAATGCGCACGGGCCTGGCTCCAATTATGGAGGTTTCTCACTTACCCAGTGCCTAATTATCCATGTTCCACTGTATTATAATACGTCTATAGTCACCGGAAGGGTTATCGGGATTGGTGTAAAAATCTGTAGCAAAACAACAATTTTTGAATACATCTCCTATTTCCAAATAATTGTAAACTAGTATAGGAGTAACATTGATAGTAATATTAACATCCCCAATAATGTTAAAATCATTTACAATGCTAGATATTTGATCATCATAGGATGACTATTATGATCATAACGTTAACGTTACAACATTTACTATTGATACATAAAACAAGAGAATTGCATGCGCTGCGCATTATAACGTATAACGTCACATATTAGTATTATTGTGAGATTCATACAGAACCCATGCATACGATACATACATACGTGAAAATATCATATATACCTATTTACTACGGTGTACTCTTCATAGTGTGTATATGTCTCTCTTATTTATACAGACTTGTAAAATTCACAGTGCTGTCATAGATGCTTTGAAAATGTATCTAGCTATAGATACAGATACATTTTTAAAAAATGTATCTAGATACTGAATATTCAGATAATATTCAGATACATCTAAATATACTTTTTAAATTTGGAAAATTAAACACTGTTTTCAGTTTAATAATTATTTTTATTCTTTACATTTATTTAATTCATTTACACACATTCTTTATAAATTATTGCACTTTATAATTTAAAAAAAATTAAAATTCATTCAAAAATTCAGAACGTAATTGCTACATTCAATAATTATTATTGAGATAATAATAAAGGTAATACATCGTAACACAAGTAATTATTTTAACTTCATGATAGCTTTTGTCTCATATGTGATGAAATATTTTACAACCGTTGAGCATAATTTACAGATGGAAAAAATTTGGTTTTCTTATATTTTGAGTTGAATATTACAAAAAATCGATTATTTGAAGTTCAAAAAAAAAGTTAATTCTATAGTTTTTCAAAATTTCCCGTACATGGCACATTATACCTAAATAACGTTTGTAATCTGTGAATTTTTTTGTATATTTTATTCATTTTAATTATCTTATATTTAATTATACATAGCTTTTTTCTTTGTAAAATTCAGTTTTTTATCATAAATAATAATTTATTATTAAAAAATTTTTGATTTTGAGTCGGTTTTTTGGTAAAATTGGCAACACTGATTATGAAAGGCAAAACTGAACGTGAATATATTAAAAATAGGATGATGCCAGACAATCTATAAATTTATTCATTGTAAAAGGTGATCAAATTTCAGTTCCCATGTTTGCAACTTAGTAAAAATAATTTTTTTTAATGTAAGATAATAATAATGTAAAAGTTTTATTTAAGTTTCCTTTGACAAATTGATTATGGAATATATTCAAGATATTTTGAAATTATTTAAGTGGTAAAAAATTCAGTCATTTATTGAATTTGCATGTCTTCCAGGCAATTGAAACTCCGCGCAATAAATTTTTTTATCAGGAATTTCGGATATTTCACCTATATATTACACAGCCCAATCAAAAAAAGGTTTTGGCCTGTGTAATGTGTAGGTGGAATGTTTGAATATTGCAACGTCTTCAAAGTCCAAAGTAAATTTCTAAAGTGAGTTCAATATTATTTGTATCATAAGGTGAAATTGATCGTGGTTTTGGATCCAGCTCAGTGAAAACCGGCTCAGTGGTCGTGTGATCTAAATCGCGCTTAGAACGTTCGGCTACTGATTGGGACGTTGCAGATTCGAATCCAGGCAGCGGCATTGTGAGTATATATAAGACCGATGTAACCTACTCCACCCACATCATAAAAATTCAATTGTATATTGGATATATATCAATTGTATAATTGTATAAGAGGTATGCAAGGATTGAATAATACTAGAGATTTCAATAAAACTTTATAAATAAATTTTTTGATTAACAAAGTTTCCAAAAATCACAAAAAATTTCTAGGTCATCGGGCTTTTCATTCTTATTTTATCGTTCAAGGTTGGCTGAAAAAATGATTAATCATATAGGTTATCCTTCTCAATTGGATATTTCTATATCAAAAAATCTAGAGAGTGTGATAAAAAAACTATCTAAAATATTTAGATAATCTTGTAGTTTATAATAATACCATAAAAATATAAGGTTTCCCATGATATAAAAACAAAATTTTAATTTAATTATGAGTTTATCCAAGATTCATCCTTTGATGAACAGAGACGACTATAGTTAGAGTATTGATGATAACTTATTAGTTGACTACAAGGCATGTATGAACCGTGCAATAAACCAAAACTTTTTTTACAAAATTGTAGGTTTACAATCACCTTAAAATAAAGGTAAATAAAGATTTAAATAAAAATTATGTGAATGGGTTCTGTTATAGATAATTATCTGAAAAACGGAGGTTAAACTCCAGTATTATTATTATTATAGTTTTTGGATGCGTAGATTGGAATTTTTGAAAATTTTCCATAATATGGAAGAAACTTCATCAACAAAAATGCAATTGAATATTTTATTGAAATTCTCTTTAATTTTATTTACAATACTTTGTGAGTCTATAAGATTATGAATATATCGTATAAAGTACATGTTACGTACGAAGAGAGATCATATATACAGATGATACCTTATCTTGCATATCTATACGTTTATATACGTTGCATGTAGGGTACCCAGCTCGTATATATGTAAAATAAACGGATTCCTTTTAACTTCCAGTTCGGACTTTGATGTTTCTCTTCAATACTATAATAAAATCAGTCATTATCCTTAGGGGGTATATATGTGACATATATATCTTTGTATTTGTTACCGATCAAGTATATTCTACAAGGTATTCTACAGTGGTTTCATCATAGAACAAAAGAAAAATATCGACAGTAACAAAAATTATTTCTCCTTTTAACATCTAGAAAGTTCAAACTTCATGAAAATATAAATTCACAAGTGAAAACAAATAGGTGACTGAGTTAAATGTTGAAATACCATGTATAGACAGTGTTGATTACGCAATATTTTTCTTATTAGTTCATGTAAGTAAAGATAGATAGCCACTCTTAGGTAGCCACACATACATACATGTCATATACACACATTACTCATATTCCCATTTATGAATACTATTTAATTTGCACCTAATTTCCGCCTTCAGGAGTAAACAGTGATGTTTACGAAAAAATGTTTCAAACATTTTTTTCATTTGTTCTATCGCTAACGATATATAAGATGACCCTATTGATGTATGTTGCTCATTGACGAACTTAGCCTCACTGTCTACGTCCTGAGCTCCCTATAAAAATTGATATCTCCGCTTGATATCTCTTTTTGTATTTGAGTTATCGTATCCACAGGCGGATAGACATGCAAAAAGACGGACGTACAGACGAAAGAACAATCGGAAATGGATTTTATGAACACCTATAACAAAATTTTGTTCGTAGCATCAATATTTTTAAGTACAAACTTGGGACTAAACTTAGTATACCTTGATATATTTCATATTTACATGGTACAAAAATACTTCGCTTATTTTTTCATTTACATTAAGGCATAGTAAGTGCAAACATGTATATTTCCCGTAGCTACTCATATAACCCAGATCACTAGAACGGTAAAAATAGATCTGGAAATATAAATCCCAAACACATCTGATATTGTTTTTTGATAACTCTGTATTGTTATAATTACGAGTTGGTTGGGTTGAGTTTGTCGACTATAGAGGAGTTGGTTGGGTCTACCCTTTCCTAGATTAGCAGTAATATATCTATCTCTATGTTATTTACATTGCTGGTAACATATACACGTATATGAACATTATGAGTATATGTCTCCTGCCAATATTTTACAGGGACGACAACCAACATACAAAACTTACCACAACAGGATATTTTAATCTGATTTTACAAAGTCGCAAAAATTATTTTTATTTATAGAAAAAGAAAAGGGTGTTTTTTTTTTGTATTTTATAATAATACGGTTTTTGACTTGTGTATCACTGTCTATTATTAACATTTTCAGTAATTAATTTTTAATACTAATCTGAATTATATATTTTGGGGATTTAGGTTAACAGACAATACTTATGAAACCTTACTATTAATAATTAATAATTTTTATCTCAAAAGTATTTATAAAAGGTGTATTATTTTGAAAGGTGAATAAATTGTATAATGGATTTTGCTGGGTGCCCAATTTGCGAGTTTTAAAATATTTCAAAGGAAAAAACTAAGTCAGCAAAAATTTTCAGTTATACGACACAGAAAGTAAATGCTGTGCCGCACAGACACTGAGCTATTTGCAATTAAATTTTTAAATCTAGTAATTTGCAATTAAATTTTTAAAATCTAGTAATTTGCAATTAAATTTTTAAAATCTGGTAATTTACTTGTAAAATATTTTTGTTAATATTGTGAAAATACGAAAATTTGTGTGCGAATTCACCCGCGACAGAATTTTCGGATTTTTTTTAAACCGCTTGAAGTTTTTTAAAATCTTTTTTTGAATATTTTACACAAAAACGACTATTTTTTCGTAAAGGTAGCTGGTTTTTATTATATAGTGTTTAATGTGTGGAAAACTCAAATAAGGCTAATTACTAACTGAATAAAATGCTGAATATTGAAAATCTTGATTTCTGAAAACAAAACTAGCTAATCATATTTTGATTAAATTTAAAATTTTTAATAATCTTCCTAGATATATTTTTGTATTATATAAATACGTATTTCGAACACCAAGTAGTTATCGTCAGTATGAATTAGCTAATCGTAATTACTCTTATTGTGTTTGTTACTCTTTGTAATTTGGTGACGGCCTGTAACAAATAAGCATTGGCGACGGTGCACAGAGTCACCAAATTAGCAACGAATGGCAAACACAATAAGAGTAATTTCGATTAGCCAATTCATATTGATGAAGGCTAAAAAATATACTGAATGATAAAAAAACATATACAGGGTGTTTTGTTATTGACTGCAGAATGCATTACTCTCGTAATAAACTGATCAAGACAAACGAAAAAGCTCTTTACCAATTTGCGATCTGAGGCCTAATTTGCGAGATATGGCTATGGTACAAATCAAAAACAAATGAAAGAAATCAACGAATTTAACCATACACAATGTCAGTAAGCCTGGTAGGCATACACTATCTTATATGGAAGGGACAATTAAAAATTATAAAATTTAATTGGACAATCAAAATCCAATACATGAGCAATTTGTTATCTTTATTTTTCGCATTTAGTTATTTACTTGTCTCACTTTTTGTTCGATTACTATTTATTTGTTATATGTTTTGTCATACAAGAAGCCAGTATTTGAGTTTAAATGTCAATTTATTGTTAATCAAGAAAGCTTATATAATAATATTTCACTATATGTTGGCAGAATCTGTATTGGTCCAATTTTTGTACACCTTTTTGTTTCTGTGGAGAGGGGGGGCTCTCCACAAAAACAGGCAAGTGTCAATTTTCAAGCCAAGTAAAGCTACCATACGTTTTTTGGATCATTTCACGTAAAAAAGGTTCCTTGTGATTTTTTGTAGACTTCACCGTTTTCACGTTATTGATAGTTTAACATTTGGAAAATCTCCTGAGACATGAATAAGGCGATTGGCTTGCGACCCCTTAGTCACTGTACCTGGATATTATGCACCCATTACAACCCCCTTTCCGGCTCTGCTACAAACCATTAAATTTTTCTTATTTTTAAAAACTAAATTTATAAAAATGCTTCATTTTTTTATAATATGTATAATGTACACATAGTTTATAAAAATTAATGTAACTTAAAAATTAATAATAATTTCCCTGAAAGGATGCAACATACATTAAAAGATGTTACAAAACTTTACCATTGTAGTAACTTTTCAGTGTTTCCTTATTTTCGAAGTAACAAAGTTTCATTTTAACAAGTAGAATTTGTATAATACCATGTAACTCTGGTATGATGTAGGTATACACGATTGCGTAAGTATATCACATCATTTCCATTTGTTTTTCATGACAAGTCTAGATTCAGGCGTCGTATATTTGACAGCCTTTCTAGAGCTTCATTAGGCTATTTACAAGCTTGTGGAAAATTTTTAATTCCATGTTACATTGTAAAAAAAGCACTCATTGCAAGAAACATGTTCTTGGTCCAAAAAGAAACTATTTTTAAAAATTTTCTTTTTCCAAGTATTTAAATTACTCGTTTAAAATAATTAGGAAATTCTTGTCTGAAGAATTTATCACGTTTGTTTGTTGTTATAACATATTTTCTTTCTTCACACCGTGCGTGGGTTTTTTTGGAGGCGTTTCCATGGTAACGATACACTACTTTAATTATAGAATTGTATGGATGCATATATATATTGTATGGATTGCATTTATGACTTATATTGTAAATTTAATATTATTGTCTCACAAATTTAAATAAATAATTATGATAATTTACATTTAAAAAATAATATTTGTGCAATTTGCAATTTTTTTGATTTCTTATTTTCACAATTTTTAATGCATTAAGTTTAATTAATTAGTGTTTTTCAATAATTTTAATTTTACATTTTCTATAACATTAACATGTAAAGAAGGAAGTTCACTGGAAGCGCTAGCATCGATTTTATTCTCCCTACCATGTCTACGCACACAACGAATATCTTAATATATAAAAGAAAGTCGGGTTTGTTCGACCATTTACAACTCGAGAATGGCTGGGCCGATTTTCATGGTTTTTGCTTATTGTTTATTTGTCTCCGTCCCGAATACCCCGCGGTGTGACAGGGGGTGATATTTTTTATAAAAATACTAAATTTTTGAATGTACTTACTACTTTAAAACATAAAAAATAAAGAAAATCATGTTAAATTGCCAGCAAATATCATGGACTACATTTTATTTTCTAAAAAATTACGGATCCGTACCCAAAAAATAAAACGCATGAAATTGTGGACAATTAAGCGGGATACAATTTTTAAACACAGAGTTTACTTGAAACTTAAGTATTTATTTCGTTATCCAATTGTACGAGGCAATCTTGAGTACGAGAAACCGGATACAGAGGATAACAAAATTCATATGGTTTTTTATCCAATTATTCTTTCTGGCAGTCCTGCCTCCAAGATACTTCCAAACTTTAATTATTTTATCTTATATTAAAAATTCAAATAAACAAGTGAAAACGAACACTTGACTTCGTTAATTGTTAAAATACCATGTTTAGACAGTGTTGATGACGCAATCGTTTGTTTTGACGACACTTAAGTAAAGAAAGATATCCACTTTTAGATAGCCACATATTCATAACTGATATTCCTATATTATACATACTATAAAATTTGCATATTATTTGTGGGTGATGTTAACAAAAAAATGTTTCAAGCAAAAGTTGTTTATTTTTTATATGGAATATTTCTTGCATCTAAACTTTTATTCTATCTCTGGCGGTTTACAAGATCGGTCCTACGGGCCCAAGACCCAGTTGACCTATGTTGCTCATTTACGAACTCCACCTCACTTTTTATGCCTGAGCACGATGTAAAAATTTCAACATGATATGTCTTTTTGTTTCCGAGTTATCGTGCCAGAGACGATTTTATAGATGATTTTATCACGTTAACCAAAATTTTGTTCATGCCATCAACATTTTTAAGCTTTACAAACTAGGGACTAAACTTAATATACCTTGGTATATTTCATATACATGGTAAAACAACCCGCCTTCATCGAATGAAGCAACAAATATTGAGATTTACTAGTAATTATATTATTTATCTTGTTTTTGGTTCACAAAATATCTTTCTTTTCTCAAATCAGTTCTTCGAACCTTACAAACTTTTTATGGATGAAAACGTCATGGACCTAATTATTTATTTAAAAAGACAATTGGTTCGTGGTGTTTTTATCTGTAAATAGTCTGACATTACATCGTACATCTCGTTTCTTAAAAACTTGTCTTCTGTTAACTTTTTTCTTATTTAAAACAAAAAAAGTTTCTAGTAAAATTTTCCGAAATCCATTGCGGAAAGAAATTTCGATTTTTTCATGTTTCATACTTTTTTTTTGAATAAGATGACCTTAAACTATTCGATCAATATAAGTACTATCAAAGATAACGAATGAGAACTCTAAGATATATCGAATTATATTTCGATTTTTCCCTTATTTCCTAGACCTTAAACGCGGAATTTCAAAATTTGCGTGTTTTTTCTACGAAAGGTAAAGGTTTCAAAATTTTTTTTTGTTTCAAATAAGTCAAAGTATTTAAAAAAACTTTTTTGAAGAACGTTTTTTGGACGTTTTCCAGTTTCCACCCAGAAAATTCTGATTCACAGGGCAAAAATACATAGAAAAACCTGGGTGAATCCAGCGACCTTATTCAGTTAAGATTTCTCAAATTTCAATATGTAAGGACCCTGCAATATTGGATAGGAAAACGGCTTTCTGTGAAACTTTTTCTAACCCACCCCTAAATTTTCTTTGGATCATTCTATCTCGGCCACAAAAATTTTTAACTAGTATTTTTCGAGCTACGGGGGCGATTGAAGCTAAACAATTTTTTTTAGATCAGAACGAACCGAAGAACATTTTGGGGGCGGTTAGAAAAATTTTCATAGAAAACCATTTTCCTATCTAACATTGCGGGCTTCTTTCGCGTAGATTAATTATAAACGTGCAGTACATATATTAATACAGAAATCCAGCCTAACATGACCTAACATGTAAATCCAAGACCTACCATGTAGTAGGTTTCGCAGGTATAATGATCATATTTAAAAATAAAAAACTATTTTTAAAGGGTGCTTCGATTATAAATCACTTTCGTTTGAAAAGTAATTTCGTGTGGAATAAAACTACTATTTTTTTGAATTTATGTAGTAGTCTCGTTTCATGCGGAATTATTTTATCAAAAATCACAAAAATAATCAGTCCCCCGGCCAAAAAAGAGTGATAGTATTTTCTTTACTCTGATGAACTGCTCATATACAGTCAATCCGGGACACCATCAATCCGAAATAATTCTAACAAGCCAGGCTAACATTCATGAAAGTTTTACATACAAATCAAAATAATATACTTAAAAAATAATTGGTTTATGTAGACTATTCGTTTCCAGCGGTACTTGTGCGTGCATCGAATTTGAACAGCATTTAACTTCTTGTTTAGGAGTACACTCCTATCGGGACTTAAAACAATAATGTGAAGTTCACAAATAGCATTAGTTTCTCTAGGGTTCCCCGATTTTAATACTAAGAAAGACTCTATCTATCGATATAAAAAATAAATATAGTTTACAACGATCATAGATACATAATATTTAACGGAAATGTTTATTTACAATCTTGTAAATCATACGCACTTACCATGCTCATATAAAAGAGTACAGGGCATTAAAACGTAAAATAAAGTTGATATCTTTTGCCTTATCATTCAATGAAAAAATTTGGTGGGCTGCTTAAGTATGGTTTACATTTTTGGTAATCGTAACGCTGAAATCATGTCACTTTGTTTGTCCGTTATCATGACTTTTATTTCAATTACTTTTCTTATGTAATGTATAGCATTGACGGGAAACAGGCTAGTCAAATCAGAAATCGTTTTTAAGTACTTTCTTTTTACAATTAATGATACAAAATTTATAGTAATTCAGGTAATACAATATATTATTTAATTATCAAATTTATTACATATTAATGTCTGATCAAGTAATTTAAGATAAACAAATAAAAACAAGTGAAAACAAACAATAGACTGAGTTAATTGTTGAAAGATCATGTATATACAGTGTTGATTACTGTGTCACATTACACATACATACATATATAACTGATATAGCCATAACATACATACTATACAATTTGCGCATAATTTGCTCTCTCACGGGTAAACAGTGATGTTTACGAAAAAATGTTTCAAAGAAAAGTTGTTTATTTTTTTATAAGGAACATTTTTTACATTTAAACTTTTGTTCTATCTCTAACGGTTTACAAGATGGGTCCTACAGACCCAAGACCCCATTGACCTATGTTGCTCAATTGCGAACTTGACCTCACTAAAAATTTAAGCTTGATATCTCTTTTCGTTTTTGAGTAATCGTGATGACAGACGGACAGACGATTGACGACAGACAGGCAAACAACCGGAAATAGACTATATAGGTGATTTAATCAACACCTATACCAAAATTTTGTTCATAGCATCAATATTTTTAAGCGTTACAAACTTGAGACTTGGGAAAAATATATATATTCAATTTCGCTTGTGAATAATGTTTCTAATAATATTAAAAGTGATCTTGACGTTATTTCTGGGCTCTCAAAGACAATAAAGTTTCTGGGAATTACTTTTGATTGTAACATCAGATGGAAAGCTCACATTGATTTGTTATGCGCAAAACAAAATACAGTTTGTTATCAAATCAGAGTAATGAAAGGAAGAGCTAATGTGAGTTCGTTATTGCTTATATATAATACAAGCTTTTAATCGATCATGTCGATCCGGATTATAATATGGGACTCAAATAGTTACACCAAAAGATTTCTTATTTAAAAAAAAAGTTATTAGAATTATATTTGGGTTAAAAAAAATAGAAAGTTGCACCATTTTTAAAAACAGGTAAGTTTTGACATTCAATGGTCTGTATGCGCTGGGAATGATCAAATTTATAATGACCAAGTGAAAACAAACAATTGACTCGGTTAATTGTTGAAATACCATGTATAGACACTGTTGATTACTCTATCTATTACACATTTACCTACATGTCACACATGCGTAACTGATAATCCCATTTTAATACATACTATAAAATTTGCATCTAATGTGTGCCTTCGTGAGTAAACAGTGATGTTCACAAAAAAATGTTTCAAACAAAAGTTGTTTATTTATAAGGAATATTTTTTATGTTTAAACTTTAGTTCTATCTCTAACGATTAAGAAGATGCGTCCTACGTACCCAAGACCCAATTGACCTATGTTGCTCATTTACGAACTTTACCTCACTTTTTACGTCCTGAGTGCGCTGTCAAATTTTTAGCTTGATATTTTTTTTCTTTTTTGAGTTATCGTGCTGACAGACGGGCGGACGGACAACCGAAAATGGACTAATAATATGATTCTATGAACACCTATACCAAAATTTTGTTCATAGCATCAATATTTTTAAGCGTTACAAACTTGGGACTAAACTTCATATACTAGGTATATTTCATATATACATGGTATAAAAACAGTAGTTAAATATATGAACCTCGTCAATGCAATACTACCTTAACTGCCATAAACACGTTTCGTCAACCAGGTTCGATTAAAATTTTTTGGTAGCCACAGTAACAAAACCATACATGACATTGAAATTTTGTAGAAAAACATACGGCATAAAATGGAGCCACCGAATATCATGATTTTTCTATGTCAACACCACATATGAAAAAAAATGTATATTATAGTCAGGAACAAGATACGATCATCTCGAATTCGAAAAACATACGTTAAATACCTTTTAATGATTATAAAACGTTGTATAATAAACGACGGATAAAACTTGTATGAATTTTTTTACAATAATTTATTTAAAGGAATACACAAAATGGTTCATAAAAATGGCACCAAGATAATAACAATTGTTTTTCTCAAAATTATCAACGTGGATAAAATTTGTTCATCTGTTGAAAACCATAAGCTAAAATCTAAGCTATTTTTTCTTGGACATGAGAAAATGCATTCTTTTACTTCTTTCAATAAAAATTCCATGTAATTGATTACTTGGTTACGACCTTTTTATGTAGATATTTTACCCGCTATCGAAGTTGGTACTGGCCAATTAAAAATTTCAAGCGTACTTGCTTGAGAGCCGCTGCTTGCAAATATTATAAATGGGGAGTAATTTATAATTGATGATAGGGCGTTCTACGATTTTATTGCTCCTGACCTTAAAATACATATAAATTAGCCTGCGCAGTAAAAGAGGAATATTGGAAAACCAAGAAAGAAAAAACGAAGTCTATCTTTATCTTGTCAAACATCTCCTGAAGATTTGATGAAATGATCTGACAATATTATTTGCCTTCAATTCTTATAAAGAGGAAGAACTTATTGGCCAGTACCAAATTCGATAGCGGGTAAAAATTCCGAGCGTACTTGTTTATGTAGTACAATCTTTCTCTTAAGAATAATTTAAGGCAAATAATATTGTCAGATTGTCCCATCAAATCCTCTGGTGATATGTGACAAGATAAAGCTAGACTTGGTTCTTTTTTGGATCTCCGTTTTGCTCTTTCTTGGCCCTCCAAAATTCGTCTTTTACTGCGCAGACTAATCTCTTTGTATTTTAAGGCATCCATGGGCAAACGTGGCTTAGAGAAGCCACTCAGGTTTCTGTATCTAACATACGGGTAAGACAGTGATACCCTAACCAATGTCAACCAATAATACGAGTAAGACATAGAGACAACATTTTTTTCTACCTATCTCATTACTATTAGAGAAACTGAGATAAGTAGAAGAGTCGTATACCAGTCTCGCTTCCTCCTCTATGAGTAATGCGGACTTACATTAAGAGACACACAATAAACTTTATAGCACGCAATTATGGCACGCAATAAACTTATAACAATGGTGGCTTTGACTTAAAATAACTCGCCCACGCCTGTTTTAAGGTAATGTCAGGAGCAATAAAATCATAGCCCGCCCTATTATAAATTAAAAAGTATACTCCCCATTTATGACATATAATTTTTTGGCAAGCAGTGGTTCTCTAACAAGTATGCTTGGAATTTTTATAATAGTATGAGAAAGTATTTTGTGTTGGATTTACTTAAATTCAATTTTGCTGATAAACTGTATCTTGTTCGTTTATTGTTCATTTATCTTTTTTTGTTCTGCTTGATTTTATTTTCACTTTTTATTTTTGTTTTAAATATTTAATGCTATAAAAAAAATTTCTAAAGCAATCTCGCTTATTAATTTTTTAATACCTAATGTTAAGTTGTTAGCTTAATAGGTACACTTGAATTATAGAATTCTATTAAATTAAAAATAAATATTAAGTCATAATTTTATTTAAAATAACGATGTCTTATTTATGTTGGTTTGATTATTTCCAATACATAAATATTTTAAACTTGAATACTTTATTCTTTTCCTAAACATAATAAAATGATGCAATAAAACTCATTGTACAACTTTTTCGTAAAAAAATTTTACTTTACAAATTATTATTGGCTTAAGGATGACGCATTAATTATTATATGATATCTATTTTTGTGATCACTCTAGTATAGCACTTAGCTATATGCCGGATGAATCTTCTGAAATAAATGTTGAAATCCTCTAAATAATAAATACGTCTTCAAAGTAATAATTTATTAATCGGAATTATAATTTATACAAAGTACGTTGTTATGGTAAATGCAACGGGAGAGTAATCATTAATATATGACATGTCATAAAATGGTGGGCTATGGATTACTATTAATTACTTGAATAATTAACACTTAACATAAAGATGTATTCGTTGCAATACCTACTCACTTCAGTTTATATTGACAGTAACATTCAGAAGCAATTTAGAGAAATACTTCGCACCAGTTTGAAAGACGTAATTTCAAGAAAACGAGTTTAAAATATTTTACAAATAAATTTCGATTTTTGCCCCAATTTCCAATATCAATTTTTTGTATTAAATAAATACATATTTCGACTATGAAGTAGTCATAATCAGTATGAATTAGCTAATCGTAATTAACTTAGATATTTTCAACCATGCATCAACAAAATGGCATTTACACATTTAAAATATGGAAGAATAGAAAAATCATGTGTAGCCGCTCACGTTATCGAAAATGACCATAAAATTGACAAATCGAATATGAATCGAATTGACAATCCTTGCAAATTAGACGTTTATAAAAGCATCTACATTCAAAAATTGGGTAATGAAACAATGAACTCGGACAAGGGATCTATTCCAAATTGGAATTCAATAAAAATTGCAAAATCAAGGTTGAAATTCTAGAATTAGTAATAATGGATTGTGGAAATAAATGATAATTTACTTTCATGATTTATTTATAATTTTTAATTTAAGTTTGATTTTGTAATTTATTATTTTAAACGTCAAAATTTAAAAGTAAAAAATTACTTGAATATCATTGCGCATAAGAATCATGCGCATTGGCCAAGCACTAGTGATCTGAATGAAGCGGATTGGCTGACGTTACTGACATTACAATTTGACAGATACTTAGCAAGTATAAATTTTAAGTACATGAAAATATTAATGAGCATGCTGCCACCAAATAAGGAACGAGTAACATACACAATAAGAATAATTACGATTAGCTAATTCATACTGATGATGACTACTTGGTAGTCGAAATACGTATTGATATAATACAAAAAAATGGTCTTGGAAATTGGGGCAAAAGTCGAAATTTATTGAGTATACCTTGATATTATATATAGGGTATAAAAACCGACTAGATCTCTACGGTCAAATCCAAGGGCACAGAGAACGAAATTCTAATAATTTTGTCTTGATCATTTCTTGTTGGTCATTATTTTCTAAAATTCAGGGAGGTCTCGAACTTGAGACATCCAGGGTTTAAAAACCAGCTAAAAGATATGGTTGGTTTAATTCACGAGTTTATGTAACGTATTTTTATTTTGAGCCACCCGTTCACAAATTCGTATATATTAATAGTCAATACTGTACTAAACTGACATTGAAAGGTCCAGTCATAAATCATGTTCTCACAATGTTGTTTGGGTGAACTGGATGATGATGGTGGAGTAGACAGGGTAAACACACAGTGTTATCCGAATTCCTCATTAATACTTGTTCAACCGCAGACAAATCTCCCTATGCTTCCAATTAGATTTTAAATGACAGGTGTTCGAAAACAAATCAATATTTTCATGAAAATATGTAGTATGTACCAAATTTATATGTATACATTTTCTTACACACTTTTAAAGGTTCCGTTTATGAAATTCAGGATCTTGATAGACATGCCCTGCTTGAACCAATTTGCGTAGCTAGGAGGTGCAAAAGTGCGCAATTCTCGTACTACGCAGTGCCCATCTTAGAACAATAAATAGTTTGAAAAAATTTCTTCTTCTCACTTTTACCAGGCGAAGCTTCTTAGGCATTATCGATAACATTCGAAAATGTCTAAAATAAGTTTTTGGAACGAAGTTCGTTACGGCAGGCTTGGAGGAGATAGGGAATCTTCTGCGCGCCCGAACTGAAAAAAATTGAGGCTAAAACCGTAAGGAAAATATTTAAAGGAAGTGCTTTAGTCGTATACACAAGCGAATACTGTATAATATCTTCAAAAATAACTTTTCTTAGAGGAACATTGTTGTGGGGTAGTTTGAGGAAAAAATTTTAAGAGAAGGAAATTTTTTTGAAAAAACAATTAAAAATCCAATCAGCAAATTAAAAAAAAATCAAGATCAAGAAAATATATATAACATTAATTTTTTTGTGTAAATTGTATTGTTCTTATATTATCCGAAGAAACTTTGTTCCTACCTGGTGTCTCATGACACTATTGTCTGAGAATATTTTAGGAGCCATTGACCGTTGAGGAACCAACGAAAGAAAATGTACGGCAGTCTGTTTAAGGCTATAAAATTATCATAGTTTAAAATTTTTTTTATAGGGAACAAATTATACGAATTTCTTTGCTTTGCTTAGCACTGTTGGCGAATTACTAAGGTCTCATTTGGTGGTAAATCACTAAAACCGTCATCCTCAAAGTAAAAATGAAAGGTTGCTTGTCAAAATACAAGCGTGAACACCAAAGTATCGGTTTGAGCGAATCTAATTATATCAAACTAAATCGAAATGAATCTAAAACTATGTAAATTTCAAAAATTCAAATTTAACCATCAGTTTTCATTGAAATGTCATTCGTAAAAATAACTCAAAATAAATTTCTTAATCTACAATATGGTATTATCGTTAGTCAAAAATAAATTATGAAATTTGAAAAATGTTAAAATTTATGTAAAAATGTACTTAAATATTCTGATTTCGAGTCATAAAAGCACATTTTTCTTTTAAAATATTAAAATTAAAAATCGTAATTTTTAAACTGTTTATCACGTGACCTAAAACGCGGGAAAGCCCTGCTGTGATGTCATATCGGTATGAGCCATAAACCATCAATTAATTCAGTGTAGACAGCTGGGTATAATGTATCCATAGATAATCAGTATTTATATTTATTATAATCAGATGTCTATGAATATATCTGTCAAGCTTATTTGTGTTATTACGTATAATGATACCGATATTACGTCATCAAATTGGATGACAGTTTAAAAAAGGTTTAAAATTTAATTTAAGTTTTTGACAAGAAAGCGTGTGTATTTTTCCGAAATAAATTTTTTGTGGCTTTTTATTAACAAAATCAACATTTTGAAGTACTTTTTCAAAAATAGTAGAGTCCCTATTGAATGAAAAAGAACGAGTATGGTTGCTATAGAACCCTCAAAACATATCTATCATTTCATGCTTCACGAACTTTTTTATTCCATTTATTTTTAAGAATTATTGTCATTTTGTTTTATTTTCTCATTCATACATCGAAGAATACTAAAAAAAAAACGTAGAAAAAACAATTCTTTATTTTTTATCAATAACGTCACAGAAATCTTTAATGTAAAGTCTTTAAAAAGTTGTTTATTTTTCGAAAATTTAAATTTCTAGTGATAACTAACTTATTTATTTTCTAAAGGATTTGAAGTAGTTTTGATATATATTCAACTTAACCAAATCCAGGATTCATAAACAAATTTATTTAAATTTACCGAACGTCCCTATTTAGGGCGGTTTATGATTTATGTATTTAGTTTCATTCTACGTTTTAAAGCATTTAAGCCAAATGTGTCATTTATAAATCGGATGCGAAATCTTTCTATTGCAACTTCATTTTATAATCTACGATTTTTTTAAAGTTATCAGTTTTAAAAATTTCTGAATGTCTGTTGGCAGTTTCTGGAAATTTCTAAGACCTCTTAAATAATAGACTGGCAGCCTGGTGACACATTGGTTCTTCGTCCAGATAAACGTAGGAGCATTTTATATAAGCATTTTTCTTAAGTGTTTTAAAAATTTTTTTTGAAAATTTAAAAGTAGTCAAATTTCCAGGCTACGAGAATGATCCCTGAGGTTGTTTTAAGGTAATAACAGTTTTTTTTAGGATTTTTGAGAATTGTTGCAAATTGCGACCATGGGCGTTGAAGGGTGCCAAAATGAGAAACATCCTTAGGAAAGCTCCTAGACAGCGCCGATGATTGAATGACGACATTTCAAGCTAATAAAGATTGCTATTGCTCTATCAGAATCGCTGAAATGTAGCTCCATCGAATGGGAAATCGATGGGGATGAAATTCGATTTAATTAATGACTGGGAAAGCTACGTATTCAAGGGTTGAATTCAAATATTCATGAAAACAAATGAAAACTAACAATTGACTGAGTTAAGTGTTGAAATACCATGTATAGACAGTGTTGATTACACAATAGCTTGTATATTTTGCGCCCTCACTGGTAAACAGTGGCCTTTACGAAAAAATGTTTCAAACAAAAGTTATTAATTTTTTTAAAAGGAACAATTTTTACATTTTGTTCTATCTCTAACGGTTACAAGATCCAAGACCCAATTGTCCTATGATACTCATTTACGAACTCGACCTCACTTTTTACGTCTTGAGCACGCTATATATAATATAATTTCAGCTTGATATCTTTTTTCGTTTTTGGGTTATCGTGTACACATACGAACAGACGGAAAGACTTAATGGACTATGGGCTAGCATTAATATTTTTAAGCGTTACAAACTTGGGACTAAACTATGGTATAAATATCAAAAATATGCTGAAGTTATATTTCCGGGAAGTTAAGAGGGGTTGAGGGGATTTTTATACACTAGAGTTCAATATCTTGGAAAGCATACAAAATTTGAATAATGTTCCCATTCCAGTCAAAACTTACATACTTTTCAGATTTGACACTACCCCCTCCCCTTTCTGCTGAAACTAGAAACAATAAAACAATTTCATAATTTGCTCATGTACAGAAAATGTCCGTATCAAATTATTATTACTTTAATCTAAAACTAATGAATAAGTGTTGTGTAGGTAGAGTTCGTACAAAACGAAGTGGCACCGAGCAAGAGAGAGTGTAGATACGAGTGCACATACATATACATCATACACTCTCTCTTGCTCGGTGCCACTTCGTTTTGTACGAACTTTATAATATGGTTGAACTGAAAAAACATTAACTTTTTAAGCTGGTGCTAAGCACTCATCCCACCTCGATACATAAATATATATACATATTTAAAAAAATTATTTAAGTAATCAAAAAATCCGACCGACTTAAAAATAAACTGAAAAAAAAAACCAAATCTGGTAATAAGTAAACATAGCGACTTTAACAGTCAGGACCCATTATTGGAAGAACCAGAATTCGAGCGGGTGTAGATTTTAATGGGTCCCTACTGTTAAAGTCGCTATGTTAACTGCTGGATTTGTTTTTTTTCTTTCCATTTATAACCACATATAAATGTATCTCAGTCGGGTTTTTTGACTTTTCAAATAATTTATTTTATTTTTCTCTTTTTCGTTATTATTTTCCAATACCTATTAAACGATAGCCCACCTACCATATTTTTTCGACTTTCATTTTTACCTATGTATGAGTTTGGTCGTTTGAGGCGCTCAAGACACCAAACGCGCCAACTGATTGAAATGATTATTATGTTAATTTGTTTATTTGATAGTTATTCATTGATACCCCATAGTTCACCGACTTTCAGTATTGCCATATCTTCAATAGCCCTCGCCAGGCTAAGACAAATCGATTGCCGTCTGAATAATCAAAATCAGGCCACGCGTTTGATCTCTAGTGTGCCATATACGAACGAGAGTCAATTTTATGTATAAATTAAAATTTGGTGGGTAAAATGATTTCAATATTTCTTATGTTTTTGTTTTGGTTCTTCGCTAATTTAGGCTGTGTGAAAGCAATGCTACTAATCCAAATTCAATCATATTTTAGGCTCAAAATCATTTAGAATTAATCCAGTAGGTCATATTTCAAAAACTATTCATTCTAAAACTATTCAAGTGAAGTGAATTTTCTTAAAAATTGATAATTTTCCATTTGTCCGCCCGTCTGTCCGTCTACCCCCCTGCCCGTCTGTCTGTGGACACGATAACTCAAAAACGAAAATAGATATCGAATTGAAATTTTTAAAGCGTGCTCAGGACGTAAAAAGTGAGCTTAAGTACGTAAATGTGCCACATAGGTCAATTGGGTCTTGGGTCTGTAGGACTCATCTTGTATGCAATTAGAGATAGAACAAAAGTTTAAATGTAAAAATTTTCCTATAAAAAAATTAACAACTTCTGTTCAAAACTTTTTTTTAGTAATCAACACTTTGGTGTTCATTTGCTCCAAAACTATAAAAGATAGAAAGTTGAAAAGTTGCATGTAGCTTCAACCAGCGGCCTTGTAAATCATCCTGGAAAAACGAAAAAAAATTCTAAAAAATACTTTCAAAATCTTCAAAAAACAAATAATGGCGACCGAAAAGCCGCCATAATTGTGTTGATTTTTTAAATTTTTCTAATTTATAAAAAAAATAATTCAAGCATTGATATCAACACTTTCTATACAGGGTATTTCAACAATTAACTCAGTCCATTGTTTGTTTTCATTTGCTTTTATTAGTTTTATTTTTTCATTTATTGGGTATCTCCGTAAAAATTAATAAAGCGATAAAATCTCAGCAAAAATGTTCTAGATCGAAATAATTCCTCTTAGTATGTGTACGGAGGTAGAAAAGAACACAAAAACATTAATTTTTAATATTTTTTCTTTCGCAAAAGCATACACTTCCTTCCTCAAAAACATCATCCATCAATCAAAAAAAAAAAAAAAAATTTATTTAATTATTTTTTTCAACATTTTTTTTTTTCTAATTAATTTCATTCAACGCATGATAGGATTTTCATTTTGTCTAGCTATAGTACTTCACCACCACGCAGTAGGTATCACACCCACCGTTTCTGCTGTGTCTCCCTAAGCCAGTGATTCTTTTTATGGATCATTTATTGAAATGATGGATTCATTTAGGTATAATAAAATTACTGAGTTATTGTAAATTAATTTGTTGATTAGCACAATATGGTGCCAATCAATTTTTATACCATGTATATGAAATATACCAAGGTATACTAAGTTTAGTCCCAAGTTTGTAACGCTTAAAAATATTGATGCTATGAACAAAATTTTGGTATAGGTGCTCATAAAATCACCTAATTAGTGCTTTTCCGGTTGCCTGTCTGTCGTTTGTCGTCTGTCCGTTTGTTATCACGATTACTCAAAAACGAAAAGAGATATCAAGCTGAAATTTTTATAGCGTGCTTGGAACGTAAAACGTGAGGTCGAGTTCCTAAATGAGCATAAGTGGTCAATAAGGTCTTGGGTCCGTACGACCCATTTTGTAAACCGTTACAGATATAATAAAAGTTTAAATGTAAAAAATTTTCCTTATAAAAAAATAATTAACTTTTGTTTGAAACGTTTTTTCGTAAACATCACTGTTTACCCGTGAAAACGCAAATTATGCGCAAATCGTATAGTATGTTTTTGTGTGACATATATGTATGTGTAATGTTACAGAGTAATCAACACTTTCTATACAATGGTATTTCAAGAATTAATTCAGGCAATTGTTTATTTTCACTTGTTTTCTTTTATATTTTATGAGATTATTTTGTTAAATAAATACTGTGCACAAGTGAAACTGACAAATTTATTTTGAAACAGTTTTCATGAGTGTTCTGTGAAGAAAATAAATCAAATAAATTTAATTGCTCGGCGGTAAAGAGTTGTCAAACAATTAATTTGTCTTAAGGTAGTACGAGCACCAAGGCAAGTTTAGATTTAGGAATGAAATTATTTGTTCCATATTTTCAACTTTGATGATGAATTTTGGTATAACTTCATGAATGTAATCGAAAAATAAAATTTTTCGATATCTGCCTTGGTTTTCGAAATAGCGAAGGATAAATAATTAAACAAAATTTTCAAATTTCCATATTTTGAAAATTATTCCAGATATCGAAAAATTTTATTCTTACTTTTCGACTTATATTGTCAAGTTATAACATAATTCACCATCAAAATTGAAAGATAAATATTGTTTTTTAATTTGTGTACCCACTACCGTGCTCATACCTCCTTAATTAGTCGGGCACAACGGTTTTTGTTTTTTTGACTTATTTATTATGTTTTTAAATAGTTTTTTTTTAAATTTCCACCGATTAGTTTTGCGATTAGTTTTGGAGACATGTATGAAAACATATCATCCATCTACCGTTTTACCATAAAACTAATATGTCTACTTTTGAAATCATTTATTTATTGAAATAAACCTAGTCCAACTTCATAGAAAAATAAATCAAGCTTTTTATTTAAAATTGCCTTGGTGCTCGTACATCCTTACATCTCCTATGCCTATTTTTGCTGAATAGATGACAGAAATGCAAAAAGCGAGAGTTGGCGTGGAACACCCGGTTAGAACTATGTTCCTATCGTTTCTTTGTATATTATAAATGTAGCGTTTACTTTTTTTACTCAAATTTGTTTTGATTTTTTTGCTGGTTTGAATGATTGATTATGCATACGTTCAATTTTCCAAAATCATTTTGTCCTTTTTTCTTCTGTCTATTTTTTTAAATATTCAGTGTGACTTGTAGTCGATTTGCTATTAAAAAACACAAGTCAAAAAAAATGAAAAATATACAACAAGATAAAAATTATTTGAAAATACAAATAACAATATGAGTAATAAATTATAAATATTAGTTTTGTGTTGCGCTACCTTGCAGGTTTGGTATTATTAGCCTCTTGTAAATGGTTTTTTTTTTTTTTAATTTTTGTCTCACGGTACTATTTTCGTTCTGTGCATTGGTAATTAAGGTTTAGTTTTTGTTTTCATTTTTTCTCTCACGATACTGTTTGCATATCTGTGCATTGGTAATTCAAATACTTTTAAATATGTTTTAAATATGTGCGTACATTACCCATAATTTGTTTCAGCAAGATATTTAGCATAACATTAAATTTCCTTGTACTCATTTTAAATTATCTCTATTATGTTTAACTTCTTTTGCTACCTCACATTTTTTGAATGAAAAATAAATAAATTTAATTTATAAATTTTAGACAAAAATATAATAAATTGACAGATTGTTAATTATTTTCAAAATATTCTCAAAATTCATGGCAAGCTGAATCTATTTATAAATTATTAGTTTCTACGTAACATCGCCGAATTTTGGGATCATTTAAAATTGTTGCACATTTTTTGATTTTACCTCCCAACCAGAAAACAAATTAAAACGTGCGATAAGGAACGTAGTTCCAACAATTAACATAAATTAATGAAGAACATAGTGTGGAGCAAAAAGTTCCATTAAATACGATTCCAGTTTATTCCACCTGGTGTTCAAATTATAAAACTAAAAACATTTGATTAAAAAAAATCACAACTACCAAATTAAAAATATTTTTTAAATTGAAAAAGACAATAAAGCTATGTGTGATGTGGATGATTTTGTAAATAAACTATAAAGTACGGCGGCTATCCGTGGTGTAAATGAATTATTTTTTTAATTTTAAGTCATCACATTGTCCTCGAAACTGTAGACTTATGCACTACATCGAAGGTCAATGGGGAGAGATGGGATGTGTTATGCAATCATTTTACAACCATACACTGAGAAAAATTTATGAAATTGTGGAAACTCTGCGCAGAGTTGATAAATTCGAAGTTGAGTCAATAGAATTATAATTCACACAAGCCTGTCGGAATCAAAGTAAATATGTAGCTTCTTTTAAACCAATTGCGCGAGGGAATTGCAGTAAACTTTTAGGTAAAGTTGAGTCCACTAAATTTGAATTGGATAAATGAATTTAATTTTAATACAACAAAATAAATACAATGAATAAACTTTCAATAATTGACCTGACACTTTTTAAATTATTCCTTGAAAAAACTAATCATGCTCAATGATTAATTTTTCCGGGTCTATATGCACAATCCTGACATGGCACGACATCGATATCATGAAGAGAACCAAATTTTCATGTTTACAAAGAGCGTTATTACTTGACATTTTTCAACCGATTTTAATATCCCGTAGCATTTTTTACTCGAGATAGAATGTATTTTGATAATAACTGTAAGAAAGTGATTGTTCTTGACGATTTGTTACATAAAAAAGGCGTCAAGTTTTTTGTAGAAAGTATAGATAAATATATATATATATATATATATATTCCGAAAGCTCGATGTTTCTAGTTTTCAGTAATCGAAAATCGGTTTAATATTCAGTTACAACTGTAAAAGTGCGCAGAGTATACGATGATCTGTTTTTCCACAATAACTTGAAAATTTGGGGCTGTTAAACAATTTTGAAACACATATTCATGATGAAGTCACCAAGACCTACCAAGTATGCCGGTCGGTCAAAAAGTGCTTGCAATTTTTTTATTTATTTTGTAACACCGTGAATTATGTCTCGAACCACACAATGAGGGAGAAATATGACTTTAGTGAGTGAGCTCTGATTTAGTTTTTTTTATATTTTTATGTTTGGTATGCCTGGATGAGGAGATATTGTTTTGTGTTATTCTTTTCTTTTATATTATTCTATATTATTTTAATTTTTCAAAAAATAAAAATACAACAAAAACAACGAAAAAAAATACAAAGGAAAATATAATATTAAGTTGAGTTTGTTGGCATTTGTGTATATGCTGCTGATACCGTTGTGTTGCCTATAGCTTAGCTTTAAATAGTACAATCATCTTGGGTTTTCAACTCTCACGTTTTGCAAAGAAGGTAAGCGTTTTGCTGACATGTAGACTAACCAAGTATCTCTGCCATCCATTGAGTAAAAAAAAAAAAAAACAGATTTGGGAGACATAAAATAACTAAAAATGTCAAAAATTATTTTAAAATTATTTAAATTATTAGCAAACAAACAATCTTCCGACTAGAAATTGTAGTGAAGGCCGAAGAATTAGTTTGTAACCATATTAAGCAAAACAAGGTTCGGTATAATAAAATTTCAGATCTGGCTGTGATCACGGAACATTTCGAAATTGACTAATTTTGGCGTCAACTTCGAATTCCTAACGTGCACCTAGCAATGAAAATCAAAGCTTTGCCGAAACTAGACATTTCAAATTCGGACTGAGCTTGGAAAGTATGTGGTAAGGCCTTAGGTAAGGTTAGGTTATATTGGCTGTCCACGAAGGACACACTGAGGCTATGTAGCCCATTGTGATACCATATATGTGTTACCACCTTTTCCACTGATAATTCCATTTACCAGCTTCTCAATTATTTTGAGGCTGAATCCACCTCCTTTATGCATATACCATGCACTACACCAGCTCATCACAACTATTAATGAAATAAATTTTTGTTGTGACGGCGGGAATCGAACCCGCTACCCTAGGCATACCGCGGACGGAATTGAACATCTTTAAACAACTGAGCTGCCAGGGCTAACTGGTAAGGCTTATGTGGGCCTTGCTTTGGAATTCCGCAGTTGCACCTAGCAATGAATCAGGAAGCCAAATTAGAGTGGACCTAGCAGCTGAGTTACATCAGAAACATATCACCAAAAATCACCTACATATTACCTTGCCTACAAAAAGAGAGTGATTTTAAATGACTGAAGTACAAACACTTAGTTTGTATACTACAATTCCTGACGTTTCATGAATACTCATCAATGTACACTTTGTGAAGCATTGTCTGTCTTCCATTCTTCCAGGCTTCATGAAACTCTTTTCAAACCCTATCTTATTTTTTATCAAATTCTTAAATATCTCTTTTTAAATAATTTTGTTATAGTTATTGATCTAAGGAATTAGTCATCCATGATTAATTTCGCATAGTTCACCTGAAAAAGCATTCTTGGTCTATAAATGGATTTTCAGAAGGCTGTGAAAATGCATTTATAGACCAAGAACTAGAGAGTCGCTTTTAGCCATGACATGACTCCTAAAATATACGTTATTATGTTGGCATGTTTGTTTTCTGAGCCTGATATACCCACTCATATATAATTTTGTTCCATAAAATTGAATCAACGTTTCTAAAAAAGAATAATTGATACAAACCAAAATAAATGAGAGATAAACAAAAATTAATCCAATTTAGAAGACAAAGGTAACAAAGAATGTACACAGGTCATAGAAAATGTTATCTCTATAAATTTGTTTTTGATAAACATATCGGTTTTACTGAGATTTACTGAGGAATTCCATATTTTTGTGTTTTCTACTCTTTCTAAAGTTTAATTTATACCATCTTAAAGTGCTGTTCATTATCCATCAAACGCCATTTTAAAATAAATAAATAATATAATTAATGCGTTGTATAGAAAAAAGTAGTTATTCGTATTTTTGAACAAGAAACAGATTTAGGAGACTTAAAACAAATGAATACATATGTTAAAAATTATATTAAAATTATCAAAAACAAGTGAAAACAAACAATTGACTGAGTTTATTGTTGAAATACCATGTATAGACTGTGTTGATGATGTAATTGTTTGTTTTTTGACGTCACGTAGATAAAAAAAAGGTATCTACTTTTAAATAGTCACACACACGTAACTGATACTCCTATATTAATACATTCTATAAAATTTTCACCTAATTAGCGCTCTCGTGGGTAAACAGTGATGTTTACAAAAAAATGTTTCAAACAAAACTTATTTATTTTTTTACAAGAAACATTTTTTACATTTAAGTACGCTATAAAAATTTCATCTTGATATCTCTTTTCGTTTTTGAGTTATCGTGTTGACAGACAGACGGACAGACGGACAGACAACCGGAAACTGACTAATTAGGTGATTCTATGAACACCTATACCAAAATTTTTTTCGTACCATCAATATTTTTAAGCGTTACAAACTTGGGACTAAACTTAATATACTATCTATATTTTATATATACATGGTATAAAAATCTTTGAAAATATTAATACTTATTTTTATAAGGAAGTATCTAAATTATATATTATTAAAAACAAAAGAATGTCATATGTCAAAATACATTTTAAATTCAACCTTCGATGCAATGTCAGAATGATACAATTAAATGTAAATAAAAGGGTGATAATGTATTGTTATTTTTTTACTATTTGTTAATATTACTTTCAAGGACAATAAATAATTCAATAATAAATGTTAACTATGTGATTGAGCCAACGTCATGGAGATTATTGTTCTCGGTTAAAAGAGAGTTTGAAATGAACATATTGATCATTTTTATAGCATCTACCATATTCGTGGCACCAGTCGCCATATATGATCTCGCGATGACGTTAAGACACCCTCATATCGGTTGATATTAAGAATTTTTTTCCAAACTTTTGCCGGGTGCGAATTTTTTTACCGTTAAAATTGACTAGATAATTGTTATTTTTGAGTTTGTGTGTACGAATGTTAAGTTATGTGTATTTTAAAATAATGAGAATTAATTAAAAAAATCATTTTTTTGCTTGAAATACATTGTTCTTCTTCATCATCATCAACATGTCTTTTACTTTTACCAACTCTCATAGCCAAGCATCATCAAGCTCAACTCTCATCCTCATAGTCTCATAGTCATAACGTTAACGTTTGTCTTATTGCTATGCTTTGCTTTGCTTCTCTGGCTGCCTGGATGCATGTCACGCCGCTTGAAATGTATTTTGTATTCTTTGTATTCAACTAATGTGATGTTTTATTCCTGATTCCACCCTACTCATACCTAACATTAAATGTTACTTCTAATAGGATAATTTATGAATATATTTAACTGTCAAACATTGTGACTTTAAACCCAAACCCATACTTTTATATTTCATCATAATTTTTTTGTCTGAAGTTAATATCGTCTATTGGTTAAAATATCTTCACATACTTATTATATATCTTTTTTGTCGTCCTATTAGCTCAGTTGGTTAAGGCGTAACCAATTCCTCTCGCATATGCCTAGGGTAGCGGGTTCGATTCCTGCCGTCGCAACAAAATTTAATTAATAATTGTGATGGGCTGGTGTAGTGCATGGTATATGCATGAAGGAGGTGCACTCAGCCTCTGAAATTGAGGAGCTGATAAATGAAATTATCAAAAGTGGTAAAACACATATATGGTATCACAATGGGCGCTATAGCCTTAGTGTGTCCTTCGTGGACAGCCAATATAACCTAACCTAGCTTATTATATATATTTCAGTAGATCACTGACTGATTCTGCAAACTTTTTATTAAATAAGTTAAAAATATGAACTGTAGCGAGAATCACACGCTGATTTTTCACGGGAAAGTTGGCTTTCCAACCAACGATCTGACTGATGTTAATAATAGGCTTTAGTCCACTAAGAATAAATCGGTTGGATAAAAGTTTTTAATCATGTTATGTAGATAACAAAACCCAAAATAATTTTTTTTAAAGAATAAGAATTTATACTATTTTTTCAAAAGTAGTATCATTAAAATTGTGCACCCGATCACGTGACAGCAAACATCAATAATTTATTGTGAAAATATTACGTCACGTCATTTAAAACACTAGATAAACAATATTACTTTTTAACAGCTGTTGATCACAGGTGGTATAACTGCAATTCACAAAAATGATTGCATACAGTGCCCGTTCCAGGGGGAACGAGCCGGACAACGGCAAAAAATGTGGGGCGGCAAATCTTTAAAATATGATATAGTAATCTCGATAACCGGGATTCAATAAATAGAATAAAACACTGAAAAAACCATTGGAATCTATGTATTTAAGCGAAACTGTTCATATATAATACATACACCTTGTGTAAAGGGTACGTTTTTAAGTTGACATAAACTTGAAACTCGACTTTTATCGATAAAAATGGAATAAACAATAAAAAAACTTTTATCGATATAAATTCAAGTGGAAAATGTTGGATGTGTTGTCGTACATTTTACGCAGACATTAAACATTGACCTAGGTTTTCAAGCTCATTCAACTCCATAACTGACAATCGATAGTAAAGTAACATTTTTTGTTCAACAGATTTTTCCGCAAAAATAAACAGAAAAGTTTTACCCAAAATTTTTTTTTCGTATCAAAATTGTTATTTCGTATAATTGTTTCTGTGAAATCGAAACACTTTTCGAAAAAAAATTATCCAATAAATCCAATAAAAGTGGTTCGTTTTTCTAAAAAGACCATTTTAGTTTAATGAACAAACGGACAAAAAGCAACATTTTTGCTATTAATTACTGTTTTAACTTTTCGGTTAACCAAAAAAATGTTTGCGTATTTATAGAGAACAACTTTCTAATTTAAAGCGTTCATCTAATTTTGACCAGTTATGAATGAGAGTGGACCTGAAAATTTCGATCGAATTCGATGTCGGTACAAAATGTGTCCCTTTGAAACTAACATTTTTCATTTGAAGCATTTCCCCCGAGTTTCAGGCATATGTCAACTTAAAAAAGACACGCCGTTTATGATATCAGTGTATGGGGCGGCAAATATTATTTTTGCCCGGATTAGTGATGTCATGAATGACACTCTCCATGATACTCTGCAATGTTTTCGGAGTACAGTTACAGTTTTTACAGGTACAGTTTTGTATAAACCATTTTTTCAAATTTAGGACAAAAGCCTCTTGCAAAGATATTTTATTGTGAAAGTAAGGAGAAAATAAACTTAATTATTAATTATTATAGACTGCAAGTCCATGCTAAAATTTTTCGGGTGAAATGACCCACCAGGAATTATGTTGAAAAAGATGCTTCTATTGGTAAAAGTAAATTTAAGCATCATGCCGTCAGTTTTGCGCCGTGCAGATGAGAATATGTGTAATTAGTTGAATAAAATTACGACTATTTGATATAAAAAAACTTCCTTACATGCCTTAGATTTTCAAAAAAATTGGTATTATTTATTTAGGGGGTCTACATATATGGGCTAAAAGAAGGGAGGCAAATTAAACATTGCTACTGAAAATTCGAGATCAGTGACCCCAAAAACCTCTTTATACGACCTTTTCATTTTGAGAGCCTTTTAAACCACCGAAAGAGCGAGGGCTAGTGGATGGTGCAAAAAGGAGTATATAAATAAAAAATATCTTAAGTTTCGGGTAGCTTTGATATTTTAAAATATTTTGATTTTTTTTAAATCTTTTACCGGATATAAAACTAAAAAGTTCCGCTTTAAATCGTATAGTTTTTCTTAAGAATAATTTTCTGTAGCCATAAAAAAAAACTGTCAATCAATATACCCAGCAAACAATTATTTCAAAAAAATGATAATTTTCCGTTTTTTGCGATAATATGGGTCAAGGAGTCAATTTATGGGTATGCAACCTATATAAAATATAAAATCGAAAGATAAAAAAAATGCTACAATTTGAAAAAAAATTGAACCCTGTACGACTAAATGGCATAAAATGGCAGTCATTTAAACAAATTCACTACATTTGAAATTTTGGCCGAACTATTTGGCAGATTGGGTTAAAATTTTAATTAAAGGTTGTAAATATTATAACCTACCTTTGGTATTCATTGCATTAAAATCAGTCAAATACTTTTCAAGTTACAGTCAAATGAACTGTTTCACCATATGTATGTATACATATGTATATAACTTGAGAGGTAGAGAACGAATCCCCCCCCCCAAATTGTGAGGTGTAGTTTTAAGCAATTACTACAAATCTACCAAATCTGGATATGCACCAATGTTTCCTCTTGTGAATATAAAATAAAAATGATAAAATTTCTAAAAAAAATGTCATATTTGACGCCATTTTGTTGGTTAGACATGTTGCATTATTTTGATGTGAAAATGAAAAACCCCAAAATTTCCCTGCCCGAACTTTTAATCCATATAACAGCCTTTTTTCCTAATTTTATTCCAGTAAATGTCAATATTCAGTACGCCTTACAGTTGTTTTGCATAACAGAACTATTATGTCAAACAATTTAAGGAAGATCCCTCACTAGTAATAGAAAAACATAAATTAGTAGAAAATGATCCAAATTTTTAGTATGTTGTAGTTAACGATACAATTATTAAATCAAAAAAAATTTGGGTATCTTATCGATCAATTAAGAGAGTAATTAATTAATTAAAAATACACTAAATAACATAGCATGATATGAGGATGATATGTTATTTAGTGTTTTTTTAATTAATTAATTACTCTCTTAATTGATCGATAAGATACCCAAATTTTTTCTTGATTGAAAAATATGTATCGTTAACTACAACATACTAAAAATTTGAATCATTTTCTACTAATTTATTTTTTTCTATTACTGGTGAGGGATCCTCCTTAAGTATATGTAAAACAGCTGATTCAGCAGATAATATGGACACATATCATCGCACTCATTAATATATTCTCATAGGTTGATGAATTCCATTTAATGAAATTTCAAAATCGACCAAAACTACATTGACCACATTAATATAAAGTAAAAGAAAACCATTTCAATTTATTTCATGGCTGTTTTTTGTTTTTATTCAGAAGCAATTGAATTCAAAACATTTGTGCACCCATAAACAAGATATCATTCGCAGTCACAACACACACTCCATATAAACTAACTAACACACACATTCACACCCACACTACATCTAGTGAGATGTGAGATGTGAGTAGTGTTGGGTAGTCTAATCAAATGGACGACAACACAAAGAAAATATGAGCATATAGATTGTTATAAGCTTGCTCTACACTCGAGCTCGACTCTCAGACAACCAATTTACAAGATGGTCTACTGAAAATACACACCGCAACAAAATTAACAAAAATTGTAACCTAGCAAAAATTTATCGCAATATCAAATTTCTCTTTTGCCCTTTTCGCTATTAGTCCCGGCAAAATCCGTCACTGAGTATAATTAATTTTCGCATGGAAAATTTTTGCAAGATCTCGTTTAAAACATGCTCCTGAACCTAAAAGTGCAGGTTAATGTTGACTGAATCGCTTTGGAAAAAATTTTAACATATAATTGGGGTCAAAATTAACCAAAAATATTCTTAGCCTTTTTTCTAAAACTTCGAGTTTGCGAGTAAAAAATTCGTAAAATTTGAAAAAAACGCGATTTTTACGATTTTCATCCCCAAAAATATATGAAAAAATCAGATTTTTACTATGTATACAATTTTTATAAGTAGTGTAAAGATAGTTAAAAACATCCTGCAAAAGTTTTTGGCCTAGTTGCATTTTTAGTGCTTGATTGTTAAATGTCAAGAGAACGGGCGAAAAACCACCCAGAAATAACGATTGTCTGTTCTGTACATGCTAGAAACATGAGATTTTCACCCATCGATTTGAAATAAAATCAAATTAACAGAAAAGGTTCGAAAAATTTGATTTGCAACAACGCAAACTACCGGAAAATCTGAAAATATAAACTAATTTTTTTATTTAACATACATTTTCATCTGTTTCTATAATGCGAATTAATTTAGGTACTTGGGGCCATGAAAATTTTCAATAGAGTTTTTCTTTTCTTTTTAAAATGCAATAAACTTTCCGGAGCAAAGTATTTTTCCGGGTGGTTTTCAACATGAACTCTTGTGTTACTTATCAAAGACGCAAAAAAAACTTTAAATTAGACAAAACAAGAAATATACAGCGAGAGAAGTCTTCCAGTCTAATTCCATAACCACTTAATTTGGCAAATAATTTTAATTTGGTGTTTTTTCAAATATTCAAAGAATTATTGAGAAAAATGCGTTTATTATATTTAAGTTATAAACTTTATTAAGTGGCCATGTTCGCCATCTCGTAGTGAAAATAAAAACGAAACTATGTATGCATTATAAAAGTATGTAATACCAATTTACGTTAGTTAATTCCAATTGAATTTTGAAATTTTTGATTTAGGACTTTTGTAATAACTGTACAGAACCCTTTTTGAGCTAGATTAAGGCACAAACAGGGGTCTTTACAGGAGGGATTTGAGAACTAGATAGAATTGGTTTGTAACATCTTTTAAAGTTTTTGTGCGTCTGTTGTTTCAGTCGATACAGCTGTTTATAATACACTGCTGTTCGTTCTGAAACAATGGTCGCATAAAAATCTGCAATCAAAAGATGATTTGTTTCCGTTTTAAAGAAAATTTTTTTCATCATCCAAATTTTGTTTTTAAAACTAACCAAAAATGCATAATCAGGAATCTTTACAGGAGGGACTTGAGAACAAATTGGAATTTTCAACATCTGCTAACATTTTTGTACGTCCATTATTTCAGTCGATACAGCTGTTATATTATACACTGCTGCACGGCCTGAAACAATGATCGCATAGAAATCTGAAATCAAAAGCGGATGTGCTTCAGTTTTAAAGAAAATTTGTTTCCTCATCCAATTTTTGTTTTTAAAACTAACCAAAAAGAGATTTTTTTAATATCAATAATTCAAAATTGAAAGACATTGACAGTTGGTTCGGTTTTATTTATTCGATTTTATTAATTAATTAATTTTTTCACATATCTTCAAAAGTAAATTCATCCTTTGGAAGCTGAAGTCTATTAAAAAGAGGAGTGTGGTTTAAAAACCTTCTTCAGCTTCAAGAAATTTTTGAGCGTATCTAAGTACGTATCCTGTCAGATGTTAGTTTGTTCGCTCACAAAAATTACAAAAGTAAATGTGCGATTGTTTACACATCACAGTGTCACATTTAGACTCTAAACTACAGAACCAATTTTAATGAAATTTTTACAACTTCAAATTAAATTAAACGTCAGTATACATTTTACATTAAATAATGTTATTTAGGTTCTTTACTTAAATAACAAATTTAAGCTTCCGTTTTTTACGCGAAAGCGTTGATAATATCATCGATTTCTAGATGTTTAGGAAAGCAAAGCCCGAATAATTTTTCCTGACCCATTGATGTATGCAACTCAGATTTTACCCCGTAAAGTATAGAAAACGATCTCTCTGCAAATATTGGTGACATGCTTCAATTATTTTCACACTTTGTTTTCCATTTGGCTATCCAGAGCCGGTATTTATTTAAAATACTTGACTCACTATCATTAATGAAACACCGGTACATCTGAATCACTTTTTTCCAGGGTTCGAGGATATATATCAATGGATATATATCATGATATATATGCGATATATATTACATGGATTCTTATGATTAATATTACAAAAATGATTGAAGTTCTAATCGTGTCTTGTCAGAAAAAATTCGTAAAGTAAGAGTAAGTTTAAGTAAGATTCAGAATCGGAAGATGATCTACCTTTATCTTCCTTGCAGTCAAACCAAGCACAATTCGCGATCGCAAGATACGGTGGCGCCGCGCAGCGAGGATTAGTGAAACTATTATAGAGGATTTTGAGTTTTGACAGCTACACAAGTGCTGAATGTTTTTGTTGTTGAGATGGAAATTATTAAAAATGAAAAACGTTGTGGTGTTCCCCACTGTGGGAAAACAAGATCTACAGGCGTCAGTTGTCGCACAATGTCGCAAAAACATGCTTGCACTTGCTTCCCGCGCCCGCTTTGCAAGAACAATAGCATTCGATTTTTTTATTGTCATTGGCTACAAACACTTTGATTTAGATCTCATGAGGTTTCTCGGTGATGTTCGACGTTTGCAAACATGAAGATTTGATTAATAAACAATTATTTTGCTTCGATTGGATACCACAGAAAAACAAGTTTTTGGAACGAGAAAGCGCCTCTCCTTCCATCAACGGCCTTACTGATCCACCAAGTAGATAAAATATATCACCAATATTAATATCCAGGGCTTTCTCCATGTTAAAAAAACAAATAAACAAAAAAAAATGCAAAAATTTATTTTGACAACTTGAACGAAAATCCTCTATATCGGCCATATTGCATTCACACCAGAGCCATCTCTAGGTAATTTCGTTCGCCAATTATGAATACGACATTTTTTTATTTGATAATTAACAGTTGTTTACGAATGACTGATGACTGATTTGATAATTAGGTAATAGACTGATTATACTCTAGAGTTATTATTTGTAAAAATTATTGTTTTGTTACCTAAGTGTAGGTATGACCATTGACTGAATAGAATTTATAAAATTGTGTTATGTGTTCGAGTTTTATTTATAAAATCTTATGATTTAAAGTTGATTTTGCCTGATCTAGACGAATATTTTATGTTTTGGTTTCATTTGTCTGATTTTAAGTACCTTAATAAATAAAACATTTTAGTTTTTCTTGAAATATCAAAATTTTGATATATATTGGATATATATCAAAAATATCCGATATTTTGATATTTATAATAAATATCGGATATTTTTGAACCCTGATTTTTTCACTCCCTAGATATCGATATTCAAGTACTTGACACCAACATTTGGGTCATTGATAACGGAATCTAATATAGGGGTATGTAAATTGATTTCCGAAAATACTCTTCTACCTATTTCGCTAGGATTTTTTTTCGATTTGTGGAATCTTCATGTTTTGAAACGAATTTTTAAACAAAAAAGGATTTTCCCTCCAAAAGTTATCAGATGAGGGTTTAGTATTAAATTAGGAACAATAAACAAACTATTTAATATAAACTAACTGATTCACTGTTGTTTTTTTTAGTCTATTGAGATGATAGCCATGATGGGACCATGAGGGTGGATCCGCCACTGTTTTTTTTAGCGGTTTTATCAACAAAGCCTTTATTTTGAATTGTTTGTGCTCTTGTGCGGTATCGTTCTATTTTCAAGAACGATGCAGATGTATTTGATGGGACACATTGTTTGTAGTGATGGTATTACTCTTAGCAAACTCTATTACCATATTGTTCAACTGACAGTAGTTTTTATTCAATATAGTAATTTGTTTACAGATTGTATGAACATTGCGCCTTTTACTTATACTCTACGTAATTTTAATTAAATCGCTTCTATCATCATAAGAATTTTATATTATCATCATCGTATTCTCTCACATACAAAATAGTGGAACAAGTACGGGCGCATTCGTTTCCAAAAATTTCGGATTTAATTTCTTTTGTGGTTCGAATGACGTTCCTTAATAAGGATCAAGAGTTTGTCAGGCAACAATTTGGTTCAATTTTTTATTTTTTTTATCTTTTACATTTACCAAATGTTAACTGTGTGATGTAAATAACGCTATTTTTGGATTCTATGGATTATTTCATGTCAAAAATATCTCTAAGGATTTTGTCGTATAGTTCATCGTTTTCGAGATTAATTAATGTTTACAAATACTATAAAAAATACCATTTCCTGAAAAACAATGATAAAAATTTAAATTTTTGAACTTGAAAATGTAGTTAATTTTTAAAACTCTCTTTACAAAATCCTGAAGAGTAACTTTTGGGCATTCTACCTTTTTAGCATTTCCAATATCTCGTGAACTGTGAATTTAATGGCAAAATCACATGACAGATTTATTTTAGGACAGGTTTAGGTTATTTTTGACGTAAAATAACAACTCTTCGTTTTAAAAGTTTTATATTTTACAGCTGACAATTTTAAAAAGAAGAATGACTTAAGGAAGTTAGACCAGATTTTTGTCTAGAAAATCTTTGATCCTTATTCAAAGAAATCAAATCTGAAATTTTTCCCTACCGAATGCGCCCGTATGTGCTGCACTAATTCAATTGAAGGATACAGGGGGAAGAACAAGCTATGGCACACAGACATGGAACTGAAATATTTGTAAACCTCCTGATAAGGTACTTTTAACTATAAATTAAAGAAAAAATCCATTAATTTGCTTTTGAAAATAATCTGTTAAGAAAATTACAAAAATTTGTTAAAAAAGAAAATAAACATGCAATATCCACCAAACACAAGTAAAAAATATGGATGCAAAAAGTGGTACATTCGTATTTGTCCAGAAAAATTTGAGCCAATTAAAGCTTTTCAAGAATTATTAGGTAATTTTACGACAACCTTGCAATTTTTTCGTTAAGCTGGCCGTTTTCGAGTTTTATACTGTTTAATGATAGAAAATTCAAAAATGTAATTATCAAAGATGAAAAAATACTAAAACAAATGATAGTTTTGAGTTTTTTAATATTTTTAAGGTAATACAATCCCCAAGGTAAGCATTGGATTTGTGGTTGAAATTATTTGAACCTTATTTTCAACTTTGATGATGAATTTTGTTTATACTTTATAAACAAATATAAATATATATGCCTACTTTTGAAGTCATTTATTTATTTAAATAATCGGGCAACCGCCCACCCCCGAAATAATTTCAAAATTGATTTGACAGGGAAATTTTGGATAAAAGGCTTAATTTTTTTTAATATGAAGTTGAACTAAGTCTTAATCAATTCTGAAAGTTTTAGGGGGGTAGGAGGGGTGTTCCCCGATTATTTAAATAAATAAATGACTTCAAAAGTGGGCATATTTTTCATAGATGATATGTTTTCATAGTTTTATTCAAATCTAATGGGTGAAAATTAAAAAAACTATTTTAATTAAAGTTAAAACCTTAATAAATTATTGAAAACAAAAAAAAACCATTGTCTCCGACTAAATGAGGATGTATATGAGCACGGTAGTGGGGTCACAAATTTAAAAAATATATATTTTCAATTTTGATGATGAACTATAACTTGACAATAGAAACAGAAAAGTAGATAAGACAAAAATGTTTCGATATCTGGAGTAATTTTCAAAATTTCGAAAATTGAAAACTTTATTTAATTATTTAGCTTTCCATATTTCGAAAACCAAGACAGATATCGAAAAATTGTATTCTTATTTTTCGTCTACATTCATGAAGTTATAACAAAATTCATCATCAAAGTTGAAAATAAGGTACAAATAATTTCAACCACAAGTTTAAATTTGCCTCGGCGCTCGTATTACCTTAAAAATTAGCATTAAAAATTAGCACACTTTTTAATCTGTTCCTGATGCTGGTAACTTGATGCGCACGCTTTGGATTTAGATTTAAGCGTGCCTATCAAGTTTCCTGTATCAGATACAGTTTCACTTCGTATCAATTTGTCAAGATCATATCAATATCAAGATCGAGTCAACCAATTCGATATATCCTTGTTGTACCTTAGTCTTTAAACCAGAAACATTAACAGAATTATCGATGAGAATAATAATATTTACTAACTAATTTTGTTAATCGGTAATTTCGACGAGAATAAAATAACTATATCCATTGTTAAAAAATATACAAATAAGGTACACCGAACGTCAACTGAAAATTAATGATGTAATATCAATAAATTCTAACACCAATAATGTCACAATATTGTGCACGTTCAGGCATACACAAACCAAGCAACCCCAAGAAAAACAACTTATTCACCTCAAATATTTTCATAAATAAATTGTGACAAATCAGATTACATTATAAGGGACAAAAAAAATCTCTACAAAAGATAATTATGCAGAAAACACAAATATATATATATGCACCAGCTGTCACTCGCCGGCTACGCTGAATAATAAGTTTCGTCAAAATTAATTTTCTAAATTAACATAGACAAATAAGATATTTCTGTCACTTATTGAGCAAAAACAAACACGTTTGAAAAACCTTAAACAAATGAACTTGTCAAAAATAATATTTGACTTATTTTTAAATAAGCAAGAGAATGTCATGTGTCAAAATATATTTTAAATGTAGTCTTTAAATAGTGGCAATGTATACGAATGACTAATTAAAATGTTTTGATGTAAATAAAATTTAAATTAGTTATTGTATAAAAACTGATCGCTTTTTACAATTTGTTAATATATATTCCTATGAAGTGAAATTAAAAATTTGATAATAAATGTTATTTATGATTCATCACAACTCAAAATTGCCAAACACTTAATATTCTATTAAACCTGCAGTCAACGTGACAGTTAAATTAAAGTGTTAGTATATCACACATGTCACACCAGATTTCATGGCATTCGCAAAAATGCATAGTTTACAAGACTTATATACAAGCGAAGTTCAGATTTTACTTTTAACTCCACTATCCCCGATCATGTAGATCAACGAAAAAATAAACTTTGGTGAAAATGGTTTGAGCCGTGAAAGCCAAGCAGACAGACAAATAAAATTACTTTCGCATTTATAATATTAGTAAGAATAAAAAAAATAACAGTCAATAAGTCAAAAAAATAGACAAATCAAGGAAAGAAAAACCGATTGTGCATTGAACTATAAAAATTTTGTTCAACCAGAAAAACGTCACTAAATCTGAGTACGGCATTACAAACTGTCCATTCACATACAACACAAACACCTTTAATATTGAATCCACAAACTTGATAAATCAAAAATCACATGATTACATCAGAAAAAATAATATTGTTACGTGTGTGACAGTGTGATGTCATATTATGTAATTGGTTCTGATGTGCACTACTAAGTTTATCAATAGAACTGAGCTAGGTCAGCGACGAGTAACTTCTTCTATTCCAGTTCTAACCTTAGTCCCGACCCTTAGACCATTAAGTTACATAGACTGTGCGTCAAATAATTTTAAGCGTGCCAACATCTGAGATAATTGCTTAGGTCAAATCCATCATTGCGGCGGTGTAGAAATTTCAAAACAAAGTGTCATTGTCATACTTGCCATTGTACATTCTTAAGAAAAAATTTAGAGTGATACATGGTCAGTTTTTTTTAAGTCAAAAAGCGAAAAAGTTCAGTGAAAGCACGATGTTTCATTTAAAACATTTTGTGATATGAAAATTTGACATTCAATGTATCTTTTTTTGATAAATGTTCCTAGCTGATACTCAATCTGTGTATTATAATGTCAATGCCTCAACCAAATCTAATGAACCAAGGTTCGCAAATTAAGTCTAAGTTTTCCAATTGTTTCCCTAGCTTTAGTCATGGCTAGTAAATCAGGTCTTGGTTTGCCAATTCTTTTCCAAACTTACGCGAAAAATTCGAAATCAACCCAAGATATTTCAGCTTTCGGCCAAGGCTAATAAATCAATTCATGATTTTCAAATCGCTTCCCTAGCGTTAGCCAAAGTTAGTTAATCAAATCTTGCTTTTCCAACCATTTCCCTTACTTCGCCAGTCTTGGCTAGTAAATCCAACAACTCAGTGGTAAAGAATTAAAAATTCGTTGTTTTTATCATTGTTTAAAACATTTTGAATATCCCTACGTCCCAGTATTGAAAATCGATATATCAATATTGAAGTTCATCGATTTTTTTTTATTACAATCAATATTTTTAAACGTTGTAAACATTAAACTACATTTAATATACGCCTCCTATCGAGAATATGAAACACGTGAGAGGAAAATCAGAAATTATTTCTTTTTCAAATACGAGATTATATGGGTTAGTCACACGGAATCCTGAAAAATAATCATAAAACTTACTATATGAAGGTAAGATAACAAAAAAAAATCTCATGAGCAGCAGAGATCAATTAATAAAGTCATATTTTCCCCTCATTATATATTTCTTATTAAATGATGTTTCTAATTGAAATGGAATTTGTCATATCAAGTTTTTGAAAACATAAAATCTCTATATATTATAAATGCGAAAGTAAGCATGTTTGTTTGTTTGTGTGTTACGCTTTCACGCTAAAACTAGCGAATAGTTTTTAATGAAACTGTACAGCAATATAGCCGATATATCGGAATAACACATGAGATATAATTTATAAAGATATATTTATAAAAAAATTTAAAAAAAATTTAAAAATCAATTTAATTTGACATTACCATAAATTACAGATTTCTGTAAAAATAGTAAATATAAAATATTTCACGGCCATCTTCTCTGATAAATAGATGAATTTGACTTCACGCCGACTTGCTTATTTAGCTGAAACAGTCAGTACAGAAGTTCAAAACCAAAAACACGTCGAAAAATGGTGATATTTATTCTCTAAGAAACTCCTTAAATTGCTGAAATGAGCTTCCAATAACATCAATCTGCCTGGTAAACAATCCAACATAGCGAATTTCATCATTTTAAGGTGGCCACTGAGAATGTCCAAGATTGGCGTATGAGAAAAAATATATATCAGGCATTTCTCAAAACCTATAAATCGTGTTCTAGGGGTCATGAAACGAATTTGTAACATATATCTAACTTACCCTGTAAAGTTCGGTACAATGCATAAGTTTATATTTTCAGGAAAAATATGACTAAAAAAAGCCGAAAAGATATAGCTGAAAATATATTGAATAGGGCACACAAAGTGTTTAACTGTAATAATGACAAAGACATATTGACATATTTGAGTATTGACTGAAACGAGACACAAACAATAGAAAATAAGGTGGTTTATTTGCAATGACTAGGGTCTGTACTGTTGTGTTTGTGCCTTGTGCCTCTTGCTATACATAGTTTATATGTGAGGAGTATGTTTAAGATGAGGTTCTCGTTCCTAGAAACATACATGAGATCATCAATAAACATACCAAATATATACTAGATGTTATTTTAACCACAAACAACTTAATAAATAATTAAAATAATAAAAAATATTTTTATTATTTGTGTTTGACTACAAGTTTTTTTTATTTGATCTCAAAATTTTTCGAACTTGCGTTCATTCTCAAGAGATTCAATCTAATTTTTACAAAATTTGTTTACAATAAATATAACAAAGTAAATACCATGGTTTTATAAAATTTTTTGACGTTAATTTGATTACCTTGGAAACTGAAATGAAAATTTAAAGAAAATTATTTGAAATTTAGACTCAAAATAGGAGTTCGTAACACATCTTTTTTATCGTTACACGTTGTTTTTGAATGTTTCCAAATTTCTAACCCTTCTAAAACGTTCATAAGTTTCCCTATCTCGCATGTGTGTAAAATATTAACGATTAATCATAATTCACATTGTAATTTCCGTATGTTTTATTATGAGCATGATAACTTTAAAAATTATTAACAGATGTCGTTGACATCGGTTGACAAGTTTAATTAATTTGTCACAAAAAATTGTTTTATAAAATAGACAATCGACTCCGAAAATTTTAAAGAACCATAACTCGGCGCTTTAAACCCTTGTAACGTTGCCAAATCTATTCTTTTCATTATGATACAGAAGAGTATAATATATCGATAATATAGGAATTATAACTACAATAACTAATCAAATGAATGGTCAAAATACTATTTATTGTTCTTGTAATATAATTTTATGTATTTCTAGCTGACCCGGCAAACGTTGTTTTGCCTTATAAATTATTTCTAGTTTCTAGATAAATTCTAGTGTAGACAAAAAGTAACTTACTTATTGTAAGTGTGCAAGTATGTGGTATATGCGGGGTTGGTGATAAAAAAGTAAAAATTTAGGGTTGTATGTATTTTTTAATGCCACATTATAAAAAAATAAAAACAAAAAATTTGTCAAAAATTAAAAAAATAAATTTTAAGGGTGAACAACCTTATCACTTAGGGGTATGGAAAATAGATAGTAGCCGATTCTCAGACCTACTGAATGTGCATATAAAATTTGGTAAAAATCGGTAAATCCGTTTCGGAGGAGTACGGTACCTAACATTGTGACATGGAAAGTTTATATATTAGATTAATTGTTGTAAAATCAGTTTAATTTTTATTATAGATTATGGTAATGTGTGTATTATTTGTACGCTATTTAAAATTTTGAAAAAAAAATGGTCTGTTGACGACCCATACTACCTTAAATAAATCAACACAATGTTTTGTTTTCGAAAATATTCGAAAGTAATTTATAGAATTTTTTCATTTTTCCAAAATTAAACAAGGCTACTTACTGAAGCTACCTGCAAGTTTTCAACTCCCTATCTCTTATAATTTTGGAGAAAATATACACCAAAATGTTTCCCAAATTTGAGCTGTCAAGGGAAAACAATGATATATACGAAAAAAAAATATTTCAAACAAAAGTAGTTTATTTGTTAATAAGGAATAGTTTTTATATTTAAATGTTTGTTTTATCTCCTGCGGTCCACAAGATGGGTCCTACGGGCACAAGATTCAATTGGCATTTGTTGCTCGTTTTCGAACTGAAACTCACTTTTTATAGCCTGAGCACGCTATAAAGCTATATCAGCATCGCTATTTTAGCTCAATATCTCTATTCGTTTTTGAGCTATCGTGTTGAAAGAGGGTCTGACAGACGAACAGATATCCGAATGATAGGACAGGCGGGAGTGGGCTAATTAGATGATTTAATGAACACCTTTACCAAAATTTTGCTCGTTACATCAATATTTCTAAGGGTTACAAACTGTGGACTAATATTATTATACTTTGATATATATTTCATACGAGAGTGATACCCACCCGCTTCGCTGGGTTTTTAAAGTAAAGATTGATAAAGTTTGCTCTCGCTTATCTCCTTTCTATAACACTGAAATAATGGTAAGGATTGTTTTACACAGGTAAAATATATGTATGGTTTTCTATTTTTTAAATGTATAATAGTCGTAATTATGCATTGAGTATATCAGAAAAGATGGCCGTGAAATACTTTATATTGACTATTTTTCCAAAAATCTGTAATTTAAGGTAATGTCAAATGATTACTTTTACAGAAATCGGTAATTTATGGTAATATCAAATTTAATTAATTTTTAAATTTTTTTTTATTAATGTATCTTATAAATTATATCTCATGTGTTATTTTGAAGTATGAGCTATATTGCTGTGCGATTTCATTAAAAATCATTCGCTAGTTTTAGCGTGAAAGCGTTACAAATAAACAAATAAACAAACATTCTTACTTTCGCATTTATAATATATAAAGATATAAATGGTGTTATAAATATTTCTTGAATCGACGATCTTAAAACTTTATTCAAAAACATCAAAGTATCTGGCGGCTTAAAAATCTTTTGAACCAAGCAAATATTTACTTGGCACTATGTTAGGAACATTTTTTTTGCCACTGATATTTTTTCCACAGTGTGGCTTTGTATAGCTCTTAATTATGTATTTATATACTTATCATCTTGCTTATTTCCAGTACAGATACCCAATACTTCGGGGTAGTTTCTTAAAAAATTAACTCTGTCAGTTTTTATATTTCTTATTTCATTCAAAATAAATATTTAATCAATCTAAATTTCATCTATTTGAATATAAATATCGTATTAACTAAAATGATTTTAGCTTGATTTTAGTATTTAGATAATAGAGCTCAAAAAATTATAAAATAGTATAATATGTAATAATTGCCCCGAAAAAATAGACTTAGTATATAATGTATACACATAGTTTAGTAACATCTTCGCATAAGCATCTACCACGAGTATGACAGAGTAAATGCGTTAAGCCATGCGTCTAAGAAAGAGGTATTATAGGCATGTGTTGAATACATACTTCGATACGCGATGACCTTGGAGAGTAGGGTTTTCTTAATTGAACAGTATTTATGAAATATATAATAATAATAATAATAATAATAATAATAATAATAATCGTTCCCAACTACCAGGCAGCTCTCTGCTACTAAGCCTGATATAGTGCTCCAGGATATCTTATCTAAGACTATGTACGTCATCGAGTTCTCTGCGCCTGCAGAAACGAACATAGTCACGAAGGAGGAGCAAAAACGGACTAAATATCTTGATCTCTTACAAGAACTACGACAACTACACCCTGGCTACTCAGTCAAAATGGTTGTACTCATTATCGGTTGCCTAGGCGGAATTCGTCCCACTCTCGAGACGAATCTATCTCAAATTCCGGTGTGCAGGTCTCATCTTCATCACCTTATCTCTTCTATGCAGAAGGCTGTCTTCAAGTAACAGCCCTTGACGTTTCTTTTTGCTTTTTCTTTTTTTTCTTTCTTTTAGTAGGTTCCACATCGCTGCGGTGCAGGGACGGAGCCTGCTTGACCAGGACATTACACAGACTTACGTACCACCGACTCGGAAGACAGACGGACCAACGGACGTCGCGTGGACTGACGGACGTACAGACTACACGGCCACAAGTCAGTGAACTTTCTTCAAAAGACGTAGCTGCCTTGTGAAGATTTATGTCTCCCAAGGAAATGGGAGGCTCTGGGGTGTCAATCCTGTATTCCCTCTCCCTTCGTGGCAGGCATTAATTCGTTAATATATCTTTAAATAATAATAATAATAATAATAATAATAATAATAATAATAATAATAATAATAATAATAAGGGCAGGCAATCCCTAACCTCACGTCCGAGCCTAACACTAGGACACGTGCCATACCCGGTAACCATCAATTCCGCTCAAAGTGATGAGCTAACGAGGTGGGTCCGTGCTGACTCAGCGGAGCTAAATGAGTCAAATCCAAAAATGTCAAATTTGAGAAGCAGATTTTTCGGTCCTCAGGCGGGTAGTAGTCGACCCAGTCCTACAGAACCCCGCCCCCCTGCAGGTGACGCTTCTACCTTACCTATAGGGGGTAGCTCTCACGGATATGAGGGAGAGCAATCAAATTTTAAACTAGTCAAATTTTATGGCATTAAAAAACATTTACGTGATACAAATATTATTTATATTCATAATTTTATTCATAACTAAGATTTAAATTCAATGATTATGAATTAGTTGCTAACTTGACTAGTCATGTGACGGCTGAACTACTTTTAAAAAAAATCAACAATCAGAAACATTAAATGTGGGGGAAATATGACTTTATTGACGGAGCTCTGATGCTCACCAGATTTTTGTCTAGTATATGAACTAATATTTATATAGAAGTTAATGAATAAAACTATAGTATTCAGTACTACCAACTAAAGAAAACCATAAGAGTTTGGTGTACTCTTACGATAAACTCTCTTTTTCTTATCTAAATCTGATCATATACTGAAATCCGGCCAGGGGCGCATCACAATTTCTGTAATCAACTCAATATGGTCTTTTACCACTGTTATGTTACATTTTCTCATAACGGTGCACCCTCCAGGTAAACTTTTATTCATTCAAGTTCGTTGTGTTTACCCCCTCTCCTCAATTCAATCTCTCTCTCTCCTCGATCATTTTAGTTTTATTGTTGTTACTTTAGTGAGTAGTGAGGTAAGTCGCTTTTTATTGGAAAAATTTTACATCATATGCTTTTGGTATGTTAGTGTGAGTGTATGTGTTTTTTTTCGTGTCTCCTTCTATATACAGTGTGCCTCAGTTTGAATGTAACCACCCTGGTTAATTTAGAGTAGACAATGATTTAAATAATAATTCTAGGTCAAAATGCGTACCACTCGAACAGATATAGCTGACGGTCTAAAATTTTAGCAGAAGCTATCATTTTTTTTAGTTTTAAAGCAAAAATCAAGAAAATTTATTAGAGGAAGGTGGCCTATAATGATCCCTCTAAGAAAATATGTAATTTATACCCAAACTATACGACATATGAAAAACGTCGAACTATTTTTGGGTTCTTTATTCAAATGTTACAATATTGGCATGTCAATTTCTTTTGATCTGTTAAAATTTTTACTATTATTCAATATTTCCCAAGGGAAGTTTCTGACCTTGTAAGAAAAATGTGTAAAATGATCCCATTGCATTTTTTACCAAACACTTCACAACTGTCCTTTTACATTGCATCAACGATTAGTATGAAAAAAAAAGTCACTGGTAAAATATTTTTAATCAACACATTCAATACCCGTTACATGACGGCGGATCAGTTTATCTGTGATAATTTTACACACAAAGGAGGAATCATTTTAACGTATATAAAGTGTATCATTTTTCCCCTTGACGACATATTTGAATATTGTAATAAATTAAAATGTGTTAGATATAATATTATTAAAAGTCAATAAAGCCGGCAAAAACATTATCACAAAAAAAGAAATTTTACTTTCAAGTTTGTCTTACCATAAATCTTTAGCAGTGAAATTAATATGTTTGCTAGGAAACACAAATTAGCTTATACATCACCATAAGTCTTTGTTAAAAGATTAATTTGATCGAGCGGAAACCATCTATCCATAAGTATACTAGATGGCTTTAATGGTTCACTTTAAATAACGATGGATAACTTTACTCTGAGGGATCATAACAGACCACATTCCCCTAGGCATTATTCTATTTCGAAAAATGATGGAATTAAATATTTGTCTTATATACTTTAATGTAGGAGGGAAATTAGTCTGATTTCAGCTCCACATTTTTTTTACATTTTAGTTACGAAATTGAGTCTATTAAGATTAATTCGTCTACTAGTCAATGGTAATTGAAACAGTCAAAATTTTTTACAATTTTTGATTATGGCTATTTAAAAGAAATCAAACGGCAGAAAATTAAGAGTGCCTGGCTGCATTAGCTTCAAAAGTTCTTAATTAGTTGAAAAGTAAATTTTTCTTACTGAAGTTTTGTTTCGAGCTCAAATTCATCAAAAATTTAAGAAATCTCCGATATCAAATTATTGAATAAAACTGCATTGTTTTAGACATTAAAAAATAGTTTATGTAATCAGTTTTCGAAATTAAACAATGCCTAATATACTTTCTTCATTTTTGTGAAATAATTTGACTCATAGGAGGCCATAGAGTGATAAATTCGACTCAACTTATAGACCTTCTGAAACGTCCTGCCGATTAGTAAATATTACGATAAAGAATTATTTAAATCCTTCTTTCTACTTCAATTAACAAAGGTGATTTCACTCAAAGTGAGCCACACTGTACTTACTGATATCACATACATTCTCTTGGTTTTTCTTATAATATTATATCATTATATTCGAAATTGACGAGTTTTTCTTCTACTGAAAAATTAACTTATACATAGAGCTTGGTTTTTTTTGTTTCAATGTAATTTCCATTAAATTTACGCATTAGTTAAAAATTTCCTTCCCAACGACTTTCGGAAAGATTTTTATCTACTTTTATTCTGATCTACTTATTTTAAAAGGTGGTTACCTAAACCTGAACAAATGAAATTACGGTGAAAAATAGTTGAGAAAGAAAATACATTCACTGTGAGGTTTGTTATTGAATTGCATTCATTGTTTCCTTAATAAACGCCGTATAAATTAATTTACTCGTTAAAAAAGGACTAGTTTCGAGAAGATTCTATTGACTTAATATGATGTTGACCCAAAAAAATATTTATTTGCTAAACTAACTTTAATTTTTAAGGTAGCATGGATCACCAACAGACTATTTTTTTTTCTCAAAATTTTAAATAGCGTACAAAATTTAATACACACATTACCATAATTTATCATAATATTAATTAAACTGATTTTATAACAATTAATAATACATAAAATTATATTACAAAAAATAATTAAATAGTATTTTGAGCATTCATTTGAGTAGTTATTGTAGTTATAATTCCCATATTATCGACATATTATACTCTAGAAATCTTCTGTGTTGTAATGATTGTAATGAAAATAATCGATTTGGCAACGTTACAGCGGTTTAAAGCGCCGAGTTATGGTTCTTTAAAATTTTCGAGGTCGATTGTCTATTTTATAAAAACAATTTTTTTGTGACATATTAATTAAATTTGTCAACCGATGTCAACGACATCTGTTAATATTTATATTATACATACATATATATATATATATATATATATATATATATATATATATATATATATATATATATATATATATATATATATATATATATATATATATATATATACATATATATATATATAATATAAATTCTTTAAACTTTAAGCTTTTTTTTGGTGCATTATTATGTGAACACAGTTTTTTGGAAATATGAGAATTTCGGTCTCGTATAAAGAATAACGCACGGGATCCCATTGAGTCAATGTAAAAACTAAGATTTTTAATTTTCAATATTTCATTAAAAAAATCGATGAGACATCCTTAAACTTGAATAAAACATTATTTAGATGCTTATCTTTAATATAATAAAATGCTAACTGTAAGTTTATTTTTATATTTTACTCATACTTCCTGAAGTAGTTTAATTTACATACATTTTGATATTTTTATTTGGATCTAGACATTTATAAATCAACGATCATTTTAATGAAAGAGTACATTTAAGGTCTTTATATCAGAAGGAGAGAGAACGCGATAAATTGGAAAGAGAAGAAGTGTAGTAGTTGTATTAGTGTAGTAAATCTGTCAAAATGACAACGAATATTCTCATATATTGCACATGTGTGTACACAGAATAGCAAGCATCACATGATCACTCACAGAAATATATTGTACTACGTTGTCGCTTGTACTATTCACTTCTGGATTAGACTAAATATTTGTCAAAAAGTAATCATTGTTTCTTGTTTTTTAACTAAACTGTTAATTATATCCTATTTAGGCTTAAAGTAACCCTAATTTGTACATTTGCATATATCCAGTTTTTTTTTTTTTTTGCAAAGTAGTTACTTTCTGTGGCAAAAGCGCGAACAAAAAATGTTCAGAAATGTTATCTAAACAGTCTTGGATTATGGAAAGAACTAGTGATTGTAAAAAGAACTATAGTTTGAAAAGCCCATAGATTTGTAATATTTAACAGAAATGTTTGTTTACAATCTCAAAAACTATTTGCACATACCATAAATATATAAATAGGTTAATGTAACAATCCTTAGAACACAAATTTTGTTAAAGAATTATATAAAATATTAAAATCATTGTTTTTATTTTAATTTGCGTCATTGTGTTGTTTAAAGAAAGTAAATCGCGAGTTAATTTTTCATAAATTTCATTCAATTTCAAGTCAGTAGACAGGAAATAAAAATTCCACACAGCTATAAAATTAAAGCTAACAAGTGAAAACAAACAATTGACTGAGTTAATTGTTGAAATACCATGTATAGGCAGTGTTGATAACCCTGTCACATTTCACATACATACATATCTGACATATTTAACTGATATTCTCATATAATGCGCAAGTGTTGATGCGCAATCGTTTGTTTTTTTTGACGTCATGTAAATAACAAAAGATATTCACTTTGATATTCCTATATTAATACATACTATAAAGTTGTACCTAATTAACGCCCTCGTGGGTAAACAGTGATGTTTACAAAAAAATGTTTCAAACAAAAGTTGTTTATTTTTTTGTAAGGAACATTTTTTACATTTAAACTTTTATTCTATCTCTAACGGTTTACAAGATGGGTACTACGGACCCATGACCCAATTGACCCATGTTGCTCATTTACGAACTTGACCTCACTTTTTACGTCCTAAGCACGCTGTAAAAATTTCAGCTTGATATCTCTTTTCGTTTTTGAGTAATCGTGACCACAGACGGACGGACGGCCGGACGGCCGGACGGACGGACGGACGGACAACCGGAAATGGATTAATTAGGTGATTTTATGAACACCTATACCAATTTTTTTTTTGTAGCATCAATATTTTTAGGCGTTACAAACTTGGGACTAAACTTATAATACTATGTATATTTCATATATACATGGTATAAAAATGTCTATGAAAACATTTAACCTAAAAATTAAAGCTCAAAATGTTAATCAAAAACAAAAAATAATAAAATTTGAGGTCCTATAAAGAATTAATTTTACAAAACAAACTGCAAAGTAGGGAAATTATCGCAGTTATAATGGACTTGGAGAGAAAATATGCCCATTTAGATGTATAGTGAAGTAAGCATCGTTAGTATTTTTATTCAATGAAAAAATCAGAGTGTTTACAGTATGGTTTACTTTTTTATACTCGTATCTTAGGTTAAAATCGAATAGTGGATTCGTCTCCTTTACGTATAAAATATCGACAACTTTGAAAATTTATAGCAACTAATACTAAGCAAGACTTCTACAATTTTTTTTTTAATTTTATGTTGTTGATAAATACCTCTTTGCACAATTTCGTGTAAAACAACTTTAAGTATTATGTCGATAGAAATACTGTCAATTATAATTGAAGAACGTGTGAGCATTTTGCTCACGCTCCATTTAAAATATTAATCACTTTTATTTTCAAATAGTATATTGAAACTTTTTCTACCCTTATATAATTTTATCTATTTTCGAATTATGAATTTTTCAGATTTTTCCAGCTTATCTACAGTTTTTTATAGTTTTTTATAACTTTAATAAATGCATATGATGTTGTTGTAAGTAACTTTTTGTATGATTTATTCATATTTATAAAGTTAAAGATTGAAAGCATTCTAACTGGTACATAACCTATGAGTGTACCGGGTGGCCCACGGTGAACGCCCAATAGAAGTTCCTGGAGAACCAGACATAAAAGAAATCTGAAAATTAGTATTCCACCATAACTGCTTGGGATATATCCGCCTAAAATATTTTCAGATTTGTGACACTTTCGGTTATACCGGAAGTTGACTCTAAAATAGTTGTTTCAAATGGAATGCCCTATTTATTTTTACATAACTCGCTTAAGTCAAGAATTATGTGTGTCTATCTTTTGTAACGTAGTGACTTTATTAATCTTTAATTTATTTCCATTATGTCGGGTTTGCCTGAAACTTCTTATGGGCAATCACCGAGGGAAACCCTGTATTTACTTTCTATATAATATGGAAAGAATTAATTCAACAAATATTTACATTATCATTAATGAAAATGATTATTTTGAATTTTGTTCTAAAATTGTTCATTTATTCTAATTCGTACACAGTAAATAAAACAATGTTTAACGCGCGAAATATCTGACGCATGTGCAGAAATCCTGAGCAAATCTCTCATCACGCGACTAAAGATTACCGGACAGTTAACAAGAGAAACATAGATCTTCCAACCTGCATTGAACTGAAATGTTTTGTATGAATAACGTTTTAAACGTAAAAATAAAGCTTGGATACACTTGTTTGAGACAGAAAAATCCAAAAAGAGAATTTTTTTACATTTTTAAATACAATAAATACATAATGTTAAAAAAAATATATTACACAAAGTTCACTCCAAAATTCACAGTTTAACTGTAGCTAGAAATAGGAAGCTAGAGAAAGAAAAACAAGTTTCAAATTCCTACACAATAAGTTTGATCAAGGAAAGCGATCATGCCGGGCCTGTGAAACTTGGCGCCACTACTGGAAGGTATAAGTTAAGGAGCACGATTATGTCTCCTCTCTGTCAATTAAAGTGTTTGGATTCTTGAACAAAAACAATATAATTTATAGCGAAAGAAAAAAAAAAAAACAAGTGCAAAAAAACAATTGACTGAGTTAATTGTTGAAATACCATGTATAGACAGTGTTTTTTACACATTCGTTTGGTTTTTTTTCTCCATGTAAGTAAAGAAAGATACACAAACACAGACATAACATATGTAACGTATAAATTTAAAATATAAACAATAGGTACCTCATTATAGATAATATATAATGTTCCCATGCTAATTTGCGCCCTCACGAGTAAACAGTGATGTTTTCGAAAAAAATTTGTTTATTTTTTTATAATTTTTACATTTAAACTTTTGTTTTATCTTTCACGGCTTACAAGATGGATCCTACGAACTCAAGACCTTGACCTTTATTGCTCATTTACGAACTTGACCTCACTTTTTACGTTTTGAGCACGTAAATCTCTTTTCGTTTTTGAGTTACATATCGTGTTGACAGACGGGCATATCACCCAAAATGGACTAATCAGGTGATTTTACGAACATTTATACAAAAGTTTTGTTCGTTGAATCAATATTTTTAAGCATTAAAAACTTAAGCGTTACAAACTTGAGACTAAACTTAGTATACCTTGATATATTTCATTATACACATGGTATAAAAACTCATGAGCAGCAGAGCTCTATCACTAAATCATATTTTTTTCCCTCTCATATTTATTAGAAGATGCTTTTAATTGAAATAGTATTTCCCATTTCTTTTCCAGTTTTTTAAAACATGCAATATCAGGGGCTGGGACACAGTCAAAAGACGCAACCTTGCCACTAACCCGACTGCAGTTAAATTGAAATCCATAAAAACAACGAAAAAACTTAATATTTTGACATAAAACAAGGCAGGAGCAGTGAAAAGTTGGCCTCATAATAGAGCCTCATAGAGAGCCTCATAAAATCCATAAGATAAATGTACCATATTGCGGGATGCTTAGACATAATGCACTTTGAAGCTGTTTATTGAAATAAATATAAATATTTTCTCCATAAAAATTGGTTAGTCGTACTAGATTATTTATTGAGAAATAGTTTTGATACTTTAAAATGGGAGTTAAAACTAATCAATTTAAAATGAGAGTTAAAACTTATCGCTTCTTATGTTTCCTAATTATGGCAGACTCCCGGTTCACTATCACTGAATACGGTTCACTAAGATTTCATATAACTGATTTAAGAACATAATTACGGGAATCATAATTTAAAAAAAAAATTTAATAAAAATAATTTGAAAAAGCTTAAAAACGATTGATTTATTCATTCCAATCAATATTCTTACATATTTAAGTATGATAAACTTACCAGCAAACTAAAAAACCCTTGATAACTTTTTCGATCGATATGAGTATTTAATTGTGATTAGGTTTGATCAAAAGTCAATTTTTCTTGTTCATATTTTAATTCTAGAGGCTCTGTTATTATTTAAAATAGGTACGCTAAGTTTAGTCCCAAGTTTGTAACGCTTAAAAATATTGATGCTACGAACAAAATTTTAGTATAGGTGTTCATAAAATCACCTAATTAGTCCATTTACGGTTGTCCGTCCGTCCGTCTGTGGACACAATAACTCAAAAACGAAAAAAGATATCAAGCAAGCCAAGTCCGTAAATGAGCAACATAGGTCAATTGGATCTTGGATTCTTGGATCCATTTTGTAAACCGTTAGAGAAAGAACAAAAGTTTAAATGTAAAAAATGTTTCTTATCAAAAGAAAACAACTTTTGTATGAAACATTTTTTTGTACTCATCACTGTTTATTCACGAGGGCACACATTCGATTCAAATTTTATAGTATGTACTAATATAGGATTATCATTTATGTATGTGTGACATGTATGTATATGTAATGTAATAGAGTAATCACAGCCTATACTTAGTATTTCAACAATTACCTCATAAAATTGTTTGTTTTCACTTGTTTTTTTATTAAAATTAAAAACTCCCGGAAAAACGTACTATCCCACAATAATGTACATTTCCTTATCCAAAAATCCATAAAATGTTTTCTGGGAGTCATAAAACATATTTATAACACACACACATCTCTCTCTATTGACCTTCGATAAAGTGTATAAGTTTATATATTCGGGGAAAATAGTAATAAAACTAAAAACTATAGAATAAAAATATTGTTTCCAAAAAATATAAAAATTAAGTGTATCTATTTATTTGTTGAATATAACAACAGCATTGGGATATAATTCCATAAAGTTTTCTTCATTTAGAAGTTAAGTTCAATAAATAGTATATTATAGTCGTGCTTTATACTATGTTGAAAATCGACATTTTATCAAAAATCCCACGAGTAAAATTCGTGGCTGTGTACACAATTGTATCGTATGATTCTTCATACCATATACTCGAGTACATTTAGGCTAAATATTGTTCGAATTATGTTCTTCAATATTTATTCGTTTTTCAACATTTAAGTGACTCCGTCGGTAGTTTATTTTGATTTGCGGATTCTGTGCCCGCCTCGAGAAACCTCATCTATAGGTAATATAAAATATAAAATTTTCTTGGTTAAAATTTGTGCTTTAGAGTTTCTAAAGGTTTTTTAAGAACTAGTTTGATACCCGCTCACTTCACTGGGCTTAAAAGTCTCTTGATCACACTTATCCCCCTTCCATAACACTTGAAGGGATTGCTTAACGCTAAAGCTAAGCTAAATGATATGCAGTTTTCAATTATTTCAATTGTTAAATATTCATAATTCATTGAGTATATTAGAAAAGGTGGCCATGGTTTGTTTGACATTTACTGTTTCAAGTTTTTACAGAAACCTTTTTGGGTTTCCCCAAAAGGGTTTCCATTTATGGAAACATTTATGGTTCAAACCCCATTTATGGTTCAAAATGATTATCATTCTGCTCCATCTGTGATCATTATTTTGAACCATAAATTAAAGATTTCTGTGAAAATTTAAAATAGTAAATGTCAGATTAAATTTAATTTTTAATTTTTTTTAACATATCTTTATAATTTATAGCTCATGTGTTATCTGATGTTTGAGCTATATTGCTGTACAGTTTCATTAATATCCATTCGCTAGTTTTGGCGTGAAAGCGTAACAAACAAACAAACATCCTCACTTTCACATTTATAAGGGATTATTCAAATACATATCATGGACGTTGCTAGGGAAACAGGAGTGAACAATAGCAGTGAAATTTCCCGGCTAAGCCAATGAGTAAAAAAAAGTGCTTGCTGCAAGAAGATAAAATGTGGACGTAGCTGAAATTTATGACAACACCGCCATTGTATTTGCTTTCAAACAATCGCAATATAATTGGAAACAAAAATATTAATTGGCCTTAAATATCCATTAGTCCATTACAAAAAAAATTACACTGAAACCTTAGTTCCGGAAAAAAACAACAGTATTCACTTTGGTAGATGCGCCCAGTAGCTGAGAGCTTTGTTATGGGTATATACCGAAAAAAAGATAATCCTGCCCATCCCCAACAAGAATGCTTTAACGTCAACGGGCTTCAGGTAGGAGTTTTCGTCAAAAAAAAGCTGCCACAAGTGGGACCATCTCGTCATGGCAAGATCTAGACAGTGACAGAGAAAATAGCCGTAACGATTTTGCTTATAGAGACTTTCTGAAGCGAAATATGAACTTCGAAACGAATACGATTGTAATACAACCATTTATGTCTTGCATTACTGCGATTGTGTTCCTCCCTTCATTTAAGATCGGTCTTTCTTAAGAATTTGTCATTCAGGAGCAGCTTTTAGTTCACATAGAGCACTTTTTCATGCCTATTTATGCTTGTGATCGACAGCCTCACACCATTTCTAGCAAGTTTCAGAATTCCCTGGGAAGTCCCTGCCTCGCGGTACTCATTCAGGACATTTAACGACGCTAGACAGATCTGTTGCTTGGCTGTTAGTTAGATACTAATGTCACAGCAACCTTACCTCGTTAATACCTCGCATACCTCGTTAATAGCCACCACTTTCGCTTGATACACACTACGTGATCCGGCAACCGGAAGTATAGACTTAAATCTTAATTTTCAGAGTAATCTACAGAAGCAACTTTCTTCTCTAGCTTAAGACTGACAGTATAGAAAAGCCATGTTCTCATTCTATTACTTTCTAGATGTTAAAAGGGCCAAAAGTTTCACTATCGCATTTTTAGTTTTATTCTTTGATGGAACCACCATGCTGAGAGTCGCAATAAAACTTGATTAAATAGTTGCGATGCGTTTCTGTAGTCCATTAGTCTACCTTTGAATTATAAAATTTTGCGTAAAAAGGAAAAGAAATAAAAGAAAATTATAAATTGCTTCGTATATTATTATTTTTAAGCAGTGTGGCAAGATTTTTAAGCAGTGCGGTAAAATTTGTTAACATTTACCACAAAACTTTATTTTCAGATATTTTTCAGACGGTCAAATTGAATCTGAAATTTACGTTTTGCCCCAGAAGTTTCTGAAACGATCAAAGGATTCTTCTCTTCACTTTCATAAATATTATTAACCTAAATGCACTCGACTAAATATGAGTTTTCGGAATAACATCGTTAAATAGACGAATATTAAATTATATGCTGAAATATGATCGAAAGTTTTTACCTAAATCCGTTTCGGTTGTTTGAAAGTGTCGTCAATGTTTTTTCAAATCATACAAAATTATGGTGACCAATTTTTATACCCTGTGTCAATCTTATAAAGAGGACAATCGTAAACTGAAGCAGACATGAAAAAAGAAAACATTTCATTAGGTGAACACGCCAAAATTTTTCAATCAAAGTCTTCTACCATACTGTTAGTGGCAAACTTTAGAATAGTATCGGTCTCAAAAATGTTTTCTTATCGGATTTTGGCCTACTTTCTGCTATTAATTGATTACGTTACTGAAATCGGGTAGCTTTACAGTTGTTAAAACAATTAAAAAAAACTGAAAATTGAGACTTTAGAGTCAAACAACAATTTTGATTTGAAAAACTCAAAAATTAAATTTATTATACCATGTATATATGAAATATACATAGTATATTAAGTTTAGTCCCAAGTTTGTAACGCTTAAAAATAATGATGCTTGGAAAAAAATTTTGTCAAAGGTGTTCATAAAATCACCTGATTAGTCCATTTCCGGTGGTCCGTCCGTCCGTCCGTCTGGGGACACGATAACTCAAAAACGAAAAAAGATATCGAGCTGAAATTTTATATATATAAAGAAGAAACTCTTGACGAGAGCGCTTTCAGGTGCAATGAATGGACATGATTCTAAGCGAATTATTTTGTGATCCATGGTACATTATGATGTAGTAACATGATTCACACATTTTAATATTTTTTAAATATTGAAGTTCTTCAAAAATTTAAATAGTATTAGTTCGATACCTGCCCGCTTCGCAGTGTTTAAAAGTAAAGATTTGCAAAGAGCACCGTATTATAACCTTCACCTCCTTTGCTCTCACTTATCCCCCATACTAATCGAAGAAATAATGGAAGGGATTGTTTTACGAAGGTAAAATAAATGTATAGTTTAAATTTTTTTTTACAATTAAATTATCATTATTCATTGAGTATATCAGATTAAATTTAATTTCTCATGTGTTATTCTGATGTATAAGCAATATTATTGATAAGTTTCATTCAAATCCATTCATTAGTTTTTGCGTGAAGGCGTAACAAACAAACAAACATCCTTACTTCCACAGTTATAATAATATATAGGGATTGAGGAATAACAGTTCTATTAAGAGAGACAAATTGTATTTTTATATTTTTTTAAAATGGCTTTAAAAAACACATGAATGAAATTTTTTATTTAAAGTATACTATGCATCTAGGGAGCATAGGTGAAGAATGTCTCAGATCTCATGTTTATTATCGCCCAAGGCGAAGCCCAGATATTCTCGGCTTGCTTCTTCTCATTCTTTTCTTCCGCCCATGGTGTGTATACTATTTGTCTCCCCGACAGAGACAGAAAACTTCGTTTTGCACAGCGGGAAGAAAGTTGGCACTTTCTGCACGAAGGTGAGAAAAAACCATTAACTTCGTTCTTGAAATCGTTTATCCCCACTAAACATCGTGATAGCTCTCCTTTAAAAATTATTTTAACGAATATGAAGCATATAAAACTGATATGATTATAACACATAAATTGTATTATCAATAGGTTTGACAGTCATTTTATTGCCTATTTTAGATACACAAATAATACTTCCCCTGGTTTTTTTTTTTCTCTTGCTTTCTTCAATATATTCATGAACTTAAAAGAAATTGTCTGATCAATTTTATAGATTGTAATTTTGTGGGGAAGATCATAAATAATAACTTATGTCAAACGATATACGTCTCAAAATCACCAAGGTGGTAAATTCCAAGTTTAAAATTTTTAAAAATTTTTTTTTTTTTTTGCTTCGCAAACCAATTTTTATCATTGGTTATTTTATCTTTAATTGATATCTTAGCGGGCAGAGCTTCAGTACCTTAAAAAGTACTATTAATAAAATTTTTTCTTCGAATATTGTATAAAGGTTAAGAAATAAATGTATACTTGAAATGGATTATTTATTTAATAAAAAAATTAATGATTTTGACCATTTAATTGACTTTTAAAGACGTTCCCGGAAATGACGAAGTGTTCCCAGAATGACGATATATCTGGTATTTTGTGATTTTAAAAAATAAACTCATAAGTAATCCTTGAAATATTTATTAAACTCAGTCATAAATATTGTTTTAATGTTTTAAGTAACAAATTAACATTTAAAGAAACATTTAAATTAACATTTAAGACGATCATGTCGAGGAACGTTCCCAAAATGTCGTTTTTACATAAAAATGAGTAAAAAGTAAACAATAGTCTTAAAAACGGTATTTTTTTAGGTTAAAATAGTAAAAGATCATAATAACCTTTAATAAATATTGTATTAAAAGTCATTTACTTTTTTTTTCTAAGAATTATTGACGTTCCCGGAATTACGAAAAAAATAATATTGTATCAACTAAGAAACTTATAAATATCAATTTATTATACTATTAACTTAGTAACAAAGTACTTTTATTAAAAATATTTTTTAGTATGTATTTCAACTGTTATTGTCAGTGGATTCGATTTCCGAACACGTTCCCGGAATCGTTTTTCGGAGGAATTTGTAAAAAAAATATATTTAATCAATAAACTAAGAAAAATATATTTAATCAATAAACTTGATGTGTCGCTTAAATTAATTGATTTGAATAATCTATGGAGCATTATTTTAATTAATATTAATAATTTCAATGATTTAATTTACTCCGACATGAATATACCACCTTGGTGATTTTGTACCATACACATTCATATATATGTATTTTTTTTATAAAATGTACTATGGGATGAGATAGGTCCTTAAAGCAACATATTTAAGGGATACGATTTAGGTAAACGAATTATGTTAATGCAGAGATTGTAATGCGGTTGTGAACTACAGCACCAAGTTTGGTGTGTACTGGAGTCTGTTTAAAGACGTATTTTACAAGTAAAAGATAATTATAAGTTTGTTTTCATTTGAATTGTATGAAACATGTAAGTTTGTTGGTTTGTGATGAACTCTAACAATTCCGAACTATTCCGATTCTATCGAAATATTAAGTTAATATTAAGTTAATTCCAGTTAAGTTAATTCCAGTATAAAACTGTGCTCAGTTTAGTAAAATGCTTGAAATTCACTTGTAACACTGTTGCTGTAAAAAATTCAAATAAATTTTGTAGTTATGATTGATACCATTGGTTTTTACAAATAACCGAAATCTAAAACTCGGAAAATTTTGCAGAAATATAATTTTAACCTGGCAAGTAAGCTATTTTGCTCGCTCACCTTTTCCATATTATCTGGTCTCTACCATCGTTTCCTGTGGTTCTGTGATCATAATTACACTCCATAGAAATGACACGGTCTGTATTTTATTTGTTTAACCTCAGGTTTTTTCAAAATTTCGATCTAGTTAAATGCTATAAGTGACTTATTTTCACTCTCTGAGACCATTTTCACAGGAACTACGAGGGAATGTTATTTACCTCGTGCGGTCTTAGAACATCGCCTCGTGCATCTTCTAATTTTATATGGGGGTAGATGCGTTTTGAATCTACTTTGATGGCAAAGTTAAAAGTTTCGTGGAAAAGGTTTTAATGGGATTAAGATTCTTGACAAAAGCCTCGATGTAAAGAATATATACACTCATCGACGAAAAAATCGAACTCACGACTTTTTTTTAATTATATAACCTTAATATTTTTATAAAATTATTTTGTAGAACTTAGTTCAATTTTTCTCAGTCTAGTTAGTTCTGATGGCTGAATTTACGACCCTTAGAACAATACCTTTCACATCGAAAAGAGATAAATTTGAAGAAAAAAAAACAGCTAATTGCAATGCGCAAACGCATACAAATCTAACGTATTATATATATTATTATATCCATATCACATTTAAAACATAATATAAAACTTGAACACGGGTTTTGTACATCTTCGAAAACGTAACAATGTTTTATATCTAGAGACAAAATCGGTTATTACGACATTGAAGGAACCATTAATCGATTGTTCATCTGCCTGTCCGTAAGCACGATAGCTCAAAAACGAAAAAATATATCAAGCTGAAAATTTCATATCGTGCTTAGGGCGTAAAAAATATATCCTATAAAAAATAAACAACTTTAGTCTGAAATTTTTTTGTAAACATCACTGTTTACCCGTGCGGGACAATTTTGTAAGAACATTATAGTATTATACAGTATGTATTATATGGAAATATCATGTATGTGTGTGTGTTATATATACACGACTGTGACTATCTATGAGTGGCTGCCTTTCCTCCTTTAAATAAACGATTACGTAATCAAAACTGTCTATTCATAGTATATCGGCAATTAACTCAGTCAATTGTTCGTTTTCACTTCTTCTTTTATTTCTACCTTCATATAAATTTATCTATTTTCGAATTTTGAATCTTTCATATTTTTTCAACCTTTCTACAGTTTTTTTAAATATATTTTTTTCAGTCCTTCAAAAATAGTGAGAATTTCTCTCATAACGAGAGTATAGGTGTAAACAAAAGAATATTAACTAGGCTGTTATGATTAATTTGCAGTTCTTTACATGTTAATGTTATAGAAAATGTCAAATTAAAATTATTGAAAAACACTAATTAATTAAATTTAATGCATTAAAAATAGTGAAAATAAGAAATCAAATTGCACAAATATTATTTTTTAAATGTAAATTATCATAATTATTTATTTAAATTTGTGAGACAATAATATTAAATTTTCAATGTAAGTCATAAAAGCAATCCATAAAATTATATATGCATCCATACAATTCTAAAATGAAAGTAGTGTATCGTTACCATGGAAACGCCTCCAAAAAAACTCACGAATAAGTAGTACCTACTCAGTAAATTAAAAAACCTAGTGATAGAAATATGGTCAAATTAGTTAAAATGAATTTTATTATTCAGATTATTTCTCTGCTCTAATATTTTCACTCTTAAACATCATTTAACCCTAGTAGCTCAGTTAGACAAGGCGTTGCCAATTCCGTACGCGGTAGGGTAGCGGGTTCCATTCCCGCCATCACAACAAAAATTAATTTAATTAATAGTTGTGATGGGCTGGTGCAGTGCATGGTATATGCATGAAGGAGGTGCACTCAGCCTCCGAAAATAATTCAGTAACTGATAACTGAAATTATCAGCGGAAAGGTGGTAAAACGCATATATGGTATCACAATGGGTTTTATAGCCTAAGTGTGTCCTTCGTTGGCAGCCAATATAACCTAGCTTAACCTAACATCATTCAATAATCACGTAATCAAACGGTAAAATGGTAAAATATGTCAAACTAAATTTAATTTTTTTTTAAATATATCTTTATAAATTATAGTTCATGTGTTATTCTGATATATGAGCTATATTGCTGTAAAGTTTGATTAAAAACCATTTGCTAGTTTTAGCATGAAAGCGTGACAAACAAACAAACATGCTTACTTTCACATTTATAATATACAGGGTCAGCCAACATATAGAGTACATTGAGTATTTTAAGTTGACCGCCTTAATTTAATTTAATATTTTCATTGGATATACAAATATCCAATAGTAGGAGATTTTTGTAAATAATAAAAAATATTTTCTATTTTCAAATATATTATCTGTCTCATTGTAAAGCAATAAAGCAATAAAGCAATAAATATTTCATGTTAAAACGAATCAATAAAGGTTAAAATTTATCTAAATGGTCAATTACAATTTTGAATGATTCAAAAATATCCTACTATTTAAAAATTTTTGTATAAGGGTAAGCCCTTATGTATGTAAACTCCGCCTCCATGTACCAGTTATATAGATTAACCCGGTATAGGGATAGGGATTGATCGTAATAATCAATTTGTCGTAAGTCGATGTATCGAATTTTGACTGTACATGTACATATATTCGCGTTGTTGTCACACAGATTTGCATAAAACATATCACGTGTAAAACAGAGAACTTTAGTATGATAGTGGTATATCAAAGGACAATTGTATAACTGGATGAAAGTTACCATTACCATATATTACCAATCCGTATGTCTTTCTACTATTTTAGGTTATTATGCAAGACGAACTGTAGACAAATAGTATAGTGTATAGTAGTGTAACGCCTCTCCTATTTGAAAAACCCCCGTGTACCGACTCCTATGAATCAATAAATGGCTACACAAAACATAGAAAACTTTCCCATGCAAGCACATGTGAGAATGTATTATGTTAGAATGAAATCAAATGCATTTATATTCCAATAGATTAGAATGAGAGGAGATGATTAGAAGATGTTATTTTTGTTTATTACCTCTATATATACAACGTGCCAGTAATAGAGACTCCGTGCGTGCTGATGTCTTCCTCAGGTATTATAACGAGGATTAGGGCCTATGTAGGTCCTATGACCCACGTAAAAATAGGACAAAAATATAAATATTTTTTGGGTGAATACTTTTCTAAGGTTTTTTTTTTTTTGGAGAATTTTTCAAATAAATACCAAATGCATAGTTTGGAGGATTCAAGTGGGCAATAGACCTCCTGAGAAGCTAAGAAGCCAAGAAGTTAACAGCTTCATTTTATAAATTTTAGTATTTTTGCAAATGGCCACCATAGGTGTAGCTAAAGGAGGCAAAAATGAGAATTACCTTTCTAAAAAAGCTCGTAGGGGGCGTCAATAATACTTCTATCTACTTAAGTACTAATTTTAAAAATATATTGGGAAAATTACAAAGTTTCAAACAAATTATAACGGCCAATACATATTTCAGAAACACAAAATGGTTTTTTTATTTGCTTTAACAAGTAGGGAATTCTGTCGCAGGGAGAATTTGTAGATTATTTAAGACTTTGTAGATTATTTAGATTAACAATCTCTTGTGTTTTCTACTAAACGATCCCAATATATATGGAAATAAAAATTATTAACTGTTTTGAATCGCAATTGGTAGAAATTTATAGGTTTAGCGTTAAAAATAAATTTTTGCTTTTACTATTGATATTAAAAAAGAAAAAAATATTTTTATTATTTTTGGTGTTGTTTACTTTTAATCATGTTTACGATATTTATTAACATCAAAGTCTCTCGATTATAATTGATGATTTTGATATGATACATACAGCGTAAACTAAATATTGACAAATATATTGTCTAATAATCTTAATTAAAGAGAATTGAAAAAAAATGCACTCGAACCAGGACTTGAACCTGGACCTCTTGGATTCATGCCAAGTGTCCTACCAATTAGACATTTGGCCATAACTTATCTTGTTTATAGTAAAAAATCGTTTTCACATAACATGTTTCACATTATTCATGCATTTGCAAACATTTTGAACAATAATTCGAAATTTTAGATTCAATAGTTTCCAAGATAAAGAAGAGGAAGAGATTATAGTCAATTTCACAAAAATTTTCAAAATTTTACAAACTTATTTTTTGTCAAGTAGATTCGTAGATGTCTGAGCACACGATATATCTCACGTACGGCTGACAATTTTAAACTAAAAAAGAATTTCAAGATTGAAGAGTACGATAAAGAGTTTCCTTATATTTCTGATATTTACAAGCAGGTTTACGACTGTAGTTAAATATAGAAGTCATTTGAATGTATCACACCAGCAATTTTTTTTTTTTTTTAAATAACACAACGTGGGCCATCAAAAGAATAGTTCCCTATTTTTCTAGATTTCATTTTCAAGATTATTTTTGCTCTTTTTTTCCTCTATACCGTTCCGTTCCGTCCCGTCCATGTGTTGGCTGTTACGTATGTTGTGATTTTTGTTCAATAAAATTAAAAAATATGTTATTAATATTTTTGTGTTGTTTGTTTTTCCCTGCTTTTTGTTTTTTATTTTGCTTTTATATTTTATTTACAAAGTAGCTATTTTTTTATTAAATTTTTTTATATTTCAAGTTTGCTAATTGTATTGAATTATTGTTCTCCTTTTACAGCATCTCTGAGTAGGAATAACGTTTTACTTAATATTCAATCAATTTGACTATTTGAATTAATTATTAATGAAAAAACTAAATTTTTACATAGTTAGAAAAATATAGTTGATCTTGAAGAATCGAGAAACCTGGAAAGCCGATTTCATGCTAATACAGAGACAGGAGTGGTTTTACTCACTTATAGAGATTTTAATCGAAACACATGTTTCTTATTTCCACGAAATTGAAGGACTATAGAAGTAGAAGTAAGCAGTAGTCTCAGATTCAAAATTTTACGAGGGAAAAGGGGAAAAAACTTTCTCTTATAGAGGTTACTCTTTTTCACTAATAATGATAAAAATGAGAGTTAATGAACCTGGTTATTACTTTCAATTGTATAATTTTGGCGGTTATCCAAATATCGCTCTCAATATTAGATTAAGGCAGCGCAAGGCCCGTAGCAAATAAGGTGGGGCTCGTTCCATCAATAAAAAGAAAAACTTGTCATCATCTTAACGTTTTTTTGTCAACGAATATTTCACCACTATTATTTAGCCTTCGTTAGAAAAACGCGTCCCTTTTATTGGCGCCCTCATCAAAATTTTTTGGAACCAGATTTGCGGGACTATAAACTCCGCGGGCGTGTAGCACATGCTGCTCTTGCTATATGGCTGACCCACCACTTTAAATTTTGTAACTAAGTTTAGCAATCAGCAAGTAATTGTCATTAGGAAGACGCCAATTATGAACAAACACCGAGCATTATTTTACTTATAGCAAACGATGTTGAAATTCTTTTTGTTTCGAACCACCGCAAAGAAATTTTTTGGAACTTGATATGAATTAAAGATGAAACATAGAACAAGTATACTGCAAACCATCTAATAAAATAAAAAACGAGTCAAAAATTTCGATGTAAAATTCCAAAGAACCTCTTGCTTAAATGTTCATAATTGCATCAGTTTGAAAATTTATATTTCCCGCTAATCGAAAGAACGAGTCTTAAAGTTTTTTTGTGTCGTTTCAGTAACCGCCATGCAGTAAAGTTAAACAAAATTTACACTTGCCATAGAAGTGTGGGTTTAAAATGGTCTAATATCGTTTATCCTTCCCATAATTGGAATATTTATTCCATAATTTTTTAGAACAAGGGAAATTGAAAGTTTCAGGCTTACAAGTCAATGGTAGTCCACTGAATAACTTCAGAATATTGAAAAGTAAAGAATTTTTCGATCCCCAGCTTTACCTCTATAAGATTGTTTCTTCGGAGAAGTTGCGTAAACTTAAAACATTTATTTTTTCTCTACTATGTTCCCGAACTATCCCGAAATCATAATATTTATACGGTTTCATATTTAATCTGCATTATCATTTCTCACAAGTCATCCTGTACGATAAAAAGGAGTAGAGAAGGTAATCATTTTGCGTTATTATAAATTGTAAACATAAAAATTTATTTTTTTTAAATCAAAAAGTCAAAGAAGTTTTTTAAATACCTGCAATACATAATTAACTCAGGTATGAAACATAAATATGACGTCCTTATCATCATATTAGCTTTTGAAATAATAGAAGTAGAGAAGAGAGGATTAACGACAGACCAATAGAAGTGAGCCATGTTGGATATTTTGTAGATTTTGTGTATAACTGCTAGTGCCTATCTTTAAAAATTTCCTGTGGGAAACTGATTAGAATAAGAATATAGTTTAAAGAACTAAAAAACACGCTGGTTGCTTGTTCTAAGCATATATGTATACTGCAGGCATGGGCGAGTTATTTTAAGTCCAAGTCACCATTGATATAACTTTATTGTGTGTTTCTGTATCCAAGTCCGCATTTCTCATAGAGGAGGAAGCGAGACGCGTATACGACTCTTCTATCTATCCCAGTTTCTCAAATAGTACAGAGAAAAAAAGTTGTCTCTCTGTCTTACTCGTATTTTAGGTTGCCACTGGTTAGGTTGTCACTATCTTACTGCATAGCAAGTTAGGAGTCCGAAAGACTTCTGTCAGTCACGTTTTCCCATGTCTTAATGTATAGTATGGTTATCGGTAGAATAATAAATGTATATAACTGATGACGTCCTATGCATGGGTATGATATTAGAGAGTTACATACAAACATATATACGTACATACAGGTGAAGCTAATATAAGCGTGTGAAAAAACACTGATTCGGATTACTTCTAAGAGTCAAAGTCAGAGATAACTCATAGTTTTAAAATTTTAAAACAGTCTATGTTTTACCATGGTAACATTTATTTTCATGACCATCTCGTATATTTTCCTAATTCAATAAATACAGTTCATTTTAGAAAAAAGCAAGTGAAAACAAACAATTGACTGAATAAATTCACATCACACATACATACATGTCACACATATATAACTGATATTCCCATATAATACATATTATACAATTTGCTCATAATTTGCGCTCTCACGGGTAAGCAGTGATGTTTACGAAAAATGTTTCAAACAAAAGTTGTTTATTTTTTTATTAGGAACATGTTTACATTTAAACTTTTGTTCTATCTCTAACGGTTTACAAGATGGGTCCTACCCAAGACCCAATGGACCTATGTTGCTTATTTACGAACTCGACCTCACTTTTTACGTTCTAAGCACGCTATAAAAATTTCAGTTTGATATCTCTTTTCGTTTTTGAGTAAACTAAACTTAGTATACCTTGGTATATGTCATATACATGGTATAAAAGTATTTACTTGCATTTCTTTTATCGAAATATATTTCTTATGACGATTTGAAGGAATTCTCCTCACAATATCTTAAAGTTTAAGTGAGGAAATCGTAAATATGATGAGGGAGAATTATAACGAGGGAGGATATCTATATTTAACTTGTGTATATAGAGTTCGTACAAAACGAAGTGGCACCGAGCAAGAGAGAGTGTAGATACGAGTGCACATACATATACATCATACACTCTCTCTTGCTCGGTGCCACTTCGTTTTGTACGAACTCTACCTGATTTTATATAGGGGAAAGTGTTGGTGCTTAATTCGAACCGTTTTCTCACAACTGATAGTTTTTATTTGACATTTTATTTCATTTAGCTGTTAGGAATAACATATCGAAATTTTTCTGTATATTTCAACACTCTTTTAAAACTACGCTCATTCTACTATTTGAAAAGTTAATTATTCATTAATGATAATGAATAATTGACTTGAATAATATCATTAATGAATATTATTCATTAATGATAAAGTTTTTCTTAATTACATGAAAATTTTTCCAGTACACTGAAAAAAAAGTTCTTAATATCAGCCGATATGAGGTTGTCACAAGTTGTGACTCACAATCTGATGGCGAGATCAAATATGGCGAATATGGCAACGCACGTGATTCAACTACCGTGCGGGGTTGAGTAGTGAAGTTGACACAAACGCATTAGTTGTTTATATGAAAGTAATATACTGTCTAAAAAATTTCTAATATTGTTGTTTTGAAATGCAACATAGATTTAAACAATCATTTTTTTGATTGGTTCTACCACTATTATATTATAACAAAATACTGATGTGATTGTCACAACCACATGAGCAAGTTGATAAGGTTTATTTATTTATAAAACAAATTATGTTATCTTAGAGTAACATTTGAACCAGCGATATATGAATTACAAATAATTTTAGTGTCTCAAGTCCTCAGTTCAAACGTTAAGATATGTTATTTTAATTCATCGATTCGCTTTATTTACACGGTATATTCCAACTAAGAACAATTTTATTTTCCATCAATAAAATTCATGACTTTAAATTAAAATCAATCATTATCATAAAAGTATTGATTTTGTTTATTTAACTTTTGATTGATACAAAATCACTGAATTCATATTTTAAATTCAATCACATTCTATTGTAAATAAATATATTTAGCTGTACATGTTCCAATCGTTAGGCAAGTATTTTTCATTTCTGTCAGAAACGGCCAATTTCGGGATGAGGTTGTTATTATTTTAATTTTTTTTTTCAGTGTATATTTTAATCGCTATACTAAACATATAAATTTTGTTCATTTAGAGTTTTGATTCATTTTGTTTTTCACAATTTGTATCAAATAAAGAATTAAAATGATTAACTTTGTATTATTCAATTTAATTTATTATCAACGAGAAAAAGTTTGATTTAGGACGTCGATGGGTGATTTATGTGAAATCTCGGAGTACCATTTAAGAAACGGGTTGTCAAAATGGTACCTTGTTATTTCGTTTTAATATATTAATAATAATAGGGTATTCTACTACATTTGAAAAAGTATTTCAAAATGTTGATTTTGCTAATAAAAAGCCACCAAAAATTTATTTCGGAAAAATACACATGCTTTCTTGCCAAAAACTTAAATTAAATTTTAAACCTTTTTTAAACTGTCAAAAACGTGGGCATCCAATTTGATGACATAATATCGATATCATTATACGAAATAACACAAATAAGTTTGACAGATATATTCATAGACATCTGATTATAATAAATATTTATTATCTATGGATATAATATACTTAGCTGCCTGTTTATAATGAACTAACTGATGGTCTATGGTTCATACCGATATGACATCAGGGCTTAATCGCGTTTCAGGTCACGTGATATACAGTTTAAAAATTACGATTTTTAATTTTAATATCATAAAAGAAAAAAAGTGCATTTTTGACTCGAAATCAGAATGTTTAAGTATATTTTTACATAAATTTTAACATTTTTCAAATTTCATAATTTATTTTTCACTACCGAAAGTACCCTATTATAAATTATAGGCCTGGGTATGTATAAATAATTCTAATGATTTTTGAAAAGAAAAGCGGACTGACGCATTGGGTCTTTAAAAATAAGTAATGACAATATGCGGATACCCTTTATGTTGATTGCACTTGTTGCTATCGAAACTGTGAAAACACATCAAGGTCTCAATTAATTCGTGGAAGGTTCTCAATAAATTCGTTGAAATTCAAAACGAAATTTGCACAAATTTTTAATTATAATTATACACTACTTGAAATTACTCATGTGTTTTTTTTTTCATTTTTGGAATATTTTAAATCTTTTATTTCCTGCTCCAAACTCAACAAGAATTTTAATAAAAGAAAATTAATATTCTATACAATAATTCACGCAACAACAACAGAAAAAAAATGAAAAAGGATAACACAATTTATTTAAATAACCGTATTTTTCATTTCACTGTGGAAAAACTAATACAAAAATACATATAACACATAATTACAGAATGTTGTAAGAATTGTGTGCCACTGTAAGAACTTGTTAACAATCGAATTATAGGGGTCAGATTCATCGAAGAAATATCGCAAAAAAACTGATACTTGTTGATCCACCGTAACCTATTTAACGACAAATATTAATATTATAAAAAAACAAGTGAGAACAATTGACTGAGTTAATTGTTGAAATACCATCCATAGACAGGGTTGATTACTCTATCACATTATACATACATACATACATGTCACACATACATGTCACACATACATAACTGATATTCCCATATAATACATACTCTACAATTTACGCCTAATTTGCGCCCTCACGGGTAAACAGTGATGTTTACGAAAAAATAATTCACACAAATGTTTATTTTTAGATAAGGAACATTTTTTAAATTTAAAAGTTTTTTCTATATCTAACGGTTTACAAGATGGGTCCTACGGACAAGACCAAGTTGACCTATGTTGCTCATTTAAGAACCTCAATTTTTACGTTCTGAGTACGCTGTAAAAATTTCAGCTTGATATCTTTTTTCGTTTATGAGTTATCGTGTCCACAGACGGACGGACGGATGGACAACCGGAAATGGACTAATTAGGTGATTTTATGAATAGCTATACATAAATTTTGTTCGTAACATCAATATTCTTAAGCGTTACAAACTTGGGACTAAACTTAGTATACCTTGCATATTACATATATGCGTGGTATAATTATATATAATAATAATGCTCCTAAAATGTTGTTTTGGAATATGCAATTGTATATTTGTACGGACCATTTCAGGAGCAATTTTTTTTTATATGTAATTTTCTTTTTAAATATTAATACTGTGCGCTACGATTGCAGATGCTTGGAAATCCCGATAAATCTTCCCATATGAAATTAGTTGAGTTCTGCCTTGGGTGGATTAGTTTGGATTTTAACTAGTAGTCTTACAAGATCGCTTTTACTATTCGATTTATTGCTTCCAAGATGCTCCAGAACCTTGAATAAACTTTACGATATTCATATGCAACACATATTCATTTATTGTAAATAAAAAAGTGTAATAAACATTACTCTACACACTACACTTGTATCTTACGGAAGGGTTAAATTAAGAGGGTATTCTAGTCTAAAACGATAAATTTTACGAATTTTTCAAATTTAGATTAAAAAAAATGAAAAACATTTTATTTTAAATATGTCATAAAAAAATTATGAAAAAAAATGAAGATGCCGGCGAAGTGAAGGCTACAAAAAAAGAAAGAACAACACCCTTAAAACCCGATTCCCACCAAATGTCAAAGCAATCAGTCAAATGGAACTTGATATATCATGCCACTCTCCTCGAAAAATGTAGTGTCAAGAAAAACGCAATTTAAGTTTGAGAGACTATTTCGGCAAAGTAACTCGGATAATATTACTTTTTTGGGTTAATTGGCGGTTCCAGATCCATACATTAGACGTTCTTCTACCTCATATTCGAACTTCGTTGTCAAAAAGCCGCTGTATCTCTGAATGCGGTGTATATTCGAATTTTGAAAAATCCGGATTTATTCTTAGGGATCTAACCTTTAAGGATATGCAAAAAAAGTCGATTGATTCAAGTTTCTAGACCAGAATACTACATTGACATCTTAGTGTTGCTCAAATGATTTAACAACGAAATTCGTGGCATTCGAAAAAAAAGATAGTTAAAAGAGTATTTCTGGTTTGCACTATATAATTAATGCGACAGTGCTACATTGATTACACAATTTTGGAACACACTGTTTATGAGCATTGAGAGAAGGTAACAAACATATACATCACACAGAGAACACACGGAAAATCTAGAAAATTATATAAAATCAACACATATAACTCTTTGTAAGTGCATTGTGTTCATTTTCTTTTTTTTTTCCATCATCACCATCATCAAACCTTTGTTTTTCGCTGTTCATACTGTTTTTCAGTGTAAAAAAATTACCTTTTTTGTGTATATCCTGAAAAACAACAAAAAAAAAACAAATTTTGATGGAAACATTTTTATATAACCCTTTAAATACCATAAATGAAAAATCTGTAAAAATAAAAATAATTAAAAAAAATATTTTCTAAAAATATCGTACAAACGCCCATAACATCCATATACATTCAAATTAAAATGAGTATTCCTTGGGTCTGCAATTTAAGGTAGTATGAGTCGTCAACAAACCATCTTTTTTTCAAAATTTTAAATAGCGTACAAAATATAATACACACATTACCATAATTTATCATAATAATTAAACTGATTTTATAACAATTAATACATAAAATTCTATTACCAAAAAAATAAATAGTATTTTGACCAATCATATGATTAGTTATTGTAGTTATAATTCCTATATTATCGACATATTATACTCTAGAAATATTCTGTATCATAATGAAAATAATGGATTTGGCAACGTTACCACGGTTTAAAGCGCCGACTTATGGTTCTTTAAAATTTTCAGAATCGATTGTCTATTTTATAAAAACAATTTTTTGTGACACATTAATTAAACTTGTCAACCGATGTCAACGACATCTGTTAATGATTTTTAAAAGATCATACTCATAATGAAACAAACGGAATTTCAATGTGAATTATGATTAATCGTTAATATTTTTTGATAATGATCGATAACATGTATTATTTTATAAATATAAATTTTTTAAACTCTAAGCTTTTTTTTTGGTGCATTATTAAGTCAACACAGTTTTTTGGAAATATGAGAATTTTGGTCTTCTATAAAGAATAACGCAAAAATTAAAAACCACGATTTTTAATTTTAAATACTTCATTAAAAAAGTCGATAAGGCATCCTCAAACTTGAATAAAACATTATTTAGATGCTTATCTTTAATATAATAAAAGGCTAACTGCTATAAATTAATTTTTATATTTTACCCATACTTCCTTAAGAGTATATGATAAAAAAAAATTTAGAGAGGAACAATTGGCATAGGTAAGATTATCAAGCTATTCATAAATTAGAATTGATGAAAGCCAAAAATAACGTAAATTTGGAGCGCAGAAAACTGGACCGTCATGTATCACGTTCAATGACACAGCCAAATTTCGGTTTGCCCAATATTTTCACGAAATTTTTCTGTGTTCTGGAACGTTTTACTACCAAAATGCATCTTTTCGGTAGCAAGAAAATAACCTAATAGGAAATATAACAACATATTCAAGTTTGAAAAATCCTCTATATGCTAAGAAAGGAAGTGTTTAGTCAAAAATATGCTGGACAATTTCCATCTTAAAAAGCTTGAACAATAAAGATTTGGTGAACACCCAATGATCACTAGAAATTTCAACTTTCCTTAAAAACCCTTAATTTTTTCTCCGAACTAGAAATTTTTTGATCTTTTCTTAGAAGTTTTCTTCATAAGATTTTATCGAAAACCCACAGGTAGGTTTTTCGTTATCTTTGTATTTTTTATTTATGAGCCGGATAAACAAATGAATAACCTCTCCCGATAGGCAGACACAAATGGGCGATTTTGTCGAAATGGGCTAATTTGATCAACATAAGAGGATCTACACACAATTTTTTATCCGATTATTAAAAATAATAATAATTGACTTCAAAGTAGACATATTATACATTGATCTTATGACAAAGCCATTGATAGATGGGATTGTTTGATAATTTTCATCCAGGTTTTAACTTATGAATTGAAGAAAAAAAATCTAATAAAACGGGAGGGTCTTAATAAAACATTTTTGGATGTATCATCAGTTTTACAGTAATTTTAGATGTAAATTTAAAAAAGAAAAAAAATATATTTTCAATTTTGATTATAAATAATGAGTTATATCATGACGATGTTCGACGAAAAATAAGAATACATTTTTTCGATTTCCTGCCTTAGTTTTCGAAATATCAAAGATTGAAAATTTCGGATTAATTAAGAATCTCGGTTTTCTTAAAGATTTAGCCAAATATCGAAAATTTTTATTCTTGCTTTTCGCCTAAATTCATCAAGTTGTAACAAAATTCACTCATATTATTGTTTAAAATTAAAAAAAAAAATTCTAACCTTAATCTAATCTGTTCTTACTTTCTTAAAATTTAAATAATTTTACTTGTCTTTAGCTAATATTGGCAGGGAGCATAGATAGTAGGTGGAGGGGACAGCTAAATCGACCGCTGTTATCTTACAAAATTTGCAATAAATCATCGGTTGAATTTAAAATATGGCTATTATCCAATTGTTTACATGTAATTGGTATAGCAAATATCAAATTAAAATTGTTGGAAAATAAAAAGAAATTAAACTTGTTGCAATTATTATTTTATTAAATTAAATTTTATATAAACATATTATTTTATTAAATTTTTTTTAAATAATATTAAATTTTCAATGTAAATCAAATATACAATAGAGTACTTTCAGTAGTGAAAAATAAATTATGAAACTTGAAAAAAGTTAAAATTTATGTAAACATATAATATTCTGATTTCGAGTTATAAAAGCACATTTTTCTTTTATTATATACAAATTAAAAATCGTAATTTTTAAACTGTGTATCACGTAATCTAAAACGCGGGGAAGCCTTGCTGTGATGTCATATCGGTATGAGCCATAGACCAGCAATTAGTTCAGTGTAGACAGCTGGGTATAATATATCCATAGATAATAAGTATTTATATTTATTATAATCAGATGTCTATGAATTTATCTGTGTTATTTCGTATAATGATACCGATATTACGTCACCAAATTGGATGCCCGCGTTTTTGACAGTTAAAAAATGGTTTAAAATTTATTTTAAGTTTTTAGTAAGAAAGCGTGTGTATTTTTCAGAAATAAATTTTTAAGGCCTTTTATTACCAAATCAACATTTTGAAGTACATTTTCAAATATAGAAGAATACCCTATTCATACATACGTCTATCCATACAATTATATTAATAAAGTAATGTGCCGTTAACTATCTGAAATAAAACGCATACACGAAGCGAATACTTGGGATTCTATTTTCGTCATTTTTTTAAGTCCTTCAAGATCAATGTTACCCCAGGACATGCCCATTAGTATAACAAAAAACTTTTAATAGATATTTCAATCAAAACCAACTAAAAGCTAGTCTGTACATGGAAGTAAAAAATATATATTTTCATAATACAAATTCTTCGTCAATACCTACTAAAATACCTCTTTTTCAATGTTTGAAAATTGATTCTTTTTTGCCGAGAGTATCCTTCCTATGCTACCTAACGCGAATATACATTTCCCTTGATAATGATTGAAATTCAGACACCATATTTGTTAAGTCAATGTATTTTACCAGTATCTTGGAGGTATGCCAAAATGCTTTGAGGCTTTACCCTGTCGTTTGATTTGAAAATTTCTTTTATAGAATTACATATAGGATGATTTATTATAATGGATATAAAAATAGAATAAAAAACTTCGATGTGGAATGGTTTCCGGAAAAACACAACGTGAATTTTCATCTTTTCATTACGACGATCGATGAAAAATACGTGATAGTACTAAAATTTATTGAAGTTTATCATTTATTTCTTTGTAATTAAAATATGTATTGACGTGAGTCGTGTACCTTTGCACAGTATCCATAATTTAAAATCGAACTCGTAGAAAGTTGAGAAATAGAAGACGCATATGGCGTTTTTTTCTCAAAATATTTAAAGGTTGATTAATTTTATTTACTATCCTCATAATGTATAATATATTAAAAATTGTAATAACAATGGGGTTTAACCTAAGTTTTTCAAAAATCTATCTATAACAGAGGCCATCCACATCATTGTTTTTTTAATCTTTATTTATTTTATTATAAACTACATTCAATATACAATTAAATTTTTATGATGTCAATGGAGTCAGTTACTTCGTTCTTATCCAAGCGACGGCAGTGCTCACACTGCTGCTGCCAGCCTGCCAGGATTCAAACCCGCAACTCACTGAGCCGATAATGCTTAGAATTTTTTAATTTATTTTTTTTTTGCAAACTTTTATTTAGCTTGCAATGTTCGAATGTATGTATATAGATTGAGTTAGGTTAGGTTAGGTTATATTGGCTGCCCACGAAGGATACACTTAGGCTATAGAGCCCATTGTGATACCATATATGTGTTTTACTGCCTTTCCGCTGATAACTAATTTATCAGCTCCTCCATTTATCAGTCCATCACAACTATTTACTAAATTAATTTTGTTGCGACAGCGGGAATCGAACCCGCTACCCTAAGCATACTGTGCTAATAGGGCGATGTATGTATGTATGTTCGGGTCAAATTTTGCAACTGAACTTATATGTTTAGTTTAGATGATAATGCATTGTTAGCTAGGTGATGTCATTCTAAATCCAATATAGCAGGCCAGTTATTTTTTTAATGTACTCTTATGATTAGGATATCAAATGAAAGGATTTACTGAAAAGAATTACGAATAACATCGTAAATCGACTGACAATGTATTTTTTACCTAATTTTCCTATTCGTTGTGTTCATAGTCCTGGCAGGAACAACAATTGATGCCAGCGCTTCCAGTGAATAATTTTTGCGATAAAGGAAGCTGTTATAACAAATCCTCAATTGTTTGCTTGTGAATGATATAGTAAATGTCAAATTAAAATTATTGAAAAACACGAATTAATTAAACTTAATGCATTAAAAAATGTGAAAATAAGAAATCAAATTGCAGAAATATTATTTTTCAAATGTAAATTATCATAATTATTTATTTAATTTTGTGAGACAATAATATTAAATTTCCAATGTAAGTCATAAATGCAATCCATACAGTTATATATGCATTAATACAATTGTGTAATTAAAATAGTGTATTGTTACCATGGAAACGCCTTCAATAAAACTCACGCACGGTGTGAATTGCTACCACCATATTTGATTTAAAAACCTATTCTAGTTTTAAATAAAATATTTAAGTAAAATTTTTATTTAAAGAACAAGCTTTTGTTGAACTAAAAAAGAGAAAATTATTTTTTCTATGTGTCATTGATACATGATTATTTGTTGTTCTGGCTGTTTCATATAGTCAAGTATGAATCACTCATAGAAGTAGTTATTTTCTACTTTTTTGTACAATGATAGCTTGTGTGTTGTATTTCAGTCCCAGCAAGTTTGTAATGCTTAGAAATATTGTTGTTGTAAGCATAATTTTGGTATAGATGTTCATAAAATCACCGAAAAAGTGTACACACAGAAGTCTAATGTCCGTCTGTGATCACGATAACTCAAAACGAAAATAGTTATGAAGCTGAAATTTTTATAGCGTGCCCAAGATATAAAAAGTGAATTTGTAATTCGTAAAATGGGCAACATAGATCAATTTGGTCTTGGATCTCTAAGCCTCATCTTGTAAACGGTCAGAGATAGAACAAAAGTTTAAATATGAAAAATGTTCATTATATAAAAACTACATAACTTTTGGTTGAACTTTTTTCTTAGAAATCATTATTTATCCGTAAGTGCGTAAACAAAACTTTGGTGTCTATTTTCTACAAAATTATAAAAGATCTATAACTATAAAAAGCTCTTGTCAGGAGGAGATAGACTAACCCAAGACAAGGGAGACAAGAGTTGGATGTCATATTTCAGCGCTATTACGATGTGTTTCGAAGATATTTTATTACAGAAATGTGATTGTACATTAACATCTCTTTAGTGATTCGCTGCCCTGCACACCGAAATAATGATGTGTCTTTTATTTCATCTTTATTTCGCTGAGCGTAGCATCGAGTTATTAATAAATTTACAAAAACTGTACAGCAACGTTGTTTCTAAGACAAATATTTTTGTATTTTCGCATTATCAACGAACAAAAAAAGCTCTCCTAACCTTACAGAAAGCTGTTGGAGCGGGAACACTTGCCATTTTCAATTGGATGAGTGTAAAGCAGGACAAAAGAGAGAAAACACTTGTGAAATTCATGTCAGAATTTGTGATCGAAAATCAAGAAATAGAAAAGAGGGCAATCAATTCAAACTGAATCACAAATAATACAAAATTAATGAAATTAAAATTAAATTATCGTTTGTCTCTTATCTGTCTTAAGACTGAACAATTTTTAAGCAGTTTTCATTATCCACAAATAAAACTTTTAATCCAGTTTTTTTAAATGAAATATCGGTTTATACGATATTTCATCGTTTTTTCGATTTGTCGAAACCGAAATCCGATTGTATATTAATGTATCTTTGATGGTTCTCTGCTGCGCACAACGAAATAATGCTGTGAATTATATTTCATAATTATTTCGCTGAGTGTATCATCGAGTTATTAATCAATTTAAGGTGTTTGTTTCCCTACAGTATCGTAAAAATGTTTTGGTTTATTGAACGGGAAATAAATATTAAACAAATACATGCTTTGTAGTCAAATAATGTGTTATTTTTAGCTTTACAATACCACGCAACTACAAAAATATATAATATATTGTATGCAAGTGCTGATTATAAATTTGATAATATAGATATCTCTCTTCAATCGTCAATACTCTAATTATAGTCATCTCTGTTCATCAAATAATGGATCTTCGATGAACTGATAATTAAATTAAAATTTTGTTTTTATATCATCGACAACCTTTTATTTTTATGATATTATTATAGACTACAAGATTGTCTAAATATTTTAGATTGTTTTTTATCACACTCTCTAGATTTTTTGATACAGAAATATGCAATTGAAAAGGATAACCTATATGATATATTATTTTTTCTGCCAACTTTGAACGATAAAATAATAATAAAAAGTCTGATAACCTAAGAACTTTTTGCGATTTTTGGAAACCAGGTAAATCAAAAAATGTATTTTTGAAGTTTTATTTTATTTATTTATTAAAACAAACAGCGTTGCCTTGCAAATAACATGATAATTGTAGTATTATCCTTTTCGTAGTCTTTAATATTATAATTAAACTTAATTTTTCGTGGTAATATTAAAATAAATTGAAGTTGCGTACTGTTTTGAAATAAAAAAATTGTAGCAAAATTAATTGTACTAAATACATCCCACTAAAAATAAAATACAAATAACAAACACACAAAACAATTTTCTGAATGAAATAAAAATGGTTATTTTTCACAAAAAACCTTATTTTTTAGAATCAAAAAAGCATTTTGTAACAAAAAAAATTATGCCTGAAGTCATGTTAACTGAATCCAAACACAAATTTTATTTAAAACTCAAATTAGCTTATTTATTGTTTAGTATTTATATACATTTGAAAAAAAAAAGTTTTCCGCCATTCATATATATATTATACTAGAGTGGTACCCACTCGCTTCGCTGGGTTTAAAAGTAACGATTGATAAAGATTACTCTCGCTTATTCTCTTTCTATAACACTCGAAATAATGGTAAGGATTGTTTTACGAAGGTAAAATATATGTATGGTTTTCTATTTTTTGAAATTTATAATAGTAGTAATTATTCATTGAGTTTATCAGAAAAGATGGCTGTGAAAATATTGACTATTTTTACAGAAATCTGTAATTTATGGTAATGTCAAATTAAATTAATTTTTATACCATGTATATATGAAATATACATAGTATATTAAGTTTAGTCCCAAGTTTGTAACGCTTAAAAATAATGATGCTAGGAAAAAAATTTTGTCATAGGTCTTCATAAAATCACCTCATTAGTCCATTTCCGGTTGTCCGACCGTACGTCCGTCCGTCCGTCTGTGGACACGATAACTCAAAAACGAAAAAAGATATCGAGCTGAAATTTTTACAGCGTACTCAGGACGTAAAAAGTGAGGTCAAGTTCGCAAATGAGCATCATAGGTCAATTGGGTCTTGGGTCCGTAGGACCCATCTTGTAAACCGTAACAGATAGAACAAAAGTTTAAATGTAAAAAATGTTCCTTATCAAAAATAAAACAACTTTTGTTTTTTCGTAAACATCACTGTTTTTTCGAAAATATTTTTTCGTAAACATCACTGTTTACCCGTGAAGGCGCCAATTAGGCGGAAATTTTATAATATGTACTATACTTGATTATCAGTTACGTATGTGTCACATGTTTGTATGTGTAATGTGATAAAGAAATCAACACTGACTATGCATGGTATTTCATTAATTAACTCAGTCAATTGTTTGTTTTCACTTGTCAATTTTTTTTTTATTAATATATTTTTATAAATTATATCTTCTGTGTTATTTTGATATATCAGGTATATTGCTGTTCAGTTTCATTAAAAACCATTCGCTAGTTTTAGCGTGAAAGCGTAACAAACAAACAAACAAACAAACATGCTTACTTTCCCATTTATAATATATGGGGATATACATATAGATATAATAATAATTGTAATTTTCATAGTTCAGGCAACAACTGTATTTGAAAATGTGAAAAATCACTGCAGCTGTAGCAATATTTCCAGTACAGAAAGACATGAATAATTAATTAAAAAAATTACAAATTAAATAAAATTTTGTATATTAAAAAAAAAAAAACTTACATAGTAACCGTAAATGGTTCAATGAAAGATAGATTTGTAGGATATTTCAGCGTTTTTTCGATGTGTGCCAAAAATTTCTTGCTATAGACATCCGATTGTACATTAACACCTCTTTAGTGATTCGCTGTTACTCACAACGAAATAACCATATGTTTTTATTTCATACTTATTTCGATGAGGGTAGAAGCGAGTTATTAATCAATTTACAAAAACTGGACAGCGACGTTGTTTTGAAGAAATTTTTGTTTTTCGCATTATCAACGAACAAGAAAAAGCTTACTTAATCTTGCAGAAAGCAGTTGGAGAAATAACACTTGGTTTTTATTCAACAAGATTAGTGTAAATAAGAGGACATAAAACAGGAAAAATACGTGTTAAGTCGTATAAGGTTTTGTGATCGAAAATCACCAAATATTAAAATGGAAAATTGATTCAAATTGAATCCCAAATAATAAATAATTATACCAATTAAAAATAAATTATTGTTTGTCTTCTATTCAACTTGAGACTTACGAATTTTTTTAAGGATGTATGAGCATGACAACCATGTTTGAATTAAAGATTCAAAATTTTTTTTATAGGCAGACTACTTCAGACTACAGAAAATTTTTTTTTGACACTGACTGTAAATGGACAAAACCTTTACAAAAATAGGCGGGGGAAGTGCCACTATTTTAACGAAAAACGTTATGGGTTATATCTACATAACCGTGTACTTTAAACCAAACATGGTAAGAGTCCTTATTGTAGATAATTAAATTTCCTGTCTTTGTAGACCATGTAGGTATATATGAAATATATCATAGTATATTAAGTTTAGTCCCAACTTTGTAACGCTTGAAAACATTAATGTTACGACGATAATTTTGATATAGGTGTTCATAAAATCACCTAATTAGTCCATTTTTGGAAGTCTGTCAGTCTGTCCGTCTGTCTGTCTGTCTGTCTGTCAATACGATAACTCAAAAACGAAAAATGATAACAAGCTGAAATGTTTACAGCGTGTTCAGGACATAAAAAGTGAGGTCGAGTTCGTAAATGTTCAACATAGGTCAATTGGGTTTATTGCTTCAAATTGTTTATTGCTATTTATGTTAACATGTTTCATATGTTTATTGAATTTTTATCATTATATTTTTATATTATATCCCGGTGGTTGCAACTTTAAACGCGTTATAACTATAAAAATATTAATTTTAAAAAAAAGTTTTAAAACAAATATTAGAAGAGATATCTGTCAAATAGTCAATAAGTAAATCGTCAAAGTCGTAAAAGTCATAAACGGTTAGTGATACACAAAAATAAATTTTCTACAATAAAGGTTATTACCATTTTTGGTCTAAAGTGCACGGTTATGGAGATATAGCCAAAAACGGTTTTCCTTAGAATAGAGACACTTCCCGCCTATTTTTATAAGGATTTTGTGCATTTACATTCAGTACGTGATACTGAACCTATTTAAATAAAAAAATAACTCCTGTAATTTAGTGCGTTATTGACAAGAGTAACTAGCTTCTCTAAAACCTGTGTTAGAATTTATTCAAAGGATATGTGATTAAAATTTCAGCTTAGATATTCATGAAAATTTTTAAGAAAAAATTGTTCTTATAAAGAAACGTTATTTCGACGTGTGTTGAAAATATCTTGCTTCCGAAATATGATTGTACATTAACGTCTCTTTAGTGATTCGCTCCTATATGCAGCGAAATAATGCTGTGTATTATATTTCAATTTATTTCGCTGCATGTAGGGGCGAGTTAATAATACTGGACAGCTCATTGTTTTGAAGAGTTTTTATTTTGTCATTATTAACGAACAAAAAAAGCTTATCAAACCTTAGAAATTGCAGTTCTAGAGTTCTATAGCAGGGGGATAAAAGAGGGTTAACACTTGTGAAAATTTTGGCAGAATTCGTTATTGAAAATCACCAAATAGTAAAAAGATTGATTTTTTAATGAAATGTGGGTGTGTACGATATTTCAGCGTTATTTCGATGTATGTCGAAAATATTTTGATACCGAAATTCGATGGTACATTAGCGTCTCTTTAGTGATTCGCTGCTCTACTCGCCGAAATAATGCTGTGTATTATATTTCATCATTATTTCGCTGTGTGTAGCAGCGAGTTATTAATCAATTTACAAAAACGAAATGAGATACGAAATTGTATAAATTGTACCATCGAATGTTTAAATTGATCGGATCATATTTATTTAGTAGATTTACTATTAGTTAGGTTTAGTATTAATTTATTAAAATATTTGGAACGCTTAAAACGTAATCTGTGGTATTACGTTCGCAGCACTCAGCGAAATATCGGTTTGTTTGATATTTCAACGCTATTTCGCTGTCTGTTGAGGAATGTGTTACTACAATAGACACAGTTATTGATACAACATAAGATGACAATAACTTTTTTATAATGAAAAGGAGGAAGTAAATTAATTAAAGAAACTGGATATCACAAAAAATTACTTGAAGTACATAAAAACTGCGTATTTTCGCCCATGAAATATTGTTAATATTAAGCAAAGCAACAAATACTGACGATTCTTCAAGTCAAATAGAACTATGGTTTGTTGCACACATCGTCTGAAAATTCATCGAATATGGTAAATATTAGTTTTAAAAATCTAATTAGTGAGCTTTTTTCTTGGGAGGGGAGTGGAATGTATCGGAACTAAAAGGAAAGCCATCTGCCAAAAGAACCACCGAAAAGAGACTCGACACTTAAAATGAATCCGATAAAATAGGATTTTCCGAAATTCTACCCATAAAGGGGTTGAAAACGGGGGCAAAGTTGGTATGGAACAACGTGATTCTTTGAGAAGGAAGACGTATGCATCTATGGCTGGTTTTGATAGGACGGGTTAGTATTATTAACCTTTGTGCAAACCTAAGGGGAAATCTTAGAAAACCAGGCGGCACCTGAAACTAATGATCAAATGCCTCCCGAGTATCACTCATAAACTGATTCGGTTGGCAATGTGGAATACGAATGGTATTTAGATGAATTACATAAAATTCTAAACTTTAAATTACACAAGCAGTTATCCATTTGCCTCGCTGGATAACTTGAATTGAACGTCATACAAAGAACGTGCCCTCCAAGTGTCGGGTCTCTACGATCAGCGGTTTTGGTTGTGATTTGAACCGCGAGTCGGTCATTCAGGACAATGCATTTTATACGAATGGATAAGTAAACGATTTTCCAAGTTGAATAGATAGGATATATGATTAAAAAAAAAAAAAAAAACATTTATAAAAATGAAACCAATACAATTTAAATTTCAAAGTCTATATTTGTTATCAATTCAATTGAGAAGTCAAAAATAAAAATTCTTACAAATAGAGAACATATACTGTGCCATGTATTGTTCGATTTGTTGTATGTGTAGAAAATTTTGAAACATTTTTTCATGATGTACTCACCACGACCTACAACGTATGCCATGTCACTCAAAAAGTGCTTCCAATTTCTTTTTTCTTTTGTAGCACAGTGTAATTAGAAGAATTATTTTATCAAATAAAACACGACATCTTATATTAGAAAGTTTTGGATCTAATTAAAACATACGTACATAAAGCTTATGCAAATAACAACAAAAAAAATTAATAAATATTAGCATTTAGCAGTAAATGAACATAACAAAACTGTATCCAGTAAATAAATAAATATACCTAATGACATACTTTACATACAGGTCGAAACCTCTACATCTAGTTCTCAAAAAGTTACATACAAATATATTAGATCATTGTTTCGAAAACTATGTATTCCGATTATGGGTTTTGAATCGCCATGCTAAGGATAGTCTATGAATGCTTCGAGGAATAGAGCTGCCGGCACTGAATGACACAATATGATTCATTTGGTTACCGAACGACTCTAGAAGTATCAGACTCTTTTGAACGAGCGGGGTCAAAACTCACTAGAGCACAGTTCTGAAACGTGGTGGAATTTAGGCTGGACATTGTCAATGGAACTATCACATGCGAATTTTTGAAGATACCCCTTGTTGGGGCGATGAAATTTGTAGGGTGTCAGGAAAAAAAGGTTTGGGTACCTATAATCCATCAATATCGGGAGGACCGCGAAGAAGCTGCAGGCTTTCTGAAGTCTAGGTGCTAGGAATCCATTTGCGATTAGGAGCACTAAATGAAATTTTCCCTCTGTATTATGATTATTATTATGATTTTTTAATGTATTAAAAATGCCTGCACATTAAAATATAAATATGTTCGCTTTGAAAGTTAATATCTCTTTTAAAAAAGCTCAGACAACAACCCTGAATATCGCTACGTGTCCCAAATATTTTGTGAAATAAAATGCGATGGTACATTAACGTCTCTTTAATGATACGCTGGTAGCGCACAACGAAATCGGGCTGTGTCTTTTATTTCATCCTTATTTCGCTGTGTGTTTGAGCGGGTTATTAATAAATTTATAAACACACACTAAGTTGAGTTTAAGAATGAATGGGTCTATCTCTTGTCATGAGGAGATGGAATCATTTTTAGTCAGTCTTTTTTTGATTAATTCTCCGAGCACAATTTCGTTGATGTCAAAGCACTCCTGCTGTTCTTAAAAAGCTCCAAATGGTTTATAGAGTAGTGGCCGGGGATGAGCAACCCACTTTATGGTATCGCAACGAACCGTTAAGTGTAAGTATGTCTAGCCTTAGAACATCAACAGCGAAATAAGCTTTTATATTAACGTTTCTTTAGTGATTCGCTGCTCTACTCACCGAAATAATGCTGTGTAATATAATTCATCTTTATTTCGCTGTGTGTAGCAGCGAGTTATTAATAAATTTACAAAAACTAGATAGCTACGTTGTGTTGAAAATAGAAATTTTTTTATTTTGATATTACTAATGAATAAAAAAACTTACTTAACCTTAGAGAACGCAGTTGGAGAGGAAACACTGATTTGTCTCTTATTTAACTTAAGACTGATGAATTTTTGGTAAGGATGTAGGAGCATGACAACAATGTTTGATTTGAAGGTTCAATATTTTTGTATAGATAGACTTTTATTCAAAACATATGTGGTTGAAATTTCAGCTTAGGTATCCATGCAAATTTTAAGAAAAAAAATACTCTTTTAGAGAAGCGTTATTTTGATGTGTGTGGAAAATATTTTTCTACCGAAATGCGATTGTACATTATCGTTTCTTTAGTAGTGATTCGCTGCCGCACTAAAGGAAATAGTCCTATGTCTTTTATTTCATATTTATTTCGATGAGTATGGAAGCGAATTTCATCAATTTACGAAACTGGGCGATTTTTTCAATAGTAGGAGTGTGAAAATTTTTCATTGTCCACAAATAAACCTTTCAACCAATTCTTTATTTCTGAAGTATCGATATTTCAGCGTTTTTCGATTCGCTGATACGAGCAGCGAAATAATGTTTTGTATTAATTATGTTTCAATTTATTTCGCTGCATGTAGGGACGAGTTATTAATCAATTTTTAAAAACTGGACAGCTACGTTGTTTTGAGGATAGAAAATTTTGTATTTTGACCAACGAACAAAAAAGAAACTTATTTAACTTTAGAAAACGCAGTTGTAGAGTACTTGTAAAATACTTGTGAAAATTATGTCAGAGTTTGTGTTCGAAAATCACACAAAATCACACAAAAAAAGGCAGTCGATTCAAATAGAATCACAAATAACATAAAATAAATGAAATTTAAATTAAATTATTGTTTGTTCATTATTTATTTTAAACTGAACAATTTTTTAAAGCAGTTTTGTTGGCCACAAATAAAACTTTCAATCTATTCATTTTGTTAACAAAATATCGGTTTGTTCGATATTTCATCGTTATCTCTCGTTATTTCGATGTGTGCCGAAAATATTTGGCCACAGAAATCCGAATGTAGGTACATCAATGTTTCCTTAGTGATTCGCTGTCGCGCACAACGAAATAATGATGTGTCTTTTATTTCATCTTTATTTCGCTTGGTGTGGTAACGAGTTATTAATCAATCAACTGAACAGCAACGTTGCCTTCAAGTTTTCATTGTCCTCAAGAAAATTTTACCTTGCATGCAAAAATTGAGAGATGGGTGGAAAAATCGGTTTTAAGGGACTGTAGTATTGTAGGGCAGACTGGGTACGGTAGAAAAGGTTGACGGTTAAAACAAAGCTAATACCTCGACACCATGAGTGATGAGGTGACGGGCGCAAGAAGAGAATGGAGTAGGCAACAAGTTGAAACACGTAACATTTTTTTGTTACGTCGCTCTTCGCGCGCTGTGATTGTGTATAGGAGACCCCATTGCGATTTTTGACGGTAAAGTCAGTTTTTTTTTTCTGATAACTTTGAAATTATTATAGTTTTATGAAAGTTAGAGACATTTGCATCGTTTTAATTACAGGTTTTAGAATATGGCTGTATGATCAGTTTTTATTCAAATTTATTATCATTCTTACTGCGACCCGCTTTATATCTACAAGGCTGGTTGGGGACAGCTTAAACATTTTTTTTTTCGTTTTTGGGTATGGTTGAAACAGTGAATTTATTTAATTTTCTTGTTTCTTAGAGGCCAAGGGTACGCCAAGAAGACTACGAGAGGTCGGACTTATCAGCGTATAAACTAGTCTATGAAGATCACTGCTCACTGTTCTCTGGTATGTGCGCAAACAAAATGCGGCTGGTGGCGATGAAAATATATTAGATCCGCAGACATATATTTTGGCCTAACTAAAAAGGATTTTATGGAATTAGCATACGAACTAATCATTAAGTATGTGTTAACACGGCCTCAGGCATGGAATGGCAACGAAATAGCAGTAAAAGACTGATTTCACCAAATTATTTATTTATATCTTATTTATAACTAATGTTATTAAATTTGAGAATAACACATGTTCATTTACTATATTTTGTATTATTTACTTGTGTTTCAATTGACCCCAGGTACTGTTTCAACTGACCCTGCTCTCTTAACTAATCCCGATGCAATGGACAGTAAACGCTAAAATGGTTCAACCGACTTAATTTTTTGCGAAAAATGATCCGGTCTTGGTCATGTACAGTTCAATCGAAACGAGCTCATTATTGTATTATTTATATTTGCTCAAAATTCTGCCCCGGTAATTAATTAGTAAAAGGAAAAAGGAGAAAAAACTATTTCAGATTTCGAATGATGTCATTATTTCAGAAAATACAATAATTTAAAATAAAAAAATGTCAATTTCGCTTTGACAGTTAATAACTCGAAAAATATCGGTTTTCATAGAAAATAATTTTTTTACTCGGCATTCACAATTTAAGATAATTGGATAATTGGAAAATTTTTTCCACCCTTTTAACCTTTGTCGTAAAACGGTAAGCGATGATAATTATTTTTGCGCTAAATTTTCAAAAACCGGTAAGTGTATACTTTTGATTGAGCTATATATATTCAAAATCGGATTATTTATCGCGATTTATCGAAGGTTAGGTTAGGTTATATTGGCTGTCCACGAAGGACACAGTTAGCTATAGAGCCCATTGTGATACCATATATGTGTTTTACCACCTTTCCGCTGATAATTTCATTTATCAGCTCCGCAATTTCAGAGGCTGAGTACACCTCCTTCATGCATATACCATGCACTTCATCAGCCCATCACAACTATAAATTAAATTTATTTTGTTGCGACGGCAGGATTCGAACCCGCTACCCTAAGCATACCGCGGACCGAATTGGTTACGCCTTCACCAACTGAGCTAAAAGGGAGACATTTACCGAAGAAATATTGACAATGTTTTGATAATTCTATTTGGACGAAATTCTGTATCGGTGTTTTTATTCCATGATTTTGTGAGAGCCACTCTGTACATATAAAATACCTGTGCAGCTACGTACTACAATAATTTATATGAACTGAAAATAATAATAATTGTAAAACAATAAAAAGTAACACACAAATGCAATAGGAAATAAAATGTGTTGAAAGTATTATATATTATATACAACAAAATTTTGTATATTATATTTATTTCATAATTTAAAAAACACACATTTGACTACACAAAAATCTACTTCATAGTATACACAAAGAATACAGATTGATTGTTTAAAAACATTCCAGTTTCAAGAACGGATTGGAATATCAGTAAACGGTTAAATTGCAGATTTGTTTTTTCGAGGGGAATCGATAAAATATATATAGTTTTATTTTCGGAGGATACTTTCCTGGTCAAACGATGGTCAATAGTGTCCGACCGAAGGTTCGGTTTCGCCCAAAAAATCTTGTTTCGGCATCAGTTTCGGTTTCGGCAGAAAATCTACCGAACTTTCGGCCACATCGAAACTCGGTGTTCGTGAATAATCACGTGTCGTTTCGTTAACTTTGAGTGAGTTCATGTCTCCTGAGTTTGCCAGCCAGTCCGGTGTAAGTTTGTTGTGACTTTATGTGTGTTGTGTTGTGTATGCGTTCTTGGATTTGGTTTTATTTAATTTAACCACCCAAACATTGAAACAACTGCCTGCTATGATTTAATTGTGTGTAATCTTCAGATAATTGTTTGATGATTTTAACTGTGAGAAAACACAGTATGTAAACAAGTGAAAACAAACAATTGACTGAGTAAATTGTTGAAATACCATGCATAGTCAGTGTTGATTTCTTTATCACATTACACATACAAACATGTGACACATACATAAATGATAATCAAGTATAGTACATATTATAAAATTTCCGCCTAATTGGCGCCCTCACGGGTGAACAGTGATGTTTACGAAAAAATGTTTCAAACAAAAGTTGTTTAATTTTTGATAAGGAACATTTTCTATCTCTAACGGTTTACAAGATTTTTGAGTTATCGGGTCCACAGACGGACGGACGGACGGACAACGGGAAATGGACTAATTAGGTGATTTTATGAACACCTATGACAAAATTTTTTTCCTAGCATCATTATTTTTAAGCGTTACAAACTTGGGACTAAACTTAATATACTATGTATATTTCATACATGCATGGTATAACAATATTCAGTTAATTCAAACTGCATTTTAATCACTAGTGGTATGAATTTTATTTTGAACACCTATTTTCTCCAATATTATTCATATTAAAATAATAAAAGGTAATTATTTTTTGTTAAATTTTTTGCCGATTTTTTTTTTTCTATCGGATCCATTATTGCAACTTAATGCCGACATATATTGTTATTGGAACAGTAGTCCATATCCTATCCTGAGAAAAGCGATGTTAAAGTATCTTTCTGCTCCGCCCACTAGTGTCTCAAGCAAGCAGCTTTTTAGTTCCGCAGATGTACACAGATCTTCAAAGCAACCTGCTTGGTGAATAAGTCGAAAAACTGCTTTTTTATCTTACATTATTCGACTTTTTAATTACGAAAACTTAATTTAACTAGTAGTCGAATAATACTATTTCGTTTTTTTTTTTTTTTTTTTGTTCCAAGAAGAATTTAATATTTTGTTAATACTTATAGTTCTTATTGTTTATATCTTATATGTTTGATTATAGCAGTAATCACGTGTTAACTGTCTGTATAAATGTAAAAAATAAGCCAAATTTCAGTAAATCAATTTTTAACATGTCTAAAAAAAGTTTCAGTTTCGGTTTCGGCTGAAACTGAGACAGATACCGAAGATTGGGTTTCGGTTTCGGTAGAAATTCCAGTTGTGGTCCGACAATAAAGGTCTTTTTTTTCTTTTAAATGGAACAATCTGTTTTACTTAAAAAATTAGCTGGAAACTTTTTAAGAAATCACCTGTTTAATACATACTAAATCGTATATACTATATTCAGTTATAAATTTACAATTGAAATGTTTTTTTCGTTTCTTTTTTTTTTTTGTGTGTAAAGTAAACTGTTTTATTTTATACCCAGTTACATGAATTGCAGCGACATATTATTACCCAGAATTTTTTCTTTGTTAACACGGCCGTATAGCCGAGAGGTGCGTAGTACCAGAGAATATATCGGTAAAACAGAAACGAAAGTCAATGCTAATTTTTATTGCCGGCCATTGATTGCCATCTCTGAGAAATCTAGAAATAAATCGAAAGTTAATGAAACTTTGTGATTTTGTTCAGAGATGGTTAATTAAAATTTTCTCAAGATTTCGACCTCGAGGATCCTATGCTAAAAGAGAAAGGGGGGACTGCAAAGTTTTTATTTTCTTCCGGTTTTTACAGCGTTGAATTTCCTACAATTGTGACTAAAAATATGCGTGTATCTCTATTCGTTAACGAGATATGGTGCTTCAGAAAAATAAATATGCAGAATTTCACCTTATTTCTTCTGTTATATATGAATTATGTTAAAAAATTCTTGTAATTATGGTTTTTGGTTGCAATCACAAGCTTTTTAAACCGAATCGGGCCATAAAAATGTGCAAATTCAAAAGGGCGGCCGGACAATTCAATTTTTAGCTCTAAGCCTCCTTTCGACTCCCAATAATATAACCACAGTTTGTATAAATAAAACGATTAAGAAAACGATTTTCCTTGTTTTGAAGGTTTTGGAAATCGTTGAATCGCCAAAACATAAAATCGAATTTCCAAAAAAGGGAGTAGGGAAGGGTCACAGAGAGTTTGCCGACTCCAATTTTGCATTCATTTCTTGTACTAAAAGAGATTATTGATACCTTTAAAAATAATTATACCATGTATATATGAAATATACATAGTATATTAAGTTTAGTCCCAAGGTTGTAACGCTTAAGAATATTAATACGAAAAAAATTTTGGTATAGATGTCCATAGAATCATCTAATTAGTTCATTTTCGATTTCCGTCCGTAAAAATAAACAACTTTTGTTTGAAACATTTTTTGTAAACATCACTGTTTACTCAAGAGGGCGCACATTAGATGCAAATTTTATAGTATGTATTATATGGGAATATCAGTTACGTGTGTGTGGCTATTTTAAAGTCGATATCTTTTTTTATTTACGTGACGTCAAAAAACAAACGATTGCACTATCAACACTGTCTATACATGGTATTTCAACAATTAACTCAGTCAATTCTTTGTTTTCACTTATTTTTTTAACATAATTTTTGACAAGGTGTTAATTTATCAAGTCTCAGAAACTGTTTTTTTTTTTTCAAGTCTTTCTTAAAATAATTTTGTTTAATAATAATTTAGTATCGGATTGATAAAAAAATGAATTAAAAATTTCGCTTGTAAAATTTTTATGTAAAAAAACATTAATTTTACTTTGTCTTTCATATTCAGAAATACTTAAAAATTAAATTAAACAAAAACATATTTTTTAACTTTCATATGAATAATTTCAACATATTTTGAATTTGTTTTTACTAAATAATATATGACCTTTTTAATAAACACAAATTTGTGTTCACATGATAAAAATTGAATCCTTTAACCCATAAAGTAAATCATATAAAGTATATACATAGTACAGGACATGTATGTTATTCGCATCCAGTGAAAATGATAATCACTGGTACATTGAGAGACGTAAAGGACTACAAAGGATTAATTAGAGAAATGGTTTAATTTTGATTTTAATTTGATTAAATTACTTATAACAAACAAAAACATATGAAACAAAAAAATGTATTAGTTAAAATAAAATAACTAGACGTTACTCGTAGCTTCGCTGAACAATTGAAACTTTATAAACATAAACCGCCATGCAATATCTGTAATTAACCATTGACCTTAAGGAGATATGCAAGGATTGAATAATACTAGGGATTTCGATAAAACTCTATAAATACATTAATGATTAACAAAGTTTCCAAAAAAAAAAAAAAAAATCATCGAGGTCAATAAAACTTATTCTATGGTTCAAAGTTGGGTGAAAAAATGATGAATCATACAGGTTATCTTTTTCATTTGGTTATTACTATATCAAAAAATCTAGAGAGTGTGATAAAAATTATCTAAAATATTTAGACAAACTTGTAGTTTATAATCATACCATAAAAATATAAGGTTGTCGATGATATAAAATCAAAATTTTTATTTAATTATGAGTTAATTATGAATTGCGTGGTATTGTAAATCCAAAAATACTCTTTACATGACTTCAAAGCATATATTTGTTTTATATGTACAGTGCAAATAACCAAAACTTTTTTGCAATACTGTAGGTTTACAATGACCTTAAAAGTAAAAATCACCGCTTTATAGCCTCCACCTCTCTTGATCTCACTTATCACCCTTTCCAAAACTCGAAGAAATTGATTTACACAGCTAAAATATATGCACAGTTTTGAATTGCTTTCAATCTCAAATATTTTAAGTGTAAAATAATCATAATTTATTGAGTATATCAGAAAAGATAGCAATGAATTCTTTTACATTTTCTATTTTAAATTTTTTACAGAAATTTTTAATTTATAGTTTAAAATGATGATCATAGATGGAGCAATAAAATGTCACTTTTTATAAATTATAGCTCATGTGTTATTCTAATATATGAACTATATTGTTGAAGTTTCATTAACATCCATTCGCTTGTTTTTGCGTGAAAGCGTTACAAACAAACAATCATTGACTGCTGGTTATCAAATGATAGTCAGTGACTGAACAAATGTATCAATATTTGCTATACCAGTATCTTCCAAATTAGCCCTCAGATCCAAATTTGAATTTTTTTTCTTGCTTGATGAGCTTATTTTGAGAGGCTAAGTTTCTACAGTCAATAACAGAACACGTTGTATTTAATAAGTTTGTATCAGACTGTTCATGATATTTTGGCTGATACACCGAAAATTCCTTATTTTGTAGAACAACCCATGTGATTTAGGTATTTTGGTTAACAGAGCGAGCTTAATGCATGACCTTAAACTGCAGGATTTTAGAAGAATGTAAATTTTACAATGTAAATATTCCTATATATATACCTATACAATATTAAATATATATATAAACAACTGAAAACAAACAATTGACTGAGTTAATTATTCAAATACCATGTATAGACGGTGTTGATCACACTGACAAATTACACATACATACATGTCACACATACATAACTGATATTCTCTAATAATACATACTATACATTTTGTGCCTAATTTGCGCCCTCACGGTTAAACAGTGGCCTTAACGAAAATTGTTTCAAACAAAAGTTGGATTTTTCTTATAAGGTACATTCTTTACTATGTTGCTCATTTACGAACTAGAACTCACTTTTTACGCCCTGAGCACGCTGTAAGCATTTCAGCTTGATGTCTTTTTTCGTTTTTGAGTTATCGAGTTGACAGGCGGATGGGCGGACAACCGGAAATGGGCTAATTAGGTACGTATTCGTAGCATTAATAATTTTAAGCGTTACAAACTTGGGACTAAACTAAGTATACCTTGATATATATTACATATATACATGGTATAATAACTTTACATTAGGTGAAGAAGTTTTCTAAACACTTCATGAAACGAACACAATATAAGTAAAACACAAACATATATTATGCAATATGTATAATCCTTTTCGATGCATATGCACTGAGAAGACGGTTTAACTAAGATTCTTTAAATTTTCTTGAAGATAAAACACGAAACTTTATTATAAGTTCATTACGAAAATAACGTATCATTTTTCATAACATCCTAATAGTACAGACAATAAAGTCTAATATTCACTTTGAGATCGGAAATTATGACAAAACTAGCATGATACCCGTCCGCTTCGGACTCGAAAATAAATTCATCGCTTAATATCCTCCACCTCTCTTGATCTCAACTATCCTCCTTCCATAACACTCGCAGGGATTATGTTTACACACCTAATATAAATGCACAGTATATCAGGAATCTTTAATTTATGGTTCAAAGTAATGATCATAGATGGAACAGTAAATTGTCAGATTAAATTTAATTTTTTTCAATAATTTTTTTTTTTTTTTTGTAAATATAATTTTATAAATTATAGCTCATGTGTTAGTCTAATATATGAGCTATATTGTTGTACAGTTTCATTCAAACTCATTCGGTAGTTTTTGCGTGTGAGCGTAACAAACAAATAGACAAACAAACAAGCATCCTTACTTTCACATTCATAATATATAGGGGTGAAGAAAATTTGATTATATAGTTAGTTCCTCAGAATGCCACGATAGTTCGGAACATAAAAAATCAGCTTTTCTCAACTGAAAAATTTTGCTTCAAGTTCACACAAAAGCTGTAGCAGACGTAATTCGTCTCGTAAAAATTTCGGGTTTCGCACATAACACCAATTTTGATGCTCTAGATTCTAAAAAATTGAATAAATAATAAAAATGTTCAGAATTACAACTATTCTATATAACTTTTTCTTAATTAAAGCGTACTTTTTTATTTATTTGAGAAAAGCTAATTTTTCCTTGTTAATTTTACATTTTTTAAATTATTGTGGTACTCCATGATAAAGAGTTATTGAAATTATTATTTCCTCCTACAAACTACATACAATCATAAGACCTCGCACAAATTAGATGTAATCTGCATTACGGTCAAACTTTTTCAAATTTTGGCAAATGATAGTTTAAGTCATTCTAAAGAAAAGTTCCCCTGGTCACAAGTCATGAAAATGACAGGATTTCATGCTATAGCTAAATTGAAGTTGGAAAATGTACTTATTTGTATATTATATGCCAATGTGTGTATATGCATATAAAGATATGTATAACTGCAAGCATATGTGTGTTTTTTTAATGTAAGGGTGTTGTTTTTTAATTCTTATTTTTTTGAAGAATATGTTACGAAATTCAAAGAAGAAGCAGTGTTAAATGTTCAGTGGATCAAGAATATGAATTGTTAATATCTATATTTTCAGCTACATATATACATACTTACATGATTTTTGACAATTAAATTTCAATAATTTTTTTTTATATAAATGAGTACATTTTCCAATTTTAATTTAGCGATTACATGAAATCCTATCATTTTCATGACTTGTGGCCACGGGAGCTTTAATTTAGAATGACTTACACTAACATAATCCAAAATTAGAAAAAATTTGACCGAAATGCAGATTACATATAATTTGTGCGAGGTTTTTTCTTATTTCTTTCAGAAAATCTCTATTGTCTGTGCTATAAGTAAAATATCTTCTACTAAATTAAACCGAAACTATTGTGTGTAACATTGACTTGACACTTGTCATACGGATGAAATCAGTGTTATCTGAGTAAATAAAATTTTCTCAAAGCTTGCAGCAGTATTTGAGATAATTAAATTTTACAAATGAAAAAATGACTAATACAACATAAATTCAAATGTAACAACTGAAAAAAAAAACAATTGACTGACTTAATTGTTTAAAAACCATGTATTGACAGTTTTTATTACGCAATCGTTTGTTTTTTGACGTCATGTAAGTAAAAAAAAGGTTGCCACACATACATACATGTCACACGCATATAACTAATATTCCCATATAATACATACTGTTTTATTTTCGTCTCATTTGTACTCTCACAGATAAACGGTGACGTTTACAAAAAAAAAATTGGAACAAAAGTTGTTTATTTTTTTATAAGAAACATTTTTTACATTTAAACTTTTTTTCTATCTCTAACGGTTTAAGAGAGGGGTCCTACGGACCCAAGATCCAATTGACCTATGTTGCTCATTTACGAACTCAGCTTGATTTTTTTTTCGTTTATTAGTTATCGTGTTGTCAGACGGACAGACAGACAGACAACTGAAAATGGACTAAATTATCTATGATTTGATTTTATGAATACTTGGGACTAAACTTAGTAAACCTTGATATATTTCATATATACATGGTATAAAAACGTTATGCTGTCTTTTTGCTATGCAATCGCTAGAACTATCCAGATCGATGGTCTTATATAGCTTGATAACTTATAGTACAATAAAATATGTTACAAAAATCGGCTAATAAAGTAAAATGAAAGAAACCTCATGCACAAAGTAAACACGCAACCTCTCGCTAGTAGATTGTTGAGACTGTTCTTATAAATAAAATTTATCATTTTAATTTCATATATCCTTGAAAGTGAATCATTGGTAGTATAATCCACCTAAATTTTTCGTTCCTCCTCAGGCATGATGGCCGCTAAGAACCTCTTTTTTAATTCAAACATATTTAACTGAGTTACTTGACACTGGTCATAGAGTAGAACAGTGTTCGAGTATAAGTGCTCGATATATTGTGATAAATTTTAATGTATTTTATTGTAATTCGTCCTGTATATATGAAATGCATGGTATACTAAGTTTAGTCTCAAGGTTGTAAGTTTTAAACATACACAGAGTTTGGTAAGAAAAAAAATAAACGGTCCGAAACATCGGACAAGACTTTATTATATTATAAAATTGAAAAATTATTCTTGTAATTGATATATTATTCTTGGAATCATACGGTAATGAGGAATAGGCTTAGGTTTTTATTGGATTTAATATAATATTTAGAAGGATGTAGTTTGGTAAGAGTGCGGTTAAGCAAAGATTACCAAGTTACAAAAGTTTCTTTAAAAGACATTTTAAATATTATTTGATCACTTTTGAGTAGGGTTGATTTGACCACTCTTGACGATTTCATCCCCTCCGGCTCCAGGGGCAAGGGTCTAAGAGGGGAGTTATACCAAGACTAGGACCTTGTTGATATAAACCCTGGTACGAAGTTTCACTGTTGTCTCCTCAGTCTCTCCCTAGAAAATCCCATTTTCCTATATTTGGAAAAATTTTCCCTAGTGTGTGGGCCTTTTCGAATTTTCCCGGATATGTGGTTTATATCAATCCTAAGAACACCTTATGCTCTAGCCTTGTGCCAAGTTTAATCGAAATTGTTAGAGCCGTTTTTGAGGAAGCCCCAAAAATCCTGTTTTGGCCTAGAGGGAAGTACCCTTGAAAAAAAGCCTAGTGAAAAAATGAAAAAGTCATCTGGAATTATGACCAAACTGAACCTATGTACCAAGTTTGAGAAAAATCGGTTGAAATTGAAGGTTCCAGCTTGGTAACAGACATGCCGACATACCGACATACCGACGGACGCAACATTTTTTAAAAACCACTTTTTTGGAATCTGGGACCCTCAAAACGAGTATTTCCATTGAAACCCCGACATCGATTTTTTTCCGATCACAATACTTTATTATATTTATAATATAATAAAGTAAAATCCATCGCCAGAGATATCAATGGATATTTAATTTTTTCGGTTCTGTAAATCATTTGTCCAGCTCATTCAAAGATTAATCGCCTCAACACACAAAATCGATAAACGTACACAGTGTTTATAAATTAGATATAGAATTCTTACTAATTAAGAAAATAAGAAAACTCGTTTGTAAGAAAATTTTGTCAAACTTATATGCATAATAATTAAGATAACTAAGATATCTATAGAAAACGGTATTCTACTAAATTTACCGGGTGATTCGATCTTTGTAACGCAAGCATTCAGGAATAAAATAACTTTTAATATAGAAATTCATTTATTTATAAATTATTTCTGCGATCTGTTGAACAAAACAAATAGATTTGGGACACTTAAAACAAATGATTGCTTGTAACACCAGGAGTTTCTCTAAGCACGGATCCATCGATTTTACGATCATTGCCATCAACAATTTTACGTACATTGCTTACATGAAAACTTTTCAATAATTTGCTACCTTTCGCAATGCTCTTTTTACGAAAGTTTTGTAAATCAACTGCTTGAAATCCGTTCATAATAATAAGACTCATTATTATGTTGTATTATACTTTTCAATTTCAAATATATAACCGTCCACATCAACGCTTCCGTTTCACCCAAGAATTGAATAAAACAACCACGAGGCGGCACGCACATCGCCGACTCGAGATACTTGCCAAGCGTATACGTCAAAAATAACATATTTAAGGTAGTATGGTTAATCAACAGACCATCTTATTTCAAAATTTTAAATTGCGTACAAAATTTAATACACACATTACCATAATTTATCATAATAATTAAACTGATTTTATAAAAATTAATAATACATAAAATTATATTACAAAAAAAAAAGTATTTTGACCATTTACAACGGTTTAAAGCGCCGAGTTATGGTTCCTTAAAACTTTCGATTATCTATTTTATAAAAACAATTTTTTGTGACATATTAATTAAACTTGCCAACCGGTTTCAACGACATCTGTTAATGATTTTGAAAGTTATCATACTTATAATGAAACATCCGGAAAATACAATGTGAATTATGATAATTCCTTAATATTTTTTGATAATCATCGATAACATGTTTTATATATATATATATATATATATATATATATATATATATATATAAACCTTCTTCCTCTAAATATACTTCAATAACATGTTTTGCTTAGATTTCACCCCCCGGACAGAGGATGAACAAAGAGTAATCTCAAATTTTCAGGTCAATCGGAGCTATAGGCAACAATTTAGCGGTTTTACCCTCGTTTAATTCTATAAATAAAGAGCGTTTAGTAACACACTACCGTGCACATCGAAAAATCTCTTGGTGTAATTATTTCAGAGAAATTTCGGTGGGTGTCGGTAGAGTGTTATTACCAAATCTACTGTACAACACTTTTGGTTTTATCACTAAAGCTAGTGATTTGACTCTTCCTTCAGTAGGCAAAAAAACTTTTTTTCCCTTCTAAATAATTATTTTATTGGGCAAATAATGTAACATTTTATTATCACTTATCCTAATTATTGAATGATAGTTTTCTATCGTCTGTTTAATAAGCTTGAGAATTGAAAGCTAACAACATTGTTGACACTTATTTTTAGTCTCACTAGTCACACAAAAAAACAGGAATCCTCGTAATGGAAAATGTGACTTTATTTATTAAAAACAACTATTTAAAAATCATAAAAAGTAAAAATTCAGTTCAATTGAATTTCAATTACCGCAAAATTTTAAGGGGAGTTTATTTTTACCTGCCCTGAGACAGAAATGTACAGCGTGTGGGTGTGAAAAATGAAAATTGGGAAAATTAACAGTATTTTCGAAAAATTTATGAACCCAGGGCAGGTAGAATATGAATACCAATAATATATCCAAATTTCGAATCGATAGAGTAAAGGGTTTAATCGAAGTGCTTATTAAGTTGAATTGTAAGTTTAACTATTCTAATCTGGAAAAAAGCTCTTTTTTTAAATTATAAGGTTTCATCCCAATCAAAGAATGTTTACAGTTTGTACATAACAGCCATCATACATTCTTTTAATCTTTATATATAAAAATTACGTGTCACGTTGTTTGTCCGCGATGGACTCCTAAACTACTGAACCGATTTTAAATTTTATTTGCACACCGTGTGCAATTTGATCCAACTTGAAAGATAGTCTCTGTTAGCTCCAAACAATTCCAACAGATGGCGATATCTGTTGACTGGATTGAGTAAGTATTCAATAGATGGCGCTATGTTAAAAATACAAATATTTCATATAAAATACAAATACAAGCCACCACGTGTTGCTGAGGCTAAGGTAGGAGGCCCATTAGTGCTTCTTTATAAATGGCATCTATGAAAAAAAGCATGGCGGTCTTCATTCATGACTGAGCAACGCGTGGCCAGGTCTGCTAGTAATTTAAGATAAAAATTGCAAAATTCTCAAGTTAGTTATTCCTATTATGAACAGTTAAGTGGAAAAATGTCGAATCATTCAGTACAATAAAACGGTGTATGAAATGTGCGATAGAAAACTTATATATGAGAAAACCGTTCTGCTATGAAAATGTTTCACGAAGTAAAATATTGTAAACAATTAATAAAATTAGTAATTAACTTCTATTTGAAATGATTCAACTTTTCCTTCGAAAATAATATCATCTACAAAATTTTTATCGTTGTGAATAAAATTCTATATACGTGATTCGGCGAGGTAAATGCTTATTGGTGTTTGTTTATGTTGGTCGGATGGTTAACTTTATATTCAATACTATATCGTAGCTTTATAAAGAGACATATTCTTCACTCAATTTTATTCGGCTAATTAGAATATCGTACCAAAAAAAAAATACAAATTGGCTTTGTATATCTCTTTTGTTAGAAGAAAATTTTATCTGGGCTTAATATTACGGAATATCCCTGTCTTCTGTCTGTGTGTTACGCAATCACGCCTAAGTTACTGAACCGATTGATTTAAATGAAATGTTGTACAGAGGTAGTCTAGAGCCTGAGAAAGGACACAGGATACTTTTTTTAATGCGAAAAAGGAGTGTAATGAATTGAAAAAAGGGATACAAAAAAAAAGGAAATTATGTCATTTTTATAGCTGTAAGCTTGAAACTTATTTTTTTAGCTTTTGATTAAATATAAATAAATACGGCTTTAAAATTTATTTTGTGAAAATTTTACATCAAAGGGGGTTAAAATGGATGAAAGTTTTTGTGTGTTCAAATATTGTGCCATTGGACCGCCGCTCTCGAAAATTAAGAAAGTTTCTTGAAAGTTCCAAATTATTCTAAAACATTATTTTATGTACTTACTTTTTCCATCACCGATTCTCATATATTGAATTTAAAATACACTGAAAGCTTTTGGGACTCCTCACAGGAAAAAATTCACAAGTCACTGTCAGGAACATATAAATATTCCGTTTGGAAGACTTCAAACGTGAAGCATAATCTTACGCTCAAAGCACTTTAATAAGAAAAATAGTGTTTTAAACTTCTTTGACTTTCCATCAAATCCATCTTTATTCAAACAAAACTTTTAGAGATAATTGGAAAAATGCTCAGCAATATTACATCTAGTAACTAATTATAATAATAATTATAATAAAATATTACTAGCTCGACCCGTGAGGAATTCCCCATTGCAGTACCTGTGTCAAAAAACAGGCTAAGACATTATATACAGTAAATAATTTTCATTCTTTTTATTTATGGGCAATTTTATTACAGATATGAAATACAAATGACATAATGAACAAAATTAATCTTAATGTAATTTCTGTAGCCTGTTTTTTCCTATGCAGTACATTTTTAGACAGCGAGTCTAGTTTTCGTCATCAGTCAGCACTATCAGCTTTAAAATGAGGGGTAAAGCTTGGAATTTGAAAAAGGAATAAGAACAATCTCGATGTGACAGAAAAATAGGCTAGAAAAATAAAATAAAGTATTTTAATGTCTTTACAAATTTATCGAACCCTATAGGCATTGTCTACATGTACACTTAATGATAAATTTTATTATTATTATAACATACTGATAAATTTAATTGTTGATAATAAATATTTTTCCTAATCAGTTTCTCATTAAAACTAACCAAAAAGTATTTGATTTCTTTTTCCCTTCTGGGTAAAAATAATCATTCTCTTAATAAAATTATATTAATTCTCATTGGTAAAAGCCATTATATGGAATTGCAGTTTTCTAAAAATTTCTACTAAAATTATATTGTCTTCGAAAACTTTTTTTGTAATACTTAAAGGCTTACCTCAGATACATTATTAAGAATCATGAAAACTGGTTCATATTATCATTAAATCTTTTTAGCGAATTTTATGAGATAAAAAACTCAGATATTGGTTTTATATAAATTATAAAAGCTAGAAAAATTTTTCTTTAAATATTTATCGATCTGATCTAAGAAATATCTGAAATGGACATTCTTAAAGAACAAAATCAGTCGATTGCCAAAAGAAACTCCGCGTTGTTTTTTTTGTGTTGATTAATTTCCTGATTAAATTAATCAACACAAAATAAAGCTTGTGTCAAAACAGGGAATGTTAAGGTTTATGAAGTTTCTTAAGACCCTAAATTCTATCTTTCTATTATTTTAATCCTAAATATTGCGAAAAATTTTATTAATATTTTGCAATTTAGATGCAGTAATATGTAGTTGATATTTAAATCATTTATTAGAAGTAATTATTTATTAGACTAAGTTTAGTCCCAAGTTTGTAACGCTTAAAAATATAGATGCTACGAGCAAAATTTTGGTGTAGGTGTTCATAAAATCAACTAAAGAGTCCATTTGTGGTTGTCTGTCTGTCTGTCTGTCCGTCTGTCCGTCTGTGGAACCGATAACTCAAAAACGAAAAGAGATATCAAGCTGAAATTGCGTGCTTAGGACGTAAAAAGTGAGGCTGTGCTCATAAATGAGCAATATTAATTTTTCAATTTTCTCCAAATCTATCAATCTATAGATTTCAACTATCAATGATAGGAAGTTGAAAATTTGCAGAAAGCTTCAAATAGTGGTTTTGTTAATCGTTTTCGAACGAAAAAAAAGTCTAAAAAATACTTTCAAATAAATTTTCGAAAACCAAATACAAAAAAGTGCGGCCAAAAAGTATTGATTTTTTAAACTCTTCTAATTTACAAAAAAAATAATGCAAGCACTGATATTCAACACTTTCTATACAGGGTTTTAAACAATTAACTGAGTCAATTGTTTGTTTTCACTTGTCACACCAATTTTCGGAAAAACTAAAGTAATTTTGACCTTAACATGCAGAAAATCAGATTCAAGTTTGGAATTTTAAATTTTAAGAAATTTTTTTGAACTGTTTTAAGTACATACTTTAGGTTATATTGCTGTCCACAAAAGAAACACATAGGCTATAGAGCCTATTGTGATACCATATATGCGTTTTACCACCTTTCCGCTGATAATTTCATTTATCAGCTCTAAAATTTCAGAGGCTGAGTGCACCTCCTTCATGAATATACCATGCACTACACCGGCCCATCACAACAATTAATTAAATTAATTTTATTGCGACGACGGGAATCGAACTCGCTACCTTAAGTATACCGCGGACGGAATTGGTTACGGCTTAACCAACTGAGTTAAAAGAGCGAAGTACATAATAATAAAATACATAATATCCAGGTTCCTCCAATGTAATATCGTTTGTCCAATTTAAGAAACTTCGATTATTTCGACTGTGCTTACAATGAATTCAAAAACCTCAAAAGTTTATCAATAAACATAGGTATTTCTATGAACACACACGAATGTCAAATGAATAAAATTTCGAATCAATTTCGTGAATTGTCTATACATTGAAAATACACACAAAATTTCCTCATACAAGAAAAAAAGAGAAAGAACTGATGTGATTTTATTACAAAACCATTATATACGTTGGGAAGAAAACATATCGTTTCTCAGAAGATAAGCAATAATTTTCAGTATAAAATAAAAATTCAAACTAATTTTATGATGATCTAACCTCACCTAACCTAAAACCAATATAAAGACTGTAAACGTTTAGAAAAAAAGAAAATCGTTACATAAAAATCAAGTATACAGTTTTATCCCTAATACCACAGTGACTTACTCCTTTGTAATATGTATATTTACAGATTGATTCGAAAATATCTACACATTGTCAAAAAAATATATATTATGCTGACAAGCTGCGAGCATGGCCATGGGTTCTTTCAGGCCCGTGCGCAAAAATTATCCAAGGGAGGGGTTCAATTTCGCCATGTTAGGTCATAAAGATCTTTAGATATTGCCGACCTAAGGTATGTTTTGAGACGGCGAAAGGTTGTAAAGGTGCGTTCGTTTATCTCAGGTAAAACTGCCAGAACAAGAAGCATTTAGTAGAAAATCGGATGTCAAGGGAATCTTCGTGTAAAATTGAATGTTCTAGTTCAAAAAGTCGAGCAAGAGTTTCCATTAAAATTTTCCAATTTTTAGACAAAGATGCAAGCTAAATTTGATAAAGTATTGCGAACCATCGCGATGGTTCAAAATTCGATCTATAATCTTCAACTGAATCAGTCTGTATATTCGAGTTTCATATTTTGACTTAGTTTTCTGTATTTCTTCTATATTTTTATTTCGTAGCCGTAAGTTTTTTTGCCAACGTCATCACACACTCTTTTTAGAGTAAAATTTTCACAGTCTTTGAATGTCATATTTATTTATATCTAATCAAAAGCCTAAAAAATGAGTTTAAAGCTTCTAGCTTTAAAAATGATATAATTTCCATAAAAACTTGCATCCCTTAGTGCCCTATCTTTATATCAAACTTATCAACATGTATCTCGAAAATAAAAAGTTGTAGATATTAGATCACATGCTTTAACCTATTGAGTATTTATACCAATTGTCCGGACAAAAGTCAGAAAACTCAATTCTTTTGTTTTGCATTGAAAGTTGTTATTTGGTGTAGTTAGATAACCACTCTATCACAAACAGGTTACTTGAGTTACCTCAACCTCGCCCCCACCTATTCTGTTCCGCAATCTATCTGCTCTTGCAGATGCCTGTTATTATTGCTGTCGCTCACGATTTACCGTGTTATTCAATTTACGTTTACTGTTGTTTGTGTAATTAAGTAACGATTGTTTTTAAATATTTAAAGGCGAATGTTTCTACTTTATTTATTAGTATTTTATGTTAGTATTTCTATTAATATAATTAAAAATTTGTGATTCATATTTGCTGTTAACAAAGATAATTTTTTCATTAAATTTATCATTCTCAAAGCTTTTTGTTAATGTGTAAGGTTTTGTCCGGCAAAATTTTTTCTAACAAGGCAAAGTTTAAGTATTCTTTAATATGTTTATGAAGAAAAAAATCTTAGGAGAACTTGCGCCTTTTCTTTTAAAACTAAGATAAGTATAGAGATAACGATAGCTTAACGAACAAGTCATAAAAAGGAACAAGCAGTTTTCCTGTGAAACTTTGTAACTTATAATTCCAAAATCACCTTACGTGGAAACAAAAGCAAGTATATATAAGAAGTCACCCTATTAGCTCAGTTGGTTGAGGTGTAACCTATTCCGTCCGCAGTATACTTAGAGTGGCGGGATCGATTCCCGCCGTTGCAACAAAATTAATTTAATTAATAGTTGTGATGGGCTGGTGTAGTGCATGGTAAATGTATGAAGGAGGTGCACCCAGCCTCTGAAATTGAGGAGCTGAAAATGAAATTATCGGCGGAAACGTGGAAAACCACATATATGGTATCACAATGGGTTTTATAGCCTAAGTGTGTTCTTCGTGGACAGCCAATATAACCTAACCTAACCTAACCTAACCTATAGATAAGAAAAAAAGTCGCTCGAAAGCAAACAAATTAAAAAAATTGAAGAAGAAAATAAAATAATTGCTTTTGATGATGAATATTACTAAAAAAATATATTTTTATTTTTGCTAAATAAAAGGTACTTCTAAATAGTCTTTTGAATCAATTTTTAGCATAAAAACCCCTTCATTATATTCTGTCCGGAAATTTGATGTACATACTCCACTGTGCCACGCTCCTGGTTTACAGGTTTAATTTTGAATCATCCTGTTTATATACATATAATGTTTATGAATCGATTCGGGTGGTTTATTCAGGATTTTCATGATGATATGTCGTACGTCTTACACTCCCGTATACAAAATATACGATTTTATTTTAACAGGAACGTATTCAGTGTACCTGGTTGCCGTCATAGTACAGGGTGTAATACATTTTATCGGAGTAATTTCTAGAAGTAACTGAGCTATTTCTTAGTTGATTGAACTACAGATTATAAAGAAATAACAACCAGGTAAGGGATAGGGGGGTAAGCAGGAACGGCGGATAGTTACGAACAGTAGAGTTTTAGAGTTTATATCATTATATTCGAAAAAATGTTTTGATTTGCAAAATATTTCAGATTTTTTGATAACGGCAATATATATTTTTTTCGATCGGGTCTTAAAACATGTATACCTTACTTCGGAATTCAGGTTTCTTATTGGGTAACTTAAATTCTCTTCAAGATTGGCTACTAAAATTTGGACACTCTATAGAAAATTTTTCATGATTATATCATGATATCATTTGATTAAAAAAGAAACTACATCATGGAAGGGGAAGATGAAATTCGATGCGAATTGAACTACTTTTATTCACTACACAAATTTCCTTCAATGAAAACTTTTATACGTTCTTATATAAACCTTGAATTTATCTTATTAGTGATGTTTGAATATTTATTTTTTTTTTTTTTTTAAATTTTCAACAAAACATTGAGCCACTTACATGAAAAGTACACGGTATGAAATGCATAGCGTTTACAACAGTGCTAATATGATATAGCGACAGATACATATAGTATATGACTGTTACTAGAAGTAAAATTTCAGTATTGACTAGGGTTATCTACTAGAAGTATTGTAGGTATCGCACAACCAGTATGGGTCTAACGCCCATACCGCATTGACTCGTCTGCCTTAACTATTTGTAATGTTACTATTCCCTCAGGCCTCTATACAGTAAACAGTATGGCCTATTGACACTGGCCGATATTGACATAGTGATATCCATAATAAAATTTCTTACCGTGTATAAAATAAAAAACAAGTTTAAAACGGATAATTCGCATCAAGAATATCTATCCTTTAACAAGCAAATAACGTTTATTAATGGAAAAAAAGCTTTCTTCAGAGAATCGCCAGATTTTTATAGACAATGAACTAATAATAATAACAATAATCATCTTGATACACAAGTATGAAATGGTTTTGAAATTTCTACAAAATGCTCAAGAAAAAAAAAGTGAGGTCGAGTTCGTAAATGAGCAATATCGACCAATCGGGTCTTATATCCGTAGGACCCATCATATAAACCGTTAGAGATAACAATAATTTTAATGTAAAAAATGTTCCTTATAAGAAAATAAAAACTTTGTTTGAAACATTTTTTCGTAAATATTACCCATGCGGACACAAATTATGTTAGAACATTTTATAGTATATTATATGGGATTATCAATTATATGACTGTGGCTGTCTAAGAGTGCCTATCTTTACATGAAGTAAAAAATAAACGATTGCATAATCAACACTAACTTTACATAATATTTTAACAATTAACTCAGTCAATTGTTTATTTTCACTATAAATTTTTTGTGTTGTCAATATTTTTTCTGGGAAAGTAAAAAACTTAAAAGTGCAAAACACTTATTTTTCTAAAACACTTGTAGCCACCAGAAGGGTTAAATTAAATTATTTTGTCCCTTAGAATAGGTAATATCAGTTGGTATTGTAGTAAAAAAAAATAGATAGTTTACAAGATTATAGACATACTATCATTAGTCTACTAAAATTTCATCATTTTCTTTTGTAAATTAATAGAAAACTTTCGCTACTTTTACGTATTTTATTATACGTCCATTAAGTTTTTTTTAGTTATTACATACAGTTTATGTCGAACATAACGTCTGCTTTTTTTGGTAAAATTGCAAACATATACCTATACAAAGATATATCGTGATTTCATGTACAGAAACCTTCAGTATAAGCGAGTAGCATGGGTTGTTTTCAAAAATTTAGGGCTCAACGCAAAAATGCGTGCGAATAAAAAGAGGATAAGTGACGGCATATGAAGTGAAGGTTGTAACACAATAATCTTTGTTTTTAAAATTGAAATTTAACAGCGAAGCGGGTAGTTTACAGCTAGTTCTTATTATAGTCGAAAATAGTCCGTTTAGTAGCGTACGATTATTTTTAGCGCAGATACAGCTGTTGGTAATTAAGGTAAAATTTTGTGTAAAAATTTTGTTACTTTAATAAATTTGCGGAGTGTATTTTAATTAAACGTGTTTTAAATTTTTCATAATTTCTTCGCAGAATATGTCGGTTTATTTGGGCGCATGTTTACAAACAAATAAAATTTTGAGTTTATGAACAAAATATAACATACTCTAGCAGTAAACAGTGTTGTCAGATATATTACATTGCATTTGTTTATAAGCCAATTAAGTGTTAATAATTTCTTAATAATTAATTGTTTTTAAAGTTTCGCGTGAAATATAATTAATAAATTTAAAAATAATTTTATAGATATTTTAAAAACTAAAAAAACGAAAGTATTATTTTTTATGAGTATTATTTGATTAGGCTGGTGCGTGGACCTCCTTAAAATTATTATAACATGTATATGAAATATATCAAGGTATACTAATTTTAGTCCCAAGTTTGTAACGCTTAAAAATATTGATGCTACGAAGAAGATTTTGGTATAGGTGTTCATAAAATCACCTAATTAGTCCATGTCCGGTTGTCTGTCGGTCTGCCTGTCGTCTGTCCATCTGTCATCACGATAACTAAAAATGAAAAAATATAGTTGAAATTTTTATAGCGGGATCAGGACGTAAAAACTGAGGTCGAGTTCGTAAATGAGCAACATAGGATAATTGAGTCTTGGGTCCGTAGACCTCATCTTATAAACCATTAGAGATATAACAAAAGTTTAAATGTAAAAAATGTTCCTTATAAAAAAATTAACAACTTTTCTTTAAAACATTTTTTGTTAACATCACTGTTTACCCGTGAGGGCGCAAATAATGCGCAAATTGTATAGTATGCATTCTATGGGAATATCTGTTATATAATATGTGTGACATGTATGTATGTGTAATGTGATAGAGTAATCAACACTGTCTATACATGGTATTTCAACAATTAACTCAATCAATTCTTTGATTTCACTTGTTTTATAATAATATTAAACGTTATAAATTGCTTTCACAGTATTCTTCATAAAGCATATTGTTCATTACTCATCACATTTACGAAAAATCTTATCGATAATACATATAGAAAACTGTTCAATATTAGAAATTATAAGCAACATAGAAAGTACTCTTCAATCGGTTTTAGTAAGTACAGTTTTTGCGTCAAAACAAACAAAAACAGACATACAATCAAGTGGTACACAAACTTTTCGTCTTACAATATAAGTTTAGATACATTATAAACTTATTCGTCTATTTTTTTTTCTTTAAATTGATAACAAATTTCTGAAATAAAATTACAAACTGGAAGATTTATAGTGTCTTATAGACAAAGGATGAAAAGATTTCACTTTCCTAACTTTACCTATTTTACCGTTTTGGAGTCTGTTAATCGAACTTTCTAATTTAAAATTTTCAAAGAAACAATTTTTTTTTACAAAAAGCAAGTGAAAACAAACAATTGACTGAGTCAATTGTTGAAATTCCATGCATAGACAGTGTTAATTACTCTGTCACATTACATATTACACATATATAACTGATATTTCCATACAATACATATAATACAATTTGCGCATAATTTGGACTCTCACGGGTAAACAATGATGTTTACGAAAAAATGTCTCAAACAAAAGTTGTTTGTTTTTATAAGGAACATTTTTTACATTTAAACTATTGTTTTGGTCCTATTGACCCAAATCCCAGCTGACCTATGTTGCTCATTTCCGAACTCGATCTCACTTTTTACGTCCTTAGTACGCTATAAAAATTTCAGCTTGATATCTCTTTTCGTTTTTGAGTAATCGTGATGACAGACGGAGAAACTACAGACGGAAATGGACTAATTAGGTGATTTTATGAATACCTATACCAATATTTTTAAGCGTTACAAACTTGGGACTAAACGCAGTATACCTTATTTCATATACATAGTATAAAAAACTTGCTTATTAATTTTATCGAAAAATACTAATAGAAACAAGTAAAAACATACAATAGACTGAGTTTATTGTTGAAATACTATGTATAGGCTGTGTTAGTTACGCAGTCGCTTTTTTACGTCATGTAAGTAAGATAGTCAATCTTAGAGAGCCACATATACATACATGTCACACACATGTAACTGATATTCCCATGTAACACGTACTATATAAGTTTACGAGTAATTTGCTCCCTCACGGGTAAACAGTGGGGTTTACGAAAAATATTTCAAACAAAAGTTGTTTATTGTTTTGCAATATTTTTTGCATTTAAACTTTTGTTCTATCTCCACCGGTTTAAAATATGGCTACGGACCCAAGACTCAATTGGCGTATATTGCTCATATATTTAACACCTATAGCAATATTTTGTTTGTAGGATCCATATTTTTATGCATTACAAACTTGGGACTAAACTTTGTGTACCATGATATATTTCATTTATATATGGAATAAAAAGGTTATAAAAGATGTTTTCTATAAATACGCATTTTTAAAATACGCAATTAACATCTTGTTTTTGCAAACCGAATAATTTAGACAGTAATTGATACCAAAAATATAGTTTTTTGTGCCCTTGTTTATTCAATTTGAAAAAATGGCCTTTATAGAAAACTAAAACACTTTTATTGGATTTATTGGAAATTTCTGATTGAAGAGAGTTTAGATTTCGGATAAAGGCCAGAAACAACCATTTGACATTTTTGTTAAAATTAAAGTTAGGAAACTCAATTTTGATAACCTATATTTTGACTATTCCATTTAGCATAGGCCAAAAGACATTCTATTCTTGATAACAGAACTTAATTAGAACCGCAACTAGAATATACAAAAAATGTCGAACCAAAAGCAGAATCATTTTCTGTCTTGGTTTTTAGAACATTCAGGACCCGATCTCCTTTACACTCATACCATATAAACAGGTGTATTTTTTAATTGACATATGCTTGAAACTCGATAAAAAAATTTAATCGAGGAAAATGCTTCAAACGAAAATTGTTAGTTTCATAAGCACACAAATTACACCGGCATTGAATTCGTACTTTTTCGATCGAGAGGTTCTATTCTTGATAACAGTATACCTAATCGAAAAAGGTAGCACATTACTGCCGAATGTCCTTGAATGAGCACGCGGTACAAATGAGCTTTAACCTGATATGGGTACCTGGACACAGGGACATTCCGGGAAATTGTGATGCCGACGAGCTTGCTAGAAATGGCAAAATGCTGCCGCACACAAGCATCAATTCACATCTAGGAGTTCCATCTGGTAGGTTAGGTTAGGTTAGGTTATATTGGCTATCCACGAAGGGCACACTTAGGCTATAGAGCCAATTGTGATACCATATATGTGTTTTACCACCTTTCCGCTGATAATTTCATTTATCAGCTCCTCAGAGGCTTCAGAGGCTGGGCGTACCTCCTTCATACATATACTATGCACTACACCAGCCTATCACAACTATAATTAAATTAATTTGGTTGCGATGGCGGGAATCGAACCCGCTACCCTAAGCATACCGCGGACGGAATTGGTTACGGCTTAACCAACTGAGCTAATGGGGCGACTGCTAACTGCAAGTTGCTCCTCAAAGAGGGTACCTTAACAAGGCAAATCTTAGATGAAAGGAGGAACGTACTTGTGGCACTACAAGACAGATATGGTCTGAATACAATATTAGGGGTTCTGAAGATTTTATATCACTTCAGGACTTTTATGCCTCATCTTCTCTGCCACTGTCCAGCTCTTGCCACGAGGAGGTGAACTCACTTGAGCCAGCCTTTCTTTGAAGAACTTTCCGACATGAGGTCCGTTGACGTCAAAGCACTCTTGCTGTTCTTAAACAACTTCAAATGGCTCATGGAGTAGTAGCCGGGGATGGGCCACTCCTCTTTCGGTATCACAACTCATCCTGTGGTTTAAGTGTGTCCCACCTCAGGATAGCCACTCGAACCTAACTTAACCTTGTAGAACAACCCTTATATTACACTCTGTATACAAAAGTATAGAGTTGTTACATCATAATGAAACAAATGTCCGTTGAAACTATAACGAAATGCAAAAACCACTATGAATACCACAACATATGACTGAATTATGAGACTATACATTTTAAGATAATATTAAAGTGTTATTAACGACCACTATACACCACTACATACAGAAAGACAGACAGACATACAGACATACAGACAGACAGACAGACACACAACCAGCACCGAACAACCAGGGACTTCGAACGTTGTTTTACTTACTATGCTTACTACACTTGTCTTACTAATATGGATGAGAAAACTGAAGAAGAAACTTCAAGTTTGAGACTTGAACAGAAAATATGTTTTGTTTGAATTATATAATTTGTGTGTTAAAAACCGTAATAGTACGGGATCCTTAGTTTAAATTAAACACTAGAACTCGTCTGCATAGCTATTCGTTGTGTGCGTAGTCATGGTAGGGACAAGCCAGTTATTTTTTTAATGTACTCCTATGATTAGGATATCAAATGAAAGGATTTACTGAGAAGAATTACAAATAACATACGTAAATCGACTGATAATGTATTTTTATGGTATTACCTAATTTTCCAATTCGTTGTGTGCGTAGTCATGGTAGGAACAACAAAATCGATGCCAGCGCTTCCAGTGTAAAATTTTGCGATAAAGGAGGCTGTTATGACTAATTTGCAGTTCTTTACATGTTAATGTTATAGAAAATGTTAAATTAAAATTATTGAAAAACACTAATTAATTAAACTTAATGCATTAAAAATTGTGAAAATAAGAAATCAAATTACACTAATATTATTTTTAAATGTAAATTATCATAATTATTTATTTAAATTTGTGAGACAATAATATTAAATTTTCAATGTAAATCATAAATGCAACCTATAAAAATATATATGCATCTATATAATTCTATAATTAAAGTAGTGTATCGTTACCATGGAAACGCCTCCAATAAAACTCACGCACGGTGCGAATTGGAGTTATCATAGAAAACTGTGCTTAATTAATCGTAGCGTAGCAGTAGAATTAAGAGCACAGACTCTCTGGCTACTGTCTTCTTACATGGCCCACAGCGATTCTCCTCCACCGGCGTACTTGCAAAAAGCGGAGAGGAGAAGAATTTCAATCATCATTGGATCCGACGCAAACGCACACCATTCGACGTGGGGAAGCACGGACACCAACGAACGAGGTGAGTTACTATTTGAATACATATTAAGTAACAATTTATATATTTGCAATAAGGGAAAACATCCAATTTTTATTACATCAATTCGGCGGGAAGTTCTGGACATTACTTTAGTTAATGAACAGGCCGTCGGAAAAATTTTGCCCACTGGGCGTTTTTTCCTAATTCCGCCACTGGTAGGTATAATTACTGAATATAATTATTTTGATTTTTGTTCTAAAATTATTCACTTATTCAAATTCGTACTCAATAAATTAAAGAATATTTAACGAGCAAAATAATTAAGGCATATGCAGCCCGCGTGAGCAAATCGAACATTGAACGGTTGACGGGTTAACCCATAATTGAATCGGGTTGTATATTTTCTATTCTAAAATCCTGGACTATATTGTAATTTGTGAATTATGAGTTAAAAACCGATACAGGATGAATATATTTTATTTATAAAATGTGTATGGTTTGTTTGAAACATTCAATTTGAAGTTTTTTGTCTATTTCATTTTGTGTTGTGCTTCGTAGTTAACTACGTTCTACGTCTCAACATCAATTCGTTTTATTTTATTGTGTCAGTGTATTACTTTTAACACCCTCCAAACGAATCAACTAAAAGTGTTAATCACGTTTATTATGGTTGTATGTGGATCAATTAGAATACCGTACCATAAAAACATAACTATAAAATAAATTTAAGGGCTTACGCACACTATCCTCATTTTACAATTTATAAAAAGTTACAATTTCGTACATAAACAGTTACTGTAGGAAATGAAGAATTTAAGGAGATATACAAGAATTGAATAATGCTAGGAATTTCAATACAATATATTTTTTTATTAACAAAGTTTCCAAAAACCACAAAAAAAAATCCTAGGTCATCGGGCTTTTTATTATTATTTTATCCTTCAAAGTTGGCTGAAAAATGAGGAATCATATAGGTTATCCTTTTCAATTGGATATTTCTACATCAAAAAATCTAGAGAGTGTGATAAAAAACTATCTAAAATATTTAGACTTGTAATTTATAATAATACCATGAAAATATAAGGTTGTCGATGATATAAAATCAAAATTTTAATTTAATTCAAGAGTTCATTGAAGATCCATCATTTGATGAACAGAGACGACTATAGTATATTATTGGTGATTGACAATATCAAATTTTCTCAAAAACGGTAATTTTTAGGAAAAAATACCACGAGACAAAAAATGCTAAGAAAAATGCAAATTACAATCCAATGACTGCTCTCTCAAATTTCATAAATTTTTTAGCAATACATTTAAAGTTTTGTTCTATCTCTAACGGTTTACAAGATGGGTCCTACGGACCAAGCCCCAATAGACCTATGTTGCTCATTTACGAACTTGACCTCACTTTTTATGTCCTGAGTACACTGTAAAAATTTCACCTTGATATCTTTTTTCGTTTTTGAATTATCGTGTCCAAAAACGGCGACGGACGGAAAGACAACCGGAAATGGACTAATTAGGTGATTTTATGAACACGTATACCAAAATTTTGTGCGTAGCATCAATATATTTAAGCGTTACAAACTTGGGACTAAACATGCATATTACATACATGCAAGGTATAAAAAGCAAGCTTTTTATCCAAAATGAGCCCTGCATCCTCAAATACTTTCTGTATAACTTTTCTTTGATATGCGTACAATCTTAAAAACAAAAATCAAAGCTAAAGTTAAAAATATGGGGAAAAAAGCACTTACTTTTAAAATTAAACATCTATCACTGGTAAACTTATCATTAACTCAAAATCACTCTCAAGCACTAATTGAAGACTATCGCGTAAAACACTTTTTATTTTTAATAGTATATATTTAAAATCTCCGTTTGAAGTAAGCACCTGTAATATGTATTTCATACATTCATGAAAAATGAAGTAGAAAGCTTAAATTAAAAGTCTGAAAATTTTGCTTAGGTTTACATTAACATCGAAATATTAAAAATAAAGCCAGTATCCTGGTATTCTTGTAATTATACCCAAACCTTTTGAAAATGGTCCTTCTATAATAGAAGGGGAGCCCAAGAGGGGATTTGTGTCGTAGCTCGAGCTCGTCAGATTAACATATGAGGGGTTCCTTGAACCTTCCTTAGCAGCTTCATCAAATATTAGCCCTAAATATGGGGGGACGTGCGTAGGGTTGACGATCAAATTAGTAAAAAAGAAATTGCAATATGATGGGCTTATTACATGCTAAAAAATATTGTAGTACATTTCAGTAATTTGAATAAATTTGTATAGCGTCGAGCTACCATGGGAATGCAACTTTGCCAGCCTCCGGGAAAGGAATTATTTTCTATTGAGAATTTGACCTCAATCGTGAAGAAAATTTTTTTGTTCATTAGCAAAATTGTTCTTGTTTTCACTTTAAAAAGTTGTTTGAATAAGAGAAAAAATTCGTACTGCTTGAACTGCGCTAAGCTCTGTTTCGCCAGTGACGCAAAGTACTGAAATTCCATTTAAAAATGCTAAAATTAGGTACCAAAGTCAATACTAGGAGCTCTGCAGCTTACACCGTAACTCAATACTCAATGTTGCGTTGCAAACGCAATGAAAGTGTTAAACGGTCAGGATCGTAAAATTGCCTAGTTAAAAATCGAAAGCCTCGATTTTTGCAAAACAGCGGATTTAAAGTTCAGTTCTCTCTAAAACTAGGACGAATGGTTAATCAGGTATAAACTAAGCACGGTAAATAAGTGTTAATTAGATGCTTGCAAGAAATTAAGATGAAAACGATCATAAATGATCGGAAAAATAATTCGAGAGACCTGAAATAATAAACAATACACCATACAGCCCTAAAATGCTTGTAAACTAAGCGCTAATTAAGTGCTTTATTTATATTTTCTGTATTGTTTTAATTACGAGTTAGTTGGGTTGAGTATGACTATAGAACAGCTGAAGTTTTAAGCTCTTGCGTTCGAATGGGACACTTCTTTACCTATCGATTTTTATGATTAACGAACTTGACCTTTCAAATATCGAAACCCTTCGTAATATAAAATGTTATTCAAATCGGTCTTAAATTGCGACCGCTAGAGAGAATACAGATAAATAAACGTATAGATACATGTATAATATACATACAATATTAAAAATTAATGAGAAAAAGTATTAAAATATGTTACAAGACAATATTTTAATTAATCTAAGCGGTATGGTCTTTCCATAAACACTTGACGAACTTTTCTTGATAAACACTTGAAAAGCTTTTATTTAACTTCCAATGTATGTATGTATGTTACGGTGGATTCTTTGAACTCAATTTTGAAGTAGATATCTTCAACCGATGGAGCTGAAATTTTGCATGCACTTTTAGTTTGGGTTGTAATGCATGGTATGGTTCCATGCCGTCCTGATTTTCCCATCTCTTCCACCATATTGCTTTTATTGTACTAAAAAGCTTTTATTGTACTCATACCCGACTATTTGTAAAAGCTTGAGGCGCTTAATATCAAAGATGAATCGAAAAGTAATTAGACATGTGGAGAAGACGAGGCGTTCCGATTCATTTTTGATATTTTTAATTAACCGCTTCAAGCTTTTACAAATAGTCGGGTATGAGTGACTTATAGATAAAATTATTTTCTACTTTTTAGTACAATAAAAGCTTGTCCCTTAAAAAGTATTTTTTATTAAAATTATTTTTTAATATCCAAAAAGAAACTCTAATAAAACGAATAGTGATTAAAATACATAAAATCTTTTATTTTTTTTTTTAAATAATTTAACATGAAAATTTGTTATTTTTATATGTAATGCTTTTCGTTGTTATACACAAAAAAAAAAAATATGTAAAGAATATTATTGCAGAGATATATGATTGGTTGTCAATAAGCGCGAAAAATTGGCATTAATTAATGTAACTGTATGTTTTTTTTTTTTTTTTTTTTATTATACAAATTTCATTTTTTTTTTTAACCCTTTTTTTAATATAGACTTACGGACTGTATGAAATCTGTAATCGCTATTATAAATGCGAAAGTAGTCATGTTTTTGTTTTTACGCTTTCACGCTAAAAGTAGCGATTAATTTTGAATGAAACTGTACAGCAATATAGCTCATACTTCAGAATAACATGAGATATAATTTATAAAGATATATTAATATAAATAATATTTAGAAATTTATTTAATTTGACATTACCATAAATTACAGATTTCTTTAAAAATAGTCAATACAAAATATTTCACGGCCATCTTTGCTGGCATACTCAATGAATAATTACGACTATGATACATTTAAAAAAATAGAAAACCATGCACATATTTTACCTGTGTAAAACAATCTTTAACATTATTTCGAGTGTTAGAGAAAAGGGATAAGCGAGAACAATCTTTATCAATCTTTACTTTTAAACCGAGTGAAGCGGGTGGGTATCACTCTAGTACTTATATATTTTTTCCGCGCTGGTTTTGATGATCTCCAGCGACTGCCTTTAGTTAAAATGCCTTGTAATTCGGTATTTAGGGGTGCTTACTAAACGGATCCATTTTATAAAAGCAGGAGGGCATCTCAGAAAGGTCAATGGGATTCTCAATGAAATTTTTTATGACTTTTTAACTTACAGTCTCTTCAAATTGACATGAAGGGCTGGAAATCGGTATATAGGTATTAAGTTATTTGGAATCATTATGTTTTTCCGCGACTTAAAATATAAAAAATACGTATAAAATTTTCATTCAAATTTATTGAAACTATAATCCTTATCACACGTTATCGTTCTGGTTTGTTTGCTGATTGGAACGTAAAGCCAAAAAACGACACTAAAAACCGACATTTAGGTTACCTAGGAAACAATCGATTCAGCTTGCCATGAATTTTGAGAAAATGCACAAATATTTGTATAACTAAATAAATTTCGATTTTTGCCCCAATATGCACATATTGGGTTGACTAATTGAATTGGGTTGGGTTGAATTAATTCTTACAGTAAAAACAAAAAATAGCCATAAAATTAAATTATTTAAAGAATCAAATAAAGAATCAAATATTTGACTTCTACAAAGGTACGAGAGGAATATACTTCCTACCGGGTGTCCCACTACGCCTATATTTATTTTAAAAATCACAAAAAACATGAATTTTTTCTACAAAAAGGGGAGCCCGAAAGTTAAAACCTCCAAAGACACATCCTTAACAATAAATCAAACTTCATACCAATTTTTAGCCCTTCCGGTAAATTTGAGGAGGCTATACAAAAGTTAAAAAGCGATATAAACGTCTAAAAAGTGGTTTTATCTCCCCGGGAATCCCACCAAAATTGAAAAAATTAATACCTTGTGGTCTTTTCAATCCTTCAGGCTTCTTTCCCGCCCTTTTATGTAGATATTTCATGTATTCAAAAACATGAAAAGACAAAAATCTCATTTTAGTAAAAAGTAACTGGATGATGGGGAAATATGATTTTCATGACGGAGTACTGTGGCTCACGAATTTTTTTAAAATAAATTTGTCGTACAGTTAAATATATATGTCATGTTATAATAATATTCAGAAAATAGCTGAATAGGAATAAAAGTTAACTTCTAACTGACATTTACACCAGCCACATAACACCATTCTCTATAAATTTGTGTGTAGGTATAAACGAGGCGCGCGTTAACTGGACAAAATTATTATTATTTCAGTTGTAAGAACTGAACGATTCACAGTGGAGTATTTATACCGAATTTCCACACAAAAGTTAGAAAACTCAACTCTTTTGTTTTGCATTGAAAGTTTATTTTTTGGTATAGTTAGATAACCGCTCTATCACAAACAGGTCTTTTTAGTTACCTGAACCTCGCCGTACGCCTGTTTTGTAAGCCGAAATCTACCTGTTCCTACGAATGCATGTTATTATTGTTGTTACTTGATTTACCGTGTCATTCAATTTACGTTTACCATGTTTGTAAGTGGAATGAATTAACGATTTTTTATTTTATTGAAGGCGAAGGTTTGTGCTTTATTTATTAGTATTTAATGTTAATGTTTCTATTAAAATAATTAAATATTTGTGATTCATACTTGCTGTTAAAAAACGTATTCTTTTTAATTACATTTATCATACTCAAAGCTTGTTTATGTGTCAGGTTTTGACCGGAAAAATTTGTTCGAACAGGGCAAATTTTTAAGTATTCTTTAACATGTTTAAGAAAAAAAATCTTGCCCGAACTTGCGCCTTTTCATTTAAAACTAAGATAAGGATAGAGATTACTTTAGCTTAAGGCAAAAGCATAAAAAAGGAGAAAGCAGTTTTATAACGAGACTTTGTAACTTATATCTCCAAAATCACCTTACGTGGGAAATGAAATTTTTCGAACTTTATGTTAATTTGACTCTGTTTGGAGTCGATTGGTGAAAATTCCATCTTTCTAGTATGTATAAAACAGAAAATTTTTGGTTAATTTTTCACTGGCTCTCTTAAAAATTAACAATCAAGAACTTAAAATGCAACTAGGACAAAAAATTATGCGGGATGTTGTTGAGTATGCTTTACGCTACAAATAAAATTTTTAATCAGTTTTTGTGGGATAAAAGAATTTTTGTTTATTAATTTTGACCCCAATTATATGATAAAATTTTTTCCGAAACGTTTCGGTCAATATAACTAACTTGTTTAAAAAAAATTTGTTTAAACAATATCCTACCGGGTTACCTCCGGTAACCGGCACTTTTACGTGCAGCAGCATTTTTTAAACGGGCATCTGCAAAAATTTTTCTTGCTAAAATTAACCATGCTCAATGACGGATTTTGCCGAGACTAATTGTTGTTACTCATTTAAAAAAATGTATGCGTCAGTCCAAAACTAACAGCGTCAAAAGTGAAACTTTTTATGTAATTCAAAAACTGTCAATGAGTGTACAAAAAAATACATTGCAGCAAAGAAAAATTGACTGGAAATTATAATAAAAATGATTTATAATAATAAAAATCAAGAAAAATCTACAGACTATCCCGAATTAATTACTACGGAAGTTTCACTCGTACGTACTATTATTTACATATACATAAAACTATATACATATACGTACAAGTGAAACTTCCGTAGTAATTAATTCGGGATAGTCTGTAGATTTTTCTTGATTTTTATTATAAATCATTTTTATAATAATTTCCAGTCAATTTTTCTTTGCTGCAATGTATTTTTTTGTACACTCATTGACAGTTTTTGAATTACATAAAAAGTTTCACTTTTGACGCTGTTAGTTTTGGACTGACGCATACATTTTTTGTATCTTCATTGACAATAACTGAGAATAAAAACAATATTAAAAAATTTTTAATATGAAATAATTTAATAGACATATACATATATATATATATATATATATATATATATATATATATATATATATATATATATATATATATATATATATTACATATACATACACATTCTACATTAAGAAAAGAACTATATAAGTAATTAATATAACTTATGTTAATGAATCACAGATTCAAATATCTTTATCTGCACTGTCATTTTTATTTGGCAAAATAGAAATAATTGGCTTATAACATTTAATAAATAAAGATCGACATATAAGATTTAAATGTAATTGGCTTATAACATTTAATAAATAAAGATCGACATATAAGATTTAAATGTAAGTAGGTTTGAACTATCCTTGTTTAATAAAAGATTTAAATGTAAGTAGGTTTGAACTATCCTTGTTTAATAAATAAATGGTATATGTACAGTTATCAAGTCCCACGGCCTCTCTCACTCTGCTGGAGTAAATGGTAATAAGAAAGAGACAAGGAGTTTAACAGTTTGTTAGCTTGTTAGCTTGTTAGCTCTACGAGTTAACTCTCATGACAAAACGCTAGTGTCCCATAAAAAGTTTCACTTCAAAAAAAAAAAAAAAAACCAATCAAAATAAAATACGTTCAGATGAGCAACATGTGATAGTATATGTTACAGACTTTACTAAACGACTAATATTTTCAGAGCCATCTCTTTTCTCGTTCTAAAATATTGCGTGCTCTATCATGTTGTTAGAAGTACCTTAACAACCAGGTAATAAATTGCCCAGTTAACTGTACACCCGGTATATACGTTACTGATTGGGTATGAGAATAGAATTGTTAGATAGGTGTTAACTACGACACAACGATGGAATGATATTTTGTGTGTGCTTCAAATTGTTATCATGAATGTGGTGTCATGTCCACTATGATAAATGGGCTATCTATGTCATATTGAACAAAAAAAAAATATATAAAAAATAAACTTTTAGAATAAAAAAAAAACAATTGTAGTCATCCGACGGCTGGACTATTGACTAATGTCTCATCAAGATGACAAAAAAATTTTATTTTTCCATACTTTTTTAACAAGCAGGACATATCGCATCACAGGCTTGTCTTATTAAAGTTATTGTGTATGTTTTTATGAAAAAATGCACGATACTTCCTTTGTAACTTTGTTATCTTTGGTCCTGTTGTGGTCTACCAGGGCTCCCTTTAAAGTAGTAGCGGTGAATGCTCTTTTTTTGGGGTAAATCATATTCTCAAGGGACTTTCATAACAAACACTGCTTTGAAGCCTCTAGCGTGGCGAAATTGTGAATTGATTCATTTTAAAATTGTGATTTTTAACACAGTACCTTATGAAAGAACTCACAATAATGTTGTATAAAAAAAATCGGCGATTGAGCTTCAAAAAAGTTTTCACCATGAAGAAACTTTATCACAAATTCTGTTTATCAAAACAAAAACATTACCTTACCGCGCTTTCCAAAAAGAAAACATAAAAGAACTAGTCAAATTGACATATAAAATTTATCTTTTACAATATTTTTAAGCATTAAAAAACCTTTACGTGATACAAATATTATTTGTATTCATAATTTTATTCATAACGATGACCTACACCGTAGTTTAAATGTGTATACAGGCGCGGAAATAGGAATGATAATGTTTTTGACAATAGTAAAACCAAAAACAGGCTAATTAACCTTAAAGTATTAATATTAGAACTAAAATATAGATTTATTTGACATTTTAATGATGATGAAGTGTACTTAAATAATTTTAGTAGATAATTCTTAATTTTTGTGCTCCCCGTTAGACAAATTCACGATTTTTATCTAGTTGTCACTCTATTCATAGTTATTAAAAAAACTGATAATGATTAAAATAAGGAAGCTGAAAAGAAACGTAAATATTTATATAACCCTAAAGGACTAGTATTTGAAACAAATACTTTACCAGGACCCAATAATTTCCGAGATAAAGCCTCTTGAAATTTATAATTTTTTCTTTCTTCGCATTCTTTTGCAATATTCTGTCGTTATGGATGAATGTTAATCCTGATTCTTCGTAATCGCTCTTAAAACTCAAAAAAGCCAAAATTTAAAAATATTATTAACTTTTTAGAGATAACTGATTCTCGATACTGCTATACTATCTCGCATTTGCTTTGTTTAAAAAATCTCGTACAATAATGCGTCATAACACATTCTAAATAGAATTACATAAGCTTTCACAGCTTTGTTATATAGAATAATATTATCATAAGCTTTCGAAAGCAATAATTGGATTTCTTAGAAATAAATTTTCACATTCAAAGTTCTTAGAAAATTATAAGCAAGCTGTCAACACAAAGCTGTACAAGTGATAAAACATTTTATTATCCGCACAGCTTTGCATTCAAAAACTACAAAGTATAAACTTTCGAAGAACCATTTTACCCGAGATATCTATCTTTGAATTTTCGAAAATATTTTAGTTGGAACATGAATAAACTATAATTAATGGAAAAACTAGTGAAAACAAACAATTGACTGAGTTAATTGTTGAAATACCAAGTATAGACAGTGTTTATTACTCACAATACACATACATACATGTCACACATAACTGATAGTCCCCTATTAATACATACTATACAATTTGCATCTAATGTGTGCCTTCGTGAGTAAACAGTGATGTTTACAAAAAAAGTTTCGTACAAAAATTGTTTATTTTTTGATAAGGAACATTTTTTATATTTAAACTTTTGTTCTATCTCTAACGGTTTACAAAATGGGTCCTACGGACCCAAGACCCAATTGACCTATGTTGCTCATTTACGAACTCGACCCCACTTTTTACGTCCTCAGTACGCTATAAAAATTTCAGCTTGATATCTCTTTTCGTTTTTGAGTAATCAAGATGACAGACGGACAGACGACAGATGACAGACGACAGACAGACAGACAATCGGAAATGGATTAATTAGGTGATTTTATGAACACCGATAACAAAATTTTGTTCATAGCATCAATATTTTTAAGCGTTACAAACTTGGGACTAAACTTCGTATACCTTGGTATATATCATATACATGGTATAATAGAAAAAGAAAATAAAGCTAATTGATAGTCTTAGCTTGTTTTATGACGAAAATTCAAAAACTATATACGAGAAAAATAAATGAACTATCAAAATTCAAAGAGAGGTCAAACTGTTGTTGTTTCCCTCAATTATTATTCAAAAGGATATGTTACGTAATTACCTAAAGATAATTTTTCCTCAATATTTAGGGTATTAAACAGTTTTGTATGAATGAAAATTAGGACACTGAGAAACTCCCCGAGAAACATATGTGGTAGCAGGAAGAACATATACAACAGCAACCAACGTATAAAATTTTTTTTTTTTATACTTCGTCTAATATTGTTAGGGCGTTGAAGGAAAGTTTGAATGTATGAGACGATCGCGACTTATACATTGTACATTCAATGCGGTTAACATCGCATAGGCTATCAGACCGTCGACTCTCTAATTGCATAGGGCACAACATACTGCTCGATGGAGATGCTTCTGCCTTTCTATATACACTCACTGGCACAGAATTTCGTTCACATACAAATAAAATAACGTTATTTCAGACATATTTATCTTCAAAGCAATCGATTCTTGGATCAATCTTGGATCGGCTTATCGAGAATAGGGTACTTTCGGTAGTGAAAATAAATTATGAAATTTGAAAAAAGTTAAATTTCTTGTAAAAATATACTTAAATATTCTGATTTCGAGTCATAAAATCACATTTTTCTTTTATAATATTAAAATTAAAAATCGTAATTTTTAAACTGTATATCACGTGACCTAAAACGCGGGCAAGCCCTGATGTGATGTCATATCGGTATGAACCAAAGATCATCAGTTAGTTCAGTGTAGACAGCTGGGTATAATTTATCAATAGATAACAAATACTTATATTTATTATAATTAGTTGTCTATGAATAAATCTGTCAAACTTGTCTGTGTTATTTCGTATAATGGTACCGATATTACGTCAACAAATTGGATGCCCGCGTTTTTGACAGTTTAAAAAAGGTTTAAAATTTAATTAAAGAGAATTGAAAAAAATTCACTCGAACCAGGACTCGAAATAATCGAATGATGTAAATATCGTATGTATAATTATAAGTAAACAACAACAATAAGTACGTTTAAAATTTAATTTAAGTTTTTGACAAGAAAACGTGTGTATTTTTCCGAAATAACTTGTTGGTAGCTTTTTATTAGCAAAATCAACATTTTGAAGTACTTTTTCAAATATAGTAGAATACTCTCTTACCAAAAAAATTAAAGTTATTTGAGATACATTTATGTTCAAAACAATCGATTCTTGGATTGATCTTGGATCGGCTTAACGAGAATTGATTCATTTAAAAATCAAATAAGAGTCGATTTTAAAAATCATAAAAATTGAAAAAAAAATAAATGTCTGAAATAAAAAGGTTTTTTTTACATTATATATTGCCCTGCAATTTTTGAAGATTGCAATGTTATATAAAAAATGTAATAAATAGTCATTTTGCGTAGTCGCTGATTCCCAAATTCGACTATAGGCACCGATTTTTGACATAAAGAATCGATTCATGTTAAATCAAGGAAATAAAGATTCGATAATGACAGTATACAGCACTTTCGAATTTTTGCTTGTTAAGTGGTCTCATTTAGAATTGCGAAAAAAACATGCTGTTTGAATATTTAAAGAAAAAAAACTCCCGCTATGAGCATTTTGCTCGCGGTCGTTGTAAAAGATAAATGACTTTTCGAACGATTATTCGAACAAAAGATAAACGATTTTTCAAGTGGAATAAATAGAAATTTTTTCTACATATAATTTTATTTATGACGTGTAATAAGTACTTTTTTGTGATTTATTTATATTATAATTTTTATTGCAAGCATTCTTACTGATACATCACTCATGAATATAATTCTATATAAAATCGTCCTTTTTAATATACAAAGAATTAATTCAATAAATAAATATTTACAGTATAATTAATGAACACGATTATAGTTATTTTGATTTATGTTCCCTAATTATTCACTCTTTCAAATTCGTACCCAGTATATTAATTAATATTTAACCCGCGAAAGATTGGAGGCATGTACAGAATGCGTGAGCAAATCTCTCATCATGGGACTCAAGATTGTCAAACGGTTGAACTTCCTTAAAAAAACTTGTACAGCTACGCTGAACAATGCCATTTCTGGAGAAAAAACAATCTTGCCAATGGTAACACCCGTTTCCATGCAAAATAATTTTTGCATACGTTCATTTTTTGTAGGCCATAAAAACCATTTTGAGGTACGTTTTCAAAATTTGTATAAACTTGTGAATCAGCATCTGTACGGTAAATATTGAACAATTTTTCGTGAAGATACAGATATCTGAAATCACATTTACAAAATTTTTCTTGGATAATTCTATTTGAGTGAAGTTCTATGCCGGTGAGTGTATATATAAAGAGACTTCGAATTTTCGAGACGTGAACACACGCGTACACCATGTTTTCTCATTGAAAATGACGAACCAGTTTGTTATAGCCATCTCACTTTTATTCATACATTTTTGTAATCGTTTTTACTCATTCTATAGTTAGTATAAACTATAAAGAAAGTACTGACTTCAACTAGCAGAGACTGGTTACTGTGTAAGGTCCAGTCTGTCTACCTTTTCCCTTATTACATATCCGTTGTACAATTTGTACCAATAAAATGATCAATCTATTTATTATTTATGTTTGTTTACTAAATTTTGTATAAAAATTTTAACGATAAAGTTGTCCATTCTTATTGATGTTTTTTTATGATACTTGGTGTAAACTATAAGGACAAAAACTTTTCGAGTCAATCTTAATTAAAGAAACTTGAAAAAACTACAAACATACCAGGAGTTGAACCCGGGCCTCTTGGATTCGTGTCAATCAGACATTTTTATTTTTGTTTGCCATAAATCCAAGAGACCCGGGGACGACACGCGATATCTGGACATTACTTAAAATTCTCTTTAAGTAAAATGATCTATCTTTGAGACTCTCAAATATATTTTAAGACTCGCTTACTCCATGAAAAACTAGACAATTAAAAAAAGCGAGCATTCTTAAGCGTTAGTTAAACGATTCATGTCATGAACAAATGTTTGATGTTTTTGAAACAAGTGAAATTATTTACAGCAATCTAATTGGTTTAACTTATAAACCCAATTTGATCACCCTTTATGGTATACGCGCCCATAAAAGAAAAAGACACCCATTTAACACCTCAAAATTATAAACTAAAAATGACTGAAAAACATGTAAAAACACATGTTACGAAGTAAGCTAAAAAATGATTTTTTTTTTAACACACCTGCTTGAAATTTACACAATTTGTAGTTAATAATGAATCATTTTTGAAAAAAATCTCGCTGGTTTAATATTTTAGTAACTTGACTTGCGCCTTGCATTTTTTTGAAAGTATAGTTTAAGGTATCTTCTATTTGTTGTAACTTGTCTGGCTGACAATTTTTGTAAATAACTTTGTCAGTGTTAATTTTGAATGCGCAAAAAATGAAGTTTAAAAAATGTAGTCTGTCATACTAAAAAGCATTTTTTGCTGACACACTAATTTTGATACATAAAATAGATGTCAAACCTTCGTTCAAAAAAAATTATGGTGGTGTCTTGGCATGTACGTTCTTTGAAAAAAAAGAAGCTTTTACAAAAGGGTAATATCCAAACACCACCTTATTATTATTTTTTCTGAAAGAAGCTATGACATCTATTTTATACATAAAAATTGGTCTGTCATGAATAATAAATGTCTGTCATTTTTTTAACTTAATTTTCTGCGCATTCAAAATTAAGTCTGACAAAGTTATTAACAAAAATGTCCAATCAGGCAAGTTGCAACAGATAAAAGGTATCTTAAACTTTATTTTCAAAAAAAATTTAAAGTGAAATGCATTTTCATAAACAAAATTATTTAAAACAAAAGATCTGTCAAAAGTCAAGTTACTAAAATTTTAAGCCAGACAAATTTTTTCAAAAATGGTTCATTATTTTATATTACAAATTGTGTAAATTTCAAGCAGGTGTTTTGAAAAAAAAATCATTACATGTTTTTCAGTCATTTTCACTTTATAATTTTGAGGTGTTAGATGGATGCCTTTTTCTGTTATGGCCTTTTATACCATTACTGGATTCAAAATTTTGACGAAATTTTTTCAAAAATTTGTAGCGTAAGTGTACTTGATAGTAGCACCTCATTTTGATTCTATCTGTATAGCTATTCAAGCGTCCATCTGTCTCCGGTTTGGTGTACACATCTATTGATGTCCGTTCGTTTGAACGTCTGGTCAGTGTGTCTTCTATTGGTTAGATCATCAAGATGTTAAAAATGAAAAGGTAAAAAGGCTTTAGTATTGTGTATATACATATATGTATGTTGTGTACATACATGCTATGCTTCTTAATCAGTATATACCTTCGAGATTATTAATTTTCAATTGTATATACGGGATATGTTATTTGGGCATTATTTTTTATAAAATAAATAATTTACAACAATCCTCACAGCAAGGCAGACCAAGCTCAAAAATTTCAACTCGTACGTTAAGCCGGACCTCCTCTGTTGCTATGAGAGTGAAACAATTTTAGGAATATATATTTTCCAATGAAGAGCAGTAGGCAAAAACTGGCCAAGAACTCATTGGGAGTTGGAAAACATGGTGGAGAATGCAGGAGAGGTTACTGGAGAGACAAGGCATGGCGTGGACAAGAGCAAAACATTTGGGCACACACAGAAGCCGTTGGATAACGTTTATCGGTAAGGTACTATCTTTCCTCGAAAGAAAATTAACTCAACATTTTTAATTGGTTCACTTTCAAAGACGGCAGCAGTATTGTTATGGTTTTCGAGTAAATTGGCTGAAAATTTAGTGGAAGGTAGTTTTAAGCATTCTGATTAAAAGTGTCAATGGGTGTAAAGTTTTGTAATACTTTTTGTAACAGTTTTTGAGATATTTAGAGTGAAAGGTCTATTGTATGAACTAGATTCGACTACTTTCCAGTTTAGGACGCGAATTCTCATATACAAAGTTACGAAATGAGTAAAAAAGTGACTAGTATGTGTTATTACGTTAAATTCGATAAACACAACAACAACAAAAATAATTTATGTAATGTTTCTCTTAGGGTGCGAAATTTTGAAAAAATGAAATTATTAGTTAATCATTATTATTTTTTACAGATTTTAAAAGTACTTGAGTTTTACGAAATTTTCCCTTATGTTTTTAAAAAGTGGCATTTGAAATGTGATAATAAATATTCAAACTAACTCATTTTGATACCAAACTTACATTGTCTTAAAGAATCTGTTCAACCTGAATTCCATCCATGCGTAGGAGAGCCATAGATTGGGACCCCCATGCTCGACTTGAAGTAGGGACGAAATTTCCAAGAAAGATAGTTAATAACACACACAATTTAATAGTCAACTCGGTCTAAGGACTTGACTCTAATAGACTATTTTTTGTGGGAATGTTTAAAAGATGTGACATTAAAACTTTTGATCTATAAACTCTCTAACGGTTTACAAAATGGGACCCAATTGAACTATGGTGCTCCTGAACATGCTATAAAAATTTCAACGCCGCATGTTATGTGGTAACAGACGGGCAGACAAGCACACGGACAGGCGGAAGTGTTTTTATGAACACCTTTACTAAAATTTTAGTTTTGGTAATGGTTTTTAAGTTATCGTGACAGTCGGGCGGACAAACAGACGGATAACCGGAAATGAACTAAATAGGTGATTCTATGAACCTATACCAAATATTTCTTGGTAACATCAATATTTCTAAGCGTGACAAACTTGGGACCAAATTAGTATACCTTGACATAAATTTCAAATAAATACAAGATAATAAAGTAATTTTGATGTTAAACTTAAGAAATTCGTTTGTTTGAATATTTATTTTAACATTTTAAAGAGTTATAACTTTTGGACAACATACGAAATTTTGAAAAAAAAATGCTTATGAGAATTCCATTGAGTGATCCATTTGACAATCAAAAAATGGGTTGTATCCCGTAAAATGATTGAACAATTTTTTCGATCAAAGCCTAGGTTAAAAATGATTAGATGCGTTTCTTTTTTTCAACGCATTAAAAAGGGGTGCAGTGTTTAAAGCTGTTATTCCGGTATAATAATAAATAAAACTAAAAATTCTTTGTAAAATAAAAAAATAATTTTTTGAATTTTTCGTATAAATATCACAATATCAAAATACTTAAATAAGAAAAAATAGTTTTTTAATTTACATAATTGATTTCCTTCAAATATCTATTGAATCGATACAAAATATAAATTAATTGTAAAAAATAATACTTAGGTAATTTAATACCCAAATAACATAGACGTCTAGTTCAGTAGTTATGAAAATAAAGCATGTGTTTAATATTTTGTGCTTGAAATATGATTATTTAATACGGCCAAAATGAGACACAGTACATATTTTTTCTCATTTTTTGGCATATGTTGTTCAAAATAATAAATTAAGTATATTAAATTCTTTGTCCAAATATTATTCAGTCGATGATGGTGGAATATTTTAACTAAAAATATGTACATGATTTGATTAAAAATTAGAAGTTTTTACCCCTGAATTCGATCCGAATATATATTGGATGAAATGTATCAGTTATGTATGTCTTGCAATTTTGCTGCATCATCTCAATTAATTTCAACATACCAAATTCTATACTCAAATTATTTTTTATCAAATACTAGCTGTGAACTACCCGCTTTGCTGGGCAACATCCCCACTTGCACCCCTCCCTCCACATTTCCTTGCGTGGGATAACAGTTTTGTAATATACACGTCATGCTATTTATTTGATACCCCACTTAGTATTTGTAAATATTCGATAATTCCTTCATACTTTCTCGCTACACCTTTCTACCCTCCGAAGGTTAAAAATAGATAAAAACAATAGATCTTTGAAGCTGGTTGTATATCGTGTCAATATTTGAGCTTAATCGATGCACAACTTTTTTAGTTTTTGAAGCATATCCCTTTCAACCCCTATTTCAACCCCTTACTCTACTATAATATGGATGTATTATACATAAAAACCTTCCTCTTGAATCACTCTATCTACTAAAGAAAACCGCATCAAAATCCCTTGCGTAGTTTCAAAGATTTAAGCATACAAAGGGACATAGGGACATAGGGACAGAGAAAGCGACTTTGTTTTATACTATGTATTGATATTGATTTCTGATTTTAGGACACTGCTTGTTAGAATATTGTTAGCAGTATAGCAGTATGAAAATTTTTTAATAAACAGGGGTAAATCGTGTACCTTTGGATGATTATACCATTGCACAGTGGAATATTTATACCAAATTTCCAGACAAAAGTCAGAAAAACTAACTCTTTTGTTTTACACTGAAAGTTGTCTTTTGGCGTATAGTTAGATAACCACCCCATCACAAACACGTCACTGGAGATACCTCTCGAATTACCGTGTCATTTAATTTACGTTTACTATGTTTGATAGTGTAATCAACTAAGAATTTTTTTATTAAGAATTTTTGTGATTCATACTTGCTGTTAGAAAGGTAATTATTTCATTTAATTTATCATACTTAAAGCTTTTTGTCTACGTGGCAAAGTTTAAGCATTCTTTAATATGTTTATGAAAAAAAAAATCTTGCGCAAGCTGAAGGCAAAAAAAAATTAAGGAGCAAACAGTTTCCCAGTGAATCTTTGTAACTTATAATTCCAAAATCACATTACGTGGAAACAAAATCAAGCAGAGATAAGAAAAGAATGGCTCAGGATATGATTTAAAATATGTTAATTTTCGTCTACTGGTATATTTAACCGCGAATATCTTTTTTAATTGACGGTTATTCTTAACAACTATTCAAAATTTCATTCTGTATAAAAAAGTAGACTTACAGACATTTTACCTGAAATATTTATAATTTTTTTTTTCAGTGATATCAACAAAATCCAAATCTCGACTACCCAGATTTGGATAAATGATGGTTTCTATGAATTTGAACACTTTTTCTCCCTAATTCTGTTTTTGTGGTACTAATTTATTATTGGGTACAAATTAGAATTATCTCAATCAAGGGTTTTAAATTCACGAAGATTTCACTAATAGTTTTATTTTTATCTTTTAAAAACCATAAGAATACCTTTTAATTTGGATTACCTAAGCATGAAATTTCTATGGCTTTTAGTTTAGCGTAAAATTACTTTAAAAGTTATTTTTAAATTTTTTCTAATAGTCCATAGGCGCACGATCTTCCCCTACAACTCTAAAGATTGACGTAATTGTACAGTTATTTCAATTAAAGTGATTGGAGGGGTGAAGGTATATTAGTAAATTACCGGAAGTAAAAAAAACTCGAAACACACAATTCCATTTCCGGGAACGCATATTACGAAAATTAAGAAAACAGTCAATTACCAAATGGAATAAGGTCGTAAGGGTTCTTACGTAAGTAAGGACGTACACAAGGGAATTGGAGGAAAGGGAATATACTTATTTTCTGATCAAAAATACATAACTAAAGATTTAAATTATAAGCAATTTTAAGCAAAAGATATTCTTGAAAAATACAAATTGATTTAAAATATATTTATTATTTTTAATAGAGTTTCTCTCAAAGTAAACTTTGTGAATTTACGCCCTTATTCCATCAAGATACTTAATTGTTTTGGTATTGCCATTAAGTTCCGTTTGACTTCGTTCCTTGTCATTCGTATTCATACTACAAACTTAAGAATTTTCTCTCAGCTAAAATATTGATATAACTTTATTTTCACATATTTCTAATTGGCCTCTAAGAAGTGAAATTTACAAAATTTAAAAAACCCCCGGCATATTTTTCGGCAACAGAACCCTAAAATCGCATTTGAAACATATCTAAGAACACATTTAATTGCCTTTTTCCTTAAAGCCTTTTCCAAACTGACCCCGTTTTGGAATATCATTGCCAATTTTTCGTTTTTTTTTTTTTTTTGGGTACGAAACCTTAAATTTGCACTTGATACAAAGCTTAGATCACTCGAAGAGGAAGATATATTATTTTCTTATTTTCCTAAAAATATATTAAAAAATCTCTTTCCAGAATATGCTATTAAGATTTTATATCACGAACTTTAATTAAATTTTATCAGGTCAATCGACTTCAAATTTTTATGGCAAATGTATTATTATATTCTTAATAAATAGACATATTTAGAATTTTTTGTTTTTATGCCCATAGTGAGGCAACAACCTTAAATGGAACAATCAAAATATTTTAAAGTTTTGGATTTATGGCCATTTAAAATAAATCAAGCGACAGGAAACTCAAAGTGTCTATCTGCATGTAGAACTACTATACTTTCTAGAACTATCCGTACAACTTCTATCGTACATATATCATGGAAAATAATTTCGAAAATCCAAATTTTACAGAGCCCTGAAACGGTGTGTTTTATTAGAATATTATTTGTTGATATACTCAACTGAACAATACCAAAATTATTCTATATATTACATGTAAGAAAGAAACAGAAAACAAACGATAATGTTGTATGAGAGAGATAGATAACATTGGGATAGTGTGTTTTGGTGTAGATATAATTTTGAAATTTGAAACAGTGCACAGCATTGTAGGTTTTATTATTATTTAAACAATTTAATAAATTTGACCAAATTAAACGCACGTAGGTGTTTATTATTGTACGTAGATGATTTGTTTCTATGCTTGTTTACGATGAACTAAATAAATGTTTAGGTTAGATCACAAATAGTAGTTTCAATAGGCTAGACTAGGCTATTGGATGCTGTATCAACTGTTACTTAAGTATGCTGTTTAATTAAACTCTATTTAGAACAGTGGTATTCAAACAAAATATATTTAATTAGTTAGGTTCATTATAAAGGGTGAGTCCATACATATCATTCTCATACTATATGGCCCAGTCGAGAGAGAGATGGGCAACCTATTTCTCACTCGCACACTGACACATAGAAGTCACTCCTTCACACTATGATAAAACGCATCCTCTGGTTAAAGAAGTCCCTCATACTTCTGTAACTAAATACCAGTGACAACCTAAACAGTGACAACTAGAAATACAAGTGAGACAAAGAGACAACATTTTTTTCTACCTATCTCATTATACTATTAGAGAAATTGAGATAGGTAAAAGAGTCGTATACCCGTCTCGCTTCCTCCTCTATGAGAAATGCGGACTTGGATAAAGAGATACACAATAAAGTTTATGGCACACAATAAAGTTAAACAATGATGATTTTAACTTAAAATAACTCGCATATGCCTGGTTTAAGTGTTTTATTAGATGAATTATATTTTGATGAATATATTTTTTATTAATGTAATAATATCAGAGTAGATTAATTATCTAGTAAATAAGGCCTCAAATCCAAAGTTACTAAAGAACATTTCCCTCTATTTTATCTCAGCGTATTCACGAAGCGAAAGTTCTGCAGTCAATTATAGAACACCCTGTATATGATGATACTAAGGACTATCCAGGATCCTGAGAAGTTTATATTAAAATGTTGTTTATGTGTGTACTCTATCATGTTGAATCGGCTGAACGGACGGGGATGTAAGTTGGTAAACTGATAGTTTATGGTCTGGATTAACAAATTGAATACTTTATTTCTTTCTGGACTCATTTTTGAAGTTCATGCAGACAGACACTGACAGTTTCCTGCCGCTTAGCTAACATAGACTAATATAGACGTTCTATTCTTGATAAAAGAATAAATTTCGCCACCTAGTTTGTACATGGTAAAAAATTATTTGTGGATATCACTAACTCAGTATCGGTGTGAACGCCATACTGATTAGACAATTAAAGGAATATTTATGTTAGCAACAGTTATGGCGGACGGCTCAATGCAGTATGGACGTCAAGTCCATACTGGTTGGCGATATCACAATACTTCTAATAGATAGCTCCATTAAATACTGTAATATAACTTATGCTAACATAGATACTATAGTATCTGTCTCTATATCATACCAGCATTGTAGTAAACGCCATACATTTCTTACCATCACATATATGAAAGATACTAGCTGATTCCCGCCCACTTCGCTGGGCACACTAACCATTTGGTTGTTAATCTATACTTCTTTTATTAACGAAATGTTTAATTGTGGTTTGATATTTATTGTAAATTTTTCTAATTTTAAATAGCAAAATAGGTTGACAGTCAGTTAATACACAGATTTCCACATCACCCATGAGGTACTGTGTAGTGGGATGATTTCCCGTTATTTATTGTGGTGGGATCCCCAGTAGGCCTACACCACGAAAAAGTTGCCACCATAAAACTAAGGACAAATTTTGAAATTTTTTTTTTTAAATAAAAAATATTTATTAATTTTATAAATCTATTAAATAAAAAATTTTGTAATCAATTATATTTTTACGTCCTTTATTTTTTATGCATGACAATTTTTATAAATAACAACCACATTTCAATTTTTCATCACATTAATTTATCTCTCTTAATTTTAACATTTCATGTACATGAAACTCATAATATTGGATAAAGACATATAAACCTATAAAATACTTTACTTACATTTACAAAACTTCTCTGTAAACAACATTCTTCGTATGTTTATCTTTCTTCGTACGTTTACGTTTATCTTCGTTGGGATAGGAATTCCATAAAAACCGTTCTTAATGGACGCCTATGTCACGGAAGAGGTAAATATGCAAAATTTGAAGTTAATCGGACCAATTCGATTCGGAAATTTCGTAATTTTTTTTTTTCGGGAGAGGAGGAAATGCATTACGCACTGAGTGTCGGACCCTCCCCGACTAAAACCTCCTCTCTAAAAACTTCTCTACTCTTGAAACCGCGTGAGCATTACTTCAGGAGTGGAGTGCCTTTTGACTTATATCTTTTCCTCAATTATCGACCAGTTTTCGTCACTTCCAAGCATAAAATCTACACAGTCAGGGGTTAGAACTATGCCTGCTTTTGAGTTTGCCAGTTCAATTAGCAGACTCCACTTTTTGCAGTGAAAGAAGACATGATGCGCATCTTCCACAACATTACAAACACAACAAAGATCACTGTCCTTCAGGTGGAACCGTTTAGCATAGCTATTAAACCATCCATGCCCGCTAAGAAGTTGACTGAGATAGTAGTCAACTTCTCCATGTTTACGACCCAACCACTTGTATAAATCAGGTATAAGCCTTCTGGTCCAAGTGCTTTTTTGCCACTCGGCGAGATCCTTATTTACTCTCACATCACCGATACCTCGAGTGTGTCGATATTTCTGACACCTAGTATCTATCTGAATATCGAGATTCCTGCCAGCACCAGTGCCGTGTTTGTAGACATTGTTCGAAAACCACAACAGATTTTCAAGGCGCGTTGAACCCCTGTAAGTAGTTTTCTGTATTTGTTCCATTTGAGAGCTCGACTCCATATGGGTGTAGCATACAGCATGATTGAGTGGGCGACATTCGCCAAGGTCCTTCGGTTGCTCGATTTCGGACCACCAATGTTTGGCATGATCCTGCTGAGTGTCGCTATTGATTTCTCAGCCTTGATGGTAGTCGCAATTACTTGTTGTTTCATACTACAATTGTGGTCAAAAATAACACCAAGATATTTCAAAGGTGCACTGGTATCGAGTATCACATTTCCCACCTGTAGCGAAGCTGTTTTAAATTTTCTTCCACCGCAGAGGATTATGGCTTCAGTATATATTACAGTATTTTTTATATTTTTTATATATATATATATATATATATATATATATATATATAAGCGATTTACCACTGACTGACTCATTATCGATCCGCTTAACTTCCAATTTCGCATACTTACCTCTTTCGTGACATAGGCGTCCACTAAGAACGGATTTTATGGAATTTCTCTTGTTTCTAAGATTTTCTTTAATGATTAATTTAGACTTTAACCATTTCCGGGAAATCTAAAGAAATACGTCAATTTTTTATAATATAACTAGAATTATTTTATCATGTCGGTTTTGAAACACCGAAGCAACAATAAAAGATTAAATAAAGGTCGGAATAAAAAATTGTTTTATGAACAATGAATATTATTATGATTATTACATAGGTAGGTATACTTTAGTTTGGGGACCACTAATATAAATAGGGTATGCGTTTATTCATAACACTAATAATTTATTAACAACAGGTTGAATGGTCACAAACAGCCCTAAGGGCCTTGTTCCATACCAATAGCATTCAGTAGTACACTACTGAATATTATATATTTAATTCCTAATAATGTTATGTGTTACATTTATAACAACACAGTCTTAAATTTCTGATATGATTTTGCAATATTTAATATATTTATTATATTAATATATTATCATAATATAAGTTCATGTTTAGATAAAATGATTAATGTAAATCTTATTTAAAAATCAACAAAATAGTGAAACAAATTTCGATTTTTGCCCCAATTTCTTATATCTGCTTTGTTTTTAATAAATACGTATTTCGACTACCAAGTAGTAATCATTAGCAAGAATTAGCTAGTCGTGATTACTCTTATTATGAATATTACTCTTTGCTAATTTGGTGCAGTCCGCCACGTCGCCAGTCGAAATACGTTTTTATAAAATAAAAAAACTGATCTACGAAATTGGAGCAAAAATCGAAATTTATTTCGAAACATCCTAGAGTTCTCATCCTTCGATAATATTTATAACAAAATAGTGATTTAATACCGTGATCATTTAGTCAAGGGAAACAAGTGAAGTTAAAAAACTAACTGAATTAATTGTTAAAACACCTTTAAACGCATTTGCACCTCTCTGCCTTTAGGGAAAAGACACAGACAAAGATTAATAATTCATTGTCCCGCTCTACTCTTTTCCACCTCAATCTCATACGAAACAAGTGAAAACAAACAATTGACTGAGTTAATTGTTGAAATACTATGTATAGACAGTGTTGATTACGCAATCCTCTTTTTACATCATGTAAAGAAAGATAGCCAAACATGCATACCTGCATGTCACACACACTTAACAAATATTTAATTTGCGCTTGAGTAAACAGTGATGTTAACGAAAAAATTTTCCAAACAAAAGTTCTTTATTTTTTTTATAAGAAACATTTTTTACATTTTTAAGACTCAATTGACCTATGTTACTCATTTGCGAACTCGGCCTCACTTTTTATGTCATGAGCATGCTATAAAAATTTCAGCTTGATATCTTTTTTCGTTTTTGAGTTATCGTGTTGACAGATAGACGGACAGGGGGACAGGCAAACGAAAATGAACTAATTAAGTGACTTTATGAACACCTATACCAAAATTTTGTTGGTAGGATCAATATTTTTAAGCGTTACAAACTTGGGACTGAACTTAGTATACCTTGATACATTTCATATACATGGTATAAAAATGCATGTCTCACCATTAATTAAAAGTACAGTAAATTTGCTCATTTCGTAAATAAAACCACATGTCCGGCACTTTTAAAAAATTTTCTGTTCTTTTTTTCACAGTTAACGATTTTCATACATTCAATAAAACAGGTCACACTTTAGCAATCAAGTCTTTGTTCTTTTAGAAATGTTTTTGTTTGCTTGCAACGACCTGAATTTATTAAGAGCTACTTTTGCGAGGGTCACACGCCTCTTGATCTTATGATACATTTACCTTTTTCAACTATAAAGAGCTCCTAGGTATACATATTGACTAACATGTTCCACGATGATGATATGAATTTTTAATTCAAATTTGCTTATTGTTTGCTTATCACAATGCACTTTGTCTTACTTGTGTCTATCTACAAATAGTTTGAAAAACTTTCGAAAACTCGAATTTTTGTAAATATGTTTCTTAAACTTTGGGATACCTATCTTTTAAACGCTCAAAGTCATAGTTTTTAAGAATGAAACCCATGGTTTACACATTTTGTTTTTCACCATCGTATTCAGCGTATTTTTTTTATATAAAAAAAGTTAATAAACTGGCCTCTTTATATTTCTGACGCATAAAAGTTTAGTCGTCCCATCTACTTATGGAGGTTGTACATAAATTATAAAGTTCTTGACTTATTTTAAAAAGTTGAGGATCTTGTAATTTATTTACAAAATTTCATATTTTTGTCTCAATAAATCGTAAGTCATAGAGCCATAGAATCTAATAAGCAAGAATATGTTAAAATATTGGAATAAAGCTATGTAATGCGCATGTACAAACATATAAGTTGATGCATTTGAAGTTAAAATTAAATCATCACTTATATGCTTGTGTCTGCGTCTTATTACGTCATCGTGGGTTGATACTTGAATATCCGTCACATCCCATACAGGATTTGTCAAGGAAACATATAACATGTGAAACCTACAATTGACGGTGTTAATTGTTGATAAACCATGTATAGACAGGGTTGATTACACAATCGGTTTTTTTTACGTCATGTAAGTAACGAAAGATAGCAACTCTTAAACACAGAATAATAAGAGTATCTTTCTTCTCACTTCCTAAGTAGTATGTATATGCTACAACAAACAAACACATACATAATATACGTAACGAATCAATTTAACGTATACATAATGTGCTTCCTCACGGGTAAACAGTGATGTTTTCGAAAAAATGTTGTAAACAAAAGTTATTTATTTTTTTATAAGGAACATTTTTTATATTTTAACTTTTGTTCCATCTCTAACGGTTTCAAGATTCAATTGACCTATTTTGCTTATCTACGAACTCGACTTTTTTAAGCCCTTAGCATACTATAAAAACTACAGCTTGATATATTTTTTCGTTTTTGAGTTTTTGTGATAACAGACAGACAGGCGTACAATCGGAAATGGACTTTTTAGGTGATTTTATGAACACTTATACCAAAATTTTGTTGGTAGTATCAACATTTTTAAGCGTTACAAACTTGGGACCAAACTTAATATACCTTGACATATTTCATATAAACATGATACAAATCACAGAAGCAAGAATGCAGAACTTTTGAAATTTTTAGTTTCTTGCCGTTGTAAATAAATGTTGAATGATTGAAACTAATTTTGTACCAGTATCCATATTATACAAGTGAAATTTACAAAAATTTAAAAAACCCCCAACAAATGCGATTTATTCCTTGTAAACCAATTTTTGGAAACTTAGCTATAAAATGTTCTCAATCAAGGCGGTTCAACCGTTTAGGGGCTACGATGCCACTGAGAAACACACAGAAGCACTTTAAGAAGATAAATACTTTAAACATATAACACTCCTTCTTAAATCATTATCAAAGTGATGGTCAAGGACATCAGATGAGATGTAAAGATACTTAGAGAGCTTTTTTGGGACAATTTTTGGAAATATTTTAATTGAAATTGAAATATTTGAGTTGACTTTATTCTATTGAATTATTGTTTTGAATTACTTAATTATTTTACCATTTCACTTTTATAAATGAATTGAGCCAGGTTTATTTGACCATTCATACGTCATGCCTTTTCCAAACTGAATCGATTTTGAAGATCATCGCCAATTTTTTAGTTTTTCCGAGAACGGATCCCTAAGCTTGCGGTTGAAATATAGCAAAGAACTCCGTTAAATTACCTTTAAAATGATACCAAAAAAATGTTTATCCGTTCATCCGTTTAGATACTACGGTGCCACAGACAGATAACCACACAGACACACACACATAGATGTCAAACTTATAACACCCCTTTTTTAATTCAGGGGTTAAAAATAAATAAATAAATCGGTTATTGGTCATAACAATATAATTCACATTAGTAGATATTGATTGAAAACATTTTTTCACCCAATCTAACTTTTTGATGACTTGTGAATAAAGTGAAGGAAAAAAAAGAAGCGAAAGACGAGGAATAATATTTTCATCAACATGTGCAAGACGTCACACATCAAAAAATTTACTCGATATTTTCTTAAACAAGTGAAAACAAACAATTGACTGGGTTAATTGTTGAAATACCATGTATAGACAGTGTTGATTACTCTGTCACATTACACATACATACATGTCACACACATATAACTGATATATACATGTAATACATACTATACAATTTGCGCTAATTTGCGTTCTCACGGGTAAACAGTGATGTTGACGAAAAAATATTCCAAACAAAAGTTGTTTATTTTTTTATAAGGAACATTTTTTAAACTTAAACTTTTGTTCTATCACTAACGGTTTTCAAGATGGGTCCGTAGGACCCATCCTTGACACAAGGATGAGTTTAGTCATCATTTATATCGGATGAGTTTAGTATCAAATTAGAATCAATAGGAATAGGAATAGTAGAAAAAGAAATTTTTAGATAGGGCCTTCACATGAAAACATATAAAAAGTACACGATTCTCACCAGTATAAATCCGGATTACAGTGTCTGTGACCTCCCAAAATTTAACTCTAAATCCACGCCTATTTTCAGGTAAATTAATGGTAAAATAAGTCCTTAAAATTTTTAAATAACAATAAATTTTCGCGTTTTATTTTTATTCGTACCTACAATTCTCCATAAAGCAACTTGCTCCCCTCTTTGTCTTCGGCGGGCGACGTCCTTGAGTACAGGTGGGCCGCCCTGTACATATATAAAGAAAATCAAACAAGATAAATAGTATATGAAACTGTATACTGGTATACATATCACGTATTATTTTCCATCGTGACTTCAATAGGTTCTAGGTTTGGTCTCCATTCTGACTACAAAACTTAATTAAATGTATATGATTAATTGTTACGCGGTTATTTTCAACAAAAATATCCGCTCTATTTTAGTTTTATTGTTTTCATAAAATTGATTTTAATTTGTGTGTAAAGAGTGTTATAATATTGCGTGATGAAAAACCAGTTTTTTATTCCTTCCACTAAGAGCGTCCTGAAATATTAATATCAGAAAGTAACGAATGAGATATAATTTGGTACATATTTTTATTAATCAAAAGTAAATTTGTTTCAAATTTTTGTGTACTTTTTCGTCCTATTAGCTCAGTTGGTTAAGGCGTAACCAACGTATGCTTAGGATAACGGGTTCGATTCCAACCGTCGCAACAAAATTAATTTAATTAAGAGTTGTGATGGGCTGGTGTAGTGCATGGTGTATGCATGAAGGAGTTGCACTCAGCCTCTGATATTGAGAAGCTGATAAATGAAATTATCAGCCGAAAGGTGGTAAAATACATATATGGTATCACAATGGGCTCTATAGCCTAAGTGTGTCCTTTATGGACAGCCAATATAACCTAACCTAACCTAACATAACATATGAGTTAAAGTCCCTTATACATGATACTTTCAATAGCTTTTGCTGTATTAACACATTATATCTTCAATGGATTAACGTACATTACGTATTTTCTTTTGAGCAAATAGAAATAAAAGAAAAAAATACACAGAATCTGGGAATCGAATCCGGCTTGTCTAAATGCCCGATCTTGGATGTAGCCCTCATTGCTTTTAAACGCAACTCAATTATTTTTGTAATATCTTTGAAATAAATTTTGTTTGAAATATTTTCTTGTAAATATCCATTGTTTTCTCCTGAGAGTGCAAATTAGGGCAAAGCATTAGTTTCTATTGCCTCCAAAACTATAAAAGACTGATATTCTCCGAAACAAGAAAATTTGTAGATATGCTCAAATAGAGAGTCTAAATGGCCGAGCGTCTAGAGCCTAAATGGCCGAGCGTTCTAAGGCGCTAGTTTTAGAATGCTGGACTATTTAGACTTAGGTTGCGGGTTCGAATGGCAGTGCAGAATTGATCACATTATCGTCGCTTGTATAAGAACGAAGTAACCGACTCCACCCACATCAAAAATGTAATTGTAAATATGTATGTAATGGAATAAATAAAGATTAACAAATAATGATGTGGGTGGCCTCTGTGATTAGGCATGCGTCACAAAAACGGAGGCTAAACCCCCATTATTATTATTATTATTATTATTATTATTATTATTATTATTATTATTATAAAGTCGATTGATTCTTAAGTCATATCAAGCACATCTGATAATATTAAGGAAGCCAAAGGCGTAAAATTTCAAAACTTAAATGTTTATATTTTTTAAAGATATGGGTTTTTATTTGTATACTCTCTACAAATGAAATACAACAAGGTAAATTAAATTTAGTCTCAAGACTTTAAAGCTTGGGAAAATTGATGCTACAAACAAAATTCTGCACGGTAAGAAATATATTGCGTTTACTGCAATGCTGGTAAAGTATAGAAACAGATTATATAAGTAATATTACAGTATTGAATAGGGCTATCCACCAGAAGCATTGTTTGTATCGCCAACCAGTATGGGCCTGTTGCCCATACAGCATTAACTCGTCCGCCATAGCTATTGTTACCTAATTAGCCTATTTACACTTACCCGTAATCTTTTCAAATCGTTAAAAGTGATTTTATAAATGAATTCGTAAATCAGCAAAGGTCAATTGTAAATGATATTTTTTCTTAAATACCATTGTGTCCCGCGATGGCGCAAATAAAGGTTAAGCTTTGGTGTCCATTTTCCCAAAACTATAAATAGTGTAGGCGCTGAGTGGGTTTCGTACGATTTACAGGTCCTAACGAACAAATAGTTTGTTTCAACGTACTTTGACCCGCTTAATTCGAATTTTCAACTTGCTCATCGCTCGTAAGTATCAAGTTTTATCATATTTCCGGCCGCTATGGAGCTATGGCCCTATAAACAATTTATTTTGTTTATAACAAATTTCTCCCTACTCTGAGCGATGAAAATTCGGATTCAGCGGGTAAAAATACGCCGAAATACACTCCTTGTATGTGAGGACCTGCATACGAAATCCACTCAGCGCCTACACTAAAAAGATAGAGACATGAAAGTTTGTAGGTAGGTCATTAATCACATGATTCCAATATGATTCCAAACTCATTTGATTAAATTAAGGGAATCACAAGGATCATTTTTTTGTTTAAAATCCGGTTGAAGACTTGTAGCCCAAAAAATAATTCTAAAAAATACGAAATTTTCGAAAACAAAAATATATGACCGGCCTACATAAATGTGTTTATTTTGAAGCTTGTTTAAAACGTTTTAGACGGAGTGCCACCCGGTAATTTTATCATATTATGTATTTAATTACTAAATACGTAATGTTTTATTGGTTATTTACCTGTCAAAAGGGATTTCCCCAATCATCAAACAATATTTAATTTCCATATAAATTATAAATTAATAAATTGTCTAAAATGAATTATTACATTTAGAAATAATCAAATTGGTGTCCGACCTATTTATTTTTTAGACAAACTTATTTTATATAAAAGTGTATCCCATAACCACCCTTCGTTAAGGGTGTAAAAAACCCAGAAGAGTAAAAACAAAATATTTGTTTGACAAAACACAAATTAATTGTTTTACAATTTTTCTGTTTTGAATAAAATAGGAAAATTTTGAATTTGGCACTCCGATTTGAGGAAACTCTTACTATGCAGAATACATTACAGTGCAACCTTAATATAACGTACCTCAATATAGCAAATTGCTCGACTTAACAAATTTTTCGTTGTCTCCTTGAATTGTCCATAAGAGTCCATTTTCAACATTCAAAAAAGGGTAAATTGTCAAATTGAGGTGATTGTAAACCTACAGTATTGTAAAAAAGTTTTGGTTTGCACGGTACATAATATAGACTAAATACATATATGCTTTGTAGTCAAATAATGTGTTATTTTTAGCTTTACAATACCACGCAACTACAAAAATATATAATATATTGTATGCAAGTACTGCTTATAAATTTGATAATATAGATATCTCTCTTCAATCATGAATACTCTAACTATAGCCGTCTCTGTTCATCAAATGATGGGTCTTTGATTAACTCATAATTAAATTAAAATTTGTTTTTATATCATCAACAACCTTATATTTTTATGGTATTATTATAAACTACAAGATTGTCTAAATATTTTAGATAATTTAAATCACACTCACTAGATTTTTTGATATAGAAATATCTAATTGAAAAGGATAACCTTTATGATCCATCATTTTTTCAGCAAACTTTGAACGATAAAATAATAATAAAAAGCCCGATGACCTAGGAATTATTTGTGATTTTTTGAAACTTTCCTAACCAAAAAATGTATTTACAAAGTTTTATTGAAATTCCTAGTTTTATCCAATCTTTGCATATCTCCTTAAGGAAATTTGTCAATCCAAAACCTATATATAACGTTCCCACCAATATATGACTCTTAATCTCATAGTATATGATTCATGCCGCGACAGGTTTCGACATATGTTTTTCGTAAAAAAATCATTATTATTTGATAGAAAGTAATGTAAACACTGCTGCTGGTCACTATTGTCAAAGATTCAAGTTGCAAAGGCTGAGAAACGTAAAAGGTTTTTCTTATCAGTTGCAGAAAAGCGAAACATCATTACTTACCTCTTTATAACTAATTTTAGACTTACTTAACCTCAATTTAACAACCCTCTGCTTAACGAATGACTTGAGATAACGAATATTTACTTGTTCCCTTCCGATTTTTTATATCGAGGTTGCACTGTATAGACCTTTCTGCGAGGTAACAGTTTCCTCAAATTCGACATTCAAAATAGAAAAGCTGTATACCACAACTTCAGATAATTGATTTTGGGGGAACGGTTTCCTACTCGAATTGTTTTAAATATTTCCAGTAGGAACAGTTTCTGCAACGTCAATATCTTATGAAACACCAAAAGGATATTTTTCTGAATTACAGGCAAAGTCCGTTATAATAACATCAGTTATAAAGATGAACCGGTTAAACCCGTTAAAGGAGTGTCTGTAAGTATCGACTACATGAATTATGTATAAAGAGGTTTTGGTATTTCTCTTTGGATTTTTATGAATTATATTTAAGTTTCAAACTAAGTTTCAAAGAGTTTAAATAAGGGTTTGAATATAATTACGAAATGATTGCCAGATTGTGATAAATTTTGGTAAATTATTCACAAAATTTATAACATAATCATTTGAAATAAAATAATATTACAGAAAAGGCTGAACTACACTAGATAATATGTATTAGTCGCACGTCAAAATGTATAGGAGATTAATTAAAAAAATTACAGACAAAAAAATTTCTTACTCTTAATTTCGTATAATAAACGAACCTTTTTCCTTCGAAACAATTGCTGGGTGTATCGACTTGCGGTTTTTTGCATTGGCTTCACAAAATTATCCTAGAAAAAGTCTTTATGGTTCAAAGCGGAACTTTTGAGCTTTAACACCCGCGTGATTGAGGTGAAGAGTGTTTAAATCGTAAAGTAAATAAGATAGAATAACATAACTTTTTAAAAGGTCAAGTAACCCAAAATTTAAGATATTTTTGTTAATAACCTCTTTTATGCTCCCCCTACCCTTCGAGGGTCTGAAAAACTCTCAAAATGAAAAAGACCTTTTTTTTGCAAGTTAAGACATTTAATGACTAATAATTATGATTTTGGGGTCGCTGATCTCCAATTTTCAGACAAGATGTTTTTTTGCCCCCCTCTCTTTTATCTTACATAAATGGACATCCGAAATAAAAATTACCATTTTTTGCAAATTAAGACTTTTAAGTGGGTTATGACATATAAGTGGGTTTTTAGAGTCGCTGATCTTGAAATTTCAGTCAAAATGTTTAATTTCTTACCCATTTCCCACTTAAAACTATACATTTTGACTGAAAATTCGAGATCGGCGACCCAAAAAACCCCCTTTACGTCATTAAAAAAAGTCTTAATTTGCAAAAAATGGTTGTTTTTTTTGGGGTCAACTTATGAAAGCTAAAGAAGAGTTGGGTGACAAATGATACATTTGGACTGAAAATTCGAGATCAGCACCCTAAAAACAATTTTAAACGTCATTAAAAGCTTAATTTGCACAAAAATGGTAATTTGATATTCCAGAGGTTTCCACCAATGTAAGCTAAAAGAGGGAGAGGGCAACAAATTTAACATTTGAACCTAAAATTCGAAATCAGCGACCCCAAAAACCCACTTATACGTCATTAAAAGTCCTAAATTTAAAATAAATGGAAATTTTTATTTAGGGTGGTCCACTTATCCAAGCTAAAAGACAGGGAGGGAAAAAATTAAACATTTTGAGTGAAAATTCGAGATCAGTGACCCCAAAAACCCTTTTTTACGTCAAAAGTCGTAATTAATTGGAAAAAAATGAAAAATAAAAATCTTTTTCAGATCCCCGAAAGGGAGGAGGTGTATAAAAGAGTGATTAATAAAAATATCTTAAATTACGGGTGACTTTAGCATTTTAACCTTTGTAAAATCTTTTAAAAGTTATTTTATTCTATCTGATTTACTTTACAATATAAACTTCATCCCAAGTACACCCAGCAAACAATTTTTCAACGGAATCAAAAAATTCTAGGTTCGTTTACAGGGGCATAACTACCGCCGTATCAGCCTTATCAATGATACGGGGCCCCCAGGCTACAGAGGCCCCCAGACTAACAATTTACACAATGTATATTTAACCATGTAAACTCACAGCAGCATATAAATGCGTCCCTATCTTATAATATTTGGTTACAAGAAAATACCATCGATATTTTTTTGCAAAGTGAAATCAATAGTAAAATTACAGTTTGGAGAGACTTATATCTGATTATGATCCTATTGTAAAATAACTTATTTTAAAATCGAAGCGGGCCCGCAGCTCAATGGGGCCCCCCAACCAATTTTTATATAGGGCCCCTCCAAGGCGAGCTACGCCACTGTTCGTTTATTGTACTATTCTGAAAATTAAGTTTGGAAAAAGTGTGTAAATATTTGATAAAATTTGCCTTAACAAGTTTCCGCCTTTGTTATTAACTATAAAATTTAAACACGCTTTTATAAGCTTGGTATGTATCTATGTAACGCAATCTTTGAATGTCATTTTCAACCACTTCAAAACGTCGAATTGAATTGAAACTTATAGGTCGTGCAAACAAAAATGGAGCCGAACAATTGAGATTGTATTTTGAAGTTTCCATTGTTCGGTACCATTTTTGTTTGAACAACCTTTATCAACGGCCGATGACGATACAATAATTCAAGTTTGGCCGCTTATCCTGACCTGAATCCTTAGGATTAACGTATTGTTTCCATATCTGAAAATAGGCTTATAGGTCGTGCAAACAAAAATGGAGCCGAACAATTGGGATTGTATTTGGAAGTTTCCATTGTTCGGTACCATTTTTGTTTGAACAACCTTTATCAACGGCCGATGACGATACAATAATTCAAGTTTGGCCGCTTATCCTGACCTGGATCTTCAGGATTAACGTATTGTTTCCATATCTGAAAACAGGCTGAATACAGCAGGCATACAACAACAGTCACCATATTTTAAAAAAACTAAAAAAACACACTTTCTAACTAGCTGAACTAAAAATACAAACGAATTTCTATATAAATTCAAAAAATAAGAGTGCTTAGAAAAAAAATCATTTTATCGTAAAAAAGCATCTGTCAATAAATTTTTACAATAATTGAAATCTAGCACCCCACGCTTTTTATACCCTGTACATGTGTAATGTATATCACGTTATATTGAGTTTAGTCCCACTTCAGTTTTCACAGGTTTTCGTGTCCTCAGCTTAGAAAAATACACCATTAGGCATATTTAATTCAGTATATGGCAAGTGTCGTATTTTTCTGAGTTTGGAATGCAATAGCACTTTCGGGCGATACACTTGGAAGGAGACCTTCTAAATTTTTCAAAATAAATATATGGTAAGCAATGACACTTTTTAAATTGACTGATTTGTAGAAACATAAATCACGGTAACACGTATCGAAAAAAATTGGATGGACGACAATTTGTATCTTTTATATGGTGGTAAAAAATGTATACATAATACGTTTTTAACGAAAGTACGTAATTAACGATCTTTACCTGAACGCGTTGCGATAAAAGTAATCACTTTAAAAAACCAATAGACCATTACTCCCTTTCTCTTTTTACAATTGTGATGAAATTAACTTCCACTAAAAAAAATGTTAACGATAAAAATTGGACATCAAATTATTTGTATACCCTGTGTATACTTCGAATCTTCAGCTTATCTTTCATTTTTTCAATCAAAATAGATTATTCGTACCTGAAAAACTTCGGAATTTGATTCGGAAACTTCCAAAAGAAAATTTGCACAAAAAATTCGAAAATTGAATTGCTTATTTAACGAGCTAATAATTTCTGAAAAAATCGACATATCAACGAAATTTCTGATGTTTTCTCGAAAAATACTCGCCCGATCGTTAAATGAAACCGATTTTTGTGTCTTTTTTTTTTGGAAAAATTTACCTCATAAACTAAGTTTTGTTGAAATTGCAGACATAAAAATTCCTACGAGTTTTAGAAATTGTCTTTGAAGGTACCGCTTAGAAAAAAATATCTGTTACCTCATGTGGAGGGCATTAATACTCTAATTTGAACCAGGCATGGGCAAACGTGGCTTAGGGAAGTCCCTCAGACTTCTGTATCTAAAATATGAGTAAGACAGAGAGACAACATTTTTTTTCTACCTATCATTGCTATAAGAAAAACTGAGATAGGTAGAAGAGTCGTGTACCCGTCTCACTTCCTCCTCTATCAGCAATGCGGACTTGCATAAAGAGACACACAATAAAATTTATGGCACACAATAAAGTTATAACAATGGTGACTTCGACTTAAAATAACTGGCCCATGCCTAATTTAAACCCTTCCAGTGTCTATAGAGTATTATACAGTATAGAATAGATTGATAGTCTATTAAAAGAATAAGAATTGTTTTATAGTTTTGATTATAACTTTTTGGCGGCAAGGAGTTATAAAATTTTTTTAAGTATTTGATTCCAAAACTAGAAAGTACAAGTTTTCGAACGAACATTGGATGTTCCTAGTTCGATGATTTTTCGCAGAGATACAGCTATTTGAAATAAAGGTAAAATTTTGTATACAAATTTGGTTCCTTTATTAATTCGGCTCAGTATATGAATAAATAAATAGTTTTTTTTTATTAAAAAAAACTTTGTTTATGCTACTATTTATTGTATCAAAAATCAAGTGTATTAATCATTGTTGCTAAGAAAGTTTTTGGACCTCTTTAAAAACTGAAATTTTGTTAGTTGTAATTTTTGACACTTCTGATTCAAAAGGTTGCCGACTCTGCTGAAGCACAATGTAAGGGTGTCTTCCTTCTATCACTCTTTCTATTAGAATCAACTTCTGCTTTAAGAGTAAAATCACGGCACAACCTTTTAATTTAACTTAAAGAAATTAACTGATAATTTTAAAAATAATTTAGGGTAGTATGGGTTGTCAACATACCATCTTTTTTTTCAAAATTTTAAATAGCGTACAAAATTTAATACACACATTACCATAATTTATCATAATAATTAAACTGATTTTATAACAATTAATAATACATAAAATTCTATTACAAAAAAAAAAAAAAAATAAATATTATTTTGACCATTCATTTGATTAATTATTGTAGTTATAATTCCTATATTATCGTCATATTATACTCTAGAAATCTTCTGTATCCTAATGAAAATAATAGATTTGGCAACGTTACAACGGTTTAAAGCGCCGAGTTATGGTTCTTTAAAATTTTCGGAGTCGATTGTCTATTTTATAAAAACAATTTTTTGTGACATATTGATTAAACTTGTCAACGAATATTTTTTGATAATGATCGATAACATGTATTTTATATATATATATATATATATATATATATATATATATATATATATATATATATATATATATATATATATATATATATATATAAATTATTTAAACTATAAGCTTTTTTTTTGGTGCATTATTATGTGAACACAGTTTTTTGTGAAATATGAGAATTTTGGTCCTGTATAAAGAATAACGCGCGGGATCCCATTGAGTCAATGTAAAAACGATTTTTAATTTCCAATATTTCATTAAAAAAGTCGATAAGACATCCTCAAACTTAAATAAAACATTATTTAGATGCTTATCCTTAATATTATAAAATAAGTCTTCGAAATGCAATTTTTTTCCTCAATAGATAGCATAAACCCATAAACAATTCGTTAGTCTATACATAGGGTATGCAATATATTATAAAAAACAATATGAATTATATGGAAGATATTGAATGCTTTAAAATAGAAATATTTTATTATCATCAATTCATTTTCCACTCTCACACAAAAACCAAAGTAAATTTATACCCCATTCGTTTCTCCCCCCCCCGTCTCTCAATCTTCCTCTCTCTGAAACGCACAAATTTAACACACTAGTAAAAATAATACAAAAAAAAAACATTAACGCAAAAATACAATAACAATATTTATTTGTGAAGAGAAAGGGTCACAAATTTTGATATAATACTCGTTAGTGGATTTACAAAGAAAATATATATTTTTGATATAAAATAGATGGGCAATGTGGTCTTCGTTATAGGTTTTATTTGTCGCCCTATTAGCTCATTTGGTTAAGGCGTAACCAATTCCGTCCGCAGTATGCTTAGGGTAGCGGGTTCGATTTCCACCGTCGCAACAAAATTATATGCATGAAAGAGGTGCACTCAGCCTCTGAAATTGAGAAGGAGCTGATAAATGAAATTATCTGCGGAAAGGTGGTAAAACACATATATGGTATCACAATGGGCTCTATAGTCTAAGTGTGTCCTTCGTGGATAGCCAATATAACCTAACCTAGGTTTTATTTAGGCGGTGCGTAAGAGAAGAGTTTCGGGGCCGCAATCCTCTCTCCTAAAGCTATGACATCAATTTATTACCTGAAATGCAAATGAAAAATAATAAGCTTTGATTGAGTTATGAAAAACTAGCGACCCGCCCCGGCTTCGCACCGGTCCAATGCTGATACTAAATACACTACAGAAAAACTGTGAACGTTGTATATAAAAACATAGCGGCCCGCTCTGGCTCCGCACGGGTATAAAATATATAGCCTATGTGATTAAAATCGATCCAGTAGTTTTGATTTATTCATTACTGCCCGTGGCCCGCACGCGTTAAATTTGGAGTAAAACAATCCCCCTTTCCCTATACCATGAAGATTTCCTGCTATCTAAATTCATACACTACATTTTTACTTATTTACTTTTTACATTTTTAATTATTTATTTTATTTTTACACATCACATTAGAAAATTGAAAAATAGCAGTACTTCTCCACTATTTAATGGATGTACATATAAACCTTCCTCTTGAATCACTCTATCTATTAAAAAAATCCGCATCAAAATCCGTTGCGTAGTTTCAAAGATTTAAGCATACAAAGGGACATAGGGACATAGGGACAGAGAAAGTGATTTTGTTTTATACTATGTAGTGATTAATGAATTTTTTTTTTTTTAAATTGAATTATAATTCTCATTTTTTATGAAATAAGATTTATTTACCATCCCTCCCCTTTCTTATGAAGAAATTCTATTTTCTAAATAGAAACTAGATACATTATTTTTTCTTGCAAAGTTTCTATATATAGTTCGTCTATACGTGTATTTGTCACTGAACTCTTCCTATAAACAGCTGGACTTTTTTTGTGTTTCTTCGAGTCGGTCTCTGATTAGTTTAGATTCACAATTGTAGCCGATTGATGGCCCTACGATCGGCTTTTAGTAATTTATTTTATTATTTGGCGAAAAGTCGTACTTTTTATAAGATAAGTAGTCCAATAAAGTTTTTTGCAAACTAAAATAATTTATGTCTTTCTGTCTGTCCGTCTGTCGCAACGATAATTCAACAGCGAAAAAAGATATCAATCTGAAATTTTTATGACGTGCTTAAAAAGTAAAAAGTTAGGTCGAGTTCGTAAATGAGCAACATAGGTCAATTGGGTCTTGGGTCTCTAGCACCCAATTAAACAAACAATTAAACATAAAAAATGTTCCTTATAAAAAAACTAACAACTTTTGTTTGAAACATTTTTTCGTAAACATCACTGTTTACTCGTGAGGGCGCAAATTATATAGTACGTGTTATATAGGAATATCAGTTATTTGTGTGTGACATGTATGTAAGAGTGGCTATCTTTCTTTACTTACATGACGTAATAAAAATAAACGTTTGAATTATTCTCTTATTCTAAACTAAAATGGATAAAAACGTATACTTGCGGTCTACAATGACTCAAACAAGATTAAATTAATTAAATAAGATTAAATTTCCATTAAAAATCAAGTTGCAGAAAACCTAGATTTTGCCAGTCCTGACTCTTGAGTGCTTGCAATAAAAATATGGTACAAATTCGAAATATAACCAAATTAGAGCTGTAATAAACCGTATGCACCGAATACTGAGTAACAGGTACGCCATCTACTACCGAGTACTGTACGCCATCTAGTACCGAGTTACTCACATTTTTAGCTACTCAAATTTTTTTTTTTTAGAATAAATACATTTTGCCTTATCCTATTGAACTATAACTGACATAAAATCTGACCAACTGAAATTTTTTTTGGTAATATGTATCAAAAGTAACGATTAACGTAACGATACGATAGTAACGGGAACTGTTTATTTTAGTAACGAATACGTACGGATACTCAATTTCTCGTTACATTTACAGCACTAAATCAAATTCATGCTCGGGGCGCCTAGATTGCTAAGGCCGGACCTGATCCGGTGCTGCAATGAGATTAATTTCACTATACCCCCACTTCAGGGGACTTTCAGGCGGCAACTCCTATGCTTGTTGGCATTAGAAACGTATGGTCAGCATTTATGGACCACAATGTAAGAACAAAAAAATTGAAAAATAAAATAAATTGTATTAAATTTTTACATAATTTCATTATGATATCGAAAAATAACAAATATTCAGAGTTTGCACATTATTTTATTGTTGTTATATTATTGGGAGAAGTATAAAATTGGATTAAATTTTATGCATGACTTCAAAAAATATCCTTTTCATAAATACACAAATTGTGAGAGTCAGTCTTCATCCAGTCAGTTTGGTTTGTTTTCTGTGTGCTACTGTTATGTGTGCTATGTACTATGTTCGACCGGGCGTGATTTTATTATTGCTGGCTAAAAAAAACAAAAAAAAAAACACACACACATTCTCGTTTTCAATATTTAATAATTTCTTTTTCCAATTTTCCAAAAAATCATTTTATTGAAAATAATCTCACCAACCGTTCAACGTCGATTTTTACCTTATTTTTTTCTGTTGAAAATATTTTAATAATTATAGTTTGAGATTATAAAGTTGAATTTATGTTAAGCCGATTTTTATACCATGTATATATGAAATATAAATAGTATATTAAGCTTAGTCCCAAGTTTGTAACGCTTAAAAATAATGATGCTATGAACAAAATTTTGGTATAGGTGTTCATAGAATTGTTTTACATTAATTAATTAGTCCATTTTCGATTGTCCGTCCGTCCGTCTGTGAACACGATAGCTCAAAAACGAAAAAATATAACAAACTGAAATTTTTACAGAGCATTTAGGACGTAAAAAATGAGATCAAGTTCGTAAATGAGCAATATAGGTCAATTGGGTCAAGGTCCGTAGGACCCATCTTGTAATTAGAGATAGAACAAAAGTTAAAATGCAACAAGTGAAAACAAACAATTGACTGAGTTAATTGTTGAAATACCATGCATAGTCAGTGTTGATTTCTTTATCACATTACACATACAAACATGTGACACATGCATAACTGATAATCAAGTATAGTACATATTATAAAATTTCCGCCTAATTGGCGCCCTCACGGGTAAACAGTGATGTTTAGGAAAAAATGTTTCAAACAAAAGTTGTTTAATTTTTGATAAGGAACATTTTTTACATTTAAACTTTTATTCTATCTCTAACGGTTTACAAGATGGGTCCTACGGACCCAAAACCCAATTGACCTATGATGCTCATTTACGAACTTGACCTCACTTTTTACGTCCTGAGTACGCTGTAAAAATTTCAGCTCGATATCTTTTTTCGTTTTTGAGTTATCGTGTCCACAGACGGACGGACGGACGAACAACCGGAAATGGACTAATTAGGTGATTTTATGAACACCAATGACAAAATTTTTTTCCTAGCATCATTATTTTTAAGCGTTACAAACTTGGGACTAAACTTAATATACTATGTATATTTCATATATACATGGTATAAAACTTGGGACTAAACTTAATATACTATGTATATTTCATATATACATGGTATAAAAATGTTCCTTATAAAAAAATAAACAACTTTTATTTGAAATATTTTGTTGTAAACATCACTGTTTACTCACGAGGGCACACTATGTGTAATGTGGTAGAGTAATCAACACTTTCTATGCATGGTATTTCAACAATTAACTCAGTCAATTGTTTGTTTTCACTTGTTTACCTTTTTTTCTGTTGAAAATATTTTAATATTTATAGTTTGAGATAATAAAGTTGAATTTATGTAAAGCCGATTTTAAGTTTATGTACTGGATTTATCAATGAAGTTGTCAAGTAAACACATAATTACAATGAAACCTGGTTAAGTGAGACATCAAGAGACCTGGAAAGTCTCACTTATAGAGGTCTCAAATTTTCAGGCATAAATATATATGTGTCTCATTTATATAGGGTTCCATTAATAGAGATCAGAATACAGGTTAATTCACTTATAGAGGTGCGATTATTTTAATAAAATTATGTATTATCAATATCATTGCTGCTACAAAAACTACAGTAGAACTCCAATTATCCGAACTCCAACTATCCGAATCGCCGATTATCCGAATCACTTTCAAAAAAAAATTTGTCCAAAAAAAGTCTAAGTGCGCTATTATTCTTCCCCCCGCGAAGCCAGTGTTTGCGCGTTCGCTCACTATTGTCCTTCCCTCCGCGAAGTCAGAGTAGGCACAACATGCAAAACAGCTTACATTGACGGAGATGTTTAAAAAACAATGATTTTTATTTCTAAACTTGTACATAAGTACATTTTATTTATATTTAAAACATGTGAAAATATCATGTTTCTTTCATTTAATTCAATAAAAAAAAGTGCAATATCAAAACGTAGCTTTTTTTCTCTCCAATGGCAATTTTTTTAAAAAAACTTCGATTATCCGAATATTTGATTATCCGAATGGGTCCCGGTCCCCATTAATTCGGATAATTGGAGTTCTACTGTATGAATACCGAGCCTTTGCGCGAAATCTTGTGCCTTTTCTTTAATCATCGGTCCACTTACCAGAACGTTTTTGTTACGGAGTTACTTGACCCATGTTTTAGCAAACACTGTTTAAGTTCAGGATATTCTGATAGGCGTACACGTTTTAGTTTTTCTTGTCCTTCAGAACATTGTGATTGAATTTTATCTATATTCTGACTTATTCTACTAAGAGTAGATTTTGGCACATTAAATTTGACACAGACTTCATCGCGTATCTTCCCACTTTCATAAACGGATATTAACTTCAGTTTTTCATGTCCTGACAACGATTTGGGCCCTTGTTTCGGCATTTTTCAAATAAATATCTGTATGGTGGTGAAGTGAAACTAAAACGGGAGATCATTGAGGTTCAAAATTAGTTAAGCGCGGAATTTGCGGATAGAATAAGTAATTAAACAAATAAAGCTATGTAATCTCAGTTATAGAGGTTGGTGGGACCTGGATAAGTGAGAAACCTCCATAACTGGAACTCATACTGGGGTCCCAACACTTTGGCACTAAATAACCTCTATTAGTGGGCGAAGCAAACCTCTAATTCTGGAAATCATTATTTCGATTTTATCCTCATTGTTACCTCTGTAACTGAGACAGCGAGTGAATTCTATATGCATATAGAATTTACTCGCTGTGTCCACATCCAATTGGTGAGATATTCTATTTCAATTGTTGGCCATCATAATTTTTCTATTTTATTCACTGTTTCTAGTAAAACATACATTAGTTTATTGAAATAACTGATAATTCATTATACTTGTCCGTTTCATTCGTTATACCATGTATATGAAATATATCAAGGTATACTAAGTTTAGTCCCAAGTTTGTAATGCTTAAAAATATTGACGATATTGTACCAACAAAATTTTGGTACAGGTGTTCTGAAAATCACCTAAGTAGTCCCGTTTCGGTTGTCTGTCCGCCTGTGTGTCTGTCAACACGCTAGCTAAAAAACGATAAAAGATATATTAGCGTGCTAAGGACATTAAAAGTGAGGTCGAGTTCGTAAATGATCACATAGGTCAATTGGACCTTAGGTTTTATTCAAAAAATAAACAACTTTTGTTTGAAACATTTTTTCGTAAAGGACACTGTTTACGCGTTAGAGCGCAAATTAATATTCAGATATAGTGGAATACGAAAAAGTACCTAAGTGTGAACAATGAAAATTGCGAAAATTAACAGGATTTTCTCGAAATTCAATTTTTCGACCAATGAAAATTTAAGAGGAGTCTTAAAAAAATTATAAAGCTTCACGTCAATCAAAACTTGATTTCACGCCATTGAAAAATGTGTACAGAACAGAACCGTCTTAAGTGTGTGTGTCATGTATGTATATGTTTGTTTATATTCTTTGTTTACTTATATGACGTAAAAAAAAAAACGATTGAGTAATCAACACTGTCTTTACATGGTATTTCAACAATTAACTCAGTCAATTATTTGTTTTCATTTGTTACTATTATTTTTAAAGTAAACTTAATTGTTTATTATTTATATTTACGTAGAAATTTATCTAGCCTGAAGCAATTTACTCATTCGCTACTATTAATTAATATTTAGATAAGAGAACTCTGAGCGATCTAAGGCAGCCATCTCACCGATTTTCGAGAAGTCGCTCCAATCTCCAAATAAGTAAAGATATGAATTCTCGGGATTTAAGCGGAAATTTTAATTTTTGTTCTTTTAAAAAAAAATTAAATTTTTTTTATAAAAAAAATCAAAGAATAACCAAATGAGCTAGTTTAATGTTTAAAAAGACTGAAAACAATGAAAAAAATAAAATTTGTATGCTTACCAAAATTGTCAAATAATCATTACCCTTAACAAAATCTTGAATTCTTGATTCTAAGCCTTAATTTTTAACGCAAATCACAATGTTTTAATCTTGTTTGCTTCAATGAAGCAATTTTTCTAACTTAATTAAAGCAAACTAGATTATGGATGCACGAGCGCCACGGAAATTTTGGATAAAAGGCTTAATTTTTTTATATGAAGTTGAACTAAGTCTATATCAATTCTGTAAATTTTAGGGGAGGGGGAGGGGGGTGTGCTCGATTATTTAAGTAATTAAATGACTTCAAAAGTAGACATATTTAACATTGGTTTTATGGTAAAACGGTATATGGATGAAATGTTTTCATATATTTCTCCAAAACTATTCGGCTGAAATTAAAGAAAAAAAAAACTACTTAAATTAGAGTTAAAACCTTAATAAATTATTGAAAAAAAAATGCTGTGATCGACTAATTAAGGATGTATGAGCACGGTAGTAGGGACACAGATTTTCGAAAAATAAGGCAAATATCGAAAAATTTTATTATCATTTTTCGTCTACGTTCAAGAAAAATTTTATTATCATTTTTCGTATTAAAAAATTCATCATCAAAGTTGAAAATGAGGTAGTAATAATTTCACAAGTTAAAACTTACCGTGGCGCTACAAGTTTTTACTTAGAAATGTAATATTCTGCAACAACTGTAAGATTTTGTTAAGCTTGATTAATGTTCAAGCATTATTTAAGAATTTCGGTAAGCTTAAAAATTTCATTTATAACATTGTCGTCAAGCATCAAAACGACCTCATTATATAACTCATATATATTGTAAAAATATTATAATAATCCTAATCCTAATCATAACTTTAATAAAACTCTGTTATTTGCGCCTACGGGGCTTGGATTATTGCTCAGACAACATACCAGGTGATAGCTGGTGCTCACAATCGCAAACATTTGTGATAACCTGGATCTTTGGAACGATCAATCTATCAACACTCTCAGAAAGTCCACGAATACGGTATTGGAAGGCTACAAACTAAAGCATCATGAAAAAGATTTAATTTCGCTTAATCCATCCTGGTTTCGCAAAGTGCAAAATTTTTGCATTGTGTTACTAGTTTTAAGCAAAAAAGTGCACCATGATTTTTTATCTCGACGCTTAGTTTTCGAAATAATTTCTTCCGAAAGGCCGCCATAATTTTGTTGGTTTTTTAAATACTCCTAATTTATAAAAAATAATGCAACACTTAATAATCATTCAACACTTCCTATTCGACATTAAACACTTTCGATACGTGGTATTTAGACAATTAACTCAATTGCTTGTTTCCACTTGTTTTTAAATTTGAATTTTCCTGTTTTAAATATTAGTATTTTAAACTAAAATGATACTAATAACGCTCCATGCGCTGATGCTCAACGAAGTGGGCAGTTAATGGTTAGCAAGCCATGAATAGAAAATGTTCAAATCTCCGGCCTTAACATTTTTTTAAACCGGGTGCCTCTGGGATTTGAATAGTTTTGGCAACTCTAGAACAATCAAATCGATTAAATTTTTTCTAATGATAAACTTTATACTATTGATTATATTTTCCTAGGGCAAAACAAAGAACGGGTGCCCAGTACAGCCGGTCACATGAAGCTAAACAAAGGAAAGCATCTTTGTGTTTGATTTGCTGGATGATTTCAATCTTCTACAACGTTTTTTTTTTTCACTTTTGTTCGGTCTTGGGTGAACTATTATTTCGCCCCTGGGTGAGGGGAGGGATTCTAAAATACGTCCATGTGTGGTAATAATTATCACCGGGTTGCCTATTAACATGTTTTCGTGAAGTTAGTGTCAGTAAATACAGAGTATTTAAACAACGTCCAACATTCATTGTTCAAGCTATTATTTTCTTTCGTTATCAGACTTTTGTATATCCCAGTATAAATATGTATGTATTTTCATGTTGAAAATACGGGAAAAATGGAAACCCACCTAAGGGACAATTTAAACTATTGTTTTATCTTAACAATCGTTGCTAATTTAAAATTGTATAATAGTGAAAAAATTATCTTGTTTTTTGTTAATTTTTTTTTATATTTTCATTTTTTTATTTTTTGTTTAAATTAAATTTTTCATAGAAAATGCATTATTTTGTATTTGTTTTTCAATATTAAATGAAAACCATCGTATATTTTCTATTTATTTATGTATACTGAGTGTCACAGTACTGATATTAATCATTGTAACAAGTGAAAACAAACAATTGAATTAGTTAATTGTTGAAATATCACGTATAGACAGGGTTGAGTACGCAATCGTTTGTTTTTTGACGTCACGTAAATAAAGATGCACACTCTTAAATAGCCACACACACGTAACTGATATTCCCATATTAATACATACTATAAAATTTGCACCTAATTAGCGCTCTCGTGGGTAAAAAGTGATGGTTACAAAAAAAAAACTTTTTTTTTAACTCTTGTTCTATCTCTAACGGTTTACAAGATGGGCCCTTCGGACCCAAGACCCAATTAACCTATGTTGCTCATTTACGAACTCAAATTTCGAAAATTTCAGCTTGATATTTCTTTTCGTTTTTGAGTATCGTGCTTACGGCGGGCAGAGAGACGGACAGACAACCGGAAATGGACAAATTAGGTAATTCTGTGAACATCTATACCAAATTTTTTTTTCGTTTTCGTTTTTATTTTCAATATTTTTAAGCGTTACAAACTTGGGACTAAACTTAATATACTACGTATATTTCATATATACTACGAATCAAGAACTGTCTCGTACCCAACGCTATCATAATGATTGCTCATTAAATTATGTTAATATACTAGACTAGATAATCGAGACTCAATAATGGACTATTGGATTTTGGTACGGATTGGGAAAAAGCTAATTTAGTTCTTTGACTGTGTTTCAAAAAGTCAGAGACTAAATTAGTTTTCCCAAAACGACTATCAGTATCAACAAAAAACTATTGTAATTTTTAATTTTTTATTTCACTTTTTGTTTAAGGCTGTTGGCGTAAAAAAAAAACTCGTTCAGAAAAGTATCCCTCAAACATGTTAGTATTTGTCAAATATTGATTTATCCTTAACTTTTAATATTCAAAACGAGTAGTTTATTTATTCTTTTAATTAAATTTTGTAGCAGTTTTGTAAAAATCTCGTTAGCTATGGTTAGATTAGGTTAGGTTAGGTTATATTGACTGTCCACGAAAGACACAGTTGACCATAGACCCCATTGTGATATCATATATGTGTTTTACCACCCTTCCGCTAATAATTTCATCTATCAGCTCCTCAATTTCAGAGGAGCTGATAAATAATTTCAATTTTTATTTTTCTTATAGATACCATGCAACTATTAATTAATTTAATTTTGTTGCGACGGCGGGAATCGAACCCGCTACCCCAAGCATACCGCGAAAGGAATTGGCTACGCCTTAACAAACTGAGCTAATAGGGCGGCCATTAGCTATGAATTAATATCCCATAAACAGAATGGTAAAATTCGCACTGCTCTTTAAATACATACGAAAAGAGCAAGCCATTAATTAAATATATTAATCGAAAAATTATTATAATACTCTAACCTCCTTAAACAAATATATCAAAAGATTGTGTCAATTTAAAAAAAAAAAAAAAAAAACTCACAAAAAATATTTTATCAGCATATTCAATAATATTGACACAGATATTTATGTAAGTTTTAATGGAATCAAGACGTTCCATAACCTAGTTCTTAGCCGGAACTAAACATATTTTAACATCACAATAGGTCTGTAAAAAAAATCTGTATTTATTTACATACAATTCGATTAGAGATATTAATAAATATTTATAATTTTTGAAATTTTCCCCAAGTATGATATATTTTTATTTGCAAAAATCTGTAGCAGTTTTTTTCATACAAAACCGGACTATTTTCTCATAACTAGTGGTTTTTATGCGAAATCTGACAATCGAAATTAAATTACCATTAAGAAATTTTACTCTATTAATTACTAGAGTGATACCCACCCGCTTCGCTGGGTTTAAAAGTAAAGATTGATAAAGATTTCTCTCGCTTATCTCCTTTCTATAACACTCGAAATAATGGTAAGGATTGTTTTTCACAGGTAAAATATATGTATGGTTTTCTATTTTTTTAAATGTATAATAGTTGTAATTCATTGAGTATATCCGAAAAGATGGTCGTGAAATATATTTTATATTGACAATTTTTACAGAAATCTGTAATTTTTGGTAATATCAAATGACTAATTTTACAGAAATCTGTAATTTATGGTAATGACAAATTAAATTAATTTTTAAATTTTATTCTTTTTAATTAATATATCTTTATAAATTTTATCTCATATGTTATTCTGAAGTATGAGCTATATTGCTGTGTAGTTTCATTAAAAAGCATTCGCTAGTTTTAGCATGAAAGTGTAACAAACAAGCAAACAAACAAACATTCTTACTTTCGCATTTATAATATATAGAGATTAACAAAAATCTAAAAAAATTTAGTCAGATTAATGCACTTGCTTTTAAAATTATAAGCAATACGACTTTTTCTGCCATAACTTAAAACTTTGGGATACAAAAATTAACAAAGTCTATATCAAATAAATTTTGCTGGGTAACAGCAAAATAATACGATAATAAGCATGAAAAAATTGCATTTAGTACAATTTTGCTTATCATAAATATGTCCATTTTGCAATTTCAACTTTTTTCCTCTGAATTATCCGAAATGATTTGGATAAAATGATTGCATTAGGATTATAGATATATTAGATCACAATTTTAGTACTAATAATTAATTGAAACGTTGAAACGTTGATCATTTGCAGGGTATTTAAACACTTAACTCATTTATAGTTATCAATAGGTACTTGTTATACCCAATATATGAAAGTAAGTAATATCAGAGTAGGTTTAGGCCCAAGTTTAAGACACTTCGAAATATTGATACTACAAAAACAATTTTGATATAGGTGTTCATAAAATCACCTAATTATTACATTTTCTGTCTGTCCGTTCATCTGTCCGTCCATCACCCGTTAACTCAAAAACAAAAAGAGTATCCGTTTGAAATTTTTACAGCGTACTCATGACGTAAAAAGTAATTTTGAGTTCTTAAATGAGCAACGTATTAAATCCCTCAATTGGGGTTTAGATCCGTAGGACTTATTTAGAAAATCGTAAGATATAAAACCGAAAATTCTTTATGAAAAAATACACATCTTTTGTTTGAAACATTTTTTCATCTTTATTTTTCCGTGAGGGTTAAAACTAGGGTAAAATTGAAATTTCTTTTTCCTCAAAAACTAATATAATAGATAACAGATGAAAATTTGTACATAGCTTCAAAAAGTGAGTCAGTTGATTAAAATTTCATATTAAACTCATCTTATATTTTTACGGTTAGATTGGTCAATTTGGTCGGTTAGATTGGAAAAATTTGTTTCACAGCATATAACTACTAAAAAACGAACAAAAAATCCTTCGCAATTTATCCTAGATGCATTTTTTTTTAAACTTTATAAAAATAATACAATAACTGATATTCAACCTTGTCTATATCGGGTGTTTCAACAATTAACTCAGTTTATTTTCACTTTTTTTTTAACTAAAATCAATCATAACATCTTTTTTCATAAAATTTTAAGACACTGGAGACGTTCTATAAAATTTGCTTTACGTCTCTGTTATAAATGATTAGCAAATTTATTAAAAATAAAATTTTTTTAATGATATTTAAATATTCATAATTTAAAAAAAAAAAAAAAAAAAAAAAAAAAAAAGACCATATAATTGACTTTAATTTTAAATAAAAATTATTTAAAAAACATAAAATTGTTATAGTAACAATTGAGGATTAAAAGAATTTTTTTTTTTTTTGGGAAATAATACATTTCCAATGAAAATGTCTAATGCGACAATAATGAAGTTTTTGATAATAATCCGGGCTTATTATTACACAGAGCATTAGGTTTCTAGAAATTTACAGTTATATAATTTTAACAAATATATATTTTGATAAATTTTCCAAAATTTTCCTAAATTATAAAATTTTATGTAATTCACAGATAGTTTTAAGTTAAACACGAGGTTAAAAGTATACATGATTAAGTTTGATAATTTTTCTCTTTTAAAAATTAAACAAATAATAAATTTTTGTGATTGGGAAACCTCACGAAGAATTTTTGTATTTCCGTAAAAATATCTTCCAAATTGGATGTAAATTTTAAAACCTTAAATTTGTATAACTTGTTTTAAATTTTAAAGAATATTTCGATTTTGATTTTATCCCAAAATTATCCGCCAAAATGTTCGGTAATTAGTTAAACCAAGAACTTAATGTGAGAAATATCTAGGAATCAACTGAATAATTAACTGAGTTTAATTAGATAATAGACGGAATTTTTTTTCATTTTAAAATTCAAAAAAAAAAAAAAAAAAAAAAAACTTTAACTAACTCGATAAATTAAAAAAACGCTTTGATAACAATTTCGATAAATAGAAAACAATTTAAACAAAACTCTAGTATTTTAGGGTAAAACTTTTTCAAATATAGGCACAGTAAAATTGAAAAAATTATATTAATTTCGTTTTACAAAACCGGTCTCGAGCCAATGAAAATTTCTAAATTTCACTACTTACTCAACTTTAATTCCAAACGAAAATTGTTACAAAACATTCAAAATTTTGAGAATTACGAAATATTTTTACTGAATCAAGTATTGGAATTTTTCATGATACTTAAAGTAATAATAAATAAACTAAAGAAAATTGAAAAATCGAAAATAAAATATAGCAAAATTTTGTAAAACCAGATTGTTACCTGCAAAATTGGTTTTTAGAGGTTTACCGGGATATTTAAGCTAAACTCTCACATTCGCCTATTTAAATAACTTTTTTATGTAAATAATTCCATAATAAATTGAGTTAATTCGTAAACTGCTCAAATAGATCTAATTTAAGTAATTTAAAAAAATCCTTCATTGAGAATTTCTAAATAGATTAAAAAATCCAAATAGATTAAAAATTCATACAATTGAGAAAATTAATTTACAAAAAAATTATATAAAGCATCTGAAGTTTACAATAGCGACTGAAGCTGAAGAAAAACGTCTTGACTTTTCAAAACTCGCGAATTAAGTAAGATAAAATAAGCCGGATTGATGACAAAATAAAAATTTTTAGAAACAATTTTTGTTTCCTTAATTTACTAAAAAAGTCTTTTCTAAATTTATTGCAGACCAACGACAAATTTAGAAAATTGCGAATAAACAAATGAAGCTATAATATGTAGAAAATCGGAAAATAGAAAGAAAACCATAATAAAAAAATTACAAATAAAATAAATCTGATACTATAAATACACCAATAAACTTCTCATAATTTCGATTATATTAATTATAATTATTAATAACAAGGACTTAGTGCAATTAAATAAATTAATGAAGAACAATAATTCGTTATTTCTTTACCGCACGATGCTACAAAACATTGTGTAAAACATAACAAAACGAAGGAAGGAGAAAAGAAGACAACATATTATGGTGTTTTGAATTTAGTAAACAACTGTAGAATAAAAATCCACCTAACTTACATCCCATTTTTATTATATCCATTTTTTCCCGTATCATAACAAGGGGTGAAACAACCCCTACCGGAGTGTCTAGAGTGATGAGACAGGTTCCTTTATCACAATTACATATTTTTAGTTTAAAATATTCCTGATGAAAAAAAAAATATATATTTTTTTTATTGTCAAATAAGTCTTTAGCTAACAAGTTGTTAAGTTAATTTTTACAAATTTAATAGAGTAATAAACATTATATAAAGATAATTAAAATAGAAAATTTTATATGTGATGGGGATAATATTTATTGCCGTAGCAATAAAACTTTTAAATTATCATACGTCGGAAAAACTTTTAAAAAATTTTCAAAAAAATTCACTTACCCAAAAATAAAAAATATATATTTTTTAAAATAATTAATAAACCTGTGGAAAACTGTTAAAAATTTCACTGAAAAACTGAACTTTTTTGTTTAAACAAAATAATCACGATGTTATATTTTAATTGATGCGAAAATATTTCCGTACTAGCGAGAACAAAATACGATGTACTCGTATCGCGGGAAAAGTTTCAACTGACAACTAGTGAATGACTCGGAGGCGTTGACAGTGTGCTAGTGAAAATCTTTGCTCATGCTTGTATTCACGCTCGGTTCACGCGGCGAACAGTCACGCAGCATGACCACTATGTCAGCTCATTAAATAACCAACCTGCTTGTATATAAAATACGCATGCGTTTCGAATAAATATTACAGAAAAGTATTTGTATAACATACAACAATGTAGCTCCGTGAGTGTGTATAACGTTATAAGAACGGAGTGTTCAACATCTCTCGCAGCAAACATATTTTAAAAGCAATATTTATACGTAACGATAGAGAATTCTTTTTATCCATAATTTTCTTAATGTTTTTTCAAGCTAATTTTAAGTAAATAACTAATTTTATTATTATTATTATTATTATTAATACAGCTGTGATGTATGTAACAATTTTCCCATTTACATTTTTCCCCTAGAAAATGAGATCGATAATCATAATAAAATGTGCATTATATATTTTATCATATATAGAAAATTTTCCTTCTTCCTTTATTCAAATTAACACAAATTGTTATACTTACATTTTTACACACATACAACTTTTGTTAACTTTCTGATCGAAAATTTGTATTTTCATCCCAAAATTGTACTCATATAGCTTATGATCAGGCACGAAACGAAGGTACAAAGCGCCGGTGGCAAGTATTTAGATTGCGCCATATTTATGCAGGGATCGGCTCGAACGATTTTGATGAAAATTCGTAGACAGATAGAAAAATTTAACATCAGAAATTTAATTAGATTTAAAATGCGAAAAAAAATTCCAAAATATTTATGTAGTAGCATACCTCGTAAACCTATAAAATAATTGAACCTCGCTGACGTGAATTAAATCAATTGTCGATTTTTTTTGACAATTTGACAATTACAAATGGCACTTGCAGTTAGCATGCGAAATAGATTATGTCGTCCTTATCTCCTGCATATTACACAAAGATGAAAGTCTTTTTAACTTTGGTGCTTATGCTTTCGATTAGCCATAATAAAACGCTGGTAATTATACCAGCGCCAAATAATTAAGGAGATATACAAGGATTAAATAATACTAGGGATTTCAATAAAACTTCATAAATACATTTTTTGATTAGCAAAGTTTCCAAAAATCACAAAAAATTCCTGGATCATCGGGCTTTTTATTACTATTTTATCGTTCAAAGTTGGTTGAAAAATGATGAATCATAAAGGTTATCCTTTTCAATTGGATATTTCTTTATCAAAAAATTTTTCTTTATCATAAAAATACAAGTTTGTCGATGATGTCAAAACAAAATTTTAATTTAATTATGAGTTCATTGAAGATCCATCATTTGATGAACAGAGACGACTGTAGTTAGAGTATTGATGATTGAAAAGCGATATCTATATTATCAAGTTTATAAGCAGCACTTGCACACAATATATTATAAATTTTTGTAGTGGCGTGGTAATGTAAAGCTAAAAATATCTCATTACTTGACTACAAATAATATATTTGTTTTATATGTATGTACCGTGCAATAAACCAAAAAATCTGTAGGTTTACAATCACCTTAAACTACGAGTTAGAATCATTATAAATTTCTGAAATTTCACTAAGCATTTATAGTAGGTCCAATGTTGTTCTGAAATAAATCATAATAAGTTTAAAGAATAACTTCATTTTCATTTTTAATGAAAGCGTAGTATATAAATATTTATAATAAATTTAGAAAATCCGTCCTTTATTTCGCCATAACTTTGGAGGAATAAATAATTTTACTGAATCGAAATTTAAATAGCAAACCAGGAAAAACAAAATAGTTACATTGTTTTTATGAAAATTTGCTATAAATAACTATTGATACCACATTTTTTACTTCTTAAATTTGATTACATAAATATACACCGATATTTCGGAGTTTGGAGAATTTTCTTTAGTATTTTTTCTACAAATTAAGATATCTATAATATTGTAAATTAATTGGGCATATGGATCGAATACTTGAGTTTGACGGTACTATTACCTCGCAGATTATGTTCAAATATTTCTGACTGGTAACAGTTTCGTCAAAGTCGATATTTGATAGCTATCCATAACATATTTATCTACTCAATTGTTTGCAGATTTTGACTTTGAGGGTACTGTTAACTCGCAGATTATGTTTTGATATTTCTGCGAAGTAACAGTATCCCCAAAGTCGATATTTGAGAAAAAGCCTGTTAATCTTCTCAAATGTCTGCAGATTTCAAGTTGAGTTTTGGATCATTGGACATAAATCGAATAGTTGACTTTGAGGGTACTGTTACTTCGCAGATTATGTTAAGATATTTCTGCGAAGTAACAATATCCCCAAAGTCGATATTTGAAAAATAGCTTGTTAATCTTCTCAAGTGTCTGCAGATTTAAAATTGAAGAGTTTTGGATCATTGGACATAAATCGAATAGTTGACTTTGAGGGTACTGTTAACTCGCAGATTATGTTTTGATATTTCTGAAAAGTAACATTACCTCCAAAGTCGATATTTGAAAAACAACGTAATTATCTACTCAAGCGTCTGTAGATTTCATGTTGAAGAGTTTTGGATCATTAGACATGGACAGATAGTTGACTTTGAGAATACTGTTAACTCGCAGATTATGATCAGATGTTTCTGCGAAGTAACAGTATCCCCAAAGTCGATATTTGAAAAATAGCTTGTTAATCTTCTCAAGTGTCTGCAGATTTAAAGTTGAAGAGTTTTGGATCATTGGACATAAATCGAATAGTTGACTTTGAGGGTACTGTTAACTCGCAGATTATGTTTTGATATTTCTGGAAAGTAACATTACCTCCAAAGTCGATATTTGAAAAACAACCTAATTATCTACTCAAGCGTCTGTAGATTTCATGTTGAAGAGTTTTGGATCATTAGACATGGACAAATAGTTGACTTTGAGAATACTGTTAACTCGCAGATTGTGTTCAGATGTTTCTGCGAAGTAACAGTATCCCTAACGTCGATATTTGAAAAATAGCTTGTTAATCTTCTCAAGTGTCTGCAGATTTAAAGTTGAAAAGTTTTGGATCATTGGACATAAATCGAATAGTGGACTTTGAGGGTACTGTTAACTCGCAGATTATGTTTTGATATTTCTGCGAAGTAACAGTATCCCCAAAGTCGATATTTGAGAAAAAGCCTGTTAATCTTCTCAAATGTCTGCAGATTTTATTTTGAATAGTCAAATTTTCGGAATATCCCCTGAAATCAAATAGGAAGAAGTAAAATTCTCAAGTAAACAGTTCTTGCCCGTCTTGTTAAAAAGATAAACATTTTATAAATATACAGCTGCTTGTGTATAATTTGTATATGTGTACATACAGTGTGTAAGTATTATGAACAGTTACAAGTCAGTATCGTCTCTAACGGACATTATACCTTAAAAAATATTTTTAAGATTTTATTGATCTGCCGTCTAAATTGTAAATCCATCACGATTTGTTTGATTTTTTTCTGTGTTCATCAAACAAAGCATAGAAAGTTCGTATTGAATTATTAATACGGATTGTTATTTTTGTATATTCTTTTGGAAAAATTTATATAACTATTTTTTGTTTGCCAATATGAAAAAAGACAAACTAAGGTAAGTTTGTTTTACCCATGCTCGACGAATATTACGCTAGATACACTCTCATGAAGGCGTGAAAAACTATCAGAATCTATAAGTCATAAGCGAAGAAGTATTTGTTGTCGTATTTAAAAAGCTATAAAGCTATATCACAGTGTGATCAAAGGCCAAAAATGTGGTCAAAATACAAAAATTTAAGTTCTTGCCAATTCAAGTAACAGACGGTATTTTGGAATTTTATTTTATTCAATAGCTAATACTTTGTCGCTCTATTAGCTCAGTTGGTTAAGGCGTAATAAATTCCGTCCGCGGTATGAAAAGGGTAGCGGGTTCGATTCCCGCCGTCGCAACAAAATCAATTTAATTAATAGTTGTGATGGGCTGGTGTAGTGCATAGTATATGCATGATGGAGGTGCACTCAGCCTCTGAAATTGAGAAGGAGCTGATAAATGAAATTATATGCGGAAAGGTGGTAAAACACATATATAGTATCACAATGCTCTACAGCCTAAGTGTGTCCTTCATGCACAGCCAATATAACCTAACCTAACCTAATACTTTGCTCAGTAACCTCCAATAAGTTTAAAGGAAGCATCGAATAGCGTGTTATTACTGTTTCAATTAACAATTTGAATTTTGTTAAAAAAAGAAATACAAAAATAACTTTATATTTCTATTTCAACAAATTTTCTGTTGCAAATATTGATATTCTATGGCACGCCATTTTACTATTTAATGTCCGAAAAAAAATGATCGTAATAATAATACATTATTATTATGTTATCATCATAATAATAATCATTTTCATTATGTACATAATTTTAATTCAATCATTTTTATTATGTACATAATTTTAATTCATATTAAATAGTAAAACGGCGTGCCATATATTTCCATTATGTACATAATTTTAATTCAATCATTTTTATTATGTACATAATTTTAATTCTCTATTTCCATTATGTACATAATTTTAATTCTCTATTTCCATTATGTACATAATTTTAATTCAATCATTTTTTTTTTTTAATCTAATTCAAATAAAATTAACTAATTTATTATTATGTATCATCATAATAATAATACATTATTATTATGATGATACATAATAATAATAGATTTTTATTATGATATCATAATTTTAATTCTCATCTCTCTTTTCTCATCTTATCTTATATCAATCTCTCTTTTACTAAGATTTATTTTACAAAATATAAAATATAAAATTTCTGATTGAAAAAAAAAAATTAATTAATTTTTTTCTCGATAAAAATTAGCCTATTAAATAGTAAAATGGCGTGCCATAATATTCACAAAAGTTTTTAGGTATAAATCTAACCTTCAGTTGTAGATTTCATTTGATTTTGCTGGATTTCCTTTACTCGATGCACTTTCACACGTTTATGACTTTTCTCTTTGTATCTACAAGAATGTTGTGCTTGGGCGAAGGCCACATTCCGACTGAAAGTAAAGAGGAGAACGTTTTCATTTCTTAAAGGATCCCTGTAGCAAACCTAATGATGAATACCCTATCTAGAAACTTTTTTTATTTCGCCGTGTTTTTGCCGCATTGTGCAATCATGACAAGTAAAAAAAAAATTTCAACCTATTTCCAAACCAATCTGAGTCCAACGATTAGGCAAGAATGTCTTCCTGACCTTGCGATCCTATAAATTTTGAATGAACTTCGACGAGCTCATAAATGCAGAGGCAAAAGCATGCTGAGTAAACATGTAGCAAGGTTAGAGAAAAAAAAGGCTTTATTCTAAAGATTAAAGGAATGCCTTGATTGTCAGTTGTCTTCTTTGTTTCCTATGTTTAATTTTATGCCAAAAAATTTAAAACTATTAACTAGAAGATAATTTCCCAGGGTTTTTTTTTAAATAATTTATCTCAAACGCTGAGAAGAAGGGGCGCCATTACCAAGTTCCAGTACCCGGTTAAAAATACGTTTATCCGAGACTGCGAAAAAGGATTATGTAAATGATTTTTTGAAAAATCACTCCTTAATTTTATCAGAGAGGTTTGGTATGTATATTTTCTATTTATCGTTTTTTATAAAAATGGGGATAGAAGCTAATACATTTCTCAAATTTTTCCATAAGAATTTTCTAACAATTTATACAAATAAGAAAATCTTTTATATGAAAATTTATCACTTTTGATACAACCTATATAAAATAAGTCAAAGGATATTTTTTTATTAAACTTTTGTTGAATTCTTATTCTAGAGCTGCCCTTTCTTTCTTCAGAGCTGCATTTACCTTCTCAATGTAAGAATATTAATTACTTGAAAATTATCTCCAAGCATTAATCAATTGACAAACAGTTCTACAATACTTTTGACTGTGACCCTTCTGGGAGTAAACGTATATTTACATCAAAGAAATGACTGTATTAACATAGCGGCTCAGGAAAATGAGCCACACAGTGTTTTCATCATAGGTTAAAAAATTAAAAAATTGACAGTAATTAATTAATAATTTTACATTTTTTGTCATTCTAACATCTTGAAAGTTCAAACTTCATGAAAATATAAATTAAAAGAACTTCACCAATTATTTTAATTTGCAGAGTGTTCAAAAGTTCGAAACCCTAATAATTTTTTTTTAAATAACCGAAAAAAATTACCAAGACAAAATTCATAGGATTTTGCTCGAACAATGACCCTGAATTTTACCATAACCTTGAATCCCAAAAGCTTACGAAATTTGATCAGGCGGAAATTATTAGTCGTGCGTTCAAAATCTGGCATTAAGTTTAATTTAGTTTAATCTGCCATAATGTTTTAGGCTACAAATTTGAACCAAAAATTGTTTAATTTTTAATGGGCTAACGTTAGAGATTTCAGGATACAAATACATATATATTCGATATTCGAATTTGTGAGAACTGGTACTACACAGAATGGTTTTAAAAATTTCTGGAAGTACCAGTTTCCACAAATTTATTATCTTGTGAATCAACAAGATGCATGTTATATAATATATTCTATAAGAAATTTTGGATCATTGGGCATGGATCGAATAGTTGACTTTGAGGGTACTGTTAGTTCGCAGATTATGTTAAGATATTTCTATTTCTGCGAAGTAACAATATCCCCAAAGTCGATATTTGAAAAATAGCTTGTTAATCTACTCAAGTGTCTGCAGATTTAAAGTTGAAGAGTCTTGGATCATTGGACATAAATCGAATAGTTGACTTTGAGGGTACTGTTACTTCGCAGATTAGGTTAAAATATTTCTGCGAAGTAACAATATCCCCAAAGTCGATATTTGAAAAATAGCCTCTTAATTAGTTAGCGTTCAAAATACTCAAGTGTCTGCTGATTTCAAGTTGAAGAGTTTTGAACCATTGCGCATGGATTGAATAATTGATTTTGAGGGTAGGTACTGTTCACTCGCAGATTATGTACAGATATTTCTGCGATGAAACAGTGTCCTCCAAGTCGATATTTGAAAACTACTCAAGTGTCTGCAGATTTCAAGTTGAAGAGTTTTGGATCATTAGACATGGATCGGATAGATGACTTTGAGGGTACTGTTACCTCGCAGATTATGTTCAGATATTTCTGGAAAGTAACATTACCTCCAAAGTCGATATTTGAAAAACAACCTAATTATCTACTCAAGCGTCTGTAGATTTCATGTAGAAGAGTTTTGGATCATTAGACATGGATCAAATAGTTGACTTTGAGGGTACTGTTAACTCGCAGACTATGTTCAGATGTTTCTGCGAAGTAACAGTATCCCCAAAGTCGATATTTGAAAAATAACCTGTTAATCTACTCAAGTGTCTGCAAATTTCAAGTTGAAGAGTCAGATTTGCAAAATATCCACTGAATTTTAATAGGAAGAAGCAAAATTCTCTAAGCCAAGAGCCTAAATAGAAGAGATACTTTAATTTAATGGTTTCCAAAAATTAATGTCAAATTATTAAATAGGCCAAATTTTTATTAACCTACGACCCATAATGAAGGTTGTCAAGTTTAAAAGGGATTTATTTCTTCTGTTAATTTTTGTAAAATAAATAATGGAATCGTTTCCAATTTTAACTTTTGAAAAATGGTAAAACGAAGACAATTTTTACGAACCACTTTGAGCGACACATTTCTTAAAATATACAAATTACCTCAATTATAAATTTTTTTCTGCTAAATAGTCGAACAAATACGAATTTCCCTTTGTAATTTGTATATGAAAAACATTTGAAAAATAATGTAGTAGAGACGTTTACAAGCATAATAGTCTGAGAGCAGAGCGGCAGTTTTAAGCCAAGACTCAAGAAAAAGAGGAAAGAATTATAAAGTTGAACGCGTGTATTTAAATATCTGTGTTTCTGTTTGAGGCATGTGGCTTCTAAATGAATTAACCGATTTTGATTTAGTTGTCTTGATCGAGAGTCTTATTGGATGTTTCAAAAAAAATCTGTTCAGTTTGAAGAAAAGGGCCTTGCTTATCTCCATAACCCCTCCATATTGGTACAGAGCATTTAAAATTTGTATGTTAGTTCAGATAATACCTAACAAGTGTCTGTAAATTATATTACACATCCATCGCATTATTATACCGAAACAAAATGCTTTTTGAAGTTTTTAAGGATTTGTACATCTTCAGTGCATTTTAACAGTCCAAACCCGATCGAAATAGATTAGTTTTACTATATAGGAAATAGCAGGCCCAATATTCGTGCTAAGACTGGCTCAATCTTGTATTAGCATTGAATGAGAACATCGTTTCAACGTATGTGGTGTCAGATATTTACCCAAGCATTCGATTTTCAGTGTTCGATCAAACTTCCTGGGTGCAGTTTAAAAAACGTAAATGTTTCGTTTATAAGTTCTAAGTAACTTGAATATACATATTAGGTTTGTGCAAATACAGTGCAACCTTAATATAACGTACCTCAATATAAGAAAATATAAGAAATTCCTCGATTTAACAAATTTTTCGTCAATTTATATTACATTGCGCACATTTTTTACGAACAACCTCTTTATAACGAATTTTCAACTATCCTTAACCCTTAATCCCATAGTATGTGATTCATTTCGCGACAGTTTCCGATGCTTTTTTTTCCTAAAACAGTCGTAGTTGTTTGATAGAAATTAATGTAAATACTGCTGCTCGTCACTATTGTTAAGGATTCAAGTTTCAGTGATAAGTATCTCCATAAAAGTCGCAGAAAAGCGAAATATCATTAATTACCTCTTTAAACTAATTTTAGACCAACCTAACCTCAATATAACAAACCTCAGCTTAAAGAATTTCTTGATATAACTAATATTTACTTGTTTCCTTCCGATTTGTTATAACGAGGTTGCACTGTATTATAGTTTTACTTCAGTTGGGATTTGAACCAATGTGTGATTACGTACACGACACAGGATCTTAATGCCTTTACTTACACAGATATTTTCGCTAATATAATGACTGTACAACACGTAAATAAAAATTAACAAACTTTTCTTAACTGGGTGTTGAATACTCAATAAACCTGCTAAAAGCAAGCAAAAAAATTTCCATTGTAGCTTTTTCTAGCTGTTCACTGCTCAATTTCTCAAAAAATCCTGGCTTAACAATCAAATGTTTAGGAAATAAAAGTCATTAACCCAAATACAAACCAGCAGACACTTTAGGTTTGCACATAAAAATAACCCACAGCTCCCAGACTATAATCTTACCAACATCACAGTTGTTTATGTGTCTTTTAATCATAATTGAGAAGGTACAGAGGAAAGAATAAAACATCTTTATTTCGTGTTTTTAGTCATATTTTACCAAAAAATAAAAACTTATGCACTGGTTTATTAGGGCAACGTGAAGGGGGAGAAGTGTTTTAAATTTGTTTCATGATCCCCAAGATGCTAACATATTTCTTTCCCACTACTTTTATCCGGCGATTCTCTTTAGTTTAAATGAAATAAGAATTCGGCATAAAGGGTTGAAATTGGTCGATGTTACAAACGCGAGAACTGATTTCAGCAATTTGAGGGCGTAGAAGTTTTGCAAAACAAAATAGCGCTTTTTTCGACGTTTCTATGGCGTTGAACTTCTGTACAGACTCTCCAAATTGAACTAGATATTTGAAAATCGATAAATAGGCTCAGTTAGTACAATTTGCCTTTTAGGGATGATAACTTTCCAGAACCTCCACTCTCTTTTTTATACCACAAAATCGTGTTTTTTTCGCGCTGGCGGGTAAACAGTTTACAAGTGGATACTTTTTCATTTGATTGAATCTTAAAACTGGCGTATCTCGGGCAATTTTGAAGCTAGAAAGTCGAAAAAAACAAAAATGTGCACAATTAACTCAGCTAGAACTTTTTTTTTCATTTGATACATAGTTTTTTTGGAATTTCATAAAAAGCTGATTGGCCACCCCCAACAACCCCCCCTTCCCCAAGAAGAGATTTAGGTACGCCCGTAAGAGTTCGACTTGTTTTTACGCAGTTTTATAACCTAATAAACAACTGTGGAAAATTTGAAAAATGCATGAATTTTTTCTTTATTACCATGATATTTTATTTAATTTTGTTCTGCTAATTTTTAAGCAGTTATGTTTAAAGACATTTCATGTTTTTGACAAAAGGAAAATATGACTTTAATGATGGAGCTCCAATACTCACGAGTTTTTATTTTCATTTGCTTTTTGTGTCACATAATTTTTTTTTTTCAAATAATTTTTTAACACTCATAAAATTTATTTATAACAGATCAAATAAATAAATTTTAAAAAAAAAAGCTTTTTTTTCGTCATTACCGACTCATGGATGGTTATTACAAACTCCGTGTTTACAATAATACAAACATTTAATCCTTGTTTAATATGACTCTTTTGTTTAAGGTAGTACGAGCGCCAAGGCAACCTTAGACTTGCGGTTGAAATTATTTATACCTGCCTTATAGACTAGAAAGAATTTCAGAAAATCGAACTTTTAGAAGATCGAACTTTTTCGAATTACTTTTGGGAAAATGTCTTTTCCCCCTCTTTCGACCCTGCTGAATCCGAATATGCCGGTTGCCCAACCGAAATCTCGAGCGGAAGTGAGATATTCAAGATGGCGGCCAAATTTTTGCCCTTTTTTTTTAGTTTTCTCAATATAAGTCCAAAACTGTGCGTTTTTTTAGAAAATATTGAACTGTATCTTTTTAATTTAAAGCTCATGTGTTATTCTGATGTATGAGCTATACTGCTGTGCAGTTTCATTAAAAACCATGTTTAACAAACAAACAAACATCCTTACTTTCACATTTATAATATATAGTGATGTGCTTTTCTAATCAATTCTACTTTCTTCATGTTTATAGATACTATTATGGAACAGTTTTTATCGCCATACTGTACAAATTTATTTTAATAATTGTCACATAAAAAATAGCAAAAATATATAAAAAAATTAATAAAAATATATTTTTAGAAATATCAATAAAAAGTAATTTAATTATAGAAATTTACTTTCCATTAATCGTAGTTTTAAAATCAACTCAAATAAACGTCAAAAATAATTTTAATTAATTATTGAATTAGGGAAATTAATTTTCATGTAAATATATCATTTTCCACCAAACAATTATATAGAGTTTTAATTTTTATTTTTTTTCATAAAGTAGATAGTCGTTTAACAGTAACTATGAAAAGTATACATCCCTACTTCGCATTTTTTCCATGTATGTAACTACCATGGATACCACATTCTATTTTTCTTATCCACAACCAGCTTAAATGCCAGACTTCAGTCTATTGTTATCTAGAAACGATCTTTTCACAGTCGCACACGATATCGGATTTGTTACAGTATGTAAATAGGGTATTCTACTATTTTTGAAAAAGTACTTCAAAATGTTGATTTTGCAAATAAAAAGCCACCAAAAATTTATTTTGGAAAAATAGACACGCTTTCTTGCCAAAAGCTTAAATTAAATTTTAAACTTTTTTAAACTGTCAAAATCGCGGGCATCCAATTTGATGACGTAATATCGGTATCATTATACGAAATAACACAAATAAGTTTGACAGATATATTCATAGACATCTGATTATAATAAATATAAATATTTATTATATATGGATATATTATACCCAGCTGTCTACACTGAATTAACTGATAGTCTATGGCTCATACCGATATGACATCACATCAGGGCTTGCCCACGTTTTAGATCACGTGATATAGAGTTTAAAAATTACGATTTTTAATTTTAATATTATAAAAGAAAAAGGTGCTTTTATGACTAACGATAATACCCCATTGCTAGATCATGAACTTGCCGTTTTTTGCAATGACTTCAGAAAATTATCGTAAAAGAAGTCTGAATGGTTTAAAGCGGAATTTTTTAGTTTTTACCCCCGCGCCATTAGGATGAAGGAGGTTTATACCGTAAAGTAAATCAAATATCTTTTAAAAGATTTTAAAAAGGCCAAAATGCTAAAGTAACCCGAAATTTAACACATTTTTATGAATAAATTTATTTATGCATCTCCCCCTCCCTTTCGGGTGTTTCGAGGGGATTTTTTTGCCAGTTATGACTTTTAATGACGTATAAGAGGATTTTTGGGATCGCTGACCTCGAATTTTTTTTTTTTAATTCAAGATAAGTGACCATATAAAACCCGTTTACGACATGAAAAGTCTTAAATTGTAAATAATTGGTATTTTATATTTCGGGGGTATATTCATATATGCTAAACGAGGGGGGGGTGAAAATTTTATCAATTTGATAATAAAATCTAGATCAGAAACTTTAAAAACGTTCTTAGATGCCTTAAAAAAAGCCATAAATTTTCGTAAAAAGTTTTTCCGGTCCAAACCATATAATCATTTTTTAGGATAATTTTCTGAAGCCAATGCAAAAACCGCAAGTCAATACAACCAGCAAACAATTTTTTCGTAAGGATCAAAAAATTCTAGGTTCGTTTATTGTACTATATTTTGTATAACTAAAGACTCCCAGCGACGTCTTTATAAGCACTAAGAATATTTTAAGGTATAAATGTCCCAGTTTAAATCTAATATCCTTAGATATGATACTAGACCTCTTGGAATGAAAACTTATGTGAGCCTAATATTTTTTTGCAATACTTGCGTCAATTGTTTGGTAATCTTTAGCCACGTGATGACAGATTGGCCCAAGAGTTCTGCACATGCGCCAAATATTTTTTAACTTTGATGCGCGAACTTCTACATAAATTTATATAAATTTATTTTTTAATGCACTAGCTAATTAAAAATAGTTTGATTACGTGATTATTGTGAATAATGTTTGAGAGTGAAAATATTAGAGCAGAGAAATAATTTTTCTATCGACAATTTTTTTTAATTTTCTGAGTACGACTAACATTGAATTAAAGAGAGAACCGAAAATTTGCAATGTTAATATTTTTTTCTTGTACACTTTTACTTTAGTGATAAGATAAATTCTCACAGTTTCTTAAGAACTTTAAAAATTTTTTTAAAACAATAAATAAATTGAAAAAATCTGAAAAATGCATAATTCGAAAATAGATTATATGAAGAGAGAAAAACTTTCAACCGCATATACCATTTGAAAAATAAGAGTTTTTTATGTTTTCTTAGAAAGATTGATGATACAAACAAAATTTGGGTATAGGTGTTCATAAAATCACCTAATTAGCCTATTTCCCTTTTTCCGTCTGTATGTCAGCACGATAACTCAAAAAAAGAAAAGAGTTATTGATTTGTAAGCTTAACAATGTGCTTAATTTGTTAAAATTAATTGAGAGAAATTTATAAAACCCCATTTTTTAAATGGTAAAACATAGAACAAAGTTCCTATGCAGAAAATGTGACAATCCCATGTTGTCTTATTTATGTTAAGAAATTCATTAGAAACTTCAAGTATAAAGAAAATTATAAATCAGATATTTTAGGTTAGGTTAGGTTATATTGGCTGTCAACGAAGGACACACTTAGGCTATAGAGCCCATTATGATACCATATATGTGTTTTATAATGTTATTTATCAGCTCCTCAATTTCAGAGGCTGAGTGCACCTCCTTCATGCATATACCATGCACTTCATCAGCCCATCACAATTATAAATTAAATCAATTTTGTTGCGACGGCGGGAATCGAACCCTCTACCATAAGCATACCGCAGGCAGATGGAATTGATTACGCCTTAACCAACTGAGCTAATAGGGCGACAATCAGATATTTTATATCTGACAAAAATTTATCTTTCCACAGGGAATAATTTTTTGTGGGTAACCCTAGAAAAATTCTCTAGCTACCCCAATGTTCTTAACATTCAGTTAGTTTAGTGCCCAAACTACCACATTTCTCATACTACGTACATTGAAAAATGTATAAAATTGATTGTTAGAATGTCCAGTAATGAATTTTTATTTAAAAAAATTCACTTCAAAAATGATATTTTTAGTTTATGCTTTTTTATAGTTATTACAAAAAACAAAAGGTTTTTGTTTGTTTCGAACAAATTTTTAAATTTGTTTCAAAACTTTTTGTCGTTTGTGTAAACAAAAATAAAAATATATGTTTTAAGTTAATTGATAATGACATTGTTAAACAATGATAGATGTATATTTTAAATATACTAAAATATAAATGTATCTCGCTTGCAAATAACAGTTTACTTTATACATAAAGTGTACCAAATAATCATTCATTTTTAACTTATTTCAGTAACAGTCGTCTCACTGTTACTGCACTTGTTTTTACATGGAAGTCCTCATCAATAACAGCTCCGATTTTGATGATTCTTTTTGTATAAAATTTAAAATCAGAAAGCTCTCAAAGGGGGGAAATAATTTGGAGGAGGAAAATGCAGTGTGCCGGCTGATAGATCAACGTCCAGCTTTAATTGCTTATGATAGAAGTTTGAAATTTCGAGAGGAGGAGATTTCATCACCTAAAGAGAGGAAATAGGGGATGAAAGTTTGTATGAAAATATATACATATTTGAGTTCACTATGTAACTGATTTTAAAAATTCTTGCATCGTATATAAAAAAATTGCACTATTTCATCCTTTTAGGGGATAAATTTCGAAAAATCCTTTCTTTATTGACACCTACAGTATGAAATCAATATCCTCTCGAAATTCCAAACTTCTATCATTAGCAATTAAGGCAATTTAGGCTGCAAAATCGTAGCTGTTATTGATAACTCTCTAAGAATGGCTATTTTATATATTTCATTATGTGACTATAATGCTCCATACACACGATAATATTTCAAACCAACAAATCGGTAAAATTGAGATCAAGGCTTCAAGAACACAAAATTCTCTTGAACTTTATGCCAACAAGCATATTAAAAAAACAGGAGGCCAATATTTGAACCCAACAATCCAGTAAAACTTGCTTCCTGTATACAACATTGTATGGTTTTTAGGCCAACAAGACTGTAAAACAGACCATCCGAATACCGTTAAACCGCCAACACGAAGATAGTATTTCAAATCAGGATGCTGGTAAAACTAATTTTGTAGAAATTTAATTAGCTTGGTTTTTAAGCCAACAAGACAGTAAAAATCAATCAAGTCAGCGTTTACTGTATCCACACGAGGTCAGTGTTTCAAGCCATTAAATTTGGCTTCGTGTAAAGATTTTCTTGGTTTTTAAGCCAACAAGCAGTAAAAAAAACAAAACAGCCTGCGTTAGCCCTGTCTACATGACGCTAATATTTTAAGCCAGTAAAAAAAGTGGTTTTTTGGCTTTTTGGCCAACAAGTAAGTTAAAATAATATCAAGCCAGCTCATAGAGAGATAGAAGTTCTATTTTTTAAGTTACTAGTGCGTTCTCTCACTAATTTACGACGATTCTCACTGCAATCATACTGGCTTGAATTCGTATCCTCGTATAGACAGCACTGACCTAATTCGAAGCCTGATCAGTACAATGGAATACATACTTGAGACAGAGTGTCGAATTTATCGAGACTGAGACTTGTTTCATTTAATAAAAAGTTTATAATTTTTCAATCTTCCTCGGTAAATTTAACGGTAAATTGTTCGGTCAAAGGCACGTTGTCAAAAGAATGAGATAATCGACAGAGGCAGAGTGACAAGGTGGACAGAGTATCTTTGAATGTTTGGGAATGACTCATAAAATTCTCTCAACTTAATATTAAGAAGTTGGAGGTTTTATGAGCCTTCACACAGATTTTCAAAATCATCCATTAAGAAAAATTTGTTAAGTATTTACTTTATTTCAAGGGAGATATTTCGATTATAAAAAGCTGTATCAACACTGAACTACTGGAGAATATTTTTCCAAAAATACAAAACAATTTCTATGTTATTGAACCTTTTTAATTTCAATTTTCGTAATTTCTCTAAAAGATCCTCGAGTTGTTTAAAATAACAAAAATTTTTGCTAATTACAGAAATTTCAGTATTTTTAACATGCACAAAATATGTCAATTTTAAAAACCACCCAAACCGTCTCTCGACTAGAAGAATCAGGCTTTAAGCTACCGGCTGCCGATACGATTTAACAAAATTTCACTAGATTAAATTAAGTATTATTTAACTTTAGGTACTGTACATTACTCAATTGGCTATACTTATATAATATATTTGCACAAAGAAATTATCGGGTGAATATCGTTTTCTGTAATAGTGTCCTATTTTTGAACGATGGGGCAAAAAGTTTCAGAACCAAACCAACTCCTCTATAGTCGAAAAACTCAGCCCACAACTTTGTCACAAGTTTTTTTTCTTAATTTACTGAGTAGGACTTGTATTAAACTAACAAAATTACACGAACATGCCCGTAATTTTCCGAAGTGAATATCTTTTTGCTTATACCTTCGTAATGAGAGAGAATCTCATAATTTCTGAAGGACAAAAAAAAAATATTTTTTTAAACTATAGATAGATAAAAAATGGATCAAATTATATGAGAATAGAAAAAATTACAACCACATGTACCATTTGAAATATAAAAGATATTTATGTTTTAAATCAACCGTGAGCAAAATACTCATAGTGTGTTGACGGGTTAATTATGTTAAGTCGGTTAAAGGTTATCATTTATAATTTTGCACATGAAAGAAATTTAATAGTAATACAGAAAACTTTTGTCTCAAACCATTAGGTCTTATATTAATTTTTACATTTCTAATTTCAAAAATAATAAAAAAATTTCCACTCTTTTTTAACCCCGTTAGGCAATGAGTTTAATTAAAATACGAAACACGTCTTTCATCAATTGTGTTAAAGAATTATTTATGTGTTAAAGAATGTTTCAGCAAAATCTGAAGTAGATGGGACCAAGGAATCACGTTGTCCCAAACAAACTTTGCCCCCGTTTTTCACCCCCTTAGGGGTAGAATTTCTTATCGGATGCCTACGTCATACAAAGAACACATCCTCCAAGTTTCAGGTTTCTACCATCAGCACTTTAGGCTGTGCGTTGATTCGTCATTCAGGACAAATCATTTTATATGTTTAGATTTAAAAGTCAAAGTCTTTCGATTATTATTAATGATTATTGTGATACAATCTCGTTAACTACAAAGACAAATAACCTGTCGAGTAGCGCAATTTCTTTGATATGATATGATTTATTTTTTATTCAAATTTAAAAAAGAATCATTGTTTTTTCAAGACCCTATGTATATGTATGACTTTATTTAGTACATACAGTAATGTTTGACATTGATTTACATGGGTTATCGAATGGAAGAGATACCTTGGCGCCGGATATTTAAACGCATTTACTATTTAGAAGCAAAACAAAAAAGTTTTTTTTCTGTATTGTACTATGAGAAGCAGAGAGCTAAAGCTCACTACTATTCAGCATCGAATGTTTATTATTCACGTTTTTATATTGTATTTTCTCGATTTCGATTCTTTGATCTCGATAAAGTGGTTTATTATGTTAATAACGTACAAAAATATTCAGGTCAGAGAGGAGACAATCATGAAAATGAATGTTTAAAAAAAATGAAATTCAATTTCAAAAAATATTTTTTCATTTAATATAATAATCATAAAGGATTACAATTTCAATCGATTTTGATTAAAAAAAAATTGCGAAAATCTGATAAACACTGAGCAAACTTCTATCCCAGCTTATTATCTTCCTTTTTGTAGGCTGTAAATTTATATTTGGTTTAATACACATTTTTATTTGGCGTGAAATAATTCTTTAATTAGCGTCAATTTTTTGTAAGCATCCTCTCAAATATTCATTTGTGGGAACAAAATTTATAAAGAAAAGCGGTTTTCCAAATAAGAATGGTTAAAGTTACAATTGAATTTCAAGCACTGTGATTATACCCTTTACTCTATCGATTTAAAATTTTATATGTTATAGGTATTATTAATATTCTACCTGCCCTAGGTACTTTTATTTTTAGAAAATTTTGTTAATTTTCCAAATTTTCATTGTTCACACAGTGGTACTTTTTCTTATTCTAGTCTACCTGGATGTAAACAATAAAAATTGGGAAAAGTAACAGGATTTTTGAAAAATAAAAGTACCCAGAGCAGGTAGAATATGAACATATCCAAATTTCAAATAGATAGAGTAAAGGGTATTATCAAAGTGCTTTTTGTATTGCAGAAGTGGAATTTCGTATTTATTTATCGACGAATGCAGTGAGGAAAAATCATTTTCAAAGCTAAAGATTATAAAAAAACAGATTCTGAACGTCGATTACTCAAGAACGCTTTTCGAATCTCATGCTTGTCAATAAACTTTCTCATATGCTGTACGTAATTAATTATATTATTTTACTTGAATATACTCCACTATGTACTAAAAAATTTTACGGGCCTCCACCAAATTTTGTCCCTAGGATATAGCCTTGCATAATTGATTTAGTAAAACTCGTTGGTATTAAGGATGTATGAGCATGACAACAATGTTTGATTTAAAGGCTCAAAATTTGTTTGTAGGCAGTCTTTTACTCAAAGAATATGTGGTTAAAATTTCAGCTTAAGTATCCGTGCAAATTTTTAAGAAAAAATTCATTAAAAATCGATATAAAATACATTGGCTCTTATGGAGGAATCTCAAAAAACGACATATTTTGGAAGTTTTTGATAATTTTCATTTGGAATGAATGAAAACAAATTTTAAAAAAACTTTTTAATAGAAAGTAAACATATTAGCAATGAATTAGAAAAGAAAAAAACTAAGTGTCACCGTCCATATAAGGGATGTAAGAGCAGGGTAGATTAAGGGTTGAAATTATTTTTATCTTATTTTCAACTTTGATGATGAATTTTGTTATAACTTCATGAATGTAGACGAAAAATAAGAATGCAATTTTTCGATATGTGTCTTGGTTTTCGAAATATCGAAAGCTAAATAATTAAACAAAATTTTCAATTTTCGATATTTTGAAAATTAAGCCAGATATCGAAAAATTTTATTCTTACTTTTCGTCTTATATCGTCAAGTAATAATATAAATTTATCATCAAAATTGAAAATATCTATTTTTAAATTTGTGCCCCCACTACCATGCTCATAAATCCTTAAAATAAAATTTCAATAATTTGAAGATACTATCATAAGCGAGTCAAATTCTACACTAAAATCGCAAAACGTGATGTAAAGCTGCTTTTTTGGTCTTTATTTGGACCTCTTTAGGGAGTTTAAATCTACGTTTTGCAAAAAAATTTGTGCTACAAATTTTCGGACTTTTTTCAGTTTTTTCATGTACCTAATTCGCAAGTAACACAAATTTTCTTTTGCTTGCAAAACATAGTTTTATACTCCCCCAAAGGATCCAAAATCATACTAAAAAAGCAGCTTTTCATCGCCTTCCGGCCGTGATTGATATTAGTTTTCGAAAATTTTGAAATTTTTTCGCTGCATTTTGTAGAAAACTTTTTTTTCTTTTTCTTCATAAATTTTTTAATAAAGCTCACTAGTAGAAGCTATCTACAAATTTTCATCTCTCTATCTTATATATTTTTGGAGAAAATGGACTCCAAAGTTTTGCCCTAATTTGCTCCCTCACAAGAAAACAATGATTACAAAAATTGTTTTTTTTTATAAGGAGCATTTTTTACATTTAAACTTTTGTTCCATCTCAAACGGTTTAATATAAGAAAAACTCAAAATTTTAACATATCTGAAAATCATGTAAATTTTGCAAGCATCAGTTCTCAAAACCTATTAGACATACGGCTCTGTGAGTTGGTTAAATTGTTTCAAATTTAATATACTTCCAAAATGATAGTAGCAACTTATTCCAAAAGCTCATAGTTTGTGAATTAAACTGCAAAAACTGAAAAAGTGCGAAAATTTTGCAGTTTTTCACGGATTACGCAGGGTAGCACAACTTTTTTTGCTTGCAAAATGTAGTTTCACACTATGTAGTTTCACCGCTATGTGTGTGTGTATGTGTGTTTGTCTGTCTGTGGCATCGTAGCGCCTAAACGGATGAACCGATTTTAATTTTGTTGGTTTCATTTGAAAGATGATTTAACGGGGAGTGTTAGCTAAGGGTTAGATATCCAAGTATGTTTCAAGTGCTAGCTTAGGGTTAGATACTCAAAAAAACAAAAAATTAGCGATGATCTTCAAAATCAATTCAGTTTGGAAAAGGGATGACATATAATTTTAACTAATAAATAATTACTTTGGAAATGAATGGTTAAATAAACCTGGCTCAATTCATTTCTAGATTGAAATGGTAAAATAATTAGGTAATTCAAAACCATAATTCAAAAGAACAAAGTCAACTCAAATATTTCAATTTTAATTTATATATATTTCAAAAAATTGGTCTCAATAAATGATAGCTCTCTAAGTATCCTTTTCATCTCATCTGATGTCCTTGACCATCATTTTGATATTGATTTATGAAGGAGTTTTATAAGTTTAAATTTTTTATCTGTGCGTCTGTGTGTTTCTCAGAGTCATCGTGGACCCAAAACGATCGAACCGACTTGATTGAGAACATTTTATAGCTAAGTTTCCAAAAATCGACTTACAAGAATTAAATCGCATTTGTCAGGGATTTTTTTAATTTTGTAAATTCCACTTTTTATGTAAGATTTTACTGGCGTATTATCGCACATCCTCAAGAATTTCCACAAATAACAATAAATTACAAATTTTCAGGATAATACACCAAAAGGTATAATAATTATATACCAATTGTTAAAATAATCATTTAAGAAGATAGTTGAACACAAAGTTCCTACAAATAAAATTACATTTAAAACGATATAATAATTGAATTGATAAAATTTAAATAGAGAGATGGAATGAGCAACAGCATCCAGCCACCATTAATTGATACATTCCTGTGGGAGAACCTTAACACAGCTAACTATTTAACAACTATACAATTGTTATTTAGGAGTCATCTAATGTTATGTCTTATTCATAAATCATACAAATTGGTGAATATTCCCTTGGAACAAATAGTTATTACAATTATTATAAAGAGTGTATAATTATATTGTTTTGTGGGTAGGCTTAGGATTCCGTATACTTATTTAAATTTTATAAAATTTTTTAACTATCTTTTTTTTCCAAAGGCTATTTCGTAAGGTATTACCTCATGCGGGGGGGGGGCGGATAAAATTTAATTTAACCGTTCTAGTGGCTATCAGAATAATAAATGTTTTACATTTTTTAACTTATTGATTTAATTATAAAATTGATTATCAAATTTTTGAAAGAAATATTAACAAAAAAACAAGTGAAAACCAATGTTGATTACTCTGTCACATTACACATTCATACATGTCACACACATATAGCTGATATACCCATATAATATATACTATACAATTTGCGCATAATATGCGCTCTCACGGGTAAACAGTAATGTTTACGAGAAAATGATTCAAACAAAATAAAGGAATATTTTTTATTTTTAAACTTTTGTTCTATCTCTAACGGTTTACAAGATGGGTCCTACGGACCGAAGACCCAATTGACCAATGTTGCTTATTTTCAAACTCGACCTCACTTTTTACGTCCTCAGCACGCTATAAAAATTTCACCTTGATATCTCTTTATGTTTTTTAGTAATCGTGATGACAGGCAGACAGACAGACAGGCAGACATTCAGACAGGTAGACAGGCAGACGACAGGCAGCCAGGCAGACAACCGGAAATGGACTAATTAGGAGATTTTATGAACACTACACAAAAATTTTGTTTACAGCATCAAAATTTTAAAGCGTTACAAACTTGGGAGTAGACTTAGTATAACTTGGTATATTTCATACACATGGTATCACGAGAGGTGTCGTGAGACACCCGGTTGGAACTATGTTCCTATCGTACCATCTTCGTATATTATAAATGTAGCGCTTACTTTTTTATTCAAATTTGCTTTGATTTTGTTGGTTTGAATGGTTGATTATTCACATGTTCAATTTTGTTAAACATTTTGTGTATTTTTCTTCTGTCAATTTTTTAAAATATTCAGCGTGACTTGTAGTCGATTTGCTATAAAAAACAACGAAATTTCAAAAAAAATGAAAAATATACAACAAGATAAAAATTATTTGAAAATACTAATAACTATATGAGTAATTAATCGTAAATTTTCTTTTTGTGGTATGCTACTAGGTTTAATGTAATTAGTTTCTTGTAAAAGGGTTTTTTTTTCTCTCACGATACTGTTTGCATGTCGGTGCATTGGTAATTTAGAAAATTTAACGTTTTAATTTAAGAAGTCAAATACATGCATGATTGTTTATTGAATTAAATATTAAAGCTACTTTAACTCCATACTTTATGAATTAATTGTAATACTAAATAAGAATTCTGATTTAATAGTCAACCCAATATGTGAGTACATTACGTTTGGTCTGATCAAGGTATTTAATATGACATAATATAAAATTTTCTTGTTCTTACTTTAAATTATCTCTGTCATGTTTAACTTCTGATGATAACTCACAACACACTTTTTTTAATGAAAGACCACACTATATAAATTGTGTTGCAGTTTTAGGTTTATACGATGGATAAGATTTTGTTTTGGAGTTTTTTTTATTTTGTAGTTATTTCGCATTTAGGTCACTCCTTCGCACAATCCTCTGTATTTTTGATGATGTACTTTTTATTAATTGATGAATATACGAGTAGGTTAATTATCTCGTAAAGTATTCCTCAGATCCAAATTTGTTAAACAACATTTTCATATTTTTATTTTTAGCCTATTCAGAAAGCGAAAGTTCTGCAGACAATCATAGAACACTCTGTATATTAGGAAATTTGGAAATTGTTATAGCCACATCCACTCTTCCGAATCCCACTTACATAAATTTATTTTATTAACAGAGACACGTTTAAAACCAAAGTTTTGAAGATTTTCATAAACAACAACGTTTGTTCAAAACATTTTTAAAAACAAGTGAAAAGAAATAATTGACTGAGTTAATTGTTGAAATACCATGCATAGTCAGTGTTGATTTCTTTATTACATAACACATACAAACATGTATAGACAGTGTTGATGCGCAATCGTTTGTTTTTTTGACGTCACGTAAATAACAAAAGATATTCACTTTTAAATACACACACACACAACTGATATTCCTATATTAATACATACTATAAAATTTTCACCTAATTAACGCCCTCGTGGGTAAACAGTGATGTTTACAAAAAAATGTTTCAAACAAAAGTTTTTTATTTTTTTATAAGGAACATTTTTTACATTTAAACTTTTGTTCTATCTCTAACGGTTTACAAGATGGGTCTTACGGACCCAAGACCCAATTAACCTTTGATGCTCATTTACGAACTTTTCCTCACTTTTTACGTCCTGAGTACGCTGTAAAAATTTCAGGTCGATATCTTTTTTATTTTTTGAGTTATCGTGTCCACAGACGGACCACCGGAAATGGACTAATTAGGTGATTTTATGAACAGCTATGACCAAATTTTTTTCCTAGCATCATTATTTTTAAGCGTTACAAACTTGGGACTAAACTTAATATACTCTGTATATTTCATATCATGGTATAAAAACTCGAATGCATAGAGTACGATTTTTTACAATTTTATAATTAACTTTTAGTCTTCAGCTTTGAACGTTTTTGTATTCATCAGTATTCTTAGCATGTAAAATTTAATACGATGAACATTAAATAGTGTGGGTGTAATCAAATGTAATCGTTACCTCCGTTATGTTTGGATTAATCAGAAATTAAGTGTAATTAACGGTGTTTAATTCAGATTTGAAAAATCACAAGAACCGTTTTCATTTCTCGAATAAAATTGCCATTTCTCTTTATCAACCGAATTAGCAAAGACCAAACAAAAAAGTTGAAACCGAACATTAGTGAACACGCGACTAATTTCTAAATTTTTATAATTATGTACAAATCTACATAGGATTTTCCTAGAAGTAATAATGGTAAATACATCGATGGAGTTGTGAATAATTTGTGTTACTGCTTTTATCTTTTGTGTTGCGTATATTCGAATTTATCTTTTATTTCAATTGCCTGGAGTATTATTAATCACCCAGAGGGTCTGTCTTAATAAGATATCGATGAAAGAGCTTTGAATTCTCTTCGTCACCGCCAGTCTCGGAATAGATGACCTGTCTCAAGATTGGTTTAACTCAATAGCAGAAACATATGACGAATGCTCATAATAGCCGCTAAGAAAATTGATTGTATTTTCGTCCTTATTTAACTACAACGAAAATTGATTACAAGGGCATTAAAAGGACCGTATAAATATGATCGTTATATATGTTAGGTTAGGTTATCTCCGGCCATTACTCCATGAACCATTTGGAGCTGTGTAGGAACAGCAGGAGTGCTTTGACGTCAACAGACTTCAAGTCGAAGAGATCGTCAAAAAAAGGCTGGCTCAAGTAAATCCACCACTTCCTATCAAGAGCTGTGCAATGACAGAGAAAATCAGACATCGTTTCTTCCTCCTCTTCACTGTGACAGCTCCTGAAGTGTCCTGTAGTAGCCGCAACAATTTTGCTAATAGGGGCCCTTGGAGTGATATAAGATTTTCGACACGCCTAATATTGTACTCTGATCATATCTGACTTGTAGTTCCCACCTCCATCTAAGATTGACCTTTTTTAAGATATCCTCTTTGAAAAGCAATTTGCAGTTTAAAAATAGAACTTCTGAATGTCTATTGATGCTTATGTCTGGCAGCATTGTGCCAATTCTACCTAGTTCGCGGCTTCAAAATTTCTCCTAATGACCCTGTCTCCAGGTGTCCATACCAGGATGCGTTATTCTTATATTAATAGTTTGGTGTAACAATCAGCGACGTAGTTACCGCAGTATCAATGATATGGGGCCCCTGAGCTACAGAGCCCCTTACGTATTCAAACAAAAATTAGTTAAATGTTATCCACAATGTCAATTAAGGGACCATTCATTAATTACGTAAGCATTTTAGAAAAACTGAAATCCTCTTCAGCTATATATGATTCAATAAATCAATTTGCCGAAAAAAGGTAAGAAAAGTGTATATTTAATTTGAATTGTTTGGCTAGCTCAATTTCTAGGAGGAAGTGATAACTTATAATCAATAAATATTTATTTTAATTTAATGCAAGCAATTTTATTTCTTTTGTGAGAAATCTTCACTCTTCATTTGGGCCCCCAAACAATTTTGATACGGGGCCCCTCCAAGGCGAGCTACGCCACTGGTAACAGTCAAAACAGTATTTTTTCAAAGATTTTTTTCGAACACACTGTATAGCTATTTACAAACATAAATAATGGAAGTGAATATGATGTATTACAGTAAGTCGTTTTCCTTTTAATCAATTTTTATTGTAAATACATTCATATTGTATAGCTTAGTACTCTGTTTTTAATATAAAAATAGTTATTATCATAATATAATATAAGCAATATTCATAACAAAGATGTTATAGACTTGGTTTTGAAAAAAAGAGTAAAAACGAAAAAAAAAGAATAAAAGACAACAAGGAGTACCAACAAAACAACATTGTACACAAAACATGCTACAATAACAAACTACCACCACACAACTAGTATTCCAGTACGTATAGAGCCACTATTACAAATATTACAGCTGATAAATCTAAATCTAGGATAATAAGACCACTTTGGGGCTATACTTATATTACGTAACAAATTTAGAGGAAGGGGGGGGTCAAACCATAATTTTACTATTTGTTATGGTACGGGGGAGGGGATCCTGCAACGCTTGTACGTAATTATCGAAATAAAAAAAATAAAAATTTGATGAATTAAATAAAAATTTTAATTAAACTTCGCGCGTTTTACTTGATTGTAGCTAACTTTCAATATTTTGAAAGTAGCGCATTGCTACCGTTTTTGGTATTAAGAGATTAATCAACACACACAAATTGGTTAAATGGTTAAAGATTTTTAATAATACTGTAAAATACAAAGAAGAAAAAAATTACGTAAAAAATAGGGGGTGGTAGGTTTTCAAAATTTTGTTACAATCTGTTACATGGGGGAGGGGGTAAGGGTTGAAAAGTCGTTCTAAATGGGTTATGTAATTTAAGTACAACCCTTTTTTGCAAATTAAGACTTTTAATGACGTATAAGAGGGTTTTTAGGGTCCCTGATCTCGAATTTCCAGTCAAAACGTTTAATCTGTTTCCCTATTTTAGAACAGATAAGTAGACCTCCGAAAGAAATAATACCATTTTTTTGAAAATTTAATCCTTTTTAAGGCTTGTAAGGGTATTTTAAAGTCGCTGATTTCGAATTTATGATCAAGTTGATTCAATTTTCATCCCCTCCCTCTCTTTTAGCTTGCATAAGCAGATCCCCGAAATAAAAGAGGCGGAGGGGTACCAATTAAACATTTTGACTGAAAATTCGAGGTCAGTGACTCCACAAATTCCCTTACCTTATACGTCATTAAAAGTCTTAATTTGCGAAAAAATTATCTTTTTCATTTTGAGAGCCTTTCAGACCCTCGAAAGGAAGGGGGCGGTGCATAAAAATATCTTAAATTTTGAGTTACTTTAGCATTTTGATCTTTTTAAAATCTTTCAAAAGTAATCTGATTTACTTTACGATATAAACCCCTTTCACCCCAGAGGCGCGGGCATTCAAACTCAAAAGTTTCGCTTTAAACCATATAGACTTTTTTTAAGATAATTTTCTGAAACCAATGCAAAAAACTGAAAATCAATACACTCAGCAAACAATTTTTTCGTAAGAATAAAAACAAATTAGGTTCATTTATTGTACTAAACGTTCTATATATATTCCAGAGAATCAGTCAAGTGACCTCCTCCTAAATATTCCATTCACTGGCGAACACATCCGCCGGACCGGTAAGTGGATTTGCGAGAGTTGCCTCCACATTAGCGTACCGATCTGGCAAATGAATCTGCAGGCAAATATAAGTTGGAAAGAGAAATGAACTTACATACAGAGCGAGCATTTCAAAAGTATCCACCCTTATAACTCTTCACCTGGGGTGATTATTATTTTGAGTGAAAACACGTCGATTTAGGCATCCAGGGGGAAGTTAAAAAATGGTACCTAGAGAATTTTCAGTTTCACCCCTTCATCAATAGCGACCCCAACGTAGAAATTTCTCAAATAATTTTTTTTTAAATCAATTTGTTGCCCAGAAATGTCCTAAAGTTTTCTAAAACCTTTGGGCTTTCGGAACACCTTTGAAGCAACAATAAATTGAAGCAACAATAGATCAAACTGGTCACAGTACAAAAGACCATCTAATCTAGATGGAAATAAAAATATTCGGAATTAAGGGCAAGAGAAATACTAAAAGCAACACAGTGGTACTAAGTTGTAAGTGTACAAGACGAGCTTGTAGCTCGTACTCTGTATGTATGTACAAAACTAGCAAATTTATAAGGAAAAAATACAAGCACACACCTATTTATATCATGTTCGATGGAACAGGGTTGTGATACTACCTACTTAAAAAAATCGAAGATGATCTTTCAATCAACGAATCGATTTAAGGTGATCGGTGCGATAGTGGCACTCTTTTAAAAATAGGTAAATTAATTCTACGGTAGTTAATGATTAATAAAAAAAAAATTAAAAAAACAGTAGTTTTTCTGGACTTTGAATGAAATAATTAGTTTTGAAATTGGAATTCTAACAAATAAGTTCGTGGAGATCCAGTTGTATCTTTACAGAGTTAAGAACTTAATATGAGTAACAATTTTATAAAAATTTAAAATTATCATGAAAAAATAAAAATAAATTACTAAGTAAATCAAAAAACCTGAGTAAACATAAACTGAAAAGAAACAAGTGAAAACAAACAATTGACTGAGTTAAATATTGAAATACCATGCATAGTCAGTGTTGATTTCTTTATCACATTACACATACAAACATGTGACACATATATAACTCATAATCAAGTATAGTACATATTATATAATTTCCGCCTAATTGGCGCCCTCACGGGTAAACAGTGATGTTTACGAAAAAATGTTTCAAACAAAAGTTGTTTAATTTTTGATAAGGAATATTTTTTACATTTAAACTTTTGTTCTATCTCTAACGGTTTACAAGATGGGTACTACGGACCCAAGACGCAATTGACCTATGGTGCTCATTTACGAACTTGACCTCACTTTTTACGTTCTGAGTACGCTGTAAAAATTTCAGCTTGATATCTTTTTTCGTTTTTGAGTTATCGTGTCCACAGACGGACGGACGGACGAACGGACGGACAACCGGAAATGGACTAATGAGGTGATTTTATGAACACCTATGACAAAATTTTTTTCCTAGCATCATTATTTTTAAGCGTTACAAACTTGGGACTAAACTTAATATACTATGTATATTTCATATATACATGGTATAAAAATAAGTAAGTACAGCAGTTTACATAGCGACTTTAACTGTCTCCTTAAAATCTACACCGGCTCGAATTTTCACAATAATGGGCCTCATATGTTAAAGTCTCTATGTAAAATGCTGTACTTGTTTTTTTCTTTTGAGTTTATGTTTACTCAGTCGGGCGAATTTTTTAATTTTTTGAATTTTATCCTTTTTAGTTAGGATTTTCGAATACCTATTCAACGATACCCCACTTACCATAGTTTGTCGACTTTCATTTTTAGCCTATGTATATATATGTTTGATTTTGTGAGGCGCTCTAGAGACAAAACGCGTGAACCAATTTTAATGACTACTACGTTCATCGATTTGTCTATTTAATAGCTATTCAATGATACCCCACTTGATATAGTGCGCCGAAATTCATTATTGTCATATCTTCATTAGCACTCGTATGGTTATTAAAAATCGACTAACGCCAGAATCATCAAAATCGGCCGACGCGTTTGGTCTATAGTGTGCCACATAGAAACACACTTACATTTTCACAATATGGCATCTAGTGGTCGCCATATTGAATTTTCATTACTGATATATCTTCAGTAGCTCTCGGAAGGCAAAGACAAATCGATTGACATCAAAACCATCAAAATCGGCGTTTGGTCTCTAGTATGCCACATTGAAAACACACATTTTCACAATATGGCGTCTGGTGTTCGCCATATTGAATTTTCATTATTTTCATATCTTCAGTAGTACTCGCAAGGTAAAGAGAAATTGATTGACGTAAGAATCATAAAAATCGGCCGACGCGTTTGGCCTCTAGTACGCCACATTGGAACAGACATACACTGATAAACACGTTACCAATCCTTTGCGTTGCTCAGTCGGGTCATAAAAGCAATTTTGTTATAAAACTTATATAATCTTTTCATTTTTGTCAAAAAATTTTTTTCCAAATCCCAATATATATGGTTGAAGCCCTATGAGCCAACCAATGTTGGCCCAACGTCGATTCCATCGTCAATATTGGCAAGCTGTATAAAGTGGCTTATGTACATCATATATTAATTTTCAGATTTATATACAGTAAAGTCTCGATTATCGGGATTCAATAAAACCGGGGATGTTTCGATTGCTGGGATTGTAAGCAGTCGAGTAAATAAAGGTATTTAAAACTAGTGCCTGACCGAAGGTTCGGTTTCGGTTTTGGAAAATCTGCCAAACTTTCGGCTACACCGAAACTCTCTGTTCGTGAATTATTGTGCTTCGTTCGGCTAACTTTGATTGACTTCGTATCTGCTGAGGTTGCCGGCCAGTGTAGTGTAATTTTATTGTGACTTTATGTGTTGTGTTGTGTATGCTTTCTTGGATTTGGTTTTATTAATTTTAATCACCCAAACATTGAAACAACTACCTGCTATCGCTATGATAGCATAGATACACAATATCTATCTGATCTTCAGATTCTTGTTCGTTGGTTTTATTGATGTATACATGAAATATACATGGCATATTAAGTTCAGTCCCAAGTTTGAAACGCTTAAAAATATTGATGCTACGAACAAAATTTTGGTATAGGTGTTCATAGAATCCTCTATTTAGTCCATTTCCGGTTGTCTGTCCGTCTGTTCGTCTGTCCGCCTGTCCGTCTGTTTATCAACACGATAACTCAAAAACGAAAAGAGATATCAAGATGAAATTTTTATAGCGTACTCAGGACATAAAAAGTGAGATCGAGTTCGTAAATGAGCAATATAGGTCAATTGGGTCTTGGGTCCGTAGAACCCCTCTTGTAAACCGTTAGAGATAGAACAAAAGTTTAAATATAAAAAATGTTCCTTATGAAAAAATAAGCAACTTTTGCTTAAAACATTTTTCGGTGCAAATTTTATAGTATGTATTAATATGGAAATATCAGTTATGTGTGGGTGGCTATTTAAAAGTGGATATCTTTTTTTATTTGCGTGACATCAAAAAACAAATGATTGCGTCATCACCACTGTCTACACATGGTATTTCAACAATTAACTCAGTCAATTGTTTGTTTTCACTTGTTTTTTATTTGATTTAACACGTGTTAACTGTCTAAGTGTAAAAAATAAGCCAAATTTCAGTAAACAATCAATTTTTAACATGTCTAAAAAAGTTTCAGTTTCGGTTTCGGCCGAAACTGAGACAGATACCGAAGATTCGGTTTCAGTTTCAGTAGAAATTCCAGTTTCGATCGGACACTATTTAAAACTAACTTTTTTGGTAATGAACCTTGATTGATTATTATCGAATGTTCCGATTATCGAGACTCTACTGTAGTGATAAATGTTTAATGTAATTACCTACTTTACAACAATAATATTTACAATTTTTATACACCCTTGATTACGATTGTAATGTTAGGCAATGTGTACTACATCCTAGAATGAAAAAGTCAAGGGAAAAAATGTATATTTGTTTAAAAAAAACGAAAATAAAATAAGTATATATATATAATAATATATACGTATATATTGGTATAGAGATATGCATCTCTCTTGTAATCAGTGTTTAATATGCAAGAAAACGTTTTTCGATTGGAAAAATACATAGAAGGAAAACATTAATTAGAAATTTAGATTAATAGTATGATATCCTAGTATACAGGATGGGGAAAATTCAAGAAAAATATTGTATTCGGCTTTTTTAATTCTTCAAACGTTTTTCACATTACATTTTTTCCAATGTGTTAGCGATAATACAGAAAGATCTGAAACGAATGATAATATGTCGTATACACTATCAACTAAAGTCTGTATGGTTATTACATATAGTAGGGAACGGTTTTCCCTACCATATGTAAGAAAGACTAAATTTCACCTTTGATGGTTGACTTTAAGGGTGGCCCAATTTAAATTGTCATTGAGCATGCATAATTTTCGCATGGATAATTTTTTCAGGATACCGTTTAAAACCTACTCCTAAACTTGCAGGTTGACGGTGGGTAACCCGGTAGGATATTGTTTAAACTAATTATTTTTAAACAATTAAGTAATATTCACTGAATCGCTTCGGAAAAAATGTCAATCATATAATTGGGGTCAAAAAAAAAATGTTGTGAAACTTTTTCCAAATGTTTTGAAAACCCTCCAGTTATCGAGTAAAAAATTCGCAAAATTTGGAAAAACGGTAGATTTAGAATTTTTATCTTCCAAAAAATCAGATTTTTAATATGTATATTTTCAAAAGATGGGATTTTCACCGATCGACTCGAAATAAAATCAAATTAATAGAAAAGTTCTAGAAATTTCTTTTTCCACAACGCAACCCCCCGGAAAATTGAGAACACGTTTTGTAATTTTCCAGGAGATTGCTTTGTGAAGAATGGAATTTTTCGAACTTTTCTGTTAATTTGAATTTATTTCGAGTTGATTAGTGAAAATCTCATCTTTTTAGCTTGTGTAAAACAGAAAATCGTTCTTGTTGGGTGGTTTTTCGCGCGCCCTCTTAACAATTAACAATTAAGCACTTAAATTGCAATAAGGCCAAAAATTTTTGTGGAATGCGTTGAATAAAGTTTTTGGAGATGAAAACAGCGGCAACTAGCTTATATTTGAGGAGCTTCTGCTACCCAACTACATCTAAGGAATTCGGGGCACCCTACAAATGTCATCATACCCATTTGAAGTAAAGTCGCGTTTGGAGTATCGTTACAAATATAAAAAACGGTGATGTTTAGAAATAAGTTCAGTTTGAAGTAAAATTTAATTTTTATTATCAATTTGTTTTTTGACGATGGGGTTTTCATTTTGCTTCATGAAAGTACTGATGTAACTACCAGTGTTCACTCTTTTCCACGAAACACGGGCCTCGCGGCTTTAAAGGGATCCTTAAACCACAAATGCTATTTTTATACCATGTACATATGAAATATGTCAAGGTATAGCTTGGTCCCAAGTTTGTAACGCTTAAAAATATTGATGCTATAAACAAAATTTTAGTATAGGTGATCATAAAATCACCTAATTAGTCCATTTCCGACTGTTTATCTGTCTGTATGTGGTCACAATAACTCAAAAACGAAAAGAGAGATCAAGTTGAAATTTGTATAGCGTGCTTAGGATGTAAAAAGTGAGGTTAAGTTCGTAAATGAGCAACATTGGATTTTAGTTCCGGAGGATCCATCTTGTAAGCCGTTAGGGATAAGACAAAAATTTAAATTTATAAAATGTTCCTTATACAAAAATAAACTACTTTTATTTGAACCATTTTTTCTTAAACACAACTGTTTGAACGCGCGGATGCATATTAGGTTAGAACATTATATAGTATGTATTATATGAGTTAATATCAGTTATATGTGTGTCACACCATAGTCGTGTCATATATACACAACTGTGGCTATCTTTCTTTACTTACATGACGTAAAAAACAAACGATTGCGTAATCAACAGTATCTATACATGGCATTTTAAAAATCAACTCAATAAATTGTTTGTTTCCACTTGTTTTTATCATGATCTTTTCTCTAATTGAGTTTGTTCATTATCAGCTTAAACTCAAATATTTGCTTATCGAAATTGAAACTGATCAAAAACTATCTGAGAAGTAGGTACTATAGCACAAGAAAGTTTGAGATCTTGAAAATATGAAAGTTCCCAAGAAGGATTCTAGTAATCCCTAATCTATAACGCCTTTTCTATACATTTGTTCAATGTTGTTATAAGCGATTTTGACTGTCATAAATATTAAATAGTATATCAAAGTTAGGCATCTTTCATAACATAACTGTATTTATATTGCATAAACAGTAAGTGTTATGACTGTTTTTTTAATCTATTAAATTAAAGTATCGTACATACTGTAAATTTATTCTTAACATCTCATCTTTTTTACAAACATATTTTTTCGACCTTATGTATTTTTATAATGTTTAAAGTAAAAAAACAACTAGTGAGCAGCAGAGCTCCAACAGTAAACTCGTATTTCCGTCTCATTTAATGTCTCTCATTATTAGATGGTTTTTTTAATTCAGTCAAATTATACATGAAAAGGGGGTGAGCCTTGCGTCAAATCAAGTATTTTTGTTTTTTTGATATGTTGTGTGCAATATAAATGCGATATTAAATTAAAGGATCATACCGAAATAAGAAAAAAAATTCAAAAATTTTTAGCTTATTTTATTTTTTCCCGATTTTGACACTCTCATGTCACCTGATTGACCATCGATACAGTGCATAAGTTTATATTTTTCGGGGAAAATATATCTAAAAAAATAACATGGTCTATCATCTTTAGAAATCAAAATTCAATTTAAAAAATTATACATAAATTACATTAATTTTGCTATCACTTCGCAATATCCATCCACTTTTAGAATGTAATCGAATATTTTTAAAGTTGTTTTTTTTTTCTTTTAAGTAATTAATAAATATGGCAATTTTTAAATTAAAATTTTCAAAATTTATTATAGGTTTATTTTAACACGAATTTGATCTAAGATTACACAGGTCTACAACAACAACTAAAACCATATACCTACTCGTATGATTTTTTAACTATTTGTTATATCTTTTTACTCAATGAAAATTATTAGAAGACTTCCATCATGGCAGATTATTTTGTATTCGACTAAAAACTCGTCTAATTTTTGTGACATCGACTAAAACCTTATACGGCTGGTGTTATCACGGAGCATTTTCTCCAGACTATACCTCTAAAACTTATCGTTGATTGGCAAAATCAGCAGAATTTTCATGTCTGGTGTTTATTCAGTGTAATTGGGACCTAAAAAATATAAAAATCTAGCTCACTTTGAGAGTTAATGAAAATTTTTTGTATCTTCAAAATCATTTCGAAATAGGGGAGGAGTATCTATAAAATCGTTGTCTCAAAATGATCCCCTAAGAAAAAACTGTAATTTATAGCCAAACTATTCTAGATATTTGTAATGTCGAAATATTTTTGGTTTCTTTATTCAAGATTGCACACTGAGAAAGATATCTAAGTCAACACATTGAAAACTCGCCACATAATCACTTTAATTATTATAATTCTACACACAAAATAGAGATCATTTTAACGTATATAAAGGGAATCATTTTACCCATTAGGACAAATTTGAACATCGTCATAAAAACTGACGTTAAAATTCATAGTACGCCTATCACATGTTAAACTAACATAAACAAAGAAGTTTTACGTTGAAACTTCTTTGTCAAAATACCAAATAGGTTTTATATCCCCATGAGTCTTTGTTCAACGATTAATTTGATAACGTGGAAGCCATCTATCGATAAACATAATAGATGGCTTTAATTGTTCACTTAAAACAACGAGGGATCATTTTACATTTAGTGATCATTTTATATTTAGGGATCATTTTGAAACACTTTACCCTAAAAGCATTTCGTGGCGAAATTTTAAGCATAACAAAGCTACATGCATGTAAATTTTGTGTATTTTTAACTAAACAAAAAGTAGGCACGAACAACCTTAAAAAGCTGTCTAACTAGTCCTCCATCACGAACATAAATAAACACATAAATTTGATTTAAAATAGATGAATTAAAAATATAATCAGTTGTCGGAAAATAAATAGTTTTTGTGAAAACATTAGTTTTTCACAAGAAATTTGCACGTATAAAAAGTGACAATGATACGTTTTTGTGTGTGTGAGAGTTTATCTCACATGAAAAGAAAACTTTGGATTTTATTATTTTTTTTTTAGAAGGACTATTAATATCAAAATAACGCGCTCAGCATCAGATTTCATATCAGTTAAAAAATGAATGTTCTTCTTACAAGAAGAGACAACAACTATACGATGCCAGTGATACATGATGCTAAATTAGGCAAGATCAGAATGTTATATGGTACCACAAAACAGCAATCGTGTTTCTTGTCGGTGTATACCAGTGGTAGTCAACAACAATAACCCGTAAATATCGAAAAGGATAATTTCCTAAGGCGTATCCGTTGCAAGTTATACCTATTGGTTTGTTCAATACCATGGAAGTCGCGAAGAGGGGGGGAGGGACAACTCCCCCTTCTAGAGATTCACAAAAATAGTGTAAAGCACCCACTTGCGTGAAAAAGTAAAATTCAACAATTCAAAATTTCAGTTATCGGATGAATTTAGTATGAAATTAGAATCAATCAAGCTACCTACAAATTTTCAACTAACCATCTTCTTTGGTTTTTGAGAAAAAGGAAACTAAATTTTTGCCCTAATTTAGACTCTCACGGGAAAACAAAGGTCTACGAGAAAATGTTTCAAACAAAAGTTGTTTACTTTTTTATATGAAACAATTTTACATTTAAACAATTGTTTTTCGTCTTACGATTTACAAGACCCAATAGACCCATGTTGCCAAATGGACTAATTAGGTAAATTTTGTGAAAACCTATATCAAAAACTTTTTGTAGCATCAATATTTCTAGGCTTCACTTACTTGGAATTAAACTTAATATACTCTGAAATTTCATAAATAGGGTACAAAAACTAAATAAAATCATTTTTGACAACAAGTTTTTAAGAAAAAGCAGTTTTATGCAGAGGCGTAGCTAAGAAAACAAAGGTCCTCGTGCAAAAACAAATTGGCGCCCTAAGTAAACTATTCAGGCTTTATCAAGTAACTGCAATAATTATCAAATCTTCTTCACTAGGATTCTCAACCACAGCAAACAAAAATATTTGGGCCACATCTACTTGTAAAAGACTATCTAAAAAATTTTGTCAGTTTTGGGTAAGTTTTACTATATTCTACCATTTTCTTTCCTAGCGCTGTTTTGCGCTTAAACGCAACACTATACAAGATTTTTGTTTCTATAAAGTTTTAATTTATTTAACGGATTATTTTTATAGACCATATATGTTAAAATTGGCAAAACAACACTGCACAGGCAACAGACAAATACAGGGGAATTTCTTCGAAAAGAAGTCGAAACTCGTTAGGAATCTGCTGTACTCTTTCAAATGGGTTGCCATGAAGTCGTGTTGGAATCTATTCTATTTACATTCCAGGTAGGAGGATTAGTTCAATACGAGATTTAATGATCAGGGTTCGAAAGCCCCTTAAGCTTCGGGGCCCCGGTGTAAGGCACCGTCAGTTTGAAGTACAATTTTAACGACTATATTACGTAACTATATGAGATAAAACCGTAGAACGCGGGAAAATCTAATTCAAAACTTTTGGGTTCGATGCGTAATTTTAATCGTTCTAAAAGTCTTCCAGTGACTTTTAGGCTCAGGTGAATATCTACACCAGAAATATTTTCTCGAATTCGTACATTATTGCCTATGTCTATGATTACTTGAGCATTTTTCGAGAAATCTGAATTACTCCGACTTCCGTATAGTTTTTATTTTAGGCGATATCTCAAAAATGTATTTTTTTTTTGTATTTTTTAAGTCAAAATGATCCTACATACAAAATTTGCGTTGGGTACAGAACATACCCTGAGTGATAATTTGGTAAAACCGTAAAACCGTCAATCGTCAACGATTTAGTAAAATCGTCAATTCGATTAAAAAATGTTTGTAGTTTTGTGTCTGTGTCTAAGTTCATTTAAAGATACAAGATAGATTTAAAATATATCTAGATACAGATACAATTTCTTTAAAAATAATAGTATCTAGATTTGTTTTAGCAGTATAGGTAGACTAAGCAGTTACCCGACAGCTTCGATGAGAAATTTCAACTTTAAAAACAAAGACTGCCGCCTTTCAGTTCTCTTTTCTTCTCTTCTCCTCACTTTACTTTTTTGTTCACAATTTCGTGGGTTTTATTTTTAAATGCGGAACCCTATTTTTTTAAAATAAAGTACAGCCCATGCTATGCGCTGATAATGTAGGTCTTACCATGAAAAAAGTTAAACCATTATGGATTCAATAATGGCGATTTTTTGTTAAAATTTGCATCCTTTTTTTTTATTATTTTTTAATATTTCCCGTTCCGGTGAGAACCTCCGTTCCTTATGGATAGGACTATGTCATTATTGGTGTGAGCGCCATACTGATTTGACCATTGAGGGATAACATTAGCAATAGTTATGGCGGATAAGTCAATGCAGTATGGGCGTCATCACAATACTTCTGGTGAATAGCCCTATTCAATACTGCAATATTATTTATGCTAACATTGAGATATAAGATACAGATAACATAGATACATAGATAGCATCGTGAAGAATTTCCTGCTCTGTTGGGATATTAAAAATAATTTAATTAATTTCAGTTGCCTAATGTAATTTTGACCTAAAAAAGCAAAAAATCTGGCACATTTGATTCTTCAATATATCGCCTAAAATTCTATAAATGGGTAATATTCCATAGCTTGTGATTTGATTATTATAAATTTCAAAATATAATATTGAGAGTCACTGGTATACTAAGGTAAAGCATCATGTTATCTTTAATATGTAAGTATTGCCTTTAGCGAAAGATGAATAAAAGTTAGTAAGGTGAGCCTAAAACTCCCTATGTCTGATTTCCCGACCACCTGGTAAAGCATTGAACCATTTTTTCACTCACACCAAAAATAAATTTTACAATATATATTACTATAAAGTATATAAATTCTCTCTACATTTTATGGTACACAAGTGAGATTTAGAAAATTTTAAAAAATCACTACAGATTCACAGGTGGAGGTGCTGGAAAGTTCTCAAGTATACTTCCTGAGCACTAATTTAAATTACATTAAAATTTCCAATCTCGTAGCTCAATTTGAATGGACTCTGGAGGTGCACAAATTTTTAAAAATTGCAAAAAAGTTATACTTCGATATATCAAGAGAATATAGATGAGCACGGCCCTTAAAAATGCGATTTTTGTACAGGAAATCTCAACAAACTGTACAGATTTTCTGGAAACACACTCTCGATCGAGTCATCTTCCAAACCAAGAAAACCAAATCAAAATTGATTCGTCCGTTTAGGAGCTACGTTGTCTCAGACAGAAACACAGAAACACAGGTTAAACCGTGTAACACCCCACTTCTTATTTTGTCGGGGACTATACACCAAGTATATAGATATTATAACTTTAAAACTGGGGCAATTTATTTTTTCTCTAAAATTTTGTTTAAAAAAATTTTTTTTTAATTTAATTCTTAACGTCAAAAATTTTCAATACTTAATTAAATACAGACAAATTGACGAACAAAATATTCTCGAAACAGGTTTAAATTCGAAATTGTTTAAAAAATTTTAATCGTAATTGTTTTTAAATTTAGACGTTTGTTGCCATCTATTTGCACAAAGCGAAATAAATGATTATGTAATTTTTTTAGGTTCGAATTGCGTCGACTTTGTCCTCTACAGTAAAAACATTGTATTACAAAAGTACAAAATTATATAAACTATTTTAAATTCGTTACAGACATCTCTTATTGATGAATTGTAACAAAATACATTCTTAGAATATCCTTTGCAATCCCCAAAAAGTTCTAATTATAGCGGGTAGAGGTATCTAGTGCAAACTTTGGTGATTCAATAATTTTCTGACTACATTGAAATTTAGTTTCCCTGCATTTAACCCCTTAACTCCCGACGGGATGTACACATACCACTTTTTAATTCTCTTAATAAATAAAAAGATAAAAATTTTCCAATTCCTTTTTACTTGTGCGGATTTCATAAAACATTTCATAATAAATGAAACTTGCAAGTGCACACAAGCTCTGAAAAATCACTAAATGTTAAAATACTATAAAGGGAGCGTCTACGAACTACATGGCTCAATTCCAATTCCTCTTTGGAAGCCCTTCCTCCCTCCATGTAGCCTGCTGCAGCCTTTACTATGATCCCTTCTCGGATGGAACGTTTTTTTTTTTTTTATTATCAATTCTGACCCCTTCTCCTCTTGACCGGGTCACGTGACTCACGTGGCTTTTGGATGCTCTCAAGTATTATAGTTATACCAAAGAGTACAAGATAGATGAGATTGCGTATACAAGCACGAATGCCACCTGGTATTTGTGCCCATGTACTATAGTATGTATACTATAGGCCTTTTCATCATGTCATAAGCGCAAGTGTAGAGTTTATTTTTTCGTACTGACAGCAATAAGTAGGACTAAGATAGAAGATATTTGTTATTCATTTTATCACATTGGTTATAAATCATTTAGTACGAAACAAATGTGAATCGTGATTTTAAAATGAAAAGCCCTATTGTCTTAGATCATATATTTTAAACTACTGTCTTTTCATAGTTATATATTTTTCTTTCTACTACAGTAAATAAAGACCCGAAAATAATTTATACTTAAAAAAAAACTTATTGGCTAAAGTTTTTAGGGGGTGTTTGAGGGCTCGCTCCTGTATTGACAGGGGGTTGAATCTCCCCCACCACCACGAATACGAAAACTCGGTTCTAGACTCAGGGCATGCCCCCAAACACCCCCTAAAATTTTAAGCCATTAAGTATTTTTTTACGTAAAATACCTTTATTTACTGTAATATTCGTATTGTATGTTTAATTAATTGCTATTTTTCAATAATTTTAATTTGACATTTACTATATCATTCACAAGTAAACAATTCAGGAGTTAAAAGTGAAATTAAGCAAATAAAAATTGTGTTTTTATTATTAATAATTCAGGATTTGTTATAACAGCCTTCTTTATCGCAAAAATTATTCACTGGAAGCGTCGATCAGATTATCAATACCATGAGTATGCACGGAGCCAATAAAAATTTATAAATTATGTGAAATATGCAAACAAAATTTTCCAAATGGATTGAAAACATCCGGTTCATTGAACAATAATAAATGGCAGGAAATCAAAAATATAAACACAAAAATATATTGTTAAAGTATAAATATTTTATTATTTGTTTTTAAATATAACACAAGATTCCTTATTTTCTTAAACAATTTAATGGAATATCTCAAACAATATCCTCAACTCCAATAAGGGAGATATCCAATACCAAGGGTATTGCTTAATATCCATATAAAAAATGTCCTATCGTCGTAAAAATGTCCATTATTTTTTTTTTTTTTAATTAGTATACTTTCTTCAAATTAACAGTCGATTTATCCCCGAATCACATTCGAATTTCAATGGAAAAATGTTGCTAAAAATAAGCAAATTCTACAGCAGTTATCATGAGAAATGGTTACTGATACAAAATACTGCTACGCCGATTGAATATGAAATTATCTTACTTTTCTACAAAAAATCTCAAAAAGAATTTTGAAAAATACTAAAATCTCTATTTGCAACCCAAAAAAGGCAGAATATAAAAACTTCGAGACATCGATGATAATATTTGAGAATTCAATTCTAGAAACGTCGAGGATTTCTTACCCATTTTCGCTTACCGATATTAAAATTTCCTGGCAATTCTCTGACTTTTTCAGATCGTAAGCCTGTTCAAACATTTAGCACCCCTTTTAAGGATAATATACTTAAAGAAAATATTACATTAACTATAAATGGGGTGCTAAGTATCCAGAGAATACATCGACGCCTATTTTTTTAGTAGCGATTTAAGCCTCCTATCGGGAATGGAAAAATACGAAAAAATTTGCAGATGTTTATTACACAAATTTTGGTTTATTAAAATGATACCCTATATAATTCGATGAATTTTTAATTCTGTTTATTTTGCTCCAAATCTTTGAAAAAAATTCGGAAGGTACGCCTATGTTCGGCTAATCCCCTTCGAGGCCGAAATATCCACTAAGAATGACAAAGAAACATTCATTCCATTTGTAATGACGTGTTCAACGATGAAATGAGCAACCCATTTTATGGGATGTTGTTGAACAAATCTTTAAAAATAAAATTAATGTTTCCCTGGAACTAACAAACTTTTTGTGAGATTAAGAACAAAATTTTATGTAACTCCTAAAAAATTTTACATGTACGAAAAGGAAAATAAAAGATGACCGAAAATAATACAAAATGTTATTTAAAAAATTTTAAATTGGGACCATTTCCGGTATATTTAAAATATTTAACCGAATTTTTATCAATCTCAAGTTATTTTTCAAGTTAAGACTTTCTCTACAGAATGACGCGAAAACTACATGTTGAAGTTAGTTACAATTTGGAAGAACTGAAGGAAGCTGATTGATTGATGTCACTGACATTACAATTTGACAGATACTTAGAACAGTATAAATTGCACAAATATATCGAGTTAACATATACAATAAGAGTAACAACGAGTAACATACACAATAAGAGTAATTACGATTAGCTGATTCATACTGATGATGACTACTTGGTAGTCGAAATACGTATTTATATAATATAAAAAATTTATCTTGAAAATTGGAGCAAAAATTCGAAATTTATCATATAGTTAGTCAGTCGAAAAAGGAAATGTCACTGACAATAGACCAGGATATAGATAACAGCTTCACATCATTGAGGTTAACTGGAGTATGTATTATTTATTTACAGTATTTATAAATTATTATATTTGTTATTATCGAAGACGTATAACTTCTTATGTCCGTACATAAGTACACACATTCTCATTTGGACCTCACTGTAATTATCATCAAAATTTCAGTCTACAAAATTTTTTAACTTCATAGGATTCCTCTTCCTGCACTTGCATCAAGAAATGTTATAGATCGTAGTATCTGAGAAACGGAGGTAAAATGGATTGTAACAAAATTCGAAAAAAGTATACCAAATTTTGAGCGCAATAGTTTCAAGAGAAAAAGAACGCATCGTTGGTAGTCTTTTTCCCATACTAAAATTACATCAAGTTTTTCAAACTATTAAAACTATAAAAAAAACAAAGCACTTTTTTTTTCATTTTCTTTTCGATTATGTAAATGCTTTAATTATTGCTTTTTAGAGAAATTTTTGTTTACTACACTATTAATTCTAGAGACAAAATTTTGAATATGCATGGATGAAAAAAAAATGAAAAAAATTCGTATTCCAGGAAGTTAGCGATGAATTTCAAACGTAGATGATTCAACCTTTTTCTCGAAGAAATATTTAACGGTTTGATTTTATATCAATTAGGCTCCGATTTTGAGTAATTTTTATCTCGGTTTTTTAATTTTCTATAGAAATTACGACCAAAGTCGCGAAAGGGTTTAGCCGGCTAAGCATACGAAAACTGAACTCGCGTCTGATGAAGGGTTCTTACCTTGTTTTTCATCTAAAATAGCAACTTCTCACCCCCTTATAGTCAGGGAATAATAGGGGTAACAACTCTGACGTAAAAAAATTTTTTTTTCTCAATGCCTATTGATGATATCCTCATGAAATTGAAACTGCGAAACTGCAGTTTTCATATGCTTAACCGGCTAGATACTTTAATCGATTTGACTTTTTGACAAATATTTCTCAAGAAATTACCTGAAATCGATCCGAAAAATCGCTCTTTATAGAAATTTTGGGCAATATCTCATACATTATATATCCAATCATCAAATGAACACGATTTTTGCGATCAAAATTATCGAATATACAGAACTTGGTCGAAATTAGACCAAGAAATGTCTCGTTTTTTTGCAATTTTCTTAAGGAAAACAGATATTTATATTTGAGTCATATTCTGATAAAAACAAGACCCCCTAAATCGAACCCAAACGCCCCTTTTGTGGTTAAAATTTGCAGAATTTTAGAGACTTGCGAGTACTTTTTTTATCAGTTTACCTGATCGAGTCGAAAATTTATTTCCAAGTTAATCGCTACCCCAACAGTTTAAAGACGCTTTCAAGCAGCATTTTGGACAATAACCAAAGCTCAGTTTCGTTGAAAATCACACTGCATTCAGCATGTCGCAGCATTTTTTTACACGAAATCGATTATGTTTACACAAATCGTTTAAATGTGTCATTTTTTTGAGAAAGATAATATTTTCGGCCCAACCTATAGATATGCAAGAATAAATGACGCTAACAATGAAAGTATCGCGATGCGATAAGATAACCCATATGTAGACTTCTCTCAATGACCGTGGCTAGAAAATACTCCGCTCATACAACGCGCTTTTTTAAATCGGGGATCTCTATAAATTTACCACCCCCATACATTTTGTATCCTTTTCATATTACAGAAAAAATATAAATCGGTGCTCAATTTACAAAGACGACGCCCGCTTAAAATATATCTTTATAGCAGACATTGATGACTAATCACCACTAAACAAAGAAACGAATATTTTCGCAGTTTTTCTTTCCTTTATCGCTTTTGACGGCTACTTTCGTAGTAATATATCAATAGTCGTGGTTACCCAACATTACACGTTTTTAAAACGACCTCGTAATTAATTATTAATTATAGGAATGGTAAATTTACAAAGAAACGGTCGCTTTTAAAAAAGCGCGTTTGGGTAACTACGACCTATGATTTTTAACATCACAAAATTACTCAAAACGTATAAAATTCATCTCTAGCTCCCGGGTTAATAATTAAAAAATAAGTGAAACACAAAAATGTCGTAGCAGCTAAAAAGTTTTGATATTTTTGTATAAAAAACAATTTTACACAAGAAATCTTCTTTTGAATGTATAAAATATATTTCCCTTTTTATGGTGAAAAACGTATCGTTTCTGAATCACATTAATTTAATTATTATATTTTAATCATTTAACTTATTAGAAAAAATAAACAAAGAGAAAAACTAAAAAGAAAAAACATTTATTAACTGGTCAAAAAAACACTGTTTCTGTAGTTGTATTGGTGAAAATTTGAACAAAAAAACAATAGAATTTCTTTTATTACGTAATATCGTAAATCGTTTCATACATCTTTTAGATCATCTGGTAAATCACATTTTGGATGTTTATTTTCGAAGTGTTGTTTGTACGTTTTTGGATCGGGCATTTGTGCCTGAAAATGAAATAATTTTCAATTAATTTTTTACTTAATTGCAGTGGCAGATTTGAACAAACAGACAATTGGGATTTAAAAAAAAAAATTTTCTTTTGTTTGACATAAATGGAAAAATGATATTAGTCGCATCAATTTTCACACAAACTTTCATCCCCTATTTCACCCTTTTAGAGGAATAGGAATAGAGAAATTCTTTCTTATGTGTATCTTCTCAAAATTTCGAAGTTTCATCATTATTAATTTAGCCTGGGTGTCGGTATACCAGTCGCGACATTGGCTATTCTCCCTCCAGATTATTACCCCCATCTGAAATGTTTCTGATTTTAAATAATATACAAAAAGAATCATTTTGGAAAAAAATCATCAAAATCGGAGCTACGTAAAAAATAGTTTTGTTATAAAATGTACAAAAATACGATATTTCCATTTTTGTCAAAAAAAATTTGGTTAAAAATTCCAATTCCTTTAGGGCGTCTTGATTTAAATTAATAAAATTGACTTTTAGTTCAAAAAATTGGAATAATTCGGATGTTTTAAAAAAAGAAAAATTTAAATTATAGCCAAAACTGTCTTTAACGACATTAAAGGGATGTGTAATTATGGTCGGTATATATTATAATCGTTATGGGATTTTAATGCTTAGAAAGGCTCGATCTAGTGACAGAAATATTTCTGTTTACAATATTGAATGTTACTTAACATGCGTACAAAATAGTCCAATGTAACACTTTTTGACACCAACAATTTTTTTAATGAATTATCCCTATATATTATAAATGTAAAAGTAAGGATGTTTTTTTGTTTGTTACGCTTTCACGCAAATACTAATGAATGAATTTTAATGAAACTTAATAATGTAGCTCATACATCAGAATAACACAGGAGCTATAATTTATAAAGATATATTTAAAAAACAAAAAATTAAAAAAATTTAATTTAAACTGACATTTTACTGCTCCATCTATGATCATCGTTTTGAACCATAAATTACAGATTTCTGTAAAAATTTAAAATAGTAAATGTCAAACAATTCAGGGCAATCGTTTCTGATATACTCAAAGAATCATTAAATAAGTGAAAACAAACAATTGACTGAGTAAATTGTTGAAATACCATGTATAGACAGTGTTGATTACTCTGTCACATCACACATACATACATGTCACACATATATAACTGATATGCACATATAATACTTCAATTTGGGCATAATATGCGCTCTCACGGGTAAACAGTGATGTTTACGAAAAAATGTTTCAAACTAAAGTTATTTATTTTTTGATAAGGAATATTTTTTACATTTAATCTTTTGTTCTATCTCTAACGGTTTACAAGATGCGTCCTACGGACCCAAGACCCAATTGACCAATGTTGCTTTACGAACTCGACCTCACTTTTTACTTCCTCAGCACGCTATAAAAATCTTGATACCTCTTTTCGTTTTTGAGTAATCGTGATGACTTACGGACGACAGACGGAAATGGACTAATTAGGTGATTTTATGAACACCTATACCAAAATTTTGTTCATAGCATCAATATTTTTAAACGTCACAAACTTGGGACTAAACTTAGTATACCTTGGTATATTTCATATACATGGTATAAAAATGGAAAACTGCATATATTTTAGTTATGTAAAACAATCTTATCGAGTGTTATGGAAGGGGAATAAGTGAGATCAAGAGAGGTGGAGGCTATAAAGCTGTGGTTTTTACTGATGGTTGTGTTGCAATCGAAGTATCGATATTTAGTTAAATTTAAGGCTGTTGTATGTTTTTTAATTATATTTTTTAAATAATTCAATTTGTTGGAGAAAAAAAAAATATTGCAACAATTCAAAACGGACTTTAACAGGATAGTTCATTCACATGCCGTTAAGCATTTTCTGGAAATAAAGTATCTCTTAATGTTACAGAATCCAAAATAGAACCAGTTTTTCCACTTTCAAGTTAAAATTTCTCGAGAACCTGACGTAATGTAGTTCTGACATCAGATTCAAAAAGGCAGAAGGACCCCGGATACAATACATTGATTTTTGGTTTCGGTTAAAGTTAAGTTCTTATGGACTCAGCGGATTTTAAGCATTTCTTAATCCTTGAAATTTTTTATTTAACCTGACCGTTTGCGAGATAAAGCATTTGATATAAAAAAATGCGGAAATTTCGCTGAAAACTCGTTATTGACGAAACTAAAGATTATTTTGTGGTTTCGGTCAAAATGTAATTTGAAAGCCATTAGATATTGTATTTTGGACAATTCTAAGTATTTTTTTGAGCCGTGACAATTTTCACTAAAACTCACTGCTTACAATATATAATCGCTTAAAGAAAATAAATTATGGATTTTTACCGAAAATTCGTTATTGACGAAAATAAAGATTTGTTTGTGGTTCTGGTAAAAAAATTGGTGTGAAAACTATATATATGTCTTTATATTTTAGACAATTCTACACACTTTTAAAAACTCGTGACATTTTTATCTTAACTCAACGTTGGGAATATCTCAGCGTTAAACAAAAAATAGGATTTTTTTCTGAAAATTTGTTATTGACGAATATCAAGACTATTTTGTGGCTGTGGTCAAAAATTTCAAAACCCCTTTGCATTTTGAACTATTCTAAACGCTTTTTGACTTTTGAAATTTTTTATCTTCCTCACCGTTTTCGATAAATAGGCGTTTGAAAAAATAAAATAAAATATTAAAAATTTATTTTTTTATGTATAGCTGAAATTGAGGCTTAAATACGGTTTTTTTTTCCAACGCTTATTAATGGAAAATGGACAGGTAAGATAAAAATGTCAAAAGTCTAAGTGTTTAAAACAGTCCAAAATATAGTATCGTATGGTTTTAAAATCAAATTTTTCACCAAAACTACAGAATAATCTTTATTTTCGTCAATTACAAATTTTTGGAAAAAACCCTTATATTTTTTTTCGAATGCTGATATATCCAAAACGGTGAGAGAGGTTAAAAAATGTCACGAGTTAAAAAGCGTGTAGAATTGTCATATAAAAGTCATATAGTTTTCACATCAAATTTTCGAACAGAACCACAAAATAATCTTTATTTTCGTCAATAACGAATTTTCAGCAAAATTCCGTACTTTATTTTTTTTAACGTTTATATATCGAAAACAGTGCCTTTTAGTGAAAATTGTCAGGAGTCAAAAAATACTTAAAATTGTCCAAAGTATAATATCTAATAACTTTCAAATTACAGTTTTGACCGGAACCATAAAATAATAACGAATTTAAGCGTTATAAATAACGAATATTGATTTATCATGTGTTCCTGCATCTTTGCGATAGACAGACATTCAATTTTATTAATATTCAACAGTAATTTTTAGATAAATCTCAAACAACTCGCTTAATTCATCGATAGAAAGACCCCAATTACAAAACATACTGAAGACAATTACTTAATGAATTCCTTACTGATAAAAATCAACGATTGCTTGCTTGATTTGACGTAAAATAAATTTTATAAAACAAAAAAAATTTGCATACCTTACATATCGAACAAACATGAACTAATGCTTTTTGTGCAGCTTTTTTTTGAGTATTAGCATTGTGGCCCTGTTGTTTTTTCGCTTTCGCCGCTTTTTCAGCTGCTTTAGCTTGCGATTGTAATTTTTGTTGTCCACGAGCCATATCTACAAATACACAAAATATTTAACGAACAAAAAAAAAACCCAGCACACAAAATTGATCCAAAAAAATACGTGTCAATAACCTAAATTTCACTTGTGTAAGATGAAATTTTTCTATTAAAACGTACCTAATTAATTTTAATAATTTAATAAATAAAAAGTTACAGTTAAAAAGTCGATAAATTGTTTACTAAAAAAATTTTGTGAATAAAATTTCTTGCCAATCGGCAATGTTTTATTCGAGCAGACCTCAGTCGCACACTTCGATGTAGTTTCTACTTAAAAATAATTATAATTTAATACTAGTAACATTTTAGTTTTGAATTCATAAATGTTTATCCCATATGTTACACATACAAAACAGTAGTGCCAACATTTTAATTGGTTACTAAATTTGACATGCGTTCAAATTTGTTCTTTTTTGTATTCAACTACATTTGTTCTTAATTACCTATAATTTCTTATTTCTTTGAATCTTTCTTTCTTTATTTAATAAATTTTCTAAAAAATATCTTTTATAGATTAAAATCACTATCTTACCTCTATGTTCAAACTAAATCTTATATATTATATACATTGTGGGGTATATCTTACTAGTTTTTCACAAATTTTTTTAAAATTTAAAGACATTTGGTAAACGTTGATACCACAAAACGTAAAAATAAAATCGAATTTGGGTATTGGAACTAACAATTGCTTTATTGGAAAGCACGTTTTAGCGTGTATATGGAGGTATAAAGGGTACTTCAGTCACATAGAAAACGATATCTCAGTGTATTTTATTTCTAATTGAATTTAGGTTTGTTCCAGTATATCGCTTTTAGAAATTGACAATGATTGTCATACGTATACATACGCATAGCGAGGCCGAGGTCAGAGCACCCCTTTTCCTGCTAATTAGAGTTGCCACCCTTCCAGATTTGATCGGGAGACTCCTAAAATCGTGTAGTCTTTTCCACAGTTTTTTGGAAATATAAGAATTTTGGTCTTGCATAAAGAATAACGCTCGGGATCCCATTGAGTCAATGTAAAAACTACGATTTTTAATTTTCAATATTTCACTAAAAAAATCGATAAGGCATCCTTAAACTTAAATAAAACATTATTTGGACGCTTATCTTTAATATAATAAAAGAATAACTGTTCTAAATTTATTTTTATATTTTACCCATAATACCTTGAGTGTGTTTGACAATATTTTACAGTATTCTGTTGTCAAATCGTGGCGCCACAGTTATCGTACTCGAGCCATACATAAACCAAAAAATTCTTTTTTGTCCCCTTTCTAAGTCAAAAGCTAGGGACATTCATATACGAGTACTATGATTATATACATGACATTAAATTTATTAGTGCTGAATTCCAAAAACGGCATGCAGAATTACAAAAACTACTTGCCCTCATCTCGAGAATACCTGCAATATAGAGACGAGAGCTGGTGTTAGAATATTGTCCAGAAAAGGTTGGTGTTAATGGTTAAAAAAGTTAGTAGTTACCCAGTTGGTGTTAGAATATTGCCCAAAAAATTTTTTATTTACGCTTCGTTTCTCAACGTTTTAGATTTTTAATTTTTGAAAAGAATTTTTCGGAATCCGTACTCTCAATTTAAAATTTTTGTAATATTTAGTGTTAGAAAAATTTTTCTTTAATACTTTGGTTGAGTACATAATTAATTAAAATTATGCAAAATTGCATATGGGCTCTTATGAGTGTCTCTGTTCAGTAAAGCCGGAAATTGATTTGTGAAAAATTGAAAAATTGACACGATTGATCTAAAAAAAAAAAAACATTTCAATAGATAGAACGATGTTGTCTCCGAAAAAATCTAATGATTTACCGTTATACGGAGCTACTAAGAAGCAGTGTGCGCATAATCTTGAATTGTAAACAATTCTTTATATTTTATACAACGCATTTATGAACCATAAACTAGTTAGCGCCAAATATTAATATTTAAACAAAATTATACATAAAAAAATTGCTCCTGAAATTCTCCTTCAGAATATATAATTGCTCCAATCAAATAATTAATAGTTAATTAGCTATTCATTATTAAAAATATTTGATTTTTTAAACGCCAAATTAATTTGTCATTTTATCCCCACTAACGCCATATTGGTTTTTATTTTTAAATATTAAAGTTTGCATATGTAAATGAATCGTGAATTCAAAATTATTAATTATAAAGAACTAATTAACTATTAATTATGTAAGTAGAGCAATTCTATATCCTGAAGGATCGTTCCAGGAGCAAGTTTTTGGTATATAATTTGTTTTTAAATATTAACGATTAAAATATGTAAATGTAGATAATTGGGAATTCAAATTTTTTAACCATGAATAACTAATTAACTATTAATTATTTTAGCGAAACAATTGTATATTCTGATGGAGCATTTCAGTAGTAATTTTTTGATAAATAATTTTTTCCAAGTATTAATATTTGGTGCTAACTATTTTATGGTCATTTATGAAATGTATCCTAATGAAAACAAACAAGTAACTGAGTTAATTGTTGAAATACCATGTATAGACAGTGTTGATTGCGCAATCGTTTTTTTTTTACGTCATGTAAGTAAAGAAAGATACATAACTGATATTCCCATATAATACATACTACATAATGTTATAACATTATTTACGCCTTCAAAGTTATTTATTTTTTTATAAGGAAAATTTTTTACATCAAACTTTTGTTCTATCTCTAACGGTTTACAAGATGGGCCTTACAGACCCAAGACCCAATTGATCTATGTTGCTCATTTACGAACTCAACCTCACTTTTTACGTCCTCAGCACGTTATACATCAGCTTGATATCTCTTTTCATCGACAGATATCAAAATTTTGTCGTGGCATCAATATTTTTAAGCGTTAATGACTAAACTTAGTATAACTTGATATATTTGATATATACATGGTATAATGAAGAATATCGTAATCAAAATGGCATACGATCTCCCGTAAACGGTTTCAATTGCAATCAAACCTTAAAAATATTCCCAAAAATGTATTAGTAAATTAGTCAATTCATTTTTCATTTAGGTAGTTTAATTATGACCACAATGGCGCTGCATTCTGAAATGATTGTAATTCGACTTATAACACCTAGAAGTATAGAAGAATTTCCGCGGTATTTGGCGTTTCGAAGAAACCAAATTAAAATATTGATTTTTAGAACAGAACAAACGTAAGTAGCATAATTTGAATCGTGTTACAGATATTATTTCAATTTTTATGGGATTTTTCATTAATTACCTTGAAATTTTTTAGTTCGTGCAATTTCTTTTATTTATTACCTCGATGTAATTATTAATATTATAATTTCCATCAAACAAATCGCCCGTTTAAAAAAAAAATTGAAATTGTGAAATTTTAAACAGCTTTATCTCCGAGTAAAATAATTTTATTCAAACCATCTACAACTCAACAGAAAGCTTGTAAATTGTTTTTTATTAACATGAAGCTACAAATTTTTATCACCTTCACAGCTATGTGTCAAGAGCTGGAGGGATGAAAAAAACTGTCTTAAAATTTTCTAGGAACTTTGAAAAATAGAATGAAATTTTACGCATAGGGTTACTACCTCTCCGTCTTTGGGCTGTAAACTCTGTTTATTAACGCTTTAAAAATCTCCGGATGAAGATAAAAACTCAAAAATCTTTCTAAGATAATAAACCCTGATTTACCCCCTCAGATCAAAAACTTTATATATAAATGCAGGCCATGGCTTTATCTACAGTAGAAAACCGCCGGGACACTGTCATTTTATTGTTGGAGCTTATTTGGTTGCTTTACTAAAATAATCGTTCTCCGAGGAGAAATAATAGGTCAGATCAACTAATCGAATGGGGGCGCCAGTAACCAAATTCATATAACTTTACAAAAATTTTCAAATTTTATTTATAACATTAACTTTTAATAGTATACAATGAGCATAGAACGTTACGTGAACCATTCAGATCAAATCTTTTTCATGCAATTACATTTATTAATGAGTTTAAAATTATCAGGTATGTATACTTAATTCCAAAAAAACTGCCACAGTTAAAACATTAAAATGATAGGTCATAAAATAATTTATTTTTTAAATTCCCGCAAAATAGAAAGGTTTGTTTCTTTCAATCTTTCTATAACCTCTCACGGTTTAAAAGAGAATTTTACGGTCAGTTAATGAAATCAATTTGGCTCGACAGAAAGACGCATTTATGTAAATAAACATTTTATGGACGTCTGTACCAAAATTTGAAAAAGTTTAAAAATTAACTTAGTGCATACAGAGTGTTTAAACATTTAACTTTCTTGTTTATCAAATGTTTCGTATTATATTTTTGTTGTTAAAATATTTTGACTTTTCCACTTAACTTTAACTAAAAGACGTTGAATTCTTGATAATAAACTGAATTTCGTAACTGGAATGTACAAAAAAGTCGACCCGAAATCAGGCTCAATTTATTCTTTAGTTTGTAGAACAACCCATATAACATTTCCATGCTATTTGTAATAAAATAATAAAGGGGTTAGTTGACCTAAATCCATCCTACAACAGTTTATTACTTCACCTCCAAACGGATCTAACTATGGCGTCATAAGTTTTTGAAATAACAATTAATTGTTGTTATACCTGTTCCTGATTACAAGATTACTATTAATGTCATAATGCTATAGGTAACATGTTGAAAGGTTAAATTAAAATATAGGTCATCTTATGATTTTCCATTCTTGAAAAATGATGAAAATCAATGAAAAATTACCTTGCATGTTTTGTATTTAGAACATTTTTCACTTCTATAATCTGTATTCTGTAATAATAATATTATAGGGTAGGACTCTGTATTAATAAATGATAAGTGCTGACATCTGACATTTAAAAATTTATGTTTTACTTGAGAATAATTCGCAGTATGTTTTTATACCATGCATATATGTAATATGCAAGGTATACTAAGTTTAGTCCCAAGTTTATAACGCTTAAAAATATTGATGCCACGCACAATCACCTAATTAGTCCATTTCCGGTTGTCCGTCCGTCCGTCCGCTTGTGGACACGATAACTCAAAAACGAAAAAAGATATCGAGCTGAAATTTTTACAGCGTACTCAGGACGTAAAAAGTGAGGTCGAGTTCGTAAATGAGCATCATTGGGTCTTGGGTCCGTAGGATCCATCTTGTAAACCGTTAGAGATAGAACAAAAGTTTAAATGTAAAAAATGTTCCTTATCAAAAAATAAACAACTTTTGCTTGAAAAATTTGTTCGTAAACATCACTGTTTACCCGTGAGGGCGCCAATTAGGCGGAAATTTTATAGTATGTACCATACTTGAATATTATTTATGTATGTGTCACATGTTTGTATGTGTTATGTGATAAAGAAATCAACACTGACTATGCATGGTATTTCAACAATTAATTCAGTCAATTGTTTGTTTTCACTTGTTCTTTATTTGTTTTTTTATTGAAAACTGGCTTCAGCAACCGCTATACTGACCTATATTAAGTTAGCGGACCACTTTTCGAATTTTAAAACTTTTCCATATGGAGAATTTGCACGTTTCTTGCTTACTTAATATTAATTTATGGTTAGAGTAACGTGATTTTAGGAGCGAAATAATTTTAAAAGTAAAAAAATTTGTGGAAAATTAAAATTCAAAACTTTATTTGGATTAGTTTTGTTATGAATGAGCTGAAAATTTAAAGAAACAAGTGAAAACAAACAGTTGAGTTAATTGTCAAAATACCATGTATAGACAGGGTTGAGTACTCTATGACATTACACATATATACATGTCACACATATATAACTGATATTCTCATATAATACATACTATACAATTTGCGCTCTCACGGGTAAACAGTGATGTTTACGAAAAACTGTTTCAAACAAAAGTTGTTAATTTTTTTTATAAGAAACATTTTTGCCATTTAAACTTTTGTCCTATCTCTAACGGTCCTATCTCTAATTGACCTATGTTGCTCATTAACGAACTCGACCTCACTTTTTACGTCTTAAGCACACTTTAAAAATTTCAGCTTGATATCTCGTTTCGTTTTTGAGTAATCGTGATGACAGACGGACAGACGACAGACAGACAGACAGACAACCGGAAATGGACTAATTAGGTGATTTTATGAACATCTATACCAAAATTTTGTTCATAGTATCAATATTTTTAAGCGTTACAAACTTGGAACTAAACTTAGTTTACCTTGGTATATAAATTTATCCTAATGATTATCCTTACTTCCATACTTATATACTTCAAGTTGAAATATGCTTGAAACTCGATACCTATATACCAAACTAAAAATGTTAGTCTCAAAGGAACACATCTTATACCGGCGTCGACTTCAATTTGAGTTTTTAGGTTCAATTAAAACTTTACTCTGATTCAAGGTTGACTAACATAAGATGAACGCTTTCAATTAGCAACTTGTTCTTTATAAATAAGCGTTTCTTATTTGAAACATTTTTTTGTAAAGCGAATAGTTTAAGCAGTAATTGATGACAAAAATCCAGCTTTTTTGTATTCAAACCACTTTAATTGAATTTTTTTGGAAAATTTTCTTCGAAGAGTGTCTAGATTTCGCAGAAAAAATCATACAAAATAGCAATTTTAATATGAAAAAACAATTTTATGTAAAACTTTTCAGTTCGTTTTTGCCCAAACTGTACGATTTGCAGGAAAATGTTTCGAACAAAAAATGTTATTTTTTTAATCAGTAATAACTTTCTTATTTAAAGTGTTTATCTATCTCATACCAGTTATCAAGTAGAGTGAGCTTTTCCTTAAGTTATGTGAAGTTTAATGTCTGTGTAAGATGTGCGCCGTCACCCAATATTTTTTGTTTGAAGCATTTTTATCGATAAAACTTATTTTCCGAGTTTCAAGCATGCCAACTTAAAAAAGCACTCTGTATAAAACTGCAGACTTTGTTTGTTTGATTGATTGAACGTGCTAGTCTCAAGAATGACTAGTTCGTAATCAAAAAGTCTTTTAGTGTTAGATAGCTCATTTATCGAGGAGGGCTATAGGCTATATAATATCTGTCCGCTTTCCTGGACGATTTCGAAAACTACTGATTGGATTTAAATAAAACTTTACAATCATGTTACTCATACGTTAGACTAAAATATAGGCTATAATTTATAAAGTTACTAGTAGTTACCGCCCGCTTCACTGAATGATTTCTTCACTGAACTACTGAATTCATTTTAATGAAACTGAAAGTAAAATAGCTCATAGATACATCAGCATAACGCATAGGTTATAATTTATAAAAATAGTAGCTACCCGCCCGCTTCCCTGGACGATTTCTATTTTAATAAAAAGTAACATATATTAATGCATGGGGAGATAAGTGAGATCCTCCAGCGAAGCGGGTGGGTAAGTCTAGTGTACTTATACGCAGTCGCAGTTTCTGGGTTGATGCTGCCCTAGGCCCGGTTTAATATGCCGTCCTAATAGCACGTATTTGTGGGTTTTTGGTCCTTTCGTTAACCCTGTGATTGCGTACATTCACTGATCTACGAGTTGACTATGCCGTTAACAGGGCCGAGTTAGCATGGATCTGCGGATTTTTGTTCCTTGCGTTAACCCTGTGATTGCTTTCATTCACGGTTCAATCAATTAAAGTAAATCAATGAAAGAATTCATTTAATAATTGATTTAATTATGGAAATGAATAAAATTGTAGTGTATTTGTAGGCCCCTACTTGTACAATGGAAATGTTCAAATATTACATTAATTTTGGATTATATTGAAGTATTTTGAAATGCAAGAATAATAGGCTATGATCGTTGTATTCTTTTGAATGTGTAAAGCCGATACCTTTTGTTTATAAGTAAACTAGCTGTGAACTACCCGCTTTGCTGGGCAACATCCCCACTTGCACTCCTCCCTCCACACTTCCTTGCGTGGGATAACAGTTTTGTAATGTACACGTCATGCTCTTTTATTTGATACCCCACTTAGGTATATTTGTAAATATTCGATAATTCCTTCCCACTTTCTCGCTACACCTTTTTACCCTCCGAAGGTTAAAAGTAGATAAAAACAATAGATCTTTGAAGCTGGTTGTATATCGTGTCAATATTTGAGCTTAATCGATGCACAACTTTTTTAGTTTTTGAAGCATATCCCTTTCAACCCCTTACTCTACTATAATATGGATGTATTATACATAAAAACCTTCCTCTTGAATCACTCTATCTATTAAAAAAAAACGCATCAAAATCCGTTGCGTAGTTTCAAAGATTTAAACGTACAAAGGGACATAGGGACATAGGGACATAGGGACATAGGGACAGAAAAAGCGACTTTGTTTTATAATATGTAGTGATAAATGGAATCACTCCATATTTTGTTGTTCGTCAGAAAAAATTGAAATACAAGTGAAATAGCTTAATAATTGGTATCTCAATATTGCGAGACAAATTTTCGCATGTTGCATATACATTATTAATAACATAAATGTAAAAATATTGCCTTGAACCGGATAATTAATTGTGTTTTTAATTGGAAAACAACGTTCGATTTACATATTGCAATGCATAATATTATAGAATCCTGATGTGCATAAACAAAAACTCGTGAGCATAAGAACTCTATCACTACAGACATATTCCCCCTCATTTAATTTATCAATATTAGAGGCGCATAAGCTGCTTTTAAATAACTCTGTTTGTGCTTTGTTCGGGAGTGCCCAACTTGGGCGTGAGAACAACGCGTGAGTCATTGTAAAAAATTGTTTAGACAAATGTTATTGCCCGTTATACTGTCTATAACTGCTTACTTTTTAAGTTCTAAACACGCTATAAAATTTTCAGTTTGATATCTCTTTTCGTTTTTGAGTTATCGTGCTTACGAACAGACAGACGGACAGCCGGAAATGGAATAATCAGTATGCGTTGATATACTTCATATTTACATGGTATAAAAGTAATAAAAGCACTGATATTCACAGCCTTTAGCACAGTCTTTCTAGAGTATTTCAACAATTAACTCAACATGTCAATTGTTTAATTTCACTTGTTTGTTTTTCAGATCGTTTCTGAATTGATAGTCCTGAGAAAACTTTTCTAGACTACTTTCCTCTAAAACTCTTTTTAGTGCACTCAATATTATATTCGTTGAGTGCAAAGTAGGTGGAGGGTACAAATAAATCATTCGCAGCGCTATCATCTTACAGAATGTGCAAGGAATCATTCGTATTATTTAAAACATGACTATTTTTCAATTGTTTACATGTAATTGGTACAGTAAATTAACATAATAACTTATTTTAATTTGTTTATAATAAAAATATACAATCCATAGACTTACATGTCCATTGATAAAATTAAATTAATAAAGTAGCGAATAAAACCTCTGGTAAATAGTACATGCACATGGTATAAACAAGCATAACAATCTAATCTAATCTAATCTAGAAGTACGTGAAGACAGGGTTTTCTCTATGACCACCAACTCCGATCATCTTCCCGTTGGGGCAGTAAATACCCTTTGGTCTCCTGGTGAAAGTAAGGGAGTTCTGTTGAGGTGGGTGGCAAAATGTGAAAAAATATATATCTGTCCTTTTCGTACTCATGTGAACTTTCGGAAATTTTCAGAAAAAATTTCAGGAATGATCTAGAAAGTTCAAAAATGTGTGTAACGGTCAAAATCGATTCGAAATTTTCTAGCAAATTCTAGAGAGTTCAAGAAATGATCTAGAAGGTTTGCTTCAACCGACAACTATAATAATGATCAACTTTAGACTGACCGCCGAGAGCTGGCACGAACTTTCTGGGCCTTCTTCCGAAATTTAAATCTTTTAATTTCAACCAAGTTTAGTGTTTTTTCAAGGGTTTTTTTGTTAGGTTAGGTTAAATTGGCTGTCCACGAAGGGACACTTAGGCTATAGAGCCCATTGTGATACCATATATGTGTTTTACCACCTTTCCGCTGATAATTTCATTTATCAGCTCCTCAGTTTCAGAGGCTGAGTGCACCTCCATCATGCTTATACCATGCACTACACCAGCCCATCACAACTATTAATTAAATTAATTTTGTTGCGAAGGCGGGAATCGAACCCGCCACCCTAAGCATACCGCGGACAGAATTGGTTACGCCTTAACCAACTGAGCTAATAAATTAAACGATTTTCTAACAAGAAAAAGGACAATAGAAGCTAATAGAATAGACTAAAGAAATCTATAATATTTCCGTTAAAAAATGTATCCTTAAATATTATTTATACCATTAAACATGCGATGTATTTTATCCCGAGCAACGCCGGGTTTGACTGCTAGTATCATATAACATCTAAAAATAGCCTGCATATTCGCAAATGATTTTAACGTGTATACACACGTGGTGTCATATGTGCGTGGGTTGTTTGTATTCGACGACAGGGGGCTCTTAGAGGGAGAAGGGGTTGAGACGTGTCGAATGTTTCGTGTTTATGTTGTATATAAACTGAAAATGATTAGGTTCATAAAAAAGTATACTCGTGGGAAGTATTGGAAAATGACAAGTGGCAAATTTACACACCGATAAACATTATTGTTACTTAATCAATATGGAATTCGAATATTTGACGTGTAATTATTTCTTTTCGCTAATGCATTTGTTTTGTTAGACTAAGCGTCTAGACTATTAGTACAGGCTGAGGAGTTTCATATTTCAAAAAATATGTTTGTAACGGTTTGTAATTACGATTGTAATCGGAAGTTATTTTTTTTTAAATCGGAAAGGTGCGAAAAACTGATTTTTTGCACGACGGAAAAAGCATTTTATTAAAGAAACAAAAAATAGGGGGCTTTGGCGCAAAAAACAAAACAAATAAGACTAACTAAAGTCAAATCTGTTCAAAACAAAAAGAAATGGTTTTATTGCGAAAAAAATTGTGACTCTCGCTATTTATTTTCTCGAATGATTCGCAGGAAATCCGTTCGAGACTCAAATTTTAGCTTTACATTATGCATTGGTTGTAATACAACTCTTAACGAAGAAAATGCTCGTTTTTAAATTGCCGTAGGATGCTTTGTTACCGATCGAGAGCGTTTTTTCTGAAGCACCAGTTTTTGAATTTTAATAAATTATGAGAAAATTTTATATTATTTTACCCATAATTTTTTTTTCTGCGTACACGAATTTGCTTCGGTATACAGTAAACGCAATTTTTTCGCGATAAAAGCGTGTTTTCTCGCAAAGTTTTCAATCGATTTGACTTTAGTTAGTCTCAATTTTTTTCTTTTTTTTGTAGCCTTACAACCCCCTATTTTTCTTTTTATTAAAATACTTTTTCCGTCTTTTTTTTTTTTTGCTTTGCTCCCCACCTGTTTGCATGGCCCGCATCTCTTACATTTTAAATCAATAATAAAAAAAAGAAAATCAACTGAGTTAATTATTGAAATACACTGTATAGAAAGATTTAATGTTAGTGCTTGCATTATTTTTTATAAATTAGAAAAGTTTAAAAAACCAACACTATTATGGTGGCCTTTCGGCCGCTATTTGTTTGATTCTATAAAATTTCGAAAATTTTCGAAAGTACCTACCTAAGTTTAATGCAATAACTTTATGTTCATGGAAGATTTAAAAAAAATAATTTATTAATAAGCAAGTGAAAACAAACAATTGACTGAGTTAATTGTTGAAATACCATGCATAGTCAATGTTGATTTCTTTATCACATTGCACATACAAACATGTGACACATACATAACTGATCAAGTATAGTACATATTATAAAATTTCCGCCTAAATGGCGCCCTCACGGGTGCAAACAGTAATGTTTACGAAAAAATGTTTCAAACAAAAGTTGTTTAATTTTTGATAAGGAACATTTTTTACATTTACAAGACCCAATTGACCTATGATGCTCATTTACGAACTTGACCTCACTTTTTACGTCCTGAGTACGCTGTAAAAATTTTAGCTCGATATCTTTTTTCGTTTTTGAGTTATCGTATTCACAGACGGACGGACGGACGGACAACCGGAAATGGACTAATTAGGTGATTTTATGAACACCTATGACAAATTTTTTTTCCTAGCATCATTATTTTTAAGCGTTACAAACTTGGGACTAAACTTAATATACTAGGTATGTTTCATATATACATGGTATAACAATTGAGGTAGGCAAACGCAAAGTGGTCGACATCTCCGGTTCTGCTTATCATATTAAGATCAACTTACGCTTAAAATTTCTCGGTCTTGGAGAAAAAGTCTCTCTCTCTTACACTACTTATACTCTATATATAATTGTTTCACAATTGTTACACAATAAATTTTATACCTTTTATAACTTTAAATGAATTTATCTCGAGTTAGAGACGGTCAATCGACTTCTTTTTATACTTAACTAGCTGTGAACTACCCGCTTTGCTGGGCAACATCCCCACTTGCACCCCTCCCTCCACATTTCCTTGCATGGTATAACAGTTTTGTAATGTACACGTCATGCTCTTTTATTTGATACCCCACTTAGGTATATTTGTAAATATTCGATAATTCCTTCCCACTTTCTCGCTACACCTTTCTACCCTCCGAAGGTTAAAAGTAGATAAAAACAATAGATCTTCGAAGCTGGTTGTATATCGTGTCAATATTTTAGCTTAATCGATGCACAAATTTTTTAGTTTTTGAAGCATATCCCTTTCAACCCCTATTTCAACCCCTTACTCTACTATAATATGGATGTATGATACATAAAAACCTTCCTCTTGAATCACTCTATCTATTAAAAAAACCGCATCAAAATCCGTTGCGTAGTTTCAAAGATTTAAGCGTACCAAGGGACATAGGGACATAGGGACAGAAAAAGCGAAAGCTTTGTTTTATAATATGTAGTGATAAGTATACACAAATTTAGAATTTTCTGTCGATATGCCCATAGCGAGACAATAACCTTAATTGTTGAATTTAAATATTGTGTTATGTTATTTTATTTTGCTTTCTTTCAAACTTGGTGATATATTATTTTATCTTTCTTTCTTTTAAAAGTGTAACTGACATTTTCTAAGCAAATTTACCTATTCTTAGAAAAAGAACCAATAAAAATATTATTATTATTATTTATTTACTTTGTGGTATGCTATAGAACATATCTCTAGATATTCCCGAATTGCTAGTTTTCAGTACTTTTACCTTCGATTGTACGTTCCAACCAAACATCCCTAACCAAAACTTTGAAAAATATGATTCAAATTTGTTTTATTTCAATTTAAGTAGGCAGGTTCTATTTTTACTATCAGGAAGACGTCCCATGACAACCGAACCGGGATCCTTGAGTTTATCACCATAAAGGGTACGCAAAATATTCTTACTAGTTACATAATTAATTATATTCAATAAGATAAGAAAACTTATTTTTGTTCGATATTAAATGTCTATTCGATTTCATTACATAAATATTACCTGAACCGAAAAACTTCATAAACACAAATTGTATATAAGCGCCAATTAACCTCTATATACATATAGAATCTAATAAACGATCCAAAACATCAGACAAGACTTTATTATATTATAAAATTGATATAATAAATTATTTGATATAAATAATTTATTTTATATCAGCTATAGATAAAAGCATAGCGGAATATTTGGAATCATACGGTAATGAGGAACAGGCTTAGGTATTTATTGGATTTAATATAATATTTAAAAGGATATAGTTTGGTAAGGGTGAGGTTAAGCAAAGATTAATAAGTTACAAAAGTTACTTAAAAAGACATCTTAAATAATATTGGATCAATTTTGGGTAGGGATGATTTGACCACTTTTGACGATTTCATCTCCTCCAGCTCCATGGTTCCAGGGAGGGGGTCCCAGAAGGGAGCTATATCAAACCTAGGACCTTGTTGATATAAATCCTGATACGAAGTTTCACTGCTGTCTCCTCGGCCTCTCCCTAGAAAATCCCATTGTCCTGTATTTGCCTGTATTTGGAAAGGTTTTCCCTAGGGTGTGGGCCTTCTCGAACTTTCCCGGATATGTGGATTATACCAATTCTAGGAACACCTTAAGGTCTGGCCTTGTGCCAAGTTTAATCAAAATCGTTAAAGTCGTTTTTGAGAACCCTTAAAAAAAGGCCTAGGGAAAAATGAAAAAATCGTCTGGAATTATGACCAAACTGAACCTATGTACCGAGTTTGAGAAAAATCGGTTGAAAAGTCTCCATCTTGGTAACAAACATACCGACATACCGACAAAAAATTAAGCGGTGATTGAGCTTCAAAAAAGTTTTCATCATGAAGAAAATTTATCACAGATTCTGTTTATGCAAAAAAAACTTTAGCTTATGGCGCTTTTCAAAAAGAGAACATAAAAAGACTTTTTTACGCTTTTAGAATATTTTTAGAGCATTTTATAACATTTACGTCATACAAATTGCCTAGTTAACTAGGCAGCCATAGATGAAGCTGTTCGAATTGTTGATGTAGATGAGCTGATTAGCCCTCATTTACCACAACAATTCCAACAGCAGCATCTATTACATCAACACGATCAACGAGAAGAACAAGCACAACAACTTGTTGCCAAAAAAGCAACTGGCAATTAAAAACAAATGTAAAATTTTTCCTTCACCTCCTTCTTTAATACCAGATTGAAATTTAAGTTTGGTATCAGGCCCGTGCGCATGGGAGGGGTTTAGGGGTTCAAAATTCCTTCCATTGAAATTCTGTCCACATTAATTTTGAATTAACAATATAGTCCTGTAAATGCATCCATTTATGAGAAGCATGCATATTTTGAGCTCGATACATTCTTTGATTTTGTCTTTAAGTCGAATACTTCAGACAGGAAACCTGGACCTTAACAAAGCTATCGAACTGACTGATGCTGCGAAACATATTTTGTGTGAAAAAAGAGGAATCGCTGTAGAAGAGTTCAGAAGAATTTTTGAAACAATGATCGATATTTGCGATGAATACAACATAGAATTCCGGAAATTAAAATTCGCGTCAAAACAGATTCAACGCTCGAATATACAGACTGATTCAGTTGAAGATTTTTTCAAATTATGCTTGTCTCTTTCTCAACAAAAAACATTTCTTGAAAAATTTTGATGAAAACTGTTGCTCGATTTTTTGAACTAGAATATTCAATTTTACACGGTGATTCCCGTGACATTTGGGTCAACGAAGTTCAAATTAATTGTATAAATTTCTATTAAATGAAATTCAGATACGTCGCTAAAGAAATGTAACTTAAATTCTGATATCCATGCAGACAGGCAATTTTAATTTCCTGCCAAACCTGCTTAAACCTTGAAATATTTTGACTGTTCCTTTTAACTTAAGTTGAAATTTTTTTCATTTGACACGAAACAAAATCAAATTATCACAATCATACGAAAAATTTAAATGTCTCCATCACAACCTCCTCTCCCCCCTAAATGAATAAAAAAAAAACTAAAATTTCTCATTTTATTTTCATTCCCCGTGGGATAATCTCAAATTATCAGGATATAATTCGAAAAGGAAAGCTCCAAACCCTTACCCGTTTTCTTGTATACATGTTAGAAAGATGCAATTTTTTACATTCGACGCTTAATTTCTTGTACCTCGTGGCAAAAATCAGAAAATTTTCAGCGAACTAGATTTACTTCTAGACAAACTGTTCGAAAACATGACTTTGCACAGAGGTCACAAAGTTAGATCACGTAATACAACGTGGAGGTAATGAGTGGCAATAGTAGAGCATATGTGGGCGCATTCGTTGGGAAAAAATTTTAGTTCCAATTTGTAAATTCTCGTCTAAAAGTCTTCCCTTAATAAGGTTATATGCCAAGCAAAAATCTGGTCCGATTTCAAAAAAATAAATTTTCTGCTTGGTAGCTGGAAAATGTCAATTTACCAAGTATAACTATTGTAAGTTTTTTGGTCATTTTATATCAAAAAAGTGATTTTTTCGTAAAGTTCACCGTTTTCTAGATATTACCCATTTAAGGTTTGGGAAAACTTTAAAAATTATTTTTAAATCTAAAAAACAATGCTAAAAATTTAATTTTCAAACTTACCGTTATCCTAAAATTAAATGCTTTTGAGGAGTCATTTTAAAGCCTCTATTTAATGGGCCTTATGGCCTAAGTGTCCATCCAATTTAACCTAACCTAAAGTCTTTATATATATATATGTAATATGCAAGTTAGACTAAGTTTAGTCCCAAGTTTGTAATGCTTAAAAATATTGATGCTACGCACAAAATTTTGGTATAGGTGTTCATAAAATCACTTAATTAGTCCATTTCCGGTTGTCCGCTCGTCCGTCTGTGAGCACGATAACTCCAAAACGAAAAAAGATATGAAGATGAAATTTTTCGAACTCGCTACCCTACATATACCGTGGACGAAATTGTTTACGCCTTTACCAACTGAGTTAATAGGGCGCCTAATCTGTAATTACTCTTCAGGATTTTGTTAAGGGGATTTAAGGATTTTAGTAAGCTCAAAAATTTAACTTTTTAGCATTGTTTTTCAGTTTTGAAAATGGCTTTTCCGGAGTTTTCCTACCATTTAATTGTTAAAAAATAATACCTTTTTGACGTAAATTGACTCAAAAAGCAAAGTATCAGTTATCATAAATCAACATTTAAGTATCTAGTGTACATGCGACGATTAAATTTTTCGCTTAATTATAAACTTGTGTACACTTTTTACCTGTTTTATTTGAAAGGATTGAGTAGTGATCGAAAAACAACACAATTTGGGCAGTGTTCCTTTTTGTTTACCAGTTTTTATTTGTTTTGTCTCGAAATATTATACATAATATCATATTTCAGCTTCATTTTTATTATTTTCTAATTTTATTTTTCTTATTTTCATTTCACTTAATTTGGTTTTTGTCAGTTTCAGATCTTAATTTGGTAAATTTTATTTTCGATTTTTTCTGGATTTTTGGTTTTATAATTTTGCTTATTTCAATTTCATTTAATTTGGTTGTCTGATTATAGGATCTCTAAATTATTTATTCTTTTTAAGGTACACTAATTAAGAATTTCTTCTGTTTCAGATCTTTATTTGGTAATACTTCTTCTATTTCTTTATTTAATTCCCTTTTCAATTTTTATTTATTTATTTTCCTTATTTCCTGTCATTTAATTTGGCTTTTGTCTGTTACAGGAAATTTTTTATTCTAATTATTTATTCTGTTTCAGGTACACTAATTAAATTTTTCTTCTGTTTCAGATCTTCATTTGGTAAATTTTATTTTTATATTATTTTAATTTAGATATTTTTCTAGTTTTTGATTATTTCCATTTCATGTAATTTAGTTTTCTGTTACAGGATTTTGTAATTTTGTATTTTTTTAAAATTATTTATTCTGATTTTAGGTTCACTCAGGAGAAAAAAATTTTTTTATGTTTTTGGTAATTTATTTTTCTTGCATATTTTTATTTTTTATTTTAATTTAGGTTTACAATTTTGCTTAAGATTTTTAATTTAATCTTCTTTTTTCAGGCTTAATCCTTCATTGTGTTTTTTTAATACATTTTTAGAATAGTATTCACAATGATAATCCTGACTTAGGATTTACAGTTTTAAATCTTTTTTGCCCAGGCATGGCCAAACGTGGCTTAGAGAAGACACTCATAATTCTGTATCTAAAATACGAGTTAGACAGTGACAACCAAAAATACGAGTAAGAAAAATGTACAGAGGGACAACATTTTTTTCGATCTCATTACTATAAGAGAAACTGAGATAGGTAATAAAGCCGTATACCCGTCTCGCTTACTCCTCTATGAGCAATGCGGACTTGGATAAAGAGACACACAATAAAGTTTATGGTACCCAATAAAGCTAAAACAATGGTGACTTCGACTTAAAATAACTCGCCCTTGCCTGATTTAAATTTAATATTTTATTGTGTTTCAGGGGGTGTTACATATATATTTATTTTATCGGTATCATATTCTGGTAAATAATTTGGTTTTAATTTTATTGGTAGTAATCTCAACGAGATTTTATTTTAATATTCTATTAATTGTTTTAGACTTTTAGAGCGTTGTAGATATATGTTATTTAATATATTATTTTCATATTTTGGTGATTTATATTTATTTATTTTTAAGGGTTTTAAGCAATGTTACTGAAGAGGATTACCAAAGCAATCGAAACTGGTCTAGCTAATTAATAATAATTTTATAAATCTAGCTAAATATTTATATTGTGGATCGTGAAGGGGAAATATTTTTAAAAAGATATAAGAAAGAAGTTTTATTTGAAGTTTTATAAAAATTGACATTTGACTGCAGGCAAAAATAAAATTGAAAACTACTGGTAAACTGTTGATTCTTATTAAGGGACTTCTTTGAAACGAGAAAATGCTCCCGAATATGCTTCACTATAACACAAATGGCAAAACCAATAGTGTGTAGGCGAATAACACACAATGAGTGCACTGTTCAATGATGCCATTAACTAATAAATAGATAATATAGAAATAATTATTTTATTTTATTCTATATTAATTATTATACCATGTATATGAAATATACAAAGGTATACTAAGTTTAGTCCCAAGTTTGTAACTCCAAAAAATATTGATGCCACGAACAAAATTTTAGTATAGGTGTCCATAAAATCATCTAATTAGTGCATTTCCGGTTGTCTGTCTGTCTGTCGTCTGTCCGTCTGGCATCACGATAACTCAAAAACGAAGCTGAAATTTTTATAGCGTGCTGAGGACATAAAAAGTGAGGTCGAGTTCGTAAATGAGCAACACAGGTCATTTGGGTCTTGGGTCCGTAGTAGTCGTCGAGATAGAACAAAGGTTTAAATGCAAAAAATTGTTCCTTATAACAAAATAAACAACTTTTCATCACTGTTTACCCGTGAGAGCGCAAATTATTCGCAAATTTTATAGTATGTATTATATTAGTATATCAGTTATATATGTGTGACATGTATGTATGTGTAATGTAACAGAGAAATCAACACTGTCTATACATAGTATATCAACAATTAACTCAGTCAATTGTTTGTTTTCACTTGTATTTTATAATAATTTTAAGTCAATAAACAGCGAAAACCGTTTATATTGACATCGCTTGTAAACAGGGCTTGACTTACCTAAAGTTCCGCTCGGGTAACACCTCTTTTTACCACGTTTTTGTTTTCCTTGTCGTTCAGAACATTGTGATTGAATTTTATCTTTATTCCGAATTATTCTTTGTAGAATACAAACATTAAATTCGACACAGACTTCATCGCGTGTCTTCCCACTTTCATAAACGGATATTAACTTCAGTTTTACACGTACTGACAACGATTTGAGCCTTCTTTTCGACATTTTTGAACTAAACATCCGTATGATAGTAAAGCAAAACTAATACTGAAGGTCATTGAGGCTCAAAATTACTTAAGTGCGGAATTTGCGGGAAGAATAAGAATAAGTAAACCAACAAAACGATGTTATCTCAGTTACAGATGTTAATGCATATAAAATTCACTCGCTGTCTCAGCTATACAGGTAACTATGACGATAAAATCGAAAGAACGAATCACAGATATAGAGGGTTTCTTCGTCCCACTAACAGAGGTAATTCAGTGCCAAAGTGTTGGGACCTCCGCATGAAATCCAGTTATGGTGGTTTCTCACTTATCATAGTCCCACTTAACCAAGTTCCACTGTATATAATATTTTGCCACAATTTAAATCACCGATGTCCACTCTGCGGTGATACGCTAGGCCAGTGCCTAGTGTTATTATAAATTAATCACTGCAATGTCGCTTTAACAAGTTTTGACTGCAGTTTGTATTTGTGCTGTGCTTTGGTTTCAGGTACCATGGTTTCATATGGTACAAAACACATAGAACACAGAGCTATGTATTGTATGAATAACACATAACCTGCATTATTTCATTCAAAGAAATTGTAAACCCCTCCTAACAATTTCTACACCCCATGACGTATTTTACTCACTAAATGTATACCCACAGTCGTTTCTAATTTAGTGATGGGTTTGTTTCGATTACTCTTTGTGAATAATATTGCATTATTCACTGGATGAAAGAAAGTGTAAAAGGACCCCGGAAACAATACATTGATTTTAGTTTCGGTTAAAAGTTTTTTTAAACTATGGACTAAGGTAATTTCAATCATGCTGATCAAAAGTTCTTATGAACTCTATCCTCCAAAACCCTTCCTGTCCGAGCTACGTGCCTTCCTACATGTAAGACTCGGAAGGGAAGAGTTTTTGAGGGTTGAATCCAAAAGAACTTTTGATCAGCATGATCAAAATTATCTTAACTCATGCATTTTGCTAAAATATAACCCCTTCAGGCCTAGGTAATTAATAATAATTTTTTAATTTTGTTAAATATTTCTATTGTGGGTCCTAAAGGGGATATATTTTAGCAAAATGCATAACACAGCCCACAGAAATGCTCATCTTAATTTGAATAATCTTAATCCATAGTCTTCAAAAAGGGTTCCCTTCAGTTTAAAACCCCATCCTTGCAAGGTTATTGGTCAGACTTCTTTTTAACGTGCATTTCTACTTCTTTACTAAAAATTTTCACCGTAGTTAGTATCCTAATAAGTTTTCATTCGTTTTTTAGCATTTTAATATACCTCCTTTACGCTAAACAGAGGCTAAAGACTAGAAATTGTATACTAAAGAAATTTGGAAACAGATAACTCTAATCAGTGCCACATTTACAACTGTTGTGGCCTGTGAACGGATTTTTGGTTACCGTCCACTTAAATCGAGGGGGGCTAGTTTTTATCCGCCTCTACGCCACGTTTGACATAGATGGTTTTTTTCTGAGGCTGAATAAATGTATAAATTGGACACTGCCCCTTATATGAAATAAAAATTTATTGAGTAAATATTGACTTTTATCAAATCAATATTTAGTGTTTTAATACTTTCAATCTAACTAAATACTATTAAGATGCTAAAGAAATATGTCTTTGACGCTACAAGACGTCCATACACAAGGGTATAAATATAAGAAATTTTCTTTTGATGGAAATATGGAAAGATAAATCAAAAGCCAACTGAAATTGTAAAGAAAAAATTTGGTGTTAATTTGCAAAATTGTTCTTGTTTTAACTTTAAAAAATTGTTAAAATAAGAGAAATAAAAAGTTTTTTATTGCTTTTATACCATGTAAATATGAAATATATCAAGGTATACTAAGTTTAGTTCCAAACTTGTAACGCTTAAAAATATTGATGCTACGAACAAAATTTTAGTATAGGTGTTCATAAAATCCAATTCTGGTTGTCCACCTGGATGTCTGTCTGTCTGTCTATCTGTCTTTGGATACGATAACTCAAAAACGAAAAGAGATATTAAGGTGAAATTTATTTATAGCGTGCTCAAGATGTAAAAAGTGAGGTCGAGTTCGTAAATGAGCAACATAAGTCAATCGGGTTTTGGGACCGTAGGACCCATCTTGTAAACCGTTAGAGATAGAACAAAAGTAAATGTAAAAATGTTCCTTATCAAAAAATAAACAACTTTTGTTTGAAACATTTTTTCGTAAACATCACTGTTTATCCATGAGGGCGCAAAAAAACAAACGATTGCGTAATCAACACTGTCTATACATGTTATTTCCGTGAGGTTGCAAATTAGACGCAAATTATATAGCATGTATTATATGGGAATATATAGCAGTTGTGTATGTGTGACATGTATGTATGTGTAATGTGATAGTAATCAACACTGTCTACACATGGTATTTCAACAATTAACTCAGTCAATTATTTGTTTTCACTTTTTTTTTTGTTAAACTACATCCAATTTTTTTTAAGCTTGAATATAGAGGCAAAGAGTTTATTATTTCGTAATATTTGTATATAAGTAATAGAAATTTATTTATTTTAAGCATAATTTTATTATTTTTAGAAAAAATATTTTTTGGGTGAAATTATTTTAAGTAAAATATTTTTAAGGATGTTCCAGCATGGTATTTGCAGTTTCTATGTTAAAGCAATGGTACAATTTTTTTTTCGACAGAATTTAACGAAAAATTAAATTTAAGAATTTAATAATGCTTACTATTAATTCCCAAAGTTTTAAAAATTTTGACCGTTTAAAATGGGAAATAATTATGCCAACGTCCCAATTTCGATCAATTTACGTCAAAATTAATATCTCGAAAGTGAAAATTAATTTCTAAATTTTTTTTTTAGAATTGTATTGTATAAACATTTTTTTCTACTTTTTCTTCAATATATAATAATATCATAAAAAATAGTTGGAGAGACCGGACATTTTACATGCTTTAAATGGGACATGACCCTCAAAATCGCGAACTTTGTCTTTAAATATCTCGCGATCTAAACGGTCAAAAATTATGAAATTTTAGGAATTCATAAATAAAGCTATTATAAACCCGAGAAAAAAATTCGGCCAAATCTGTCGAAAAGTGATTTCATGCTGGTACTACCTTAAATAAAAATTATATTTTATAGTTTTATTTTTTAAATTAACTATTAAATTAAATGTAGTTTTTTTTGTTTCGCAGATTCTTCGCTGTGTTTCGCTGAGCTATTACTTTACATTTTAAGCTTATAATGTCTAGGTTTGACGAAAAATATACCTACTCACGACCTAAAAATGTACCGCTTAGGAAAAAACACGCTAGACAAATAATTTGAACGAAAAAATATCATAAATCTACAGAATAAGTTTATTAGGCAAACATGTTAGTTTTTATAGATGTTCTCCTAATAGTCTAGACATACAATACTCAAAAGATTATTAGGCAAATATGTTAGTTTTTACATATGCTCTCCTAATAAATTCACAAAACAACGTGTAACGATAAAAAGGATGTATTACGTACGAACTGCTATTTTGAGTCTAAATTTCAAATAAATTTATTTAAAAACTGTTATATCAGTTGCCAAGGTATTCAAGAATAATGTCAACAAATTTTATAAAACCATAGTATTTATTTTGTTATATTTATTATAAACAAATTTTGTATAAATTAATCTCTTGAGAATGCACGAAAGTTCGAAAAATTTTGAGATAACATAATAAATCTTGTAGTCATACGCAATAATAAAAGTATTTTTTAATTATTTAATTTATTGTAATATAGTATATACTACCAAAAACCTTATATAAATTCAATTGAAAATTAGATTTTTAATTTTATTAATCACTCCTTTAGGAACTGTTAATAGGATATTAGGGCTAGGATACCAAAAAAAAAGTAATAATGATCACTTCCACACAAAGCAAAAAGGGTGGTATATCAAACCGTGCCTAAAGCGGCATCAAGCCTAAATCCGCCAATGATCATTGTGAATTCTATAATGAACGTGTGTACCACTTGACCTTACAATTTCAATTTTTCTGAATTGAGAATCGTTATTAAACATCACTAAACTCGAATTACGTATGTCTAGAAATATATAGATATACCACGTTATTATAAAGGATAAATACGCCACGATAAACAAGGAAAACTATATCGACAATAGATATACTAACGTGAAAATGAAAATTTTTTAGCAGTAAAATTATGACGTCATCCCAATTAAAAGTTTTACAAGTTTGTTGTTTTTTTTTTTTTTTTTTGTTATTCATTTATTAATATTTTTTTAAATGCTAATTAAACAACTTTTAACAACTGATAATTTTTTTAAAACAACTGATATTATTAAAATTATTTAAAAAACTGATAATTAATCAGTTCTGTTCGTAACAGTAGGAGAGTAACAAATGTGGTCTAGTTTGGGTCATATTTTCCTAAAGGTGGAAAATTTCTTTATTTCTAGAATTCGAAAGAACATTTTGATGGTTTCCAAATAAAGATCCAAATCAAAGGTCCCCGCACAAATTTTATGAGAAATGGATATATTTTATAATTCGAAGAATTTTTTCTTCAAAATAAGTTTATAAGAAGGCATTTGGAATTATAGCAAATTTTGAAGATTTATTTCTAGAAGAACTTATCGAAATTTGACGAAAAATAACAATAAATTTCTCAATATAAAGCTTATTTTTAGAGATAACGAAGCTTAGAATAACTCACGCAAGAGAGTTTTAGACGTCTCCGGGCGAAGGTAGGAATTATCTGGGTTTAAAAGAAAAATCTAATTTTAAGAGGGTAAGAAAATCACTGAATTACATATTTAAAGTTGAGGAAACTGGCTTGAAATAATGTAGAAGATGACAGCCCTGTAAAAACGTCCTTACAAATCTACATAACAGGTCAGTTATTCTTTGATCTTCGATATCTTGATATTAAGGACGTTCCTGCAAAAATGAGTGTATGCAAATATTTGAGACTTACATTTCAAATTTTTAGAGTGGGTTCTGTTTAGGGTGGGACTCGGGAAAATTTTTCGATATACGATAGTTTTTGAAATGGTCATGCCAAAAGATTTAGAGAAAATCACTTATAGAATAAATAACACACAAATAACATTAATTTCATCACTTTGAATGTATTTTGTGGAAAAATGAGTGCCGCTTGTTATAATTTTCTTTATAAGAAAATATTTGTCATGGTTTTAGCTAATTAATATTAATTTTCTAAATCAAATTTAAGAAAATTAGCCTTGTTACATAATAAAGCATACTTTTAAAAACACACAATATAGGATTTACATTTTAAAAACGCAAACTTTAACAGCTCAAATCTATAAATTTTACACCGATAGGGATGTTAAAAAATTTATTTGCTTCCATTTAAAGATAATCCTAAGAAAACGTAATATTTCGAAACCGTCTTTAAATGGAAAATCAACCGTTTTAACCTAAATCAGGAAATAATGTTAAAAAGGATGGATAACACTACAAGGGGTATTCATATTTTTCCTGCAATATTCAAGGTTTTAGAATGAACATCAGAAACGACCGTTCCTTTGATGTTTTTTAACAAAGCCTCTTAATTATTCATATGTTTTTGTATTAAAACATACACAACCGCAATTGCTATAACACTAATGTAATACAATTGCCTATAATAAAGAGCTAAACCATATTTCTACAATGAAACCAACGAAACATATTTTATACCAAGAAAATGTCTATTTCTAGTATAAAAACCAATTATTTCCATGGAAAAATTAATATATATGGTCTGAAAGATTTTCATACACATATATATACAATCATTTAAAACCCACGTTTTAAAATTATTTCACTCTTTGATTATTGTAGGGAACGCATGCGTACTGATCTATCCAATATTACGAGAGATTTGTAAGCACTGTGCGTAGAGAGTGCTACTTGTATTTCACGAAAAAAATAATACAGCAGCCACCAACAAATTGACAGATAAAAACCAGACTTCAAAGTGACAGTGAATTGAATAAATAAATAAAACTAAAACAAATTAATTTTTCTATACAATAAACACAAACAAAAATATGTTCATCAAATTTAATTTATATTTTCTTTTAAAATATTTAATAGTACTTATATTTTTAATATTTACAAACGTATATTCGCACGATGTCGAAAAATATGCTTTTCTTATGCCTAACGTTATACCATATCGGGTAAGTTTTCCCTAACATATTTATTTCGATCAAATTCAGTCAAGTTTTCATCTTAGAAAATTATGATATCAATATAATGATTCATAAAAAAGCCCGGTTTTTTTAAAAAAAGTTTCGATATCAAAACGAGGACGTAAACAAATTAAATCAAATTTTAACAAAAATTTTAGATTGTTTTTTTATTTATTTTAAATTTAACTATTTCTAAAAAATATATTGTTGAATTAACAGAGCATGACAATTTGTTGTTTCTACCCGAATTATTTTCAATAGAAAAAAATTCGATGTTTTCATTACCATATGGTTTTTTGTTTGTTTAAATTTTCAGCCGGAACTATACCTGTGCACACCGATCAGGGTCGATACATTCAACAGCTATTATATAGGTAAATTTGTGGGAAATATTTAAATTTGTTTTTAAATTATTATTTTCTAATTTCGAATGTTTTTTACGTTTCAAGTGGGCTTTGAACCGAATTCAACAATGGAAACTGCCCACCATATGTTACTTTATGGCTGTGAAAATCCCGGTAGTGAAAAACCTGTATGGTAAGTGAATTTTTTCTTGCCAATAGGGTTGGCCCAAATTTTGGCCAGAATGTTTCTTATAAATTTTTTTAGATATATTGAAGAAGAGGGAAATATGATTGATTTTTCGCAGATATCTTGGAAAATATGTGTTTTTTCTCTCAAAGTTTGTAACGATGAGAAATATTGACCCTAGAAACAAAATTTTGGTAACAGTTCATCAAATTATTTGATTATTTTGTTATAAATTCCCTGTCCGTTGATAAGATTATTTAAAATCCAAAACATAGCGTGGTGAAAATTCTCACCTATAGGTTTTCCCATACAAGTTTATCTTTTAATTGTACAAAATTTATCAGTGAAAAAATCTATTTGGCTAAAAATTTTTAAAATTAATACTTCAAACACGTCGCCGACTTAGTCGTACTGAAAAGGAGCTGGTCAGGACAGTTTTCCCATCCCAGGGACTGGGCGTGGGTTTGAAAAATTTGGTTGACCAAGTATGTTTTTATGTATGTACAGAATTTATGACAAACAATTGAATGAGTTAATTGTTAAAATTCCCTGTATAGAAACTCTTGAATGCCAGTGCTTGCATTTTTTTTTATAAATTAGAAGAGTTTAAAAAACACAGTTATTGCGGCCTTTTATTTGATTTTCGAAATTATTTTCTAAAATTTTTGTTAGTTTTTCGAAAATGTTTCACAACTGGTCTTGTAGTTGTTAAAGCTACCTGCAAATTTTCAACTTCCTATCTTTTATAGTTTTGAAGAAAATGGACACGAAAGTTTTGTTCTAATTTGTGCCCTCAAGGGTAAACAGTGTTAACAAAAAAATTTTTTCATACAAAGGTTGTTTATTAATTTATGAAGAACATTTTTTATGTTTAAACTTTTGTTCTATCTCTAACGGTTTATAATATGGATCCCACAAACCCAAGACCCAATTGACCTATGTTGTTCATTTACGAACTCAAACTCATTAATTACGCCCTGAGCAAGCTGTAAAAATTTCAGGTTGATATCTTTTTTCGTTTTTGAGCTATCGTGTCGGCGGGCGGGCAGATGAACAACCGGAAATGAGCTAGTTACGTGATTTTATGAATATCTATACCAAAATTTTTGTTCGTATCATCAATAATTCTAAGCGTTTCAAACTTGACTAAAATTAGTATACCTTGATATGTATTTGATATATATACAGAGTATAAAAATTTCTGATTTGCTTCCCTCTATGCCAAAAATTTATGTTTGCCTCCCCCCCTTGGGCCAAAAGCTGGGTACGCACATGTTATCCGGTGACCAGATATCTATACATAATGAAGTGTTAAAAATTGTATGTACTCGACTTGAAAGCTTTTATTACTTAGAATAATTTTTAATAATGTTTATTTTGTATAGGAATTGTGGGGAAATGGCGAAAAATAGTGAAATGGAAGAAACTTATACGCCATGTAAAAAATCAACACAGGTTTGTATTAAAAAATATTTTGATTAAACCTGGCCCGCGTGCAAGAAAGGGCTTTTGGAGGTCAAAACCCCTCCCTTTGGGAATCTGATCACATAAATTTTGAACTAACAATATAGTCCTGTAAATGCATCCATTTATGAGACCCACTTTCAATGACAAATCAGATATCCATGCATATTTTCAGTACATTTCTTTTTTTGAGCTCGGTACAGTCTTTTAGTCGAATACTTCAAACAGAAAACCTGGATCTTGGCAAGGCTATCAAACTAGCTGAGGCTTCGAAACATATTTTGATTAAAAGAAGAAGAAACGTTGGAGAAGAGTTCAGGAAAATTTTCAAAACCTTGACCGATGAATGCGACATAGAAGTGCGGAAGCCAAGGTTCGCGTCATAACAGACGCTCGAATATACAGACTGATTCAGTTGAAAATTATAGATCGAATTTTGATTATAGATCGTCTATTTCTCAATAAAATGAAAAGTTTTGATAAAAATTCTTGCTCGACTTTCTGAACTAGAATATTCAATTTTGCACGATGATTTCCGTGACATCTGAGTCGACAAAGTTCAACTTTGGCGAAAACGCATTGCCGGATGGGGTGCCAACAATTCACTCGATATTTGCAATAAAGATCCATTTCCGAATGTCAACTAAATGCTTCGCGTTCTGGCAATTTTGCCTGTGACAACAGCAAGGATTGAACGCTCCTTTTCAACCTTGTGTCGTCTCAAAGCATACCTTAGATCGACCATGTTTGAAGATGGGCTAAACGGTTTAGTTCTCGCTTAATATACATCGTGGTGTAGAGGTCGATGCTCGCAGAATTTGGAAAAGTCGCAGAATTAACTTATTGAAAAACATTGAATTAACATCACGTTTTGACCTAGTTAAATATTCTCTTACTCGAAAAAATAATTTCTTGTTTTTATTGACTTTGTGACCTAACATGAACAAAAGTTGGAACCCTTCCCTTGGATAATTTCTACGCACAGGCCTGGATTAAAAAATTCCATAACTTGAAATAATTTAGTTTTTTTTTTATTTGCAGATAATGTATGCCTGGGCAAGAGACGCTCCAATGTTAAAATTGCCGGAAGGCGTTGGTTTCAAAGTCGGCGCCAAATCAAAAATTAAATATTTAGTTTTGCAAGTACATTATGCAAATATCAATCAATTTCAAGGTGAGTTATTGATTTATTATCAGAGTCAGAGTCAGAGAGGCAGATTAAGAAATTGTGCGTCCGTAGACAGTTTCGAAAATTAGTGCCCTCGTAATAAAAATCTATATTAATAAAGACCTTCTTTTTAGTCCTTTAGTTTTAAGTTATTTATTTCTTAGAATCTGTAAAATCGCGTTGGTTGTTCAGAGCAGTTCTCCGGCTCAAGTTATTGTAGTTAAATAAGAATGTAGGTGGATAAATTCATCAAAAAGCACTTTTCTAAATCATCAGAATACATCGTTACATACTTGCTCTATTTTAAACTTCTTCAGTGTTCAAATCGATAGAATTGCTCAAAAAACGAAAATATATACTGTCACTCTGAATGTTCCCCGATCAGATTATGAAGAAGTCATTTCTTCAACAGATTCATCCACTGCAAACTTTCTCTTCTGTTTCCTCTTCATATTCTTTGACTATTGAGTGTTTCAAGACTTGCTGTTCATTTTTATTAAAATTTTCCCTTTCTGCAGAAATTATATAAATAACTGTGTCATACATTTGGATAACTGTTCAAATAACAGAGATCCGTAAGGTATAAATTTGTTAAAAGCTCGGAATCCAGGGATAGTCAATCAATCTTTATAAAAACTGTTCAACTGCATTGTTTAAAGCTTACTTAAGGAAGTTAAAAACAAAAATTTGTGCGATTGTCCAGGGGGTGGGGGCCACGCCTTCTTAGGGGTGGAAAAGTTTATTTTAAAAATGACAACGGGAATCGATAGAAGGAGTTATTGTCGATTGAAATTCGGAGTATTTAACGTCAAAAAACTGAAAAATTTGACGTTTTTTGACGAAAATACATGGTACACTTTTTAGAGTACTATAAAAAACCATGAAAATTGAAAAAGTTTCAAGTCATTTGCATGAAAATTGACGGAGTTATAATGAAAACAATGTTTTTCGTACCTTTTTTTTTTATGTTATATTCAGCACAAAAACTGATGAATTTACCACGGGAACTAAAATTAATGCTTGCCGCTTTTCAATTTACTTTATTTAGGTACGGGTAACATGCTCAAAAATTTCTAGCAGTTTCGGATTTATATTTTTTTAAATATTGCAAATTAAATCCAAAAAAATTTTTCTAAAAATACAAAAAAGTCTTTATCGTTAAATAACTCGAAAAAAATAAATAAATTTACAGACAAAAGTGTAGGAAGTTAAATATTTTGCTAAAAAAAAGATAAATTTTTTCCTTCAATAATTTTTTCTGTAACTTTATTATTTATCGAGTTATTTAACGAAAAAGGCATTTTTTTGAAATTTTGAAAATTTTTTTGCATTTAAATTGATTAATATCCGTAACTGCTAAAACTTTTTGAGCATGTTACCAGTACCTAAATAAAGTAAATTGGAATGCGGCAAGCATTAATTTTAGTTCTCGTGGTAAGTTCATCAGTTTTTGTACTAAATAAAACATAAAAAGGAAGGTCCGATAAACTTTGTTTTCATTATAACTCCGAAAATTTTTATGCAAATAAGCACGCTTTAAAAATTTCAGCTTGATATCTCTTTTCGTTTTTGAGCTATCGTGCTTACGGACAGACAGACGGGCAGGCAACCGGAAACGAACTAATAAGGTGATTTGATAATAACCCCTATAAACAAATTTTGTTGGTGGCATCAATATTTTTAAGCGTTACAAACTTGTGACTAAACTTAGTATACCTTGATATATTTCATATATTCGTGGTATAATAATTACTGTTTTATCAAAGTAGTCAGCTAAAATTATTGAATTTTTTTAAATAAATAACTGTAATCACAAGCAGTACGAAACTAAGGATCATTTTTCACTTACTTGAAGTAAGTACTAAAAAACATGAGTCTGTAGCCAAGTTTTTTTATTTTTAAAGTAATATTGTAATTAATTCATAATTAAACAAAATCGTTTTGTTATTAACATTTAATAATTTATAATTTTTCCTTTGGATTACTATAAGGTGGATTTCTGGCAAATTGTTTTCTACTACCGCGATTATCACTTCTTTCCAAAACCATTTCCTCCGCCAAAAGAGCCACTTCGTTGTCCTATAATTCCACAGCCGGAGTTAGCACCACGATTTCTATCTTTCACAATATCAATCACTTCATCTGGTATGCTTACAAATTTGATTGTACTCCCTCTAATATAACATTCCGGCATTTTCCAAAACTTGCCGCCATCCTTGCAAAATAAAATCTTTCGTAAATATTTGAAAGTAATCTTATAAACATTTAACTTACTTTGGAGGTACAGATAACATTTCGTAAATTAATATTGATCCAATTATCACAATTAACTAAAATTCCGTTATATGTTTCTCCATTTTTTAATTCCACCAGCTAAAAACCGTAAGGATTAATTTGAGAAAACATTAACATATAAAGAATAATACTCTTACTATTGGATGGTTTTGTGCTGTTTTTAACATGGATAATGGCGCGGACTAAAAATAAATATACAATTAGTTAATAAAATTAAAATGGTAATTAGTAAATTTAAGATATTACCATGTTCAAATCGTATTTATATTTAACCTATATTTGTAATTTGTATAACTTCAGTTGTCATACACTTTGAGGAAAATTTATTAACTGGGATTAGCAATAGAGTGAGAACCACCTCTCAAAGAAAATTTTGAAATGAGATGGATAATAAATGCGAGAGCGTGATTATTAATGCACATGTCTTAATATACAATATAATATCCTGGCGCGTATTTAAAACATAATAATTGCCATTTAAGGATGTATGAGCATGGTAGTGGGGGCACAAATTTTAAAATAGATATTTTCAATTTTGATGATAAATTTATATTATTACTTGACGATATAAGACGAAAAGTAAGAATAAAATTTTTCGATATCTAGCTTAATTTTCAAAATATCGAAAATTGAAAATTTTGTTTAATTATTTAGCTTTCGATATTTCGAAAACCAAGACACATATCGAAAAATTTTATTCTTATTTTTCGTCTACATTCATGAAGTTGTAACAAAATTCATCATCAAAGTTGAAAATAAGATAAAAATAATTTCAACCCTTAATCTACCCTGCTCTTACATCCCTTATATGGACGGTGACACTTAGTTTTTTTCTTTTCTAATTCATTGCTAATATGTTTACTTTCTATTAAAAAGTTTCTTTTAAATTTGTTTTCATTCATTCCAAATGAAAATTATCAAAAACTTCCAAAATATGTCGTTTTTTGAGATTCCTCCATAAGAGCCAATGTATTTTATATCGATTTTTAATGACTTTTTTCTTAAAAATTTGCACGGTTACTTAAGCTGAAATTTTAACCACATATTCTTTGAGTAAAAGACTACCTACAAACAAATTTTGTGCCTTTAAATCAAACATTGTTGTCATGCTCATACATCCTTAATAAATATTATTTAATAGTTAAACCTGTGATACATTTCTTCTTTAAAATATTCCTTACAAATGTAACCATTTCTTAGAACTTTAACACAGAATTAAGGTAATATGTTTAAAATATAAAAATAAACTTAGAACAGTCAGTTAGCCTTTTACCATATTCAAGATATTCGCTCCGTGCGTGAGTTTCGTTTCCATGGTAACGATACACTACTTTAATTATAGAATTGTATGGATGCATTTATAATTGTATGGATTGCATTTAAGACATACATTGAAAATTTAATATTATTGTCTCACAAATTTAAATAAATAATTATGATAATTTACATTTGAAAAATAATATTTGTGCAATTTGATTTCTTATTTTCACAATTTTTAATGCATTAAGTTTAATTAATTCGTGTTTTACAATAATTTTAATTTGACATTTCTATAACATTAACATGTAAAGAATTGCAAATTAGTAATAACAGCCCCCTTTAACGCCAAAATTTTTCACTGGAAGCGCTGGCATCGATTTTATTGTCCCTACCATGACTACGCACACAACGAATAAAGACATTTTATATTAGATTATAAAATTGTTATTAATTAGCTGGATAATAATAATTGTATAATCTAGCTAAATATTTTTAATTGTGGGTCCTGAAGGGAATATATTTTCACAAAATGCATAATACAGCCCACAGACATGCTCATCTTAATTTTAATAATCTAAATAATGTTTTATTTAAGTTTGAGGATGTCTAATCGACTTTTTTAATGAAATATTGAAAATTAAAAATCGTAGTTTTTACATTAACTCAATGGGATCCTGTGTGTTATCAATACATAGTATAAAACAAAGTCGCTTTCTCTGTCCCTATGTCCCTATGTCCCTTTGTATGCTTAAATCTTTGAAACTACGCAACGGATTTTGATGCGGTTTTTTTTAATAGATAGAGTGATTCAAGAGGAAGGTTTTTATGTATAATACATCCATATTATAGTAGAGTAAGTGGTTGAAATAGGGGTTGAAAAGGATATGCTTCAAAAACTAAAAAAGTTGTGCATCGATTAAGCTCAAATATTGACACGATATACAACCAGCTTCAAAGATCTATTGTTTTTATCTACTTTTAACCTTCGGAGGGTAGAAAAGTGTAGCGAGAAAGTGGGACGGAATTATCGAATATTTACAAATATACCTAAGTGGGGTATCAAATAAAAGAGCATGACGTGTACATTACAAAACTGTTATCCCACGCAAGGAAATGTGGAGGGAAGGGTGCAAGTGGGGATGTTGCCCAGCAAAGCGGGTAGCTCACAGCTAGTTCTTTATACAAAACCAAAATTTTCATATTTAAAAAAACAAACTTTGTTCACATAATAATGCACCAAAAAAAGGTTAAAGTTTAAAGAATTTATTCAACAAAATCGACCAAAAAAAGTATATTCAGGAGTTTTTGAGGTCGCTGATCAAGAGTCTGAAATCAGAATTCAGATATCCGGCTTCTGGAGCAATGATCCCCCCCCCGCTGGTCCCAAACAGCAGCATTCTATAAATATTTTTAAAAAATGGATCAAAAAAAGTATACTCGAGGATTTTTGTTGTCACTGATCACGTTTCCGAAGCTAGACGGGGGATATACTCTCCCCCCTCTTGGATGTTCATGTGTTAGACATAGCAAATTCACGATTTTCAAACCGTTAGAGATAGAGCAAAAGTTTAAAGGTAAAAAATGTTCCTTGTAAAAAAATAAACACTTTTGTTTGAAATATTTTTTCTTTAACATCACTGTTTACCCGTGAAGGCGCAAATGAGTGTGGCTATCTAAGAGAGACTATCTTTACTTACATGACGTATAAAACAAACGATTTCGTAATCAATACTGTCTATACATGGTATTTCAAAAATTAACTCAGTTTGTTTTCACATGTTTTAAATGTAATTCCTGCTATATATATTTTATTGACAAAAACATACAAATTAAGAAGCCGGATGGGTAGTCGGCGCTTCTTGCCGACTAATCGCCGACTACGAAAGTGGCCGACTATACTCTTTCAGTTAAACAAAATGCGTCATACAACTATTTTGAACACTGTAAACTTTATTTTGAGCCTTATTAACTGAATTTGGACCTTATAAACTCATATATCGATTACTGTGGCCAATTGTTATAGAAATTATTTAGAAATAGCGATCAAGGAGCACATACTTTCACTTTAATATAAAAATATACATATCGTTTATAACGACAAAATTGCTGGTTCCTACTATGTCGTTATAATCGGTTTTGATTGTATTATTATTTCGATTTTTGTTGAATGAAAAATTAATCGTTAAATTTTATTTACAGATGGCAACAGTGATAACTCTGGAATATTCTTACATTATACAAAACGGCCGTAAGTATCTTTTAAAATTACTTAGAATTTAAGTTTAATTCTTCATGAAAAGAGCCAAATTTTTTTTTTGGAAAAGAAACCCGCACAAAATACATTGTTTTTTGATTTCGGTTATAATTTTTTTAATACTATTTGAAAAACCTGTTTTAATTCCAGAAATGGAATTTGCATCGAATTAAACGTAAAAATAAAACTAGCTAGTTTTTTTACTATTTTATTTCTGAATTTTATATGCGGGAATTGTCACCCGAAACTTGCAATTACTGAAATGTAGCTCATACAGATATAGAGGCCTTGTTAAGAACTAAAAATCTTACACCAAATGTTCAGCCAATTTAGCTGAAAACCATTCTTCATAAAAATTCGACAGTCTCCTTTCCTATTAATAAATTCTGATTTTTGTTCCCTAGATTGGACAAATTAGCTGGTGTCATTTTGTTGGGTACTGGAGGTAAAATCAAACCATTAGCAACTACACATATGGAAGCCGTATGCACCTTAACAGAAAATAAAACTATCCATCCATTCGCGTACCGAACTCATACGCACAGTTTAGGACGTGTGGTTGCTGGCTATCGTGTCCGGGAAGATGAAAATGGTATCGATCAATGGACTTTGTTAGGAAAACGAGATCCATTAACACCACAAATGTTTTATCCCGTAGTGGATACGGATCCAATACGTAAGGGTGATAAATTGGCTTCACGATGTACAATGGTTAGTGCAAGGACTACGATCACTCATATTGGGTAAGTTTTCCAAATTCTGTTTATATAAAGGCGAAACTACACAAAATAAAAGGAATTTACCAGGTTTTTCGCTTCTTTGACTAACGGATTTATGATCTGTTTCAAAATGCTCTTTTACAAGTGATGCAGGATCACTGGCCATGATTTTACTTTGATAAACAAAAAATTTTTTGCCAAAAAATTTCATAATTCCAACTGTATTTTTTCATAAACACATACTTAGAAATCTAAATCAATGGTAAATCCAAGTCCAGGGGACAGCCGTCCTCTGACTTACCCTACCCTCGTTACCTGCATGGATAAACCTTTTTTCGTACATCTGATCTAAGGAACCCCGCAAGATTAGATTAGACAATTTTTCCAAGAATAGGATCCAATATAGGTTTCGCCTAGGCAATTCAATACAGTAAAAATTTGCCAAAAATAACAAAATAAGCAAAAAAATTATTTCGTGCACGAAATTTTGGTTATACCTCCCATTCATAACGCAGTTTAAGAATCCAATGAGTCCCTAACGATTGCAGAGGTGGAAAAAAATTTTTTGAGTGAGCGAAAGTCTTGTTGTCACAAAACAAAATCTGAAGGGCTAAAAGAGCTCCGCAGGATAAGATAGGAAAATGTTTTTCTATGAAACTTTTTCAAACCATCCCCAAAATGTTCTTCGGATCGTTCTGATAAAAGGTTCTTACGGCCATAAAAATTTTTAACGGGTGGTTTTTGAGCTACGGGTGTTCAAAGCTACACATACACATAGTTACATAGCCCGTAGTTCGAAAACTATTCGTTAAAAAAATTTGTGGCCGTGAGAGCTTTTGGTGAGAATGATCCGAAGAACATTTTAGGATGGGTTAGAAAAATCCGCTTCTCATTTTTCAAATGTTTATATTTCGAAAACGGTGATGCTTGATAAAAAATGTCAAGAATCAATAAATATTGGGAATTGTTTATAATTTAAAATATAATAATTTCTTTGAATGTAAAGTAAAGAGAATGAGGTGTCCGGAAGTAGGGTAATTCTGTCCCACTCTATGGGGGTAAATCGAAAAAGCACAAGTTCGCATGTATATGACTTTGTTAAGTACATTCAGGCAAATATTTTCCGCCAGTTCCCATATAAATCTACTGACGAGGAGTCAATTCCTCAGTTAGACTATTTTTTCAGTTTTATTTCCTCGATTAATAGGTAAACTCATTCTGAAGTTACACGATTACCAATGATTATCGATTAAGATTGTAAAGATTAATGAATAAAATTTTTTTCGTAGTGCAACGCAAGAGGACGAAATGTGCAATTTTTATTTAATGTATTGGGTCGATAGTGGCTCAACATTAGACATGAAATACTGTTTTAACAACCAAGGTCCACCATTCTACTGGTACAATTTAGATGATCGTCTAAACCGGATACCGGACAAGGATGCATCGTCATTAGATTGAAAAATAATTCCACAATTTAAAATCTATGTTTCAAAAATTAAATCGCATAAAAAATTTGATTTTTCAAACATACAATGAAAATTTGTGGAAGAACTTAACAACACTACTTACGAAGAGTGGCCCTAAAAAACAAATTAATTTATAACAAAACGACAACAATATAAGCCTTTTTTTGTAAATCAAAAAAATATTTTAAACTATTGTAAATAATTAACTCAGTCTATATCTTAAAAAATGAAAATATTTTGTTGTGTAGGGCATAAAGGTGCACTCGTTACGAAAATTTATTAGGCTAAATTTTTCTTTGTCTCTTCTAAAAAGATCATCAAAATAAAATACATACAAAATATTGAAAAATAACCTCCTTTGCCACCGAGGGTGCCAAAAAATGACTCTCATAACCAATAAACTAAGAAAACTAAAATATTTGATATTCCACGCATTAAAAAAATTTTTGTATCCCGAATTAATGCAAATTTTTTCATTTTATTGTAATACTTTCGGGATACAAAAACGTCTTTATTGCGTCAATATTTCCAAAAATATTTCCAACGGATGGCATAAGTTTGTCGTTCAGTTTGTTAATGATCTCTCTAAAAACACCAAATAAAAAAATCTAGTCGAGCAAAATTTTCGTAATGAGTGCGCTAATATGCCCTATACTAAGTCAATTGTATATTTTAAAAGAAATATTATAGATTTACATTTTAAGTGAATGTAAAAAAAACGTTTTTATTTTTTAATGTCCATACAATTACTTTGATTTTGTGACCTTATTATGACAGAAATAATCTATTTTTGATAGAATACACGATTATTGATGTTTCTATTTACGACGTGACGTAACAATACACTAATGGCGTCCAATGTGCGGCCTTTCATTCAATCAATAGGCTTTTCCACTTTAATAACACAATATACCAATAATCGTAAAGTATTGGATAGAGGAAAATTTTTTTTACGGAAAAGTTTGAATTAAGAATGTGGCTATAAAACATTTGGATCAAAAATGGCGGCAATTAGAAAATGACATTAATTGTAAAATGATGTTTTTATTAATGCACACAGTTTTTCGTTTTTATTTTCATTAGCAGATGGCGGGCATGACCCCTTAATATGATAAATAATTTAAATGTATTTCTGTTTTTTAGGAAATTCTTGATTTGTGAATGTCAAAATAAGTTGAAATATCTTTAAAAATCAAAAAAACTGCATTTAAATTATTTATTTTATTAATTCAGTCATGTCTGCCATCTAGTAGTGAAAATAGAAACGAATATATGTATACATAATAAGAACATGTCATTTTTCAGTATTTCGCGCGCAATTTTGAATAAAAATATGACTTTATCAGTGTTTTAACCAAGAAATTTTCAATTTATGTTTTTACCAGTCTGGCATATGTTGTTTCAATATATTTTCAGCGTTCAATCGAGACCCCCTGATATGTTTGCCAATGTTGCGCAACTGTATATTGTTACGTCACTGATAAAATTTTGTGTATACACCTATATATATTTTTTATGTTGTTTATTGTGAACTTTTAACTTAGAAACCAAGAAAAAAAAAATAGTTAGAAAAAAGAAAATCAAAATGTTTGTATATGTCAAATTTCATTGCTGATATAATCACTTGTTAATTACTTACAATAGCTTGAAACTACATTTATCCTTATTTCCATGGTGATTTTCCTATAAATTATTCACTAATTTCTGTATAAATATCGCTTTTCTCTATTCAAAGCTTTCCAAAAGATGCCAATTGAAATCTATTGTTCATATTACAACTTTAGGCTGTCATTTACCTCCGTTTTAGGCCTTGCTTTTTTGTAATTATAATACATTCCTGATTGTATTTTTCGTCAAAATAACATTATTGACAGTGTTTCATTTGAAAATGATGAAAATAGATTGGGAATGTATGTACTCGTGACGATTTTTGGCATTATTGAGTTGAATATTTTTTTGGAACGCTTTGAAAATATCTTTCAAAATTTCATCTGTACGCTCTCATAATTTCACCATGGATTTATAAAATTTTCTCCGATTTTCAAGTCAAACAAATGTACAAAATTGGAGTTACAATTCTTCCAAAACTATTCGCTTCCATGACTGTGTTGCATTTTTCTAAATATGAAGGATAGATTCTGCAAGAAAAAACCTTAGGACATAGCAAAAATTGGTGGATTTTCGTAGTCAATGACGCCGCTGAAATAGAAGATTATAACATTAGAATATTATTAGTATTTATTTACACTTTTTTGGCTGCAGCGACGCCATTGACATTTACCTTCATTAGTGATTCTTATATAGTTTTACTAGTGGGCGAAAAATTACTGCGAATACACTTTTACTTAAACTGATGATAAAAATGATGACATAAAAATTTGTCCGCCAAGTTATGCTAAGTCCTAGTTGAAAAACAATTTTACTTACTTATTAACGCACAATATACCCATTTCGTAGAGTATTGGATAGAGGAAAATTTTTTTACGGAAAAGTTTGAATTAAGAATGTTACCATAAAACATTTGGATCTAAAATGGCGGCATAAGTTCCTCTATTCAATACTTAAATAATGACATTAAATATAAAATGATGTTTTCATTAATGCACACACTTTTTCGTTTTTATTTTCATTACTAGATGGCGGACATGACCCGTTAATATGGTAACTAATTTAAGTGTATGTCTGTTTTTTAGGAAATTCTTGATTTGAAAATGTCAAAATAAGTTGAAAAATCTTTAAAAATCAAAAAAACTTATCCGCAGATGGCAGACATGACTTACTTTTAGGTCAAGTCTGCCATCTACTAGTGAAAATAGAAACGAATATATGTATACATAATAAGAATATGTCATTTTCCAATATACGACGCGCAATTTTAAATAAAAATATGACATTTGTATCTATTCTTCATAATCGCAAAACTATGTTAAGGTCACTAAATTCAAACACGATTGTATTTAGAGGTACTTATCGTAAAAATTAAATAAATAAAATAACTAGTCAGTATTATAACTTCCAAAATTATAAACAAAAAAAGTATCTTTAAAAAAAAAGAAAAAAAAAAACATTTTTGGGGAACAATTTACAAAAAAAAAAAAAAAATTATAATTCACGTATATTCAAAAATTTTATTATTTAAGATCAAAATAATATTATTGTCTCCAAATAATGACTAGTTTTTATTATAAACATTCCAGTATTTAAAAGAAAAATTTTAATTTTATTTTTGAATCTCGAGCTTATTATAAATATTATAAATCATTTGGGAAAATTCGCACAAATCATTCGATTTTAATTTTTTTGCGGGAATTCTTAATAATGGTCAATTTCTTCATTTAATCACAGAAAAAACATTCCGTAACTAGAAATAAGTCAGTCAAGATTAGTTTCATACATTTTTGCAAATATTATTATCGAGTTTCTTAAATCGTACCGCTAAAAAATGAAGAAATCGCTCATAAAACAGATTAAATAATTATATTTTTGATATTTATTTTAAAACTTTAATATCCCAGAATTTTTTAACTAAAAAAATTCGAAAAATACGTAAAAAGAATAAAATCAAATAAAAAAACTGAACAAATTACAACAAAAACAATAATTTGTGTAAATTTATCCAAATAATCAATTTTTGTTTAAAAAAACATTCCATTTTTTTAAAAAAACTATTTTTTTATTAATTTTTTTAAAATTAAAAAACAAAAATAAGAACCAACGTGCCAAAATCAAATCAAAGTTCAATTAAAACAATCATTTTTTAACACGTAACACGTTGTATCTTATTTATATATAATTTTCATGAAAAATTTTTGAAAAATGATTCGTTAAACTGGCGATTTCAATTTGATAAATTAGCGTTTGGGTTAGCCATTTTTTAACGTCTTCTTGGAGCTAAAATCTGACGACATCAAATCTCTTCCCCTGTAGCACCTCATAGCTACAATCAGTTAAAGAAGTATTGGCTTCTTGTGATAATTTTTTTTTTCATGGACGACAATCACTACAATGGACTTTATGGCGTAAGGTTGTCCTCCTTCTCGAAACCTAACATAACCTAACAACCAAGAACCTTAATTACTCGAATTTTTCCGTGTTTGATTGCATTCAAAATAAAAATTTTTTTTCTTTTGAGAATTAGTGGAAAATTTCTTGAAAACTTCGAAACACTACCTCAGTGAATTTGATTTTTCAAAATTCGCCAAACGCATTTCGGAAAGTTTTTCTATATTCAATATTAATACTGTGCCATAGACATTTTTTCCTCAAATATTGAATTTTCTGAAATTTTTTGAAAATTTTTTTGAAAAAAATATATAAAAGTGGTTGCCCTTCACCTTTGTCATCAAAAAAATCGCTCAGAAAAATCTAATAAAATTATTTGGATCAAAAATAAGATATTATTAGGTTAGCTTACAATGACCATCCTGGGCTGGAACACACTTAGGCCATGGGATCCACTGTGATAAAAAAATGAGGGTTGGCTAATCTCTGATCACTACTAAATGAACATTCTGGAACTGTTTAAAAACAGTAGAAAGGCTTTAACGTCAACGGGCAATTCAGAGACATCGTCAAAGAAAAGCTGACTCAAGTTAGCCCATCTCCTCATAGCAAGAGCTGGACAGTGACAGAGAAGATGAGACATTGTTTCTTTCTCTTGTAACAGAACGCTTACGATCCTTTGAAGAGTTATAAGATCTCCAGAACCCTTGCGATTGTACTCAGCCTATAACTATCTTGTATTATCAGCTTGCAGTTAGCAAAAGGAACTCCCGGATGTCCACTGATGCTTGTATCCGGCAGCCTAGCGCCATTTCTAGCAAGCTCACCGGTTTCACAATTTCCTTAAATATCCGTTTCAACTTTTTTCCCCCCATCAAAATGAAATCACATGATTCGCACAGGCATCATTTTTCATAAATTTTACCAGTCTCAAATTATCGAATCTATTTTAAATTTCTGAAACAAAGAGACTTTAAATAAAAAAAAGAAAGAAAATCAAAACTGTATACATATCGCTTTTATTCTGTATTAGATGAAAAACTTAAACCTTTTAAAAAGTACTTATATATTTAAACTAAAAGAAAATTATATATATATATATATTATAAAGAGTATCTCAGCGCGGAATTTAAAATTTAAATTAAAATACTCAGTTCCTGGTAGGACAAGAGAGGAGTAAGCAATACTTCTGCAACAATTTTTCAACCTCGAACAAATTAATTGCAAGCCTTTTCAGTCAAACCAGCAATTTTGGTAAAAGGTCCTTAATAACATGCTCATCAAATGTGCAAATTGGATCATGGTTTTTAAAGAAACAATTTTTGATATATTTGATGTCAGTTGATGATTATCCGATGAAACTCTTCAATGGGGAGTACAAGAAAAGGTACAAATATCTCAAAAACTGTTTATTTAAGAACTTTGAATCCGTTTGGGCACTTTTATAATAAATGAAAAAATCACAAGTTTTTTTATATTTATATTTTCAACGCACTGGTCTTTTTGGAGGTCCATTCGATTAATGTAAGTTGATCCTTGATAAAGACCTGTATGTTGCTATTACGCGAATATTGTGGCATGGCAAATAAAAAAATCCACTGCCACACAAATTAAAATCAATTGATTATCGAGCGTTAGTCTTCATCTCTCGTTAGCCTCAACAAGAACGGAGTTATTTTAGTTTAAAGTTTAAATTCTGCGCTGAGAACTTAATTGCAAGAATCTATTTACAAAAGAAAAAAATGTTTACAGAGATCTTACACATATTTAACTTATTCGTCTACAAATTTTTTAATGTTTTTATAAATAATTTATTTAAGAAACAAACAAAAAATACTAGCATGCAAATTTTATTGTTAATCATATTAATAAAGCCTAGTTCATACGATACTTTTTACTATAAAGGTTACTCTTTGGTCTTAAACGGGACTTTGCGGGATCAACGTATGCAAAATTATTTCACGTGTTTTCTCTAATTCGTGAGAAGGTCATATTTCTCCCTCATTAGATACCTCTTACTATTAATTTCTCTTTATTGAAATTTTGGTCTTTTTACGTTTTCGAAAACTGGAAATATCTACTTAAAAATGTGGGATGGGGATCTGGAAAATTGACACTACGAAATGATATTTCCTTAAAATTAGCTTAAACACGCGCGAAATCCTAAAAAAGTAACGAAAACATGATATTTTAACATAAAAAAAGGGGAAAGGCTGTTGGAAAGTTGATATCTCCTCCCATTAAAGGACACTTTCTCGTTAATAAATCAAGTAGCTCTTGAAGAAGCTGTGAAGTGCGTATAGCCAAAAAGAACAATATATTTCAACAAATAGGGAAAGGCGACTGGAAAGTATCTTCAAAAGGTATATCCTTAACACTAAGTCAACCTATATTCAATTTGGAGGTGTCATGGTAGCGGTTAAAAATTCAGTAACGTCGAAACAAACGGCCTTTTCCATCTCAATAAGCTTATTTGTACTAAAAGGGAGCGCTGGAAGTTCCCAAATGTAACAGGAAATATATACATGATGTTTTAGAAGCTACGAAATGTCGAAAAAGATTTATAATGGACTGATACCATCAGTCAATATTTTCGCGGAAAACATGGCGAAAAACTAAATGATATGACATTATTTTGTTTGTGTACGTTGATCCCTCTTATAGTCTACGCTAACAGGTTACTTATATTTTACTAAGAAATAATCTTTGTTGCCTTATTGTCTAAAAGAATCTCCTCTTAGAAGTAGAACCGTAACGAGGGTATACAGCGCTTGTGGCAAATATTTAGATTTCGCCTATCCTTAATGAAATGATAATTTTTGTTCCCAATAAGATAACTATTTACAGTAGGTATTTGTGCCATTCTCCCTTTCTAAATTCGAAATGAGAATATATTACGAATACCCTCTCACATTTATACTTCTTAAATATTACGTAAATATACGGATAAAAAAAGTTTAGCCAAGCACATTAAATTTAATGTGTCAAAATTGGACCTCGCACAAATTAAATGTAAATTTGGTCCCGGTAGATTTGGCTGAAATTTTGAAATGTTATAGATCACGACATTCTAATAAAAAATTGTCATTGGCCCAAAGTGATCCTATGGATAGTTTCAGATATATACAGGGAAGAAGTAGGAACCAATTTACACTTAATTTGTGCGGGATCCTTTGAGGGCGAAATTTTTCCGAAAAATATTACTAATGTCGGTAAAAAATAAATGCAATCGACGCGATAAATAGTGCGCCTTTGTCTGTCTATACATTATACACGAAATGAATCTCAGATACACCGACACTACAAAAGTACAAAATCCACTTTTTATTTTGCTCCTCAAATTCTATTACCCCTATGGCGCGCGTGCCTCCATTGCCACACCCTAGTTTCGGCCCGGTTTATAAGTCAAACATTATGCTCTTTTTTGGAAATATAATTAAAGTAATAAGTAGAGTGTGAAACAGTCTTTATTTTTTTCCCAATGGGTACACCACACTTGTTTACTAAATATTGAATTTACATGAAATTAAAACTTTGTGATTTATATCTTAAACTAGGATTAACTAACACCCGGTTGCAATATATATTTATTTGTTAAAATACATTTGGATTATTTGAGGGGAGGAGGGTTGCCTCCGCTCTCCAACCCTTTTTTCTATTTATTTAAAACCTGTTGAATTTTAGAAGAAAATATTTTAAAATATGATTAGTAAAATTCTTATAAACTTTGTTCTGAGCATTTTTTTCGGAATTCGAATCATTTCGATACAAATTGAATTTATTTTAAGTGACAAATATTCGAATTGTATTCAGGTTGTTTCATTTTAAACGAATCAGTGGCTGGAATTTGTAGCTCTTGAACGAAACTCATTGTTATCGTTAAGCTTAGCTGATGACATCAAACTTGATTCAGAGGGTGATTTTTGCTGTGATAATTGATTACATGACAGCAAAATCCGTCTAAACTAAGTTTCTACCGATATCGAAAGTCGTCGTTATATAGTTACAGAATATGGCTACAATAATCCAACCTGGGGTGCTTTTTTAAATAAAAGTGATTACAATATTTGCGCCATTTAAAAGAGAAAATATAATATTAATTGGTAGAGGATTTCACAAAACAAAAAAAGAAAAATTAATTTCAATTTGTTTTAAATGAAACTCTGATATTTTTGTAGCCGCGAGGCTAATAACAGAAATGCAATTAGTAAATTTTCTCTAAATTTTATTTAAACATTATTCTTAATTTATAAGTTTTCTCGTGTAGGAAACTAAAAAAATTGAAAGGGGCTCGCACAAATTTAATGAAAACCTTTAGTTCAAATTGTCTGTAAATTTGATAAAAGGTCCTTTATAACATGCTAATCAAAAGTTTCAATGGGACCAAGGTTTTTGAAAAAATAGTTTTTTGAGATATTCGAAAAAATAATTTTTTGAAAACTTTTATTTGTTCTATTTTAAAAGTCTATGCGATGCACCTCGAGAATAGATACAAATATCTCAAAAACTGTTCATTTAAGAACTTTGGACCAGTTTGGGTACTTTTGATTGATTGACTTAAGGCATTTAATTTATGTGAGATACTTTCATTCGTTTAAAATTAAACAACCTGTATCATGCAATATGGCGCTCGTTTGGTTAAATGACGTCAGGCGTAAAATCTAAAATCCAAATGTATGTTTATTAATTTCAAAACCCTGTAAATAATGTACTCAAATTATCAATGAAAATCTTACCCCACTTTTAGTAAATAGCAAAAAGAAATTTACTCACATTTTCATCTTATGTGAGAAAATCTGTACAAATGTTTATAAAGGAAATTAATTATTTGAGCAGGTCTCATTTTTCATTCTGATAAATCATTTTATTTGTTTTATCGCTGTTTGATGAAAATTTGGGTTGGGATTCCATTGAATCAAAAATAATTTTTAATCAATGTGATGCACGCACAAATGTGCATAGCTTATTGTTTTAGTTACTTGTAAAATTTTTTTTCATTGGGTCTGTTCTCGGAAACTTTATGTCTTTCATTTTAAATTTATTAAAATGGCCAAAATATTGAATAATATATGTATAAAAAATATACAGGGTGCTCGAAAGAACCCTTACATATTCAATGATGTAGACAAACATTTTAAGCAAAAAAGCCTTTAAAAGTTCTTGAATTCGATGTCCCATTAACGTCTTACATCATTTTGAATTTTTCGCAAGAGTATTTTAAAATGGCGTTCGCTAAAAATCTGAAGAAGGAAACTGTTTGTGAAGTATGGGTAATATGCTCTCAAAAATTCTAATCATAAAATTTCTACCCAGAATTCTCATTAGAATTTCTAAAGTATTTTTTCTGCTTAGAAATTTTTCTCTATGTCACTGTATTACCTATGGGTGATCATTCTAGCCACAATATATTCCATAACTTATAATTTGGTGAGTTTTTAAAATTAGTCTCTTTTGAGTAATCCGAGACAGACACAGTTTTAGTAAATTATGATTTATGATCGATTTTTTTATCTATGATGAAAAATAATTTTCTATAATCCAAAGATGAGAAAATCGTGGACTAATTAGCTTAATTGTGAAAATTGTCGGCTATCAAAATTTTGAATTTTATATCAGGTCTTAAAAAGTATTTATATCATTCCTAGGGATTGAGTCGTTATTTTACGACACCCAAAAAGCAATTTACGTAATAAACCCTGATATATGATTTCAAATTGAAAAACCATTAAAATTGTACTTACAAAATAATTTACTCAACTTTTCACAATATTTGTTCAATAAAAAAAATCACCAATTTCAAAGTTCTAGTCAAAATATTTATCATTCTAAATTTTTTGGTTGATTTTCCAAAAAAAAAAATTTCGGAACATCACAACTCAAGTGCTTTTGTATTTTTATTTAAAATTGTACCAATTTGTTCTTATCAATCTCAAAATAAGCGAACAAAAGGCTGCTTACATAAATATGGGATGCATCCAAATACTTTGTTTAAGTTGAACAAACTCTTGGGATCATCCTAAAAAATTACAAATCAAATCGAATCTTTCATGGTGATTCGAAGTTTTATGAAATCGAATATACTTATAAATGTGAAACTTTTAAAATGTTTTAGAAATTGAAACTGTCTATAATCATAGTGAAAGATTTGAAAAACAGATTTTAACGCATCAAAATACCATAGATACGCCATATATTCGACTAGATGACCCGGTAAACTTCGTTTCATCTTATTTTATCATAACTTTTTATTAGCGATTATTAGAAGAATGACATTTTTTCAAAATTAATACTTTATGTGCAGAAAGATACTTAATTCCGTATTCTCATATTTGTAATACTCCTATACGGTCGGTTGACATGGAACAGAATGTCCCAACATTATGTTGCCAACAATATATTATTCGCTCTATCATTCAGAGACGTTTGCCGCGATGCGCATGCTTGACAACTTGACAATTGCATATATGGTATTACATGTTTATAAAATAACAATGCGCAGAACAGGATTAGTCACTTGGAGGATATAGAGTATGAAAACTATATGTCTCACTTTGTCGGGACACTTTTCATTTATAGGAACTGACCATAAACCATATTGGAGTAATACATACAGCATGTCGCATTTAAGATGAAGACACCATTATATTTTCGTTATTAATAGAAATATCGATTCGAAATTTTGCTTAGTCATACAGGGTTATGGGTCACATTTATTAAGATACTTAACCGAAATTTGAACTTTAAACTCAGCCTACTATTATAAATTGACAAATAATTCTCATTCTTAATATTTTGCCTAGAATCTAAGATGGTTAGAGATATAGAAAAAAATTGTTAGAAATAGTGGCTTAGAATATATTTTTATACTCATATACACATTTTCATTACCAAATTCGCATTTTTCAATTTTTTCATTATTTTGATCCACACACGTAGGTAATTACAAGTTTATTGAAATGTCTGAATACATAACTCTATTAAATTATCAATTTGTCCAGTTTTTACATTCCATAGCACACTAGTTATCAAAAAAACTGGACAAATTGATAATTTAATAGTGATATGTATTCAAATATTTCAATAAACTTGTAATTATTTTGAACCAAAAATAATGAAAAAAAAAACGCCAATTTTGTCATGAAAATCGGTATATGGGTATAAAACAATATTTTAAGCAACTTTTTCAAATAGTTTTTTTTTTTTTTTATAACTCTAACCATCTCTGATGCTAGGCAAAAGATTAAGAATCAGCTATGGGAACATTCAGCAATTACGTCACACGTTAAGGAGGTGGAAGGAGTCAACAAAATGTGACATTGTGTGACAAGGGGTAGGGGAGTCATAAGCTTTGTGACGTCTCGTGATAAAATTTAAAGTATAAAAGCAAGCAAAAATATTTGACGTTACACCAAGGGGGGACTTCAAAAATCTAATCATCTGTGACAAGAAGAAGGAGGGTTTAAAAATCGTTAAATTGGTGTGCTATAATTTATTGATGGCCCCTATTTATCAATTTTTAGTAAGCTAAAAGTATCTTAAAAAATGTACCCATCACGCTGTATGATTGTGCAAAATTTCAACTCGATATTCGTATAAATAACTACGGTATCTTCATCTTGCCGTCTCACCTTGGTTTTTAATCTCATTGAATCGACAAAACTTTGATAGATTTTTTTTCGTTTAAAAGTTACAGAATACGGGTATTGTATATGGTATCTATGGTATTCAAATTTACTTAGTGATTAAAAATATATTTCATATAATTAATTATCTATGATGAACGTTTATTTGTATAATGTGACATAATTTATAGTTTAAAAAAGAGCACAAACAAAACCTAAATATTAAACAAAAAAAATTATATATATATTATTATTATATGTTTAACAAAAGAAGAAAAAATTATATTTAAATAGCTGTTTGTATCATAGAGAACAAACAAACAAAATATTATTAATGTATAGAAGAAATTTTACTGTATTATAAAACAAATTAATAGTTTTTATTGTACTGTTATAAAAAGAAATTATGAATGATGACGATTTAAAAAGAAAATATTTTTCATATCTCACATTGATTTCTGATATAACTGGATATTGGATTTTAATCCTAAGACTCTACCTAGCGATAATAAAAAGAACTATAGTTTAAAACGCCCATAGATATATAATATTTAACAGAAAACATTCGATACACATAAAAAGAGGTTAATGTAACTATTTTTGCAACGCAAATTGAATAAGTAATTTTAACAAAATATTATGAAACGACGCATGAGCATAAGACGAGATAAATATTAAACACATAGCGACGTATTCGTGAAATGTTTCAGCCAAGCGTATCAAAAATACATTTTTTAATACAATTATTTTAGTTGTTATAATAGGTTCGAAATTATTATATTGAGTATTCGAGAACACTCGATGTTGCCTCTCGCAGACTATCCAGTTAAATAGAGATCAGTTATATTTCATAAAGTTTATGGTTCCTAAAAAAAATAAAAAACTTCTCTATAAATATGTTTTAAAAATGGCCTCACTTACCATATTCGTTTTTACAAAATGGATTACATTTTCTTTTGAATACATTTTATTTCATACGTACCAGAAAATTCCTGCTATTTTATTAAAAATACAAATACAATAATCGTTTTTCACCCATTATTCTTGTTTATAAATATTTTTGCTAATTTTTTTGAGGTTATGTTCATGGTAGTAAGAAGACAAGGTACGTTCTTTCGAGGGCACGTTTCCGTCAGGTTTGCGCATTGCTAACTTGCCGCCATATTAGATTTTTCTAGCTCTATCGATTAAATAGGGAAATAAGAAAGTTAACAACAAGTATGTGCTCCCTAACTGTCGCACACCTGCGCAATAACATACCATGTCATCTTCTTACTATGGTTATGTTGATCAAAATTTCAAACAAAATTCCAAAATATATATTTTCAAATGAGTCAATTAAATCAAAAGGAAATGTTAAAATTCAAAAGGAAATGTTATTTCAATTCCTATATACATACAAAACTTAAATGTCATCATTTAAAAAAGAAAACACTAAAGGTATATTTATTTATTTTTGTTGAAAGATAAATGTAAACAGGGCTTTATATTTTTTTAAAAATAAGCATTAATTAAGTAAGTTTTCTTAATCACTTTGTCAATAAAACGTTTTTACTTCAAGGGTGCCAAAGGGCATATTTGAAGTAAGTTGTTCTCAAAGAATTTGTTTCGGACTGCGTTGATTTGTACTTACCAAGAAGAAAGAAACGCTCAAAATTGGATTGCTCAAAAAAAAAAGAAAAACTGAAACAAATTTTTTGAAACTGAATGGGTAAAATGGGTTATTTTAAGGGTAAGGGATTATAAAATTGTGATATTTTTTGTTAAGCCAAAATTTGTTTTTACTTTAAGAAATTCTATGATTTGGGATTGGTGCAAAGAGATCCATGTTGACTTTCAATTTCTCACTTGGCAAGGAAATTGACAGGGAAGTGGCTTATTTATGAACTTTTTTAAACGAAATTCCCGCGGAAAAATGATTTTAATTGTGACTTTAAGTTATTTCAGAAAAGCATGTTTAACATTTATCTCGAAAATGGTGTTATAATGTTCTGAAAAATTGAATAAAAATTGTTTTCACAGTATAATTTTGAAGCATGCGTAGAATGCACGCATTTAAACACATATCATGGAAATAATTTAAGGTGCACTCATTCAAAAAGATTGAACCAATATAACGAAATTGTGTGTATTCCCTGAATTGTTACAATTTTTGGTAGGAATAAATGCGGTAGAAGACCTGGAAAGTAACTTATTCGGAGATTAAATTTGCTTGGTTGGACAAAGGTCTGTCTATCAGGTGTATTGAGTGATTTCCGGAAAAATTGCTAGTAATTTCGCTCTTCATTTCCTATTTTCCTATTAAAAAGTGGAGCTTAAATAATGAATTAACATCCAAATCGGCACACTTAAATGTGACTAGAAAAAGTTTTAAGAATTTATCGCCATCGCAATTTGCTTTGGTTAAATTTTTTTGGACTAAGAGTGTACGTTTTTGGTTAACTCAAGAGATAAAGTGTTTCATAGACTTAAGGTAAATTCATTTTGTACACGGAAATTCGACAATCACATGTGAACGGAAGTATTTAAATCCAGAAACTAGTCCAGGTTGCTGTTAAGCAGCCCCCATTCAAATTCAATGTTTTTGTCTCTGTAAATCCATCTCCTACGTACTGTTTTCGTAAGTGGCTAATCAAAAAGCGTTAACATAAATGGGTTAATTTTTCTTGGGTGAATATTCCCTTGTTTTACATTGAATACGATCCTTTTATAAAAACCTGAGAGAAAAATTCTGGGACTTTAATATATTTTTAGGAAAATAAGATACTAATATGCTATTTCATCCTCTCACAAGTATTTTGTTCTGGCTGACATATTAAAATTAATAATTCTCAAAACATTTGAAATAATTTGTATGTGTTGATAACATATTTCAATGGGGTAATTTTACTTTATTCAAAGATATTGATTCTGCGGATATTCAGTAAGTGAAATTTTCAGAAATATGATACGAAATTGAGCCAAATCATATGCCTCTATAATCTCCGTCTCAAAAAAAAAAAAAAAAAATCAAAAACTAGAGGAAATAGTTCAAAATTCGTTAGCTAATAGCATCGTAATAAGCGAAGGCGTCACCTGGGGGGGAATGAGAGTTTCGAACATGTCTACCCTTAATAATCCTCGATTTTTTTTGAAAAAACTGAAGTAAATAGTATAAAGTTGTCTCCCCAATGTCTTGCTAGCTCCTCAATAATGAAAAAAAAAAAATCCGGAATAGGGACATAAACATTGAAACGTTGTATGGGGGAGTGGGGGGGGTTGTAAGAAGTTACATCTAACTCATAACCATAAATAAATTTCGTTTTATAAAAGTTTAATCAAATAAGACCATATTTTTTAACGACCTATTTTTTTATTTTTCAAAATAAAAATTTTATTGTAGCTACAAAAGAAAAAACTTATGTTATTCAAAAAAAAATGCACAAAAATTGTACTTTAATTAATTTTCAAAAACTACAAAATACAAAAAAAAATTGATGGATTGTTCTAATAAACATTTTAAATGTATGACTATTATATTTATTATACAGTGTGGTTCATATGAAAGTTTCCACCTTATAAATATATAATAAATGCACAATAAATTATTTTATGTTTTATATACACACACATAAAAAAAACCACGGGTGGTTAGTTTTGATGAACCATATTGTATTCAAAAAAAAAAAAAAAAAAAATTGTATTTGATCAATGAAATTTTAATTTATTTGTTACTAACTTCTTTTTGTTTTTTCATTTCAAAATAAAATATATTTACAAATTAGAAAATAGTGTTTTTATTTCTCTCTCCAATATATATATCCAAATCTGATGTCGAAGTAGTGCTCAATTATACTTCCAGCCAGCGCCGGACCAAGGATGGGCAAGTGGAGCTGGCTCAAGTGTAGCCTCCAGAAACTAACAAGGTAGGTGAAAGAAAAGAAAATAAAAGAAGAAAAAAGTTTGTTTGAGATTACTGAAGTTGGGTTTTGTAAATTGAGTGGGGTGATTCAAGCGATAATTCATTCGCTTTCAGGAAATTCAAATTCTACTGGAAAAGTCACGTAATAAAATTGAGTGGGATCTTTGAAATCGTTCAAGATACAAGGTTCCAGCGATAACTCTAAAACTAGGCCTAGAATCGTCAAATCGCCACATTACTAAAAAACCTGGGAATGTCAGGAAATAATTAGGCCTACAATCGTAAAGTGAATCAGATTGTATATTGGCCACATTACTGAACAACGTGGAAATGTCGAGAAATTCAAATTATAATGGAAAAGTCAGGGAATAAAGTTGGGTGGGATCTCTGAAATAGTTCCAAGATACAAGGTTCCAGTGAAATAGGAGACTCCGGGACAAAACCGGAAAGTTGACAACGCTAATAAAAATATCAACCTACTGGCAACATTTCCGGCTCTTGACATGTATCTTGGTTTTGAATTGTTAATTGAGCATCGTATAAATAAAAAATAAGCTAAAAAAAATTCAATTTTACATCCAAGCAATCGTTAACCCAATGACCCATATAATAATTTATCAACCCCAGTTGGCTATATGATGAAATAAATACCCGTTAAACATTACCCCCATCTTACGGGAAAAATATGAGCTACAAATCTTTTAAGATAATTTGTAATAACTTATTACTGGTAATAGTATTAAATTTAGTAATTTTCAAATTCCGCGCACATTTTTAAATCTTTTCCATAAAACATTTTTACTCAAAATTTTCATGAAAATATTTGTGGGATGACTGATAGTGTTAAATTACAATTTTTAATAAACTATATAACTTTATTTGTTGTAACTTGTAAGATACATAACACCTCCAAAAAAAAAAAAAAAATTAGTTTTTCTACCTAAAAATCATTTATAATAAAAACGTGTCGTATTTTTTCCCCATTTCACTCCGGGCATTGGTGACAGTAGTACTTATGTTTCAAAGTTTTCTTGATAACTTGGCGAATTATTCTTGTAGCAGAACATGTATGACATAAACATGGTAGGGAAAAGTAAGGAAAACTTCAAAAATATACAAAATTATGGGTTTTTGGGAAAATAAACAATAAACTTTAATTAGAAACGTACGGGGAATTTTACAATGGCCTTGACCCTGCTTGTAAAAATTAAAACCATCTTCACAACAAGGACGTCTCCAAGGGGGGGGGTTCAGGTAGAAAAATGGAAACAAAATAATATATTGTCCGATGTATAATTTTCACTAGAAATTTTATAAGTCTATGGAATTATGCATAATTTTTTAATTTCAAAAATCTTTCGATTTATTATTTTTAAATTTTGTGAAACAAGTGAAAACAAACAATTAACTGAGTTAATTGTTGAAATACCATGGATAGTGTTGATTACACAATCGTTTGTTTTTTTACGTCATGTACAAGTAAAGAAAGATAGCTACACGTACATACATGTCACACACATATAACTGATATTCCCATATAATAATACATAATAAATAATTTGCGCTCTCACAGGAAAAACAGTGATGTTTACGAAAAAATCTTTCAAACAAAAGTTGTTTATTTTTTTACATTTAAAATTTTGTTATATCTCTAACGGTTTACATGATGGGTCCTACGGATCCAAGACCGAATTGGCCTATGTTGCTCATTTACGAACTCGATCTCACTAAGCACGCTATAAAAATTGTCTTTGAATTATCGTGTTGTCAGACGATCAGGCGGATAGTGAGACAGACAATCGAAAATGGACTAATTAGGTGATTTTATGAACACACATACCAAAATTTGGTTCGTAGCATCAATATTTTTAAGCGCTACAAACTTGAGATTAAACTTAGTATAGCTTGATATGTTCCGTAATATTCAACAGTATACTGGCCAGTGCTCATGACGTCAGAAATCGACGCCATATTGTACTGGTAAAACGGGCATGTTGTTCATGTGTACATGTGTTCACCGAGTGTTTGTGCAAGAATTTTATTCATTTATGGTTCATTAAGAAGGAATAATGGCGTCTGAAAAAGACTTACTCGTAATTGACGAATACAATAAGAATATATATTTAAGAATTTATATACACGCCAGTGTATATTATATACTGGCCAGTGTATATTATTATATACACTGGCCAGTATATTTCGGAACGTTTAACCAGAATGGCGTCGGTTTATGGCATCATTAGCACTGGCCAGTATACTGGTGAATATTACGGAATCTACCCTTCATATAAACTTGGTATAAGAATTTAACCACATTTCACCTTAATGACCTTGAAATTGTCATTCAACTACCCAAAAACCAAAAAAAAAAAAAACTACTAGTTACCAGAAGAATCTCAAAATATTATGCTCGAATGTCACTAGCTCCCAAAGTGTTTGTGGTGGGGATATTATAAAAGTAGGAAAAATTTATTACATACACATGCCAAATAAAGAATTCAGTTTCCCCTCATTCAGCAATAGTTTTCAAAAAAGTTTTTATTTTTAATGATTATGAAAATCGAATTCAAGGTTAAATTTTTTAATTAATTTTTGTATTTTGTTTGATAAACAATAGCGCTCGGAATGATCCCTCCTAGCTTTTGTTTGCAAAAAAAATTCGTAGAATTTTTATTATATCTACTACAATACAAAAAAAAAACAAAGTAGATTGAACTGTGATATGAACTAAACCACTTAGAAAATTAGTGACATCATTGCAATAATATTGCGGTAAAAAAAAAACTGGTATAGACGCCACATAATCTCTGTATACAAACTAAAACTTTGTGTACATACATAGTAGAGGACATACAAGTACATCCGTCGGGAATAATTTTTGGAATGGATTTCTTTGTATATTCCTGTTCGAAAGATGTTCTTTAATATGAATCAAGAGTGTGGCTCGTCGGGCTCAATAAGACCAGGGCTATTCCGAAAACTGGAATTATACGAAAAAATTCATTCTAATTTAAAAACAAGTGAAAACAAACAATTGACTGAGTTAATTGTTGAAATACCATGCATAGTCAATGTTGATTTCTTTATCACATTACACATTACTACGTAAACAGTGATGTTTACGAAAAAATGTTTCAAACAAAAGTTGTTTAATTTTTGATAAGGAACATTTTTTAAATTTAATCAATTGACCTATGATACTCATTTACGAACTTGACCTCACTTTTTATGTCCTGAGTACGCTGTAAAAATTTCAGCTCGATATCTTTTTACGTTTTTGAGTTATCGTGTCCACAGACGGACGGACAGCCGGAAATGGACTAATTAGGTGATTTTATGAACACCTAATAACATGACAAACATTTTTTCCTAGCATCATTATTTTTATGCGTTTCAAACTTGGGACTAAACTTAATATACTATGTATATTTCATATATACATGGTATAATAAAAAACACTGAAGAAAAAAAAAAACATTGGATTTTACGTACTTAAGCGAAACTGTACATATAATATATTTACCCCGTATACAGGGTGCTTTTCTACGTTGGCATATGCTTGAAACTCGAAAAATAAGTTATCGAAAAAAAAAGCTCAAAGCAAAAAATATTGGGTGTATAGGCGCACATCTTACGAAAAGATAAAACGTGACCTAGGTTTTCAAATTCACTCTACTTCATAATCGGTAATCGATATATGAACTCTTTAAATTAGAAAGTTGAGGTTCATTAAAAAAGCAACATTTTTATTAGAACATTTTTCCGTACAGTTTATACAAAAGCGGACTGAAAACTTTTACCCAAAATTGTTTTTTCGTATCGAAATTGTTATTTCGTATAATTGTTTATGCGAAATCTAGGCACTCTTCGAAAACAATTTATAATAAACCCCATCAAATTTTGTTTGTTTTTCTATAAAGACCATTTTAGTTCAAATTGAATGAACGAACAAATGCCCAAAAACATAGTATTTTGTTATGAATTACTGTCTAAACTATTCGCTTTACAAAAAAATGTTTCGTACAAACAATGTTTGAGTATTTATAAAAAATAATTTTCTAATTTAAAGCGTTCATCTAATGCTTGTCAGTAATAAATCAGAGTGAGATTTTAATTGAACCTGAAAACTTAGCTCGAATGCGATGCCGGTATAAGATTTGTCCCTTTGAAACTAATATTTTTCGGTTGAAACATTTTTATACCATGCATATATGTAATATGCAAGGTATACTAAGTTTAGTCCCAAGTTTGTAACGCTTAAAAATATTGAATAAATCACCTAATTAGTCCATTTCCGGTTGTCCGTCCGTCTGTGGACACGATAACTCAAAAACGAAAAAAGATATCGAGCTGAAATTTTTACAGCGTACTCAGGACGTAAAAAGTGAGGTCGAGTTCGTAAATGAACATCATAGGTCAATTGGGTCTTGGGTCCGTAGGATCTATCTTGTAACCCGTTAGAGATAGAACAAAAATTTAAATGTAAAAAATGTTCCTTATAAAAAAATAAACAACTTTTGCTTGAAACATTTTTTCGTAAACATCACTGTTTACCCGTGAAGGCGCCAATTAGGCGGAAATTTTGTAGTATGCACTATACTTGAATATCACATGTTATGTATGTGTCACATGTATGCATGTGTTATGTGATAAAGAAATCAACACTGACTGACTATGCAGGGTATTTCAACAATTAATTCAGTGAATTGTTTGTTTTCACTTGTCCTCGATTAAATTTATTTATCGAGTTTCAAAACATATGGTATGAGTGTAAATTGCGGCAAATATTATTTTTGTCCAGAGCGGCAAAATACCTAGTTTGGGCCATGTGCAGAGGTACTATGTATTACCATGTATATGGACGTAAAATATGAAACAAAATAAGATTACTTAACCTGCTATTAACTAGATATTCATCGAAAAAACATGGTCAGGTTGTTATGGAGGTGTGGCTTCAACAGAAAAAAAAAAGAGCGGATTACCTGAAAATTTTATGCAATTTATTTGCTATTTAGTATAAAACTTGGATTTTAAGCAGAAAGATGTGTGAAAAATATCGATGTTTCTGGAAAAAATGTGTGCGCGCTTTTGCATTTAATAATCATGTTTATACCAGTGCAGTGGCGTATCCGCTAGTTTTTTATACATGCAAATATTTTTAGTCAAAATTTCCCCGAAAAGATAGACTTTACACCAGACATGGGCAAACATGGCTTAGACAAGTCCCTCATACTTTTGTATCTAAAATACGAGTAAGACAGTGACAACCAAATATACGAGTTAGATAGAGAAACAACATTTTTTTCTACCTATCTCATTACTATAAGAGAAACTGAGATAGGTAGAGAGTCGTATATTCGTCTCGCTTCCACCTCTATGAGTAATGCGGACATGGACAAAGAGACATACAATAAAGTTTATGGCACACAATAAAGTTATAACAATGGTGACTTCGACTTAAAATAACTCGCCCATGCCTGTGCTATATGAAATTGCAAAAGTGTCTTGTATCGTGGCTTAGATGGCCTTTAAACTAAACAACAGTTCTTCTGTTGTGTGTCTGAAGAGAGTGGGGTCAACACATGTAAATAATACCTCTCACTTAGATGCATTGCTTAATGCATATTTTCTGTTATACTCGTGATATTTGTATGCCTAGATGTAAATCGAAGTAGTGGTATATCTACGGATTTAGGAAAAAATAGACCCGGAAAAAATTGACCGGAAAAAATTTCTGTAATCCTCTAAAAACTTCACAACCCAACCAACTCCTCTATAGTCGACAAACTGAACCCAACCATATAAAGTCTATTTTCGGTCTATTTTCCCGGATCTATTTTTTTCGGCATTTAAAAGTAGGGTTGTATTCAGGAAATTCGGTATAAGAAGTAGGATGATTTCAATAGGCTTGAGAGAATTTCAGTTGCTTTAAATTTAGGCACATTGTTGAAATTTGTATGAGGGTTCAGTAAACGTCAAGAGAGTTCTTTTACAGGTAACAACTTCCCAACCCTTTTTCTCCCTTTTTTACCGAAACAACATGCTTTATCGAGATTGTTAAGGCTTCGACCTCTACAACTCCTTCGAATTTGGGTAGATGATGGAAAATTTGTTTGTGAATAGATATCGAAAAATTTTATTCTTATTTTTCGTCTACATTCATGAGGTTATAAAAAAATTCATCATCAAAGTTGAAAATGAGGTACAAATAATGTCAACCACATGTCCAAACTTGCCTTGGCGCTTGTACTCCTAACAAAAATGTAATTAATTTAGTTTTGGGTCATAATGTCCCCTTGCTGCTTCACAACACATTACTGCTTTTCTAGTAATGGAAGACGTATCTCTCTGAAGAGTATCTCGGCCATAATATTTTGAAGTAACTCATCTTCTGGTGTATTATGGCTGCAGTTGCATCCATTCGAGACGTCCCAGATACTCTTCAGAAAGAAGAGCAATAATGTGTTGTTTGGAAGCCGTGGGATATTTTAAAACAAAATTTTAATTACAATTGTGTTAGTAATACAAAAATTTGTATACCATGTATATGAAATATACAAGGTATACTAAGTTTAGTCCCAAGTTTGTAACGCTTAAAAATATTAATGCTATGAACAAAATTTTGGTATAGGTGTTTATAAAATCACCTAATTAGTCCATTTTCGTTTGTCTGTCCGTCTGTCTGTCTGTCAACACGATAATTCAAAGGCGAAAAAGGTATAAAGTTTTTATAGCGTGCTCATGACATAAAAGGTGAGGTCGAGTTCGTAAATGAGCAACATAGGTCAATTGGGTCTTGGGTTCGTGGGACCCAACTTGTAAACCGTCAGAGATAGAACAAATGTTCCTAATAAAAAAAAAACTTTTGTTTGAAATATTTTTTAGTAAACATCACTGTTTACCCGTGAGAGCCCAAATTATGTGCAAATTGTTTAGTATGTACTATATGGATATATCAGTTATATATGTTTGACGTGTATGTAATGTGACAGTGTAATCAACACTGTCTATACATGGTATTTCAACAATTAACTTAGTCAATTGTTTGTTTTCACATGTTAATTAATAAAACAATAAACTGCTTTCGCACTTATTTTGTAATCGAGTCACGGACACCCTGTGTCCATTATAATTTTAGTCCCAAATTTGTAACGCTTAGAAATATTGATGGTACGAAAATAATTTTAAAAATGCCTTCCCTGGTCGAAGATTTATATTCATATATATTTATAAAAAAAAAAAAGATAATATTTTTGTTTACCAAAATATTACTTTCTTTGACATTGAAAAATGTAAATTATTAAATGAATGGAATTTGAAATAAAAAGTTCGTTCATAACACGTTTTGTTATCAATTTTTTTAGCTTTTTTCAATCTGCTATAATAAAGCTATACGATATCCGGGTAAGATAACTGTTTACAAAAACCGGATATTGAAAATTTTTGTAACTTGTTAAATTTTTAAATATAAGGCAAAAAAATTTGTGCTTAAGGATGTTTGGGACGTACAATCCGAGGCAAAAGTACTGAAAACTAGGCATTCGTAAATGTATACGTTTTATAGCATGTCACAAAGTAAATAAATAGTTTTATACTAAAAGAAATATATAAAACTAGCGTGATACCCGCCCGTTTCACTGGGCTTAAAAGTCAAAATCACCGTTTAATAGACTCCACCTCTCTTGATCAACATATCCTCCTTCCATAACACTCGAAGGGATTGTTTTACACAGCTAAAAATATGTACAGTTTATCAGAAAAGTATTTCAGAAAAGATGGCCATGGATTGTTTGACATTTACTATTTTAAATTTTTACAGAAATCTTTAATTTATGGTTCAGTAAGATGGCGCAGTAAAATATCAGATTAAATTTAATTTTTTTGTATATATCTTTATAAATTATAGCTTATGTTTTATTCTGATGTTGCTGTACAGTTTCATTCAAATCCGTTTGGTAGTTTTTGCGTGAAAGCATAATTAACAAACAAACATCCTTACTTCACATTTATAATATATAGGAATTTAATTCAAACAAGTGAAAACAAACAATTGACAGAGTTAATTATTGAAATATCATGTATAGACAATATTGATTACGCTATCGTATATTTTTTACGTCATGTACGTAAAAAAGGATAGTCACTCTTCCACACAAAGAAATAAGCATAGAATATTATACATCGATAACGCGAGGGATATGCTAGCCTGTAAGTTCTATTTCTAACGGTTTACAAGACCCAATTGACTTACGTTGCTCATTTACGAACTCAACTTTTAACGTTCTGGGCACACTACAAAAATTTCAGCTGATATTTTTTTCGTTTTTGAGCTATCGTGTTAACATACGGGCAGACAGACAACAGGAAATGGGCTAATTAGGCGATTTTATGAACAGCTCTACCATAATTCTGTTGGTAGCATCAATATTTTTAAGTGTTACAAACTTGGGATTAAAGTTAGTGCATCGCAATAAATTTTTCGGTATCGGAAGTACAAAAAAGGAGATTGTTTTGATCCACTCTAGTGTAGATGTAACTCCCTGAATGTAATCCTGGCGCCATCCATGACCTCTGAAAGCAATCGGTGTAATCTTGTAAGATTGGAAATTGTCTTGATTGTAAGTTGTCTTTCCTGGCGTTTCAATTTCTAAAAACAAATTGGTTAGTTAAAATGTAAGGACTCATTTGCAATAACATTTTAACTACCCAACTTGTTTAGTCTTGAAATTTACTTAGCCCCGCCGTCTGAGGCTTCCCGATTTTCCCTTATATGTTTCATTTTTTTTCATATTAATTAAAATAATTAGCAAATAGATATTAAAGAATGCTAATTTATTAAAAGATTTTTATTTTCCCAACAAAAAATGCAACCCATTATTATAATTGTGAGTTTTTGTTTTTAATTTAACTCATACCGCTGGGGAGAATGGGTGCAAATATAAAATTCCTGTTCAGGTTAAAAAAACGTAGATCCGAGGTTAAATAGCGTCGAATAGAAATAATAGAATCTGTTAGATTATAACCGGTCATCAGTTAACAACAAACTCCGCGCGTCCCGGCATTATTAGCTACTTGTTTGAAACTCTAATCTCTAAATTTGCGTAAACAAATCACAAATATTTACGTACGCTACTGATAAAAACAATACAGATTGCATGTTATCTCTAGATGTTAAAAACATTTTTTTTACGAGTACTCTGAGTTGAAGAGAACTCTCTTCATATTCCACACACATTAACAAAATCATTATTTATTTATTCTTTTTTTTTATTTTAATATTTTGATGTATTATAGTGAGTATAAAAATATAAAATAAAGTACGATTTTGAAGTTTGATATGAGATGGCAAGTAAGCATGGCGTACAATGAACATTTGATTCCATGAGTACTTTAATTACTTGAAAAACGTTGATAACCAACGGACAAACAGATCACGAGTATTTATTAAATTCAGTACATGAGTACATGCTAATGTCAAGTTGACGTCATGATAAAAACCACTACAAGACGTTTACGAATATGTTAATCAAAAAGACGTTTATAGTATGCTACACACTGTCTAGATTTTAGTCTCTGTTTAATGTGGTTCACCCTGAATGAGGTGTTCCCAACTTTTTGTACGACAAATGAATATTTTTTTACGTTTTAAAAACATATTTTTTTGGAGCTTCTTACACAATTTAATAATTTATTACCATTTTTAAAATATTCATAAGCCTCTTCACAATTTAAGTTAATCTATATATATAAAAAGAGAGTGTTTGTTTGTATGTCCCCGATTTTCCCTAAAACTAACCATTGACCTTCGGTAGGGGATTATGTCATTGGGTAGCCCTTAGGCTCCCATTGTGAATAAGGGAGTTTGGTGGGGGTGGAATTAAAAATGATCTAGGAATTCATAGAAAATAGATTAAAAAAATAGTTCTAATAATACAATAGGCCCCACTGTCAATAGTACAATTTTCACTAGATGGCGCTACTGGCGCAAATGTCTTTCGAAAATTCTGGAATGTTCCATGGATTTCTATCGAATTTTCTAGAATTTTCTCGAACATTCTGGAATGTTCTATGGATTTCTATCAAATTTTCTAGAACTTTCTCGAATATTCTCGAATGTTGTATGGATTTTTATTGAATTTTATCAAACTTTCTCGAACAATCTGGAATGTTCCATGGATTTCTGTCGAATTTTCTAGAATTTTCTCGAACATTCTGGAATGTTCTATGGATTTCTATCGAATTTTCTAGAATTTTCTCGAACATTCTGGAATGTTCTATGGATTTCTATCAAATTTTCTAGAACTTTCTCGAATATTCTGGAATGTTCCATGGGTTTTTATCGATCTTTCCCTTACTCTTCCGTACACACAGAGAGTGTAGACATAATATTGGGATCGGCCAAAAAAATCTTACTGTTCCGTACACACAGAGAGAATTAAAAAAAAAGTCTTTCATTTAACAATTTTGATATTTAAATGTGCAAAAACAACCCAGCGAAGCGGGTTTAACAGCTAGTCCCTATATATTATAAATGTGAAAGTAAGCATGTTTGTTTCTTTGTTACGCTTTCACGCTAAAACTAGCAAATGGTTTTTAATGAAACAGTACAGCAATATACCTGATATATCAGAATAACACATGAACTAATTTATAAAAAAAAAAATTAAACATTAAATTTAATTTGTCATTTACCATTTTTTAAATTTTTACAGACATCATTAATGTATGGTTCAAAATAATGATTATAGATATAGCCGATCTATGATCATCATTTTGAACCACAAATTAAAGAATTCTGTAAAAATTTAAAATAGTAAATGTCAAACAAATCATGGCCAACTATTCTGATATACTCAATGAATTATGACTATTTTACATTTAACAAAATTGAAAAATGTATATCTCAAGAGAGGGTGGAGGCTCAAAAGCGGTGGTTTTTACTTTTAAGCCCAGTGAAGCAAGCGGGTATCAATCTAGTATTGAAATAAATGAGGAGCTCATTTTTTATTAAATCAATAGAAGCTCTATTTCTGTCATCTCGCCACTTTGCATTCATTACAGAAAACACTCTTTTGGTAAAGGCTAAACTGGTGGGGGCAGAAAGTATGTATGAAACAATTTTACAGATGTATTTAAATTCTTGTGAAGTGTTGACTAAAAAATGACTCCATTTTAGGCTAGTAGGTATTCATACCAGGAAAACTTACTCGTCTTAAACTTACTAGAGCGCAGTTGAGAAGGATGGTGGTGCTCTTGACAGAACACTGTCAATTGAACTATCACCTTCATAACATGGGGATCTCTAATGATCCCACTTGCAGAGCCTGTATGGAGGATGACGAAACCTCCATACATGTTATTTGCACCTACAGAAATCTGCAGGGCGTTAGATTTTAAATGTTCGGGTCCGTAAGCTTGGATCCATCTACTCTGGAGAGATCTCGACGGAGAAGCTGTGTGCTTCCTGTGTGGTGCCTGGCATCAACAAAATTAGTTAGCTTCATCTGATTTTAATAGTGCCTCCTACTCGAAGACGTCTCGTATTGGGGTGATAGGTCGTTCTCAAGGAGGGTACAGAAGACTTTTGGTCTAGGTGCTAGGAACCCACTTGCGGTACCCCTCTTTTGTTTTATTATTATTATTGTTAACATCGTGTTGTTCGTAAGTGCCAATCATTACCCCGCCCACACAGCTCCGCAACCCGCAGAGCTCGTTTTGTCTCACTTAGTCTATCTCAGAGATAAAAAAATAACACATTTTTCAATCGGATTTTGCATTCTTAGTTTTTCAAGAATTGAATAATTTCAAAAACTGAGCGTCTAGAGAAAAAAATCACAATAGTACTTTTTTACTTAAAACTGATTCAAAAGTACAAAAATATACAAAAGCAATAGCTCCATTTCCTTCGGCAATTCGCAAAATGCTAAAAAGAGATTGTGAGTTAACATTTTAATAATATTGTAACGAGCCGTATCGTGAGCGGCTGTGGAAAGGAAATTGAGCAGGGTTTCCATGGAAACAACATACATGAAAAAGTGTAATTATGGACGTGCTGTGAAAATAACAGGCAGTTGATATGGAGGGTTGAGTATGGACAGTCGATATGAACAATTCAGTGAAAAGAGTTGTAAAGAATATATGGTTTCTTAATTATAAAAAAAATTTTCATTGTGGATATATTAGGAAAGTTAATTTTGTAAATAAATTTGTAGAATAGTTAAATGTATCTTTGTTAAACAATACAATATATCAAAGTTTTCAAATAATTTACCCAGTGCTGTTTTTTGTTATAACCAATTTATAAAGAATTTGTAATTATTATCGTTCATCAAACTTTAGACAAGGATGATCTGAACTAGACACATGAGCGGTGATAGCGGGCAGGTGGGGGCATCTGTTCCCTCTAGAGAGTCATAAAAATGGTTCAAAGCACCCACATGCTTTAAAAAGTAAAATTAATTCAAAATTTCAGTTACCGGATGAAATTAGTATGAAATTGGAATCAATCAAGCTACCTAAAAATTTTCAACTAACCATCTTTTATAGTTTTTGAAAAAAATGGAACTAAATTTTTGCCCTAATTTAGATTCTCACGGGACAGCATAGTCATTTACGAAAAAAATCTTCAAACAAAAGTTGTTTTCTTTTTTATATGAAACAATTTTACACTTAATTTTTGTTTTTCCTATTGTGGTTTACAAGACCTGATGGACCTATGTTGCCAATTTACGAAGTTAAACTCACTTTTTGGGTCCGGAAAACGATATAAAAAATTCAGCTCGATATGTCTTTTCGTTTTTATTTACCGTGTTAATGGACCGACGGAAATGGACTAATTAAGTTAATTTTATGAATACCTATATCAAAATTTTGTTTGTATCATCAATATTTCTAAGCGTTACAAACTTGGGATTAAATTTGATATACTCTGGTATATTTCATATTTCAGATTTCATATTTTTGCCGACAAGTTTTTAGGAAAAGGGCACCTATGTGATGAAATTGGGAAAAAAGGAATAGTAAAAGAAATTTTTAGGTAAGGCCCACACACGACCTCCAAAATTTAACTTTAGGCTAAGATCTGTTTTCAGATAAATTAATGGTAAAGTAGGTCCAATTTTAAAATAAAAACAAGTGAAAACAAACAATTGACTGAGTTAATTGTTGAAATACCATGCATAGTGAGTGTTGATTTCTTTATCACATTACACATACAAACATGTGACACATACATCACTGATAATCAAGTATAGTACATATTATAAAATTTCCGCCTAATTGGCGCCCTCACAGGTAAACAGTGATGTTTACGAAAAAATATTTCAAACAAAAGTTGTTTAATTTTTGATAAGGAACATTTTTTACATTTAAACTTTTGTTCTATCTCTAACGGTCTACAAGATGGGTCCTACGGACCCAAGACTTGACCAATATGATACTCATTTACGAACTTGATCTCACTTTTTACGTCCTGAGTACGCTGTAAAAATTTCAGCTCGATATATTTTTTCGTTTTTGAGTTATCGTGTCCACAGACGGACGGACGGACACCCGGAAATGGACTTATTAGGTGATTTTATGAACACCTACGACAAAATTTTTTTCTTAGCATCATTATTTTTAAGCATTACAAACTTGGGACTAAACTTAATATACTATGTATATTTCATATACATATACATGGTAAAATAAATTTTCGCGTTTTGTCTCCTATATTTTTTCTTACCTACAATTCCTACTTTTCCCAATCTCCATAAAGCAACCTGCCCCGTTTTTTGCCATCGGCTGGCGGCGCCCTTGACTAGACATTAGACTCCATTCAAGTAAAGAAAAATTATGAAGAAAAGAATTCTTGTTTAGCCATGTAGAGAATAAAAATACTGACCGTCTGTGCCTTGCTTTACACACTGAATTATGTTAGAGTGAGATAAACATATACCGATATATGCAAGGGGGGTAATACCATAAAGGGGGGCAATTGGGTGCTGATGTTTTAACATATACACACATGTACACACACATACAATATAGTTAAAGTCGATTATTAGTGGAGACACTTTTTTGGTCAGATTGTGTGCTGTGTAAGTTGTATGTATATACTATATAGTAACTACAATAACGCTTACAATCGTTCACACTAAATACACACTAATCAAATTGTGCACTTGTGTTATTGAGTTAGACAAGGATAGCGCGACACTTTTCCACTGCGCCAACAGAGTTTTTAATATTAACTAAAAAGACACTTGTTTGCCCGTTACACAAATTACTAAACTTGACTCTTTGGTGTTGTTGATAAAAATTTTGTACGTACGTATACATCTGGCGTGTGCACAAACGGCATAATCGGTATGTGAATCCAAAAAAAAAATTCAATTGTTATCCACCAATAAATTTTGTTTTTAACCTTAAAAATTTCGATGTTGAAATTTAGGATGTGTTTATGTGTGTTTCAAAGTATGAGATAGAATATAGGTGTCGCACATGCGATTACAGTTGTCATCGCAGTCGGTGAGGAGTCGTCTCCGTATTGTATGAGAAAATCAACACGGGTGAAGAGGGTTGACTCTCCGAAAAAGAAAAAAAATTCAAAACTTTTTTTGCAGTGTGTAAATTTTTTTGAAATTATGTGATTGATTATGATATGTGCATATGTGTTGTGTTTATTTCATGGTTGTTTACCGAAAAACCTGTAAGTTTTTTATCCTCGAAAACAAACTAACCCCGCTTTAAAATATGTTATGTTAATAATAAAATTTTCTAGTAAAAAATCTTTTTTTTTTTTGAAATGTCAGTAGCGTGTGAAGTGGCCTTCATAGTTTAATGATTGAAGGTCAGGCAGAGTAGCATTTCTTTCAGGTTACTACGCCAAGCTTACTAAAAAAAAATTCCATTTGTTGTTATATGAAATTTTTCTTACATTTTTCCTGAAATTAATATATTATAAAATTTTTATCGGAAATTTTTGTTTTGGTTCAAATCAATTGTAGCCTGAAAAATGTCATATTTTGTTTGGTTTCTCTGTTTAACAAGTATCTGTATCAATATAGCGTATCTATTTTATTATCAATTTTTTTTTATTCATTCAGATAAATATTACTAGATGTTTCGTAATTTACCCGAATATTAATAGATGTCATTTAAGTAATAATAACTGTCAAAAACTGTTTTTTTTGCATACCATATCGAAATTTTATAACACACAAGTCCAGTTTTTCAAATCAATTTCAAAAGTAGTTTCTTCATTTGTTTCAAGTTCACATGTGTTTTTTTCAATTGTTTTTTTTTGAATTGAATGTAAACGGTCGTCATCAAATGTAGATGTCGATAAAGTTAACGTTTCTAGAATAGTTTGAATCGAGTGCACATAGATGGCATTAATGTCTATGTTTTGACGTTTTTTTTTATGTTCAGTCATTTTTGAAATTTGTACCCTCTTCTAAAAGTTTTCAAGTTTTTTGAAGTGGAGAACATTCTTGCTTACTTAATTATACAGTATTTTTCAAATTTTTTATTTAATTTAAATTTATATCAGTTTTTAAATGGAATTCAAACGATTTTCAAAATTTCCTTAGGATGGAATTTTCTAGATATTGTATTCGATTATTTTCAATTTTCAATTATTTTAGGAAAAGTTTGTTGTTTCTTCTATATTAAACATCTTAATGTTTATATTTAGAGGAAATATTTTTTTTACCCTTTAATTCTATTGTTTTATTACCAGTTTTCTCAAAGCTAAATAAATTGCCATAATGTGCAAGTGTAGGTATATCGGCACCTGAGGTAAACGTGAACAGGCTCGACGATTAATTGGCTGAATTAAATAGTCATTTTCACTTTAGAAAAATTCTATAGGGGAGGAGGTTGGTTTTGAAATTGCCATTTTCATTAGTGTTCATTCAATCATAAAAGGCTTTTGAGGAAGAATTCCAAAATTTTTAACTTCCCAAAAAATTAAAAAATAATTTTGAGGGAAATCTTAAGGACTACAATTCATGTAATGAAATCAAATGCTGTGAGAATCCGAATTTGCTGGCTTGCCTCCGCCCCAATGGATCATTAGTCAAGTATTGAATCATTCATATTTTGTTTAAGTGCTTTTTTCACCAAAACTAGATATTTTAAGAAAAAAATTTACAATGCGATTTCAGCGATTGATTCCCGTATAAAAATCTAAGTTTCCCTTAATTCTCCTTGATTCCGAATTGATTCCCATAATAAGTATAGATATAAAATAGCATGCATGTTATGTATATTGCCTATATTAATTTTTTTTTTGGAAATTGCATTGTTGATTTCAAAAAAAAAAAGAAACGTTGCCTAAACCAATTCTGAAATGAGAGGGAATATTTTTGTACTCTGTATATATGAAATGTGTTTTGAGGTATAGTAATTTTAGTCCCAAGTTTGTAACGATAAGAAATATTGATGATACGAAAAAAATTTTGGTATTCGTGTTCATAAAAAGACCTAATTAGTTCATTTCCGTTTGTCCGCTCGCCTGCCCGTCCGTAAACACGATAACTCAAAAATGAAAAGAGATATTAAACTGAAATTTTTTATATAGCTTGCTCAAGACGTAAAAAGTGATTTTGAGTACGTAATTGAGCCGTACTCATCTTGTAAACCGTTAGAGAAATTGATCGTTTTGAAAACGGCTAAAAATATCGAAATTGTTCACTTTACATTTTTTTAGGAAAATAATTTTCCAACAACTTTTGTTTGAAATTTGTTTTTATAAAATCAATTAGTTTCAAAATATTGTTTATTAGCATATAAATATATATTTGGCTGTTTTTCCCAATTTTTGGGAAAATGGCTGAAGGTATCAAAATTTTTGATTCTACATTTTTTTTAAGGAAAAGAATTTCCGACAATTTTTGCCTGTAATTATTTTTCATAATGTTGATGGTCTCCAAGATATTGGTCAAAAATCGTTTTTTTATGTAAACATAGCATTAATTAACGCAACCCTAGCACTTTTGAGACTGCGCGTTAGTAAGGTTTTAAATTAGATGCCGTAACCTTCATTTTTATGTAATATGCAAGGTATACTAAGTTTAGTCCCAAGTTAGTAACGCTTAAAAATATTGAAGCTTCGAACAAAATTTTGATATAGGTGTTCATAAAATCACCTAATTAGTCCATTTCCGGTTGTCCGTCCGTCCGTCTGTGGGCACGAAAACTCATAAATGAAAAAAGATATCAAGCTGAAATTTTTCAGCCTACTCAGGACGTAAATGAGCAAGGTCGAGTTCGAGCAACATAGGTCAATTGGGTCTTGACCTATATTGGGTATTGACATCTTGTAAACCGTTAGAGATAGAACAAAAGTTTAAATTGAAAAGAATGTTCCTTATCAAAAAATAAACAACTTTTGCTTGAAACATTTTTTCGTAAACATCACTCTTTACCCGTGTGGTCGCAATTTAGGCGTAATTTGTATTGTATTATATAAATTGTATATGTATGTGCAATGTGATATAGTAATCGACACTATTTATGCATGGTATTTCAACAATTAACTCAGTCAATTGTTTTTTTTTTCACTTGTTTTAGTTTTTTTTTAATCCTTGAATAAATTCATGTAGAATTATTACTTTGAGCGGACCATGTGCAAAATTTCAAATTGACATCTCTGTAAAAAACGAAAATAACGACTTCATCCTAAATGCGCACACTGTATATACATTATCAATACCAAGAATAATTACATTTTTAATTTTGATATTACTTAAGAATATGATATTCGTGGATCAATTCGAAAAAAGTAATAATTAGAAAAAAAAAACATAATTTGTAAATTAAAAACTAATTTTATTAACGAATTAACTGTGCTATAAATTTTTTGTTTGTTTGATAAAATTCACATATGTTAGAACGCGGTTTCTTTGGATCAGTGTTAGTTCGGTGTATGTTCCGCTTTTTAACCGACTTCAAACAAAAAAGGAGGAGGTTATCAATTCGACTGTATTTTTTTTTTATGTTTGTTACCTCAGAACTTTCGACTGGGTGAACCGATTTGATGATTCTTTATCTATTTGAAAGCTAGTGCTTCCAGTGCGGTCCCATTTCATTTTGATTCAGTTCTGATAACGACATCCATTAGAAAATCATAAAAGTCTTAAATTTGCATTAAGTATGCACGACAAGAGGACGAATAACTTAAAATTACGCCAACCGATTTCGATGATTCTTTTTTTAGTGATAAATTAGTTAGTGCACTTTAAGTTCACTAAAAACCACAAAAAAAAAAACTTTTAACAAAAAGAAAACCGACTTCAAAAGAAAAACTTTTCCAAAACAAATTAAAATGCACTAAAAAGTAAAAAAAACGATAATATAATGTAGTTAACATTATTGTTATTTTTGGAGTCGGTGTTAGCCAAGTTAATGTAGCAAACTGTTCTGTCAGAGTTGTTACCATGGCTGACACCGACTCCAACAATAACAATAATTTTTCTACATTATATTATCGTTATTTTTTTACTTTTTAGTGCATTTTAATTTGTTTTGGAAAAGTTTTTCTTTTGAAGTCGGTTTTCTTTTTGTTAAAAGTTTTTCCGTAATCTATATTTTCGAATTTTTTAGTGTCTACGCGAGAGTATTTTTCCATAAAGGAATAATTTTGAGAAATGTAAGTTGTCTCAATTTTCTTTAAATTATTAGAGTGGTAATCGATTTGGAAAAAATGGAAATACCAGAAAATTTTGAGATTCTCTAAAAATAAGGAAATTTTAGTATCGGCCAAGAAAAATGATAATAATTTACTTTGTATACCATGTATATGAAGTATACCAAGGTATACTAAGTTTAGTTCCAAGTTTGTAACGCTTAAAAATATTGATGCTATGAACAAAATTTTGGTATAGGTGGTCATAAAATTACCTAATTAGTCCATTTCCGGTTGTCTGTGTGTCGTCTGTCGTCTGTCCGTCTGTCATCACGATTACTCAAAAACGAAAAGAGATATTAAGCTAAAATTTTTATAGCGTGCTGAGGACGTAAACCGTTAGAGATAAAACAAAAGTTTAAATATAAAAAATTTCAAACAACTTTTGTTTGAAACATTTTTCCGTAATCGTCACTGTTTACCCGTGAGAGCGCATATTATGCGCAAATTGTATTATTATATGGGTATATCAGTTATATGTGTGTGACATGTATATATGTGTAACGTGACAGAGTAAAAACACTGTCTATACATGGTATTTCAACAATTAACTCAATCAATTGTTTGTTTTCACTTGTTTTCCAATAACACATCTTTTTTTTTTCAAGAACATACTTTCTAGTCATCAATTTTCTTTGTATAATTGATGAGGTTTATAAAAATAATTGATAAAACAAAAATTAAGCATGACTTTATGAGTAACGGTAAAACTATTTTTTTATACAGGGAAAATTTTGTATAAAAAATTAAAATCAGACATTTGATAAAAAATTTCAACCACAAGTCGTTTGTAAAAATGAATTGTTTTCCTACAGTTTGTTCACATTGGCGTAACTATAAATTTTTCTTAGAATGGGGAAACGGCAAGCACCCCCTCCCCTAAAATATTATCAGTACATACACTGAGAAAAAACGTATTTTTAGTAAAAATGATTTTCTGTTGTCTCAACAAGTTTTATTATGTTATCTCAAAATTTTTCGAACTTTTGGTCAGTCTCAAGACATTAAATTAATTAGGTATGTGTATATCTATATATATGCAGAGACAGTGCCACCATCTGTGAGTTACATCTAATACTAATATATAATTGGCTACATTTAATATTAATTTTAATTGAGTGGCCATCTGTAAATTCTTTCAAGTATTAAAAAACGTCATAATGAAAAATACAAAAATCGTGATAAAATAACATAAACAATTAATTTTTATAGTTCTACAGTAGAATAATTAAAAAAATTAAGTGATATTAATACAAGTAATGAAAAAATTTTAATTATAGTTATTATAATTTTAAAGTTATTAATTCATTGTTATTAAAGCAATAAAATGACACGACGTCGTACGTTGACGGGTCGTAAAGAGGGTGATCGTAATCGATCATTAATGGGTGATGATCGGAAACGACGAAAACAAGATCAAGAAGAATTATATCTTTATCGAGATGATATTAATATTAAAATGTATGCAGGAAATTTTTAGATTGCTCAAAAGAATTTGAATTTTGAAGTATGTAATATATGTCATCGTCGTTGGTTTGATTTACAAATTAATAAAGATGGGATTTGTTGTATTTGTCATAAATTTAAAATAAAAAATGAATTGAATATTTTCTCAGCGGATAATAACATGGATCCTGGTTTACAACATGATGTTTTAAAGAAATTAACGTTTGTTGAGGAACAATTAAATAAAAAATATTTGTCAATAATTGACGTAAAATTTTATTTTAGAAATATCTATTTTACATGATACCATTCGCGAGCCATTACAAAGTTATACTTTTAGCTAGTTTATACAAAATTTGTATATACATAATAAAATAAATACCATGGTTTTATAAAATTTTTGGACATTATTCTCGAATACCTTGGAAACTGAAATGAAAATTTTTAAAGAAAATTATTTGAAATTTAAACTCAAAATAGGAGTTTGTAACACATCCTTTTTATCGTTACACGTTGTTTTGAATTTTTCCTAATTTCTAATCATTCTAAAACGTTCATAAGCTTCCCTTTGACGCATGTGTGTAAAATTTTGAATTGATTATCAAATTTATGGGCATGTAAAAAAGCTGTTGCGCCAATGTTTTTTTAGTCGAATGGATGCACGTTACGGGATATTCTGCACAATTAATTTGGTAAATACCTTATTTAAATTCAAATTAATTAAAAATAAAGCTATTTCAGACCATTACATTCTAAATGCCCATAAATTTGATAATAAAGTCAAAATTTCACACACATGCGAGAAACGGAAGCGAGAATGAACGTTTCAGAAGGGTTAGAAATGTGTAAAAATTCAAAAACAACGTGTAACGATAAAAAGGATGTGTTACAAACTCCTATTTTGAGTCTAAATTTCAAATAACTTTCTTTAATTACTTATTGTTGTTGTTTACTTATAATTGTGCATACGATATTTACATCATGGTCTATTCGACTATATTTTGATATAATATGTTACATACAGGCGTAAACTAAATATTGATAAATATCTTGTCTAGTAATGTTAATTAAAGAGAATTGAAAACAAGTGAAAACAAACAATTGACTGAATTAATTGTTGAAATACCATGCATAGTCAGTATTGATTTCTTTATCATATTACATATATTCAAGTATGGTACATACTATAATATTTCCGCCTAATTGGCGCCCTCACGGGTAAACAGTGATGTTTACGAAAAAATGTTTCAAGCAAAAGTTGTTTTTTTTTTGATAAGGAACATTTTTTACATTTAAACTTTTGTTCTATCTCTCTCTAATGGTTTGCAAGATGGATCCTACGGACCCAAGACCCAATTGAATTGATGCTCATTTACGAACTCGACCTCACTTTTTAGGTTCTGAGTACGCTGTAAAAATTTCAGCTCGATATCTTTTTTCGTTTTTGAGTTATCGTGTCCACAGACGGACTGACGGAAAACTACACTCTACACTCGAACCAGGACTCGTACCCGGACTTCTTGGATTCATATCAAGCGCTCTACCAATTAGGCTATTAGAGTTTTAGAGTTCGAAAAGTTTTTTTCAATTCTCTTCAATTAACTTTCTTTAACTTTTCATTTCAGTTTCCAAGGTAATCATACTAACGTCAAAAAATTTTGTAAAACCATCGTATTTATTTTGTTATATTCATTATAAACAAATTTTGTATAAATTAGATTGAATCTCTTGAGAATGAACGCAAGTTCGAAAAATTTTGAGATCAAATAAAAGAACTTGTAGTCACACACCCAAAATAAAATTATTTTAATTATTTATTCTAAATATTTTACTGTTCCTTTTAGTATAAGCTAAAAGAACGTTGTATGTGCTAAAAATTTCGAGCCAAAGTCAGATTAATTTTCTTCATTTGTTTGTAGAACAACCCGTATGGACTACTATTAATAAGGAAATTGATTCACTCAATAAAATTATTCGCTTAATCGAATTTTATTCGATAAAACTTTTTTTTGTACAAATGAACGCAGCGTTGCGCTAAGACGTAGGCGCATTAAAATATTTAATTTCATGTGGGCTAGGAATTCATATTTTAGTACTTTTTATTTTTTTTGGTAACATTGATTATTGTTTACGTAATAAACGACCTTCCTTGTAATTACGTGATGTTTTCCATTGAACAAATCGCTTGATGCACACAACAATTTTTCAATAAGAAAATATATCTATGTGGGTTTTTCTATCAAAATAATAAAATTCTTCGAATACCAAATTCAAAAAAGTATGAAGTGAAAAATCTTTAGAAATGCGAGCTCGGTAGCCACTTTCAGTAAAATATTTGATTTTTATACCATGCATATATGTAATATGCAAGGTATACTAAGTTTAGTGCCAAGTTTGTAACGCTTAAAAATATTGATGCTAGGAACAAAATTTTGGTATAGGTGTTCATAAAATCACCTAATTAGTCCATTTCCTGTTGTCCATCCGTCCGTCCGCCCGTCTGTGGGCACGATAACTCAAAAACGAAAAAAGATATCAAGCTGAAATTTTCACAGCGTATTCAGGACGTAAAAAGTGAGATTTCGTAAATGAGCAACATAGGTCAATTGGGTCTTGGATCCGTATGACCCATCTTGTAAACCGTTAGAGATAGAAAAAACGTTTAAATCTAAAAAAAGTTCCTTATAAAAAAATAAACAACTTTTGTTTGAAACATTTTCTCGTAAACATCACTGTTTGCCGCGAGGGCGCTAAATTGTATAGTAAAAATTGTATAGCTAAATCAGGCGTAAATTTTATTGTATGCATTATATGGGAATATCAGTTATGTATGTGTAACATGTATGTATTTGTATTGTGATAGAGTAATCAACACTGTCTATGTATGGTATTTCAACAATTAACTCAGTCAATTGTTTGTTTTCACTTGTTTTTATGTACTTTAAGGTATTTCTAATGAAATGAGAGGGAACGCTACGTCGCGAGTTAAAAGTTAAAATACCATGTATAGACAGTGTTGGTTACGCAATTAAGTCAGTCATCTGGTTGTCAATGGCTGTAAATACTTATCTAAGGGATAATTTTGTTCGCTGATCACGAATTTTTGTATCATTTTGCTCCCCGATGTGAGGAAAAAAATATTTGGAAATGGATTAATTAGGTGATTTTATGACACCTATACCAAAATTTTGTTCATAGCATCAATATTTTTAAGCGTTACAACCTTGTGATTAAACTTAGTATACCTTGGTGTATTTAATATACATGGTATAAAAAATTGAAAGTACTTTTGGAAAGAGTAAGTAAGACCTACAACATGCGTTGTAGGTCTTACTTAAACAATTGTAACTCCGCCAATTTTTAACCGATTTTCGATTGCTTAACGGTTTTGAAAACTAGAAACATTGAGCTTTTGGAATATAAATATATATTTATCTATAACTTCTACAAAATTAGGACATTTTATAAAAATTATCTAAGATTTATTCATTTTTTTCATGTTTTTTATTATCCAAGTATATTTTATTCCGAGTAAAAAAGTCACGACGCTTTTTGTAAACAAGAAAATTTGACTCCCATCATGATATCGATGTTATGCCATGTCAGGATTGTGCATAAAGACCCAGAAAAGCCGTCATTGATCATGATTAATTTTTGAAACGGAAATTTTTTCAGGATCCGATTTAAATAGGCTTTTCAACGTAAAAGTGCAGGTTGCCGCTGGGTAATCAAGTTTAAACTAATTTTTTATAAACAAATATCAACAAGTATTATTGATCGAATCGCTTCTGAAAATAGACAATTTTGAAACATATTTTCGTAATGTACTCACCAAGATCTACAACGTGTGCCAGGTTGCTCATAAAGTGCTTCCAATTTTTTTTTTGGAGCACTGTTTTATTTATTAAAATAGAAGAGCTGACAATAAAATAAAAACCTAAAACGCTAAGGAACTCTGTTAAGGGATGTTTGAACAATACTGCAACTGCGTTTTTTCCATTTTTATACAATTATACATAGTCGGATAAAGGAATACATAAAATAGCCATTCTTAGGGAGTCCTCAATAACAGCTCTGATTTTGATGACTTTTTTTTCAAAATGATTTTTGTATATTATTTAAAATCAGAAACATTTCAGATGGGGAGAATAATTTGGAAGGGGAATAGGTGATGCCGCGCATAATATATCGACCCCCAGCCTAAATCGCTAATGATAGAAGTTTGATTTCGTGAAGATATTGATTTTATACTGTAAGTGTCACATTAAAAAGGATTTTTCGAAATTCGCCATTTAAAAGGGTGAAATAGGGGATGAAAGTTTGTATGAAAATATATAAACCGTAATTTTTGAGTTCACTACTTAACCGATTTTAAAAATTCTTTCACCTATAGAATGTTAGATTATCACCAACTAACATGGGTTGTATTTTATTTTCAAAAAAGTTTGGATTCCGCACCAAAAGTTAAAATCAATTTTTATTGTTATTAAGTTAAAATACACATTTTGTGGAAAATAATCACGCAAGAATGAATTTTTTATATAAGTTGCACAAATAATGTTTAAACAATATAAATAACTAGCAGTTATCCACGTTATAGCCGTCGATTCTCTTAACTCCCTTTTGTTCACTATTTAATGGATTGTAACTTTTAGTACGAATCCCTTATAATTTTGAAAAGAAAATACGGCCATGTAACTTGATAATGTAGCATTCTATAGATGAAATAATTTTTAAAATCGGTTATGAACTCAAAAATTTCGGTTTCAATATTTAATAGATTTTTACTTTTGGTGCAAAACCTTATTTTTTTTAAAAATAATTATAGCCCATTTTACTTGCTGATAATGTAGCATTCTATAGGTGAAGCTGAAATTATTTCGAATATTTTTTGCAATTCTATCTGTTTGAAATTCTATGCCAGTGAGTGTACGTAATTTGCATGTGTTTGTGTGTATAAAAGAAAAAATTTCACAATATTTAAAACCTGTGTTAATTTGGTGTCATATTTATCAATAAATTTATTATTATTTATTTAATCAAATTTCATATATGGGTCATTCTACGATAAGATGTAATATGTGAAATATAAAATAGATGTTTTATTCTAATTGTTGTAATTTTATACAATAAATTGCAGCATCTTCATATAATTTATAGAATGAATTATGATTAAAGCCCAATTAAAACACTTCTTTTCGAAATTAAAAATCTGAAAAAGTCTATACTGGTTACAGTGGTCCCTTTGACGTTTTTACTAAAACATGAATTGAAATAAGTATAATTAAGGTGATTTTAAACCGAAATTATTGTAAAAAAGTTTTGGTTTATTGCACGGTACACACATATAAACCAAATACATGCTTTGTGGTCACGCAACTACAAAAATATATTATATATTGTGTGCAAGTGCTGCTTATGTATTTGATAATATAGATATCGCTCTTCAATCATCAATTCTCTAACTATAGTCGTTTCTGTTCATCAAATGATGGATTTTCGATGAACTCATAATTAAATTTAAATTTTGTTTTTATACCATCGACAACCTTATATTTTTATGGTATTATTATAAACTTCAAGACTGTCTAAATATTTTAGATAGTTCTTTATCACACTCTCTAGAATTTATGATATAGAAATATCCATCATTTTGTCAGCCAACTTTGAACGATGAAACAATAATAAAAAGCCCTATGACCTAGGAATTGTTTGTGATTTTTGGAAACTTTGTCAATCAAAAAATGTATTTATAAAGTTTTATTGAAATCCTTAGTATTATTCAATCCTTTTTTTTTTATTTAACATTTTTTAGTCGGATTTTCGAATACCCATTCAATGATACCTCACTTAACATAATTCTACGATTTTCAATTTTTTTTTCTTTTTCACAATATGGCGTCTGAATGTTGCCATTGACTTTTCATTACTGCTTTTAGTTATACTCGGGAAGATTAAGACAAATCGATTGACGTAAGAATTATCTAAATCGGTTCACGCATATGGTTTCTAGTGTGACGCAAAAGAACAAGCATGCATACATATAAAGTCTGATAAACACATTACCATTCATTCTCGTCACACAGTCGGGTAAAAAAAATACCTATTATCGTTGAATGATCCCATATACGAAACTAAACTTTTTTCATACTTCATTGGTCCGTTGTATATCAGCTATGTCCATTTTATTTATAGGGTGTGTTCCGTAATATTCACCAGTATACTCGTCAGTCCTCATGACGTCAGAAATCGGTGCCATATTATACAGGTAAAACGGGCATGACAGTGTACATGAGTTCACCGGATGTTTGTACAAGAAAATTTATTTATTGTTAATTAAGAAGGAATAATGACGTCAGAAAAAGACTTAATCGTAATTGACGAATACAATCTATATATATAAAAGGAGAGTGTTTGTTTGTATGTCCCCGATTTTCCCTAAAACTAACCATTGACCTTCGGTAGGGGATTATGTCATTGGGTAGCCCTTAGGCTCCCATTGTGAATAAGGGAGTTTGGTGGGGGTGCATTGTGAATAAGGGAGTTTGGTGGGGGTGGAATTAAAAATGATCTAGGAATTCATAGAAAATAGATTAAAAAATAGTTCCAATAATTTTCAATAGATGGCGCCACTGTCAATAGTACAATTTTCACTAGATGGCGCTACTGGCGCAAATGTCTTTCGATTTTTTAGGTCTAATAATTTTCAATAGATGGCGCCACTGTCAATAGTACAATTTTCACTAGATGGCGCTACTGGCGCAAATGTCTTTCGATTTTTCTCGTTCCATGGATTTCTATCGAATTTTCTAGAATTTTCTCGAACATTCTGGAATATTCTATGGATTTCTATCGAATTTTCTAGAATTTTCTCGAATATTCTCGAATGTTGTATGGATTTTTATTGAATTTTATCAAACTTTCTCGAACAATCTGGAATGTTCCATGGGTTTCTATCGATCTTTCCCTTACTTTTCCGTACACACAGAGTGTAGACATAATATTGGGATCGGCCAAAAAAATCTTACTGTTCCGTACACACAGAGAGAATTTAAAAAAAAGTCTTTCATTTAACAATTTTGATATTTAAATGTGCAAAAACAACCCAGCGAAGCGGGTTTAACAGCTAGTAAGAATATATATTTAATATATGCACGCACTGGCCAGTATATTTCGGAACGATTCACCAGTATGACGTTATCAGCACTGGTTAGTATACTTGTGAATATTACGGAACATACCCATAAAAAACTCATAATCGATTGAAAATTTTAATATATTTTTTTTTAGTTTCGCGCGAAATATTTGGTGCATGTGCAGAACGCGTGATCCAATCTCTCATCAAGCTAAAAATTACCTTACAATTGGCACGAGTGTGACCGAAGCAAAAAAATACAGCAAAAATTTAAAAATTTAAGTAATTCATTCCAAAGTTGAATCGCAGGGGTTTTTAGGGTCGCTGATTACAAATTGTGTTAAAACGAAAATATAATCCTTTATGTGTTAAATATCGACAAACTTGAAAATTTATAGCAGCTAACCGAAAAGGCCAATGCTTCTAAAATTTTTTTAAAAATATTAGGTCGTTCAAATCTACTTTTAGTCTCATGTTGTAAGAAATAGCTTAAAAGTACACTTTTATAGCGTGCCTAGGACGTAAAAAGTGAGGTCGAGTTTGTAAATTAGCAACATAGGTCAATTGGGCCCTGGACCCATTGGGCCAATCTTGTCAATCGTTAGAGATAGAACAAAAGTTTAAATGCAAAAATGTTCCTTATAAAAAATAAACAACTTTTGTTTGTAACATTTTTTCGTAATGTGCTATATGGGAATATCAGTTATGTATGTGTGACATGTATGTATGTGTAATGTGATAGTGTAATCAAAACTGTCTATATATGGTATTTCAACAATTAATTCAGTCAATTGTTTGATTTTACTTGTTTTTATAATAAAATTGTCAAATTGTTGACGTAACAGCTCAGGATGATGTTGCTAATGACAAATGTACATTCATTGTACATAATTCAAACTATATAGATACGGAAAAATCCGTCATTGAAAGTGATTAATTTTCACTTGGAAAATTTTTGCAGGACTGCGTTTAAAATATGCTTCTGAACGTTTAAGTGCATGTTGCCGGTGGGTAGCCCGGTAGGATATTGCTTAAACTAATTTTTTTTTAAACAAATAAGTAATATTGGACCGTAACGCTTCGTATTTTATCATATAATTGGTTTCAAAAGTAACAAAAAAAGTTCTTAGACATTGTTCTCTAAACCCTTCAGTTTTCGAGTTTAATATTTTTAAAATTTGAAAAAACACATTTTTCAAATTTTAACAAATTTAACAAATTTTTCACGGACATTTTATGCCGTGCTGTGTTTGAGATTGTTGTAGAATTTAAAATTGAATTGATTGTTCGAAAATACTTTCAACTGCAGTAAATTTTTTTTGACAAATATTGAAATCAACAGTTAACAACGTTATCAATGTACTATCAATTATTGTAAACTTTTTGTTAACAGAAATTTAACAAAACATAGAAGTGAAAAATTGTTTACAATAACTTATATTGCAATTCAAAATTTTTTTATTTCATAATATTTTAATTTTGCAATTTTCATGAAATAAAAGAATAGAAAATGAACTTGGTATCAAAATTTATCTTTACTCTCCAAAACTAACATAGGAACTGAAAAATGTACTACTCATAGACAGTTAGGCAGATGATAGAAACAGGCGCGGAACTAGAAATTTTTTTCGGGGGGGGGGGGAGGCTCGTAGGATTTTTGTCATTTTTGTTTTTAAATAAAATAACAAAAAAACCAAATAAACAAAGATTTTTTTTTGTTTTTCGGTTTGTAAAATATTGATTCAGCTCTTTTTTTTGAAATGCGGGCTGTTTTGGGGGGGGGGTCATGACCCATGTGACCCCCCCTCCCTTAGATCCGCGCCTGGTTAGAAACCGGTTCTTTGTTCGTACTATGCCGACTCGCCCGGCGAAAGTGACAAAAGAACCGTTAACTACGGTGCGTTGCATTTTTGGCCTATAGCTCGGAAAAGGTAAGTTTTTCATAAAAATTGTTTGAATATAAGTTGAAACTAATTTTGAGTCGAACAACTTTCTCATTTACACTTTCACAAAAAAATCATTTTTTCATAATGAAAATCGTGAAAAACCCTTTTTTTGATACTTTAGCGCCACCTACTCTTTGTAATTTAACTCGTATGACGTTGCTCTAATGACATAAAATGTAGGTGACAATGTCCTCTACATTTTTTATTTGAAAAACTTTTCCCTTAAGCCAATAGATTCCGAGAATAACGCATTCCAAACGCATTTTTTTGGATTTTCTCAAAAACAGCGGAACGAAAAATTCTCTTAATTTTTTTTAAGTTATTTACATGCCCCCCTAACGATCTGTAACCTCAGATTCACCATTGAAATTTTTTCTAGGTCCGGCCTTTTTTTCGTCTAGATTGACTGAACTATTATTTGAGATTTTTAATATGTATAAAATTTTTACTTGTAGTGTAAAGCTTACTCAACAACATCCAGCCAAAATTTTTGGCCTAATTGCATTTAAAGTGCTTGATTGTTAATTGTTGAGACAGTGCGTGAAAAACTATCCAAAAATAACGATTTTCTGTTCTATACATGCTAGAAAGATGGTGCCCCGAAAAATTGTAAAAACGGTTTTCTATCTATCAGGGTGTTGTGTTGTGGAAAATGTTAATTCTCTAACTTCTTTTTCTGACTTGACTTTATTTTAAACGCTTGGTGAAAATCACTCCTTTCTAGCATGTATAGAATAGAAAATCATTATTTTTGGGTGGTTTCTCACGCGCTCTCTTGACAATTAACAATTTTTGCGGGAGTAAGCTTTATACTACAAATAAAAATTTTAAAAAGTTTTTCATAGAGTTTTTGAGGAATCGAAATTGTAAAAATCGTGTTTTTTCAAATTTTACGAATTTTTACTCGAAAACTGGATGGTTTTGGGAAAAATGTCTAAGTACATTTTTTGTTACAACTTTTCATCCCAAGTATTCAAGGCCGCAATATCCGAAACAATCCTTTTCAATGTGATGTCTGTGTGTGTGTGTGTGTATGTATGTGTGTGTGTGTGTGTGTGTGTGTGTGTGTGTGTGTGTGTGTGCGTATGTGCGTATGTTCGTATGTTTGTATGTTCGTTCGGATTCTTTCTCCTCGATTATCTCGCGAACCAGCTATGACATTAACACGTGACTGGGCTTATTCGACGCGTAATCGCATATTTAAGAACTGAAAGCATTAGAACTTATTAAGAACTTAATAAGTTGAGCCGTTTTTCAATGGTAATAAAAAAACGGGAAAAAACTGAATAAACAGAATCTGAAAAGTGGATAAAACACATCATTTATCTATGGAGATAATGATCTTTCCAGCATAAGCTGCAGTCCATGTTCGAAGAATAATCTATGAAGGCTAACAGGACATTTTCCTTTAATGTTTTTTCTCCTTTTGGGAAGTTAGTCGTGTGGACTACAGGGATCGCACTCACACGACTTCAGTACCACACACGATTATGTACTGTCAATTTATTTGTTAAAAAAAATTAGTCTTAACAATATTCTACCGAGTTATCCACCGACAACCAGTACTTTCACGTTCTGAAGTATGTTTTAAACGGAAGCCTGCAAAACTTTTCCAAACGAAAATTGATCGTGCTCAACGACGATTTTTCCGTATCTAATACTTTAGCATAACGATAACATACAGCTCATACAGTGATACAGCTCCTGGTTCAATCATAGGTGTAACATACACATGGTCTACTCTATTTGTGTTTCCATATTGATTAGTGTTATTGCAATTTGTACTCACGTGTCTGAAAGCACGAGGGAATGTATCAGTAACAGTATTGAGTACGTATGTATTGTTATACAAAATCATTCACGTCATTCAAAAGAAAAAAAAGTTGCACATTTTTTTATACGTACCATTTTTTTTTTCTTTATACTACAGTAAATAAGCCGGAAAATACCATCAAATGTGGAAAAGTGGTGGAACGGCTCCGATTTCAAAAATTTTTTGTGTACGTATTCCTTAGACCTCTAGGAACATTCAGCCGCACTAACCTTGGCATAAGAAAAAAAACTGAGAAAGTTAGGTTAGTTTTCCCATCCCCAAATTGTAACAATGAAAACAAATCAATATTTCACTTCAAAAATCGTCTTACGAGGGTTTTCGAGGTCGCTGATCATAAATTCAAGGTTTAAAAACAACTGAAAATGGTAGCAACACCATTAAAACTACCCCTAGAAGTATCAATAATTAAAAAATTTTGAAAATTTTGATTTTGACCTCAGAAATTGTCTTTCTGCGGTTTTTGAAGTCGTTGATAATGAATTTGAGACTAAGAAGCAACTGAATGTAGTTCTAAGCCACCCCTAAAAGCTACCCCTAGAAGATACAGAGATAAAATTTTAAATTTTTAATCGAATATCGTCTTTCGGGGGGTTTTTGGCATCGCTGATCACGAATTCAAGGTCAAAAGGTAACTTGGATGGTTGCAACCCTATTAAAACTACCCCTAGAAGTGTGAATGATTAAAAAATTTTGAAAATTTTGAATTTTTTTAAATGTTTTTGTATGTTTTTTTTTCCATTTTTACATCTGGGGGTAGTTTTTTTGGGGTTGCAACCCTCTTCAGCTACTTTTTGACCTTGGATTCGTAATCAGCCCCCCCAAAATTACCCGAAAGACGATATTCGAGGAGAGAATTCAAATTTAAAATTTTATCTCTGTCACTTCTAGGGGAGGTTTTAATAAGGATGCTGTGACGTTCAGTTACTTTTTGACCTGAAATTCATGATCAGCGACTAATAAAACTGCAGAGAGACAATTTCTGTGGTGAAATTCAGTATTTTCAAAATTAATTTATCATTGACATTTCTAGGGGTAGTATTAATGGGGTTGCAACCATCCAAGTTACTTTTTGACCTTGGATTCGTGATCAGCGGCCCCAAAAACCCCCCGAAAGACGATATTCGAGGAACAATTTTAAATTTTTTCTCTGTCACTTCTAGGGGTGGCCTTTTGGGGTGGCTTGGGACTACATTCAGTTGCTTCTTGCCCTCAAATTCATTATCAATGACTTCTAAAACCAGAGAGAGACAATTTCTGAGGTGAAATTCAGAATTTTCAATTTTTTTTTATCATTGACACTTCTAGGGGTAGTTTTAATGGGGTTGAAACAATCCTCAATTGCTTTTTGACCTTAAATTTGTGAACACCGAACCTAAAAGCTCCACGAGACACGATTTCTGAGGCAAAATTTTGAATTTAATAAAGTTTTTGTCTCTATCACTTTAAGGGTATTTTTATTGGGGTTGCAACCATATTCAGTTGCTTTTTAACCTTGAATTCATGATCAACGACCTCAAAAACCCTCGGAAAACGATTTTTGAGTTGAAATATTGATTTGTTTTCACTGTTACTATTTGGAGAGCTTTGGGGATGGGAAAACTACCCTAACTTTCTCAGTTTTTTTTCTTATGCCAAGGTTAGTGCGGCTGAATGTTCCTAGAGGTCTAAGGAATACGTACACAAAAAATTTTTGAAATGGGAGCTGTTCCACCACTTTTCCACATTTTCCGGCTTATTTATTGCACTATTACTTCCATTTCGTATTAGGTGGATGGACTTTCTTTCAATGTACAGTAAAAATTGATTATAACGACATAATAGAAATGTCTCGATCAAATCTCTTTTTAACCCGTTAATACTCGAGCTGTGAGAATTTTGCTCACGCTCGATTTAACACATAAATAATAAAGAAAATTCAGGTATTTACCAAATTAATTGTGCAGAATGTCCCATTACGTATGTGGGACAATCAGGCCAGAAATTCAAAGAAAGAATAGAAGAGCATAGTGCATCTATTCTACTAAAAAACATTGGAGCAACAGCTTTTTCAGACCATTGAATTTTAAATACCCATAAATTTGATGAAGAATTAGAAATTTTACACACATCCGTGAAAGGGAAGCTTATGAACGTTTTAAAAGGATTAGAAATTAGAAAAAATTCAAAAACAACGTGTAACGATAAAATGGATGTGTTACGAACTCCTTTTTTGAGTCTAAATTTCAAATACTTTTCTTACAATTTTCATTTCAGTTTAAAAGGTAATCATACTAACGTCAAAAATTTTTATAAAACTACTAGCTGTTAAACCCGCTTCGCTGGGTTGTTTTTGCACATTTAAATATCAAAATTGTTAAATGAAAGACTTTTTTTTTAATTCTCTCTGTGTGTACGGAACAGTAAGATTTTTTTGGCCGATCCCAATATTATGTCTACACTCTCTGTGTGTACGGAAAAGTAAGGGAAAGATCGATAGAAACCCATGGAACATTCCAGAATATTCGAGAAAGTTTGATAAAATTCAATAAAAATCCATACAACATTCGAGAATATTCGAGAAAGTTCTAGAAAATTCGACAGAAACCCATGGAACATTCCAGATTGTTCGAGAAAGTTTGATAAAATTCAATAAAAATCCATACAACATTCGAGAATATTCGAGAAAGTTCTAGAAAATTCGATAGAAATCCATAGAACATTCCAGAATGTTCGAGAAAATTCTAGAAAATTCGATAGAAATCCATGGAACATTCCAGAATTTTCGAGAAAAATCGAAAGACATTTGCGACAGTAGCGCCATCTAGTGAAAATTGTACTATTGACAGTGGGGCCTATTGTACTATTAGAACTATTTTTTTAATCTATTTTCTATGAATTCCTAGATCATTTTTAATTCCACCCCCACCAAACTCCCTTATTCACAATGGGAGCCTAAGGGCTACCCAATGACATAATCCCCTACCGAAGGTCAATGGTTAGTTTTAGGGAAAATCGGGGACATACAAACAAACACTCTCTTTTTATATATATAGATTTGAATGGGGGGCATTCTGGCCGCACCACCAACGTTCAAAAATTTTTATAAAACCATGGTATTTATTTTGTTATATTTATTATAAACTTTTGTATAAATTAGATTGAATCTCTTGAGAATGAACGCAAATACGAAAAATTTTGAGATCAAATATGAAAATACTTGTAGTCACACTAATAATAAAATTATTTTTTATTATTTTAATTATTTATTATATAGTATGTACTACGAAAAACCTGATTTAAATTCAATTAAATAACTTATTTTTTTAATGGTATATGTGGTTTAAACTTTTTCTATCAGATAATTTTAGCTTTTTGTTGAATTTTTCAACCTATCTACAGTTTATAAATCACATTTTTTCAAGTCCTTCAGAAATTGAATCGAACATGTACTGCCGCTTATGCTGGAACGATCTTGGCTTAATCCAATTAATCTGCGAAACGGATGAAAAGATTGTTATTAGAAATCGAAAAATATGTTGTTATAGAAGAAAACGAGCCAAGGAACATAGCGTTTTATGTTTACGGCTAATCAATGACTAATTTAACATAAAAAAATCGAAAAAGTCGAAAAAAATTTTGTTTGGAAAAAAATCAAAAATGTCAAATGCAAAAAAATTAAATATGGCAAAATTATAGATCTTAAAAAACACATCGATTGATGTCTGGTAAGTCACCAAATATCAACTTTGAAAACGAAAAAACTACTATTTTCGGTCGTTTTTTCAAGTTTTCTCGGCACCTATGTATCTAAATTGGAGTTACCAGACGTCAAGCGATAGCTTTTTTGAGATCTATAACTTTTCCATTAATTTGTTTGCATTGGGCGTCAATTTTTTTTTTTATAGCAAGAAAACCATTATTTTGACTTTTTCGAATTTTTTTGGGTTAACTTAGCCTTTGATTAGCCGTAAACATAAAACGCTATGTTTCTTGGCTTGCTTTCTTCTATAACAACATATTGTATGTTTTCTGATAGCAATTTTTAACGTCCCAGAGGAAGTTAATGTAATGGAGTCGATTTTGAAAATCTCCAGTTTTACATATTTCCGCGGTTTCAAGACCGCAATATCCGAATCAAACCTTTTCAATGTGATGTGTGTGCATGCGTGTGTTGTACGTATATGCGTATGTTCGTTCGGATTCTTCGCCTCGATTATCTCGCGAACCGGTTATGACATTAACACGTGACTTGGCTTATTCGACGCGTTTTGCAGAACTAAAAGCAGAATTAGTTGAGCCGTTTTTTAATGGTAAAAAAAACTGTAGAAAAAAGACTGAATAAACAGAATCTGAAAAGTGGATAAAATGGATGGATTTCCATGGATTTATCTATGGAGATAATGATCGTTCCAGCATAAACTGCAGTACATGTTCGAAGAATAATCTATGAGGGCTAACAAGACCTTTTTTTAATGTTTTTTCTCCCTCTGGGAAGTTAATCGTGTGGACTGCGGGGGCCTCACTCACACGACTTCAGTACCACACCGACTATGTACTGCCAATTTTCTTTTTGAAATTTAACTTTGAGCCTCCGTAGATTAATTGGGTTATTAAGAAATAATATATACGTGATAATTTACTTTCTTTTTATTTATAGGCAATTTTATTACAGATATGATATACAAATTACAAAATAAACAAAATTAAAAATTAATATTATTTCTCTAACCTGTGTTTTCTTAAGCGGTACATTTTTAGTCCGTGAGTCTATTTTTTGTCAGTAGCCAACACGATAAGCTTGTGAATGGAATAAAAAAACTAAACTAAAACATGGAATTTGATAACATGGAATCATGAAGATATCGCGTGGACTTTAAAAAAAATGAGTTTGAAAAATAATATATAAGATTAGCTGAATTAAAATTTTACGTAATAGAGCTCCCTTGGATCATAGCTGTTACTCACTAGGGTGTCACGGCCCACACTTTAAAAAACAATGTATTACATAATTAAAATAAATACTTTAAAGGTTTTGAATATTAAAAAAAAAAAAAATAGTTCACTTGTAAATTGCTTTGTATTTGTATGTAATAGTGATGGGACGAGTGTTAAATTTTATACATTGGCGAATTTTATACATTGGCGAAGGTTTATTTCTAATAATGGCGAATGCTAACTTTCAAATGAAATCACAAGTAAGGTACTTTCGGTAGTGAAAAATAAATTATGAAATTTGAAAAAAGTTAAAATTTATGTAAAAATATACTTAAAATATTCTGATTTCGAGTCATAAAAGCACATTTTTCCTTTATGATATTAAAATTAAAAATCGTAATTTTTAAACTGTATATCACGTGACCTAAAACGCGGGCACGCCCTGGTGTGATATCATATTGGTATGAACCATAGACCATCAGTTAGTTCAGTGTAGAAAGCTGGGTATAACATATCCATAGATAATAAGTATTTATATTTATTATAATCAGATGTCTATGAATATATCTGTCAAACTTATTTGTGTTATTTCGTATAATGATACCCATATTACGTCACCAAATTGGATGCAGTTTAAAAAAGGTTTAAAATTTAATTTAAGTTTTTGGAAGAAAGCGTGTGTATTTTTCCGAAATAAATTTTTGGTGGCTTTTTATTAGCAAAATCAAAATATTAAAGTACTTTTTCAAATATAGTAGAAAATCCTATTCTAATGCCTTAAGTTAATTGATCCTTATATATTCTCCATCATGATTTTTTTATCCATACCTTATCTTCTTTATTTCTTTATCAAATTCCATGATTCACCCCTCATTTTCAAGCTTATCATGTTGGATTTTGGCGAAAAATATACTCACGGATTAAAATTATACCGCTTAGGAAAGAACAAGCTAGACAAATAAATAAATAATGTAATTTTATCGAAAAAATATATCATATATATTTTAAATGATTTAAATAATAAGTGTATCAGGCAAACATGTCTTCGAATGTAACAGTTTTTATAGATGTTTTCCTAATACTGAAGACATCATTAAGAAGTGAATAAAGAACTGTAAAGATATTTCAAATGCAACTATTTTTAAAACATGTTCTCCTATTATAATTTTAATAACTTTTGATTTTTTTCATCAGTTTTCTACGAAATTTGTTGTTTTTATTTGTTCGCGAGTATAGGAAAGTCATGCGTTACGGTAGGTTCGGAAGCGAAATTCCTCACGGGTCGAGCTAGTACATATAATTCATCATAAGCGTAAATGAGTCCGTCGTATCGTAAGTCCATTATAAACAAACCATTTAAGTTCATTAAAAGCAAATTCGGTTTTTATACCATGCATATATATATGTAATATGCAAGGTATACTAAGTTTAGTCCCAAGTTTGTAACGCTTAGAAATATTGATGTCACGCACAAAATTTTGCTTTAGGTGTTCATAGAATCACTAATTAGTCTATTTTCGGTTGTCCGTCCGTCCGTCCGTCTGTCTGTGGACACGATAACTCAAAAACGAAAAAAGATATCGAGCTGATTTTTACAGCGTACTCAGGACGTAAAAAGTGAGGTCGAGTTCGTAAATGAGCATCATAGGTCAATTGGGTCTTGGGTCCGTAGGATCCATCTTGTAAACCGTTAGAGATAGAACAAAAGTTTAAATGTAAAAAATGTTCCTTATAAAAAAATAATCAACTTTGGCTTGAAACATTTTTTCGTAAACATCACTGTTTACCCGTGAGGGCGCTAATTAGGCGGCAATTTTATAGTATGTACCATACTTGAATATCAGTTATGTATGTGTCACATGTATGTATGTGTTATGTGATAAAGAAATCAACACTGACTATGCATGGTATTTCAACAATTAATTCAGTCAATTGTTTGTTTTCACTTGTTTTTAATTTGAGGCTAGTTTACTATAATTGCATTTGTCCAACATTCAAATTTAACGAGTGATTAAAAAGTGATCTAAAAATATGAATATAGTACATTTTATGTTTGGGGCTATTTTGCGATTTATGATACAAAATGATGATGATTTTTTTGTCAAAAACATTCGCATCGTTTTTCGCGAATGCGAATGCGAATCTAAAATAATACGCGAATATTCGCGAACACGAATATTCGTCCCACCACTAGATTATGTAATATACAGGCTGTCCTGATACGTTTATACAACGCTCTATCAGGTAAAGTAAATAAATAAACACACAATCTAAACCGTTTTCGATCACGTAACAAACAACTAAAAAAACTATATCTTTTATAAATTTCACAGGAAAATATTTAAATGTTAAATAAACATAAATAGGAAACAAGTGAAAACAAACAATTGACTGAGTTAATTGTTGAAATACCATGTATAGTCAGTGTTGATTTCTTTATCACATTACATATACCAACATGTGACACATACATAACTGATAATCAAGTATAGTACATATTATAAAATTTCCGCCTAATTGGCGCTCTCACGGGTAAACAGTGATGTTTACGAAAAAATGTTTGAAGCAAAAGTTGTTTAATTTTTGATAAGGAACATTTTTTACATTTAAACTTTTGTTCTATCTCTAACGGTTTACAAGATGGGTCCTACGGACCCAAGTCCCAATTGACCTATGATGCTCATTTACGAACTTGACCTCACTTTTTACGTCCTGAGTACGCTGTAAAAATTTCAGCTCGATATCTTTTTTCGTTTTTGAGTTATCGTGTCCACAGACGGATACACACAAACCAATAATACAATCTTATAAGTGACGTATATGTTTGAAATAAACAATGTTGTTGCTATGCAAATAATTGATACTATGTGTTATATATATATATAACATATCAATTATGTTCTGAACTAATTTGCGCTGTCACGGGTAAACAATAATCTTTACAAAAAAATGTTTCAAACAAAAGTTGTTTATTTTTTAACAAAGGAACATTTTTTACATTTAAACTTTTATTCTATCTCTAACGGTTTACAAGATGGGTACTACGGACCCATGACCCAATTGACCCATGTTGCTCATTTACGAACTTGACCTCACTTTTTACGTCCTAAGCACGCTGTAAAAATTTCAGCTTGATATCTCTTTTCGTTTTTGAGTAATCGTGACCACAGACGGACGGACGGACGGACGGACGGACAACCGGAAATGGATTAATTAGGTGATTTTATGAACACCTATACCAATTTTTTTTTTGTAGCATCAATATTTTTAGGCGTTACAAACTTGGGACTAAACTTATAATACTATGTATATTTCATATATACATGGTATAATAAACCAATATTATGCTTTTAATTGTACCTTGAATGCACTCTCTGGAAATGGTACGATTTAAGAGACTTATCAGACTTTTACAGAAATTAAAATTACTTCTAAAGCATCTCCGTTTTTGATATTTAATTGTTATAAAACTATCCAATTTTAAAAGCTTTTTGAAGCTGATTGAACTTGCAATGAATGTATGTATGTATGTTACGGTGGATTCTTTGAACTCAATTTTGAAGTAGATATCTTCAACCGATTGAGCTGAAATTTTGCATGCACATTAAGTTTGGATGACAATGCATGGTAAGGTTGCGCCGTCTTCATTTTTCCATCACTTCCACCATATTTTATTTAAATACATTTTTTTAGTCTTAAATTAAAAGTTTTAATAAAAAATACTTTTTTTAAGGGACAAGCTTTTTTTGTACTAAAAAGTAGAAAATACTTTTATCTATAAGTCACTCATACCCGACCAATTGTAAAAGCTTGAAGCGGTTAATTTAAAATATCAAAAGTGAATCGGGAGGCCTCATCTACTCCACATGCCTAATTACTTTTCGATTCATCCTTCATATTAAGCGCCTCAAGCGTTTACGAATAGTCGGGTATGAGTGGCTTTTATAAAGAATTTTTCTACTTTTTAGTATAATAAAAGCTTGTCCCTTAAAAAGTATGTATTGTTATAATTTTTTTATCTATAAGTATTCCCTATTTATCATGATACGCTTTAGGAAATTCTTCCCTAATTATTAACGATTCAAACATCGATATATGGTTTTTAAATAGTTCGTTCTGTCAGTTGTTTCTTTATCTTAAAGTATTTAAACACTACTTTTATACCATGTATATGAAATATACCAAAGTATACTAAGTTTAGTACCAAATTTGTAACGTTTAAAAATATTGACACTATGAACAAAATTTTGGTATAAGCGTTCGTAAAATCACCTAATTAGTCCATTTGCGGTTGTCTGTCTGTCCGTCTGTGAACACGATAACTCAAAAACGAAAAAAGGTATCAAACTGAAACTTTTATAGCGTGGTTATCCGTGGGAGCGCAAATTATGCCCAAATTGTATAATATGTATTATATACGTATATCAGTTATATATGTGTGACATGTATGTGTAATGTGACAGAGTAATCAACACTGTCTGTACATGGTATTTCAACAATTAACTCAATCAATTGTTTGTTTTCACTTGTATGATTAATTTTTAGCTCATTATTTGAAGTTTTCTTTTGAGTCTCAAATATTTATCCTTCCACAGAAATGTCGCTGATTATTTGTAAAGAAAACCACAATAAGTTATGGTATCAAAAGCGTGCCAGGAGTCTACATACTTGGCCTAAGACAATCCTAAATAATGCCTACATCACACCATTTGTATATCATTGGTCGTGATTAGAAAATATTTCACTCTTTTTTAAGTGGACATACTCTCTGCAACTTTAGCATCCGTTATGTTCCATATTTCTGTTAGAAATACAGCGAACGCAGCGAAGCATTTTCTAGCCACGACCATTGTCAAGTGTTGGTGCGTTAAATAGTTGACGACAAGTAAACTTTTAGGACAGCGGGAATCCATTGTTATATAATTATCGATGGGGAACATCTAGAAATATTGCATTACTTATTATTGTATAATATTAAACAAAATGGAAGTCACGTGATGCATTCACATTAACCATATTTTTTAGTTATATTTTCCACGAAAACAAACATAGACTTATGAAATGTATCGGAAAGGATATGGGTGCTTTATGAAATCGTTTTTGTAGTCTCTAGAACATTGTTCAAGTTAGGTAAAATTTACTGAAATTTTGAATTCAGCAATGCCACTTTACCAACTAAAAAAAAAAAAACTATGCATTAAATAAGTAAAAAAAGTTCAAATAAAAGCTCTAGGTGAAGTATTTGTGCAAATTTTTGTTTTTTCAACTTTCTAGCCTTTTTCAGCTTTCTTAGATGGAGGGAGGAACGTACTTGTGGTACTAGAAGACAGATATGGCTTGAGTAAAATCGTAGACGTTCCGAAGATCTTATATCACTTCCAAGGGCCTCTGTTCACAAAGTTTTTGCGATTTTTACAGGATACTGCTTGGGTGGCAGGCATGCTGAACGCCTGGACCTGGCAGTGTATCACGACTACTGCAGGTGCTGTCATAGTGATGAGGAAGAGGAGACAATGCCTCATCTTCTCTTTCACTGCCAGCTCTTTACTGTCGACGTAAAAGCACTCCTGCTGTTGTTAAACAGCTCCAAATGGTTCATGGAGTGGAGCCGCGGATGGGCCAACCCTCTTTCGGCATCACAACGGACCGTTTTGTCACAGTGTGTCCTACCCCAGAACAGCCACTCTAACCTAACCAATCTTACCTAACTTAATTTTCTAGCTTCAAAATTGATCGAGATATGCCAATTTTAAAATGGAATTTTTTTCTGATTAAATCAAATGAAAAATAATCCATCTTGTAAACCGTTAGAGATAGAACAAAAGTTTAAATCTAAAAGTTATTCCTTATAAAAAAATTAACAACTTTTGTATAAAACATTTTTTTAAAACGTTTTTAAACGTTTTTGCTCATTCAATCAACTAAACAAAAAACCATCTTGTAAACCGTTAAAGACAGAAAAAAACTCTAAATGTAAAAGTTTGTTTGAAATATTTTCTAGACATCCTTTTTTACCCGCGTGGGCGTCTCCAAATCACATTCAAAAGTGTCGAAAGTATTTTCTAGAATATTGTAGTTATAGTTAACTAGTTGTAGTTAACCTGAAAATTTTCGACACACTCTTATAGTTTATATATAGTTTTGGAAAAAATGGACACCAAAGTTTTTCTTTAAGTGGCTCCCTCACGGGTAAAGTGTGATTTTTACTAAAGAATGATTCAAATAAAAGTTGTTAATTTTTTTTTAAGGAATAACTTTTAAATTTAATCTTTTGTTCTATCTCGAACGGTTTACAATATGGATAATTTTTCATTTGATTTAATGGGCCAAAAAATTCTATTTTAAAATCTGCTCGGTCAATTTTGAAGCTAGAAAGCTGAAAAATAAAAAAGGAAAATGTGCAAAAATACTGCAGCTAGAGTTTTTATTCGATTTTTCACTTATTGAATGGATAGTTTCTTTGTAATTTGTAAAAAACTGATTGAAATCCCAACCTTCCCCACAAATATGGGGTTTTGATGCGACCCTGAGAGGTCGACTTTTTTATACAATATATATGAAATATACTATTATACCATGTATATGATATATATTAAGGTATACTTAGTTTAGTCCTAGTATACTTAGTATACTTAAGTTTGTAACGCTTAAAAATATTGATGCTACCAACAAAATTTTGGTAAAGGTATTCATAAAATCACATAATTAGTCCACTGTCGGTTGTCTATCTATCGTCTGTGTGTCTGTCATCACGATAACTGAAAATTTTTAAAGCGCTCTTAGGACGTAAAAAGTGAGGTCGAGTTCGTACATGAGCAACATAGGTCAATTGGGTCTTGGGTCCGTAGGACCCATCTTGTTAACCGTTAGAGCTAGAACAAAAGTTTAAATGTAAAACATGTTTCTTATCAAAAAATAAACTACTTTTGTTTGAAACATTTTTTCGTAAACATCAGTGTTTATCCGTGAGAGCGCATATTATGCGCAAATTGAAGTATTATATGGGAAAATCAGTTATGTATGTGTGACATGTATGTATGTGCTATGTGACAAAGTAATTAACACTGTCTATACATGGTATTTCAACAATTAACTCAGTCAATTGTTTGTTTTCATTTATTGTTATGAAGTTTTTAAAACCTAATAAACAACTGTGGAAAATTTCAAAGATGCATCAATTTTTCCCTATAGATATTTAGTTGAATTGTGCTTTATATTAATTTCAATCTCAGAAAACAAATTTTACCAGGTATTTTATAAAAAAATATATAAATTGTATTAATCCCGATACAATTCTTTGTAATCTTGGTATACAAGATTATATCACGTATTTAATTGGATCATCTATTAATAACTATCCGATCGCTCTGTCAATATCGATAATGGTTTAGTTTGGATTATGACCTGGATAATTTTTTCATGGAAATTTTGCAATATGCGACTATAAAAATAATTATGATTACAACGTGTGCTATATAGCTCATAAAGCATCCATTAATGTTATCAAGTGGTCATAGTGGTCATAGTATCCGACAAGTTCCCTGTCACGTTTTTTCAGACCGATAGCTTAAATACGTCGTTATCATGCTCATTTTAAAACGCGGCACTTTCGAAAAATAGTCGTAGAGAGAAAATTTGGTAGACTCGCCAAAGTCTACTATGTTGTAATTATTTAATTAATAAAGCACCCTTTCTGTCCCAAGGTCTAAAAGTTTAGAATATCGATCGAGATATATTTACAAAGATGGCATAGATGTCCGGTCTTAATCTCTCGTGAACCTCTATCTAAGTGCTCTCCTGAACCTCTCCTATACTTGATTGTATCTTGGTTGTCAAAAAGAACAACTTCGATCTTCCATGACGATTTGTCGAATTATTCATTTCAAAGAGTTTTTTAAGGGGAGTTGTTGGAGGGGAGGATTGCAGTGAAAAGCGGGAAAATTAAAAAAGTTCAATTTAGTAGTATTTAATTTATTTTAATTACATCAAAAATTTAAGTATGAAGTAATATAAATATATTGGCAGTCAAACCCGGCGTTGCTCGGGTTAAAATACATCGAATGTTTAATGGTATAAATAATATTTAAGGATCCATTTTTTAACGTAAAAATTATAGATAAAACCCGAGAGAAGGGTTTCATTCTATTCTATTAAAGTTGATCGTGATTATAGTTGTCGATTTAAACAAACTTTCTAGATGATTTCTAAAGCTTTCTAGAATTTTCTAGAAAATTTCGAATCGATTTTGACCGTTACACACATTTTTTTTGGGTAAGAAAAGGACATATATATACTTTTTCACATTTTTGCCACCCACAACCACCCACTTCTACCCACTGCAATCAAACTCCCTTACTTTCAGCAGGAGACCAAGGGGTATTTACCGCCCCAACGGGAAGTTGATTGGAGTTGGTGGTCATAGAGAAAACCCTGCCTTCACGTATTAACATTAGCATTTTCTATATATTATTAGATTAGAAATTTCCACATTTTGTGCATTATTTTGTTCGAAAATTAGAAGTCAGTTTGTTTTGAAATTAATCCTTAGTATCTATCAACACTTAATCACAAGGCACACACTAAAAGTTTTTACATAAGCATGACTAGAACAAAAAAACAGAACGATATTTTGAACGAATGTTTTACAACTGATTTCCTATCGTGATACCAACAAAATAAGACGAAAAGTCCTATAAACACTAAAATCATGAACAAAATCAATTCTCACCACTCTAGTTGCTGAGATCAAATCCATCGTGGTGACGATTCAGCAATCATAATGCTAATTTTTGCTTTTACGCCCAGACCACGTGGTGACCCAGAAAAAATTTTCAAAAACCCGGGTGCCCGGTGAAAACTTTTAAGCCCGTCACTGTCGGGTGAGGCCTGAGCAGATGGCAGCCCTAATGAAATCGAGCTTTCATGTTTTTTCGTTTTTTCGAGAATCTGGTTTTTTACATCTTGCTTATTGAATGTAATATTGGAAAATCTTCTGTTATTTATATTATATAAATTTTATATAAACATTTTTTCGAAGAATCGGAAATGCTAGGTATTAGAGCAGGCTCTAGATGGAGATGAGTGTGCAAAATATGAGCATTTTGTCAACAGATTCTTGATCGGAAAAGCTTATAGGTTAATATTATGAATCTTGTCAGAAACCCTATTGGTCCAATTTTTGCATACCCTCCCCCCCCTCCACAGAAACAGTTAGATGACATTTTTTGAACTAAGTAAAACTAAGTAGGTTCTATGGATCATTAAACTACCAAAAAAAACTCTTTGTGATTTTTTCGTAAATTTCTTCTTTTTCGAGATATTAACAGTTAAGTAAGGCCATTTTAAAAGCTAAAAACGGGGCATAAAATTAGAATTTTGAGTTTTTCATAATTCTATAATAATGTTTGAACATCTTTTAATAAGTTCTGAAAAGTAATTAAGGAAGAGTAAGGTTACTTCATTCTAGAGGCTCATTTTTCAATTCTTAAAAAGATGTGTAATTCCCATTATTAACAATGAGTAAGACAGAGGTACTAAATATTTCAGTCTTACACACTGTTATTAATAAGAATAATTACATCTTTTGCAGAATTAAAAGTTCAGGCTTTAGAACTAAAGAATCTGTAATTATTCTTCTGAACTTCACAAAGGATGTTCAAACATTTTTTTAGAACTTTGATTATCTCAAAAATATAATTTAATGCACCGTTTTTCAGCTTTTAAAATGGCCTTTTTGAAGTTTTTCCAAACATTAAACTGTTCATATCTCGAAAACGAAGAAGTTTACGAAAAAATCACTAAGAGCCTTTTTGACGTTAAATAACCCAAAGAATCAAGAGTAACTTATACTTGATTTAAAAAAATGTCATTTAACTGTTTCTTTGGAGGGGGGTGGGGTTTACAAAAAGTGGACCCATATCGTTTCTGGCAAGATTCACAATATTAAACTTAAGCTTTTCTGATCAAGAATCAATTGACAAATGCGGTACTCATATTTTGCACACTCAACCCCATCCAGCGCCTGTTCTTCTAGGTATGCGATTATTAAAAATTGTTACATTCCTTATCAATAGTGTGATTTGAAATTATTAAAATACTTGGTATTTTGTAATAATGTAATAGAAACGGAATTACATTATGATAACAGTAATTTAATAAAAATTATAATTCGTTTCTTAAGGATGTTCGTTCATGTGCCACCACCGTGTCTCCCTATTGGCTTTCATAAGAAAACAGAATGTAAATTTTAAATGAATAGAAAATTGAAAAATTTTGTGAAATTCTGAAAAGGATTTAGCCGGATATGTATGACGAGCTAGTCCCCAAATGGGAACTTTTATCGAAACTTACTTATCTTATATATTTAAACGAGCAATTCTTATATATATATATATATATATATATATATATATATATATATATATATATATATATATATATATATATATATATATATATATATATATATATATCAACGATCTCGGAAATGGCTCCAACGATTTTCATGAAAATGAGTATGCAGGTGTTTTTTGGGGCGAAAAGTCGATCCAGCTAGGTTTAATTTTTAAAAAACGTCGTTTTATCCGTCTTTTCATGAAAAACTGAAACCGGCAATGCAAATTATAACTCTTCCTGACATCTATTGGTGTATATCGTAGTTAATGAAATACAATGCAAATTATAACTCTTCCTGACATCTATTGGTGTATATCGTAGTTAATGAAATAAAATACATTATCGGGACATTCAAATTGGTATTTGTGTGGAGACATTTAAAACGGTCTTCTATTAGTGATAAAATTTGTGTCTTTTTAAGAATACCGAGCAAAGGTCATCCAGATATTATTATTTATACGAGAAAAAATATTCGCACGTATGACTTTTATTAGTAAGTCATATATCTCAAAAATTAATTAGGCAAGACAGTTGGGACCAATGCGAGTCTTAAAACTAGTCCAGGGCTCGATCTAACTATTTAGCCGCTCCGGGCAGAAATACTATTTGCCCCCCTTTACTCTCATACCCTATACAGGTGTATTTTTTAAGTTGACATATGCTTGAAACCCGGTAAATAAATTTAATCGAGGACAATGCTTCAAACGAAAAATCTAAGTTTCAAAGGGACACATCTTATACCCGGCATCGAATTCGAACTTAGTTTTCAGGTTCAATTAAAATGTCACTCTGATTTTTAACCAGGGTTCGAAAATATTCGATATTTATTATAAATATCCAAATATCGGATATTTTTTATATATATCCGATATATATCAAAATTTTGATATTTAAAAAAAAAAAAACTAAAATGTTTTAAATGTTTTATTTATTAAGGTACTTTAAGCTTGATATCTCCTTTCGTTTGTGAGTTATCGTGGTGACAGACAGACAACCGGAAATGGACTAATTAGGTAATTTTACCAAATACCAAAACCTATACCAAAATTTAGTTCATCAATATTTTTAAGCGTTACAAACTTCGGACTAAACTTAGTATACCTTGGTATGTTTCAGATACATGGTATAAAAAGGAAGTTTAATCTCTGTATTTGTTGATCTATGTGTCTGTCTTTGGCATCGTAGCTAATAAACGAGTTATCCATGTGTTCCGTCTCAGCCGCAGAAAAGTGAAACATCATTAATTAACTTTTTATAACAAATTTTAGAACAACCTAATCTCAATATAACAAGCCTCAGTTTAACAAATTACTTGATATAACCTTAGATCATATATTTTAAATAGATAAGCTCAGTGTATACCAAGTATATATATTTTGGCGCCACAGAGTAGATTAACAAAGATGAAAATACAATATTCAAACAGCTGACAGAGAAAACACTATTTTGGAGGCCTGGTATTCAATGCGCATGATCGTATGACCGGAATCAGCTACTTCAATGATGTGTTTATATTTCACATTCACATGTGCTTAAAATAAATAAATAAAATTTTATTTTGTTTTAACGTTCAAACGAGTAATATTGTTAGATAATTTTGCGTTAATTCTATGATAAAAATTTTTTTAAATAGTAAAATGTTAATTTGTACAAAATATACTGTTTTAACTTTATTTAAAAGTGGTATAATCTTATTTTAAATACGCGCCAAGATATTATTTTGTATATTTAAACATGCGTATTATGTCAATCTACTTTGAGACGTGGTTCTCACTCTGTTGACAATTCCAGTAGTGAATTTTCAAAGGATATAACGAATATTTACTTGTTCCCTTCCGATTTGTTATATCGAGGTTTCCTCTATTTTGATAGTTTTTGATAACTTGGAACGAATGAAAACAAATTGCAAAAAAATCTTTTTTTATAATCTCAGAGGTTATTTTTAGCAGGATCCTACTATTAGACTTGCTTTCAACTCATTACAGCTATCTTAATTACGACTTGTTATTTGTAAATTATATTATCTTTTTGATATTGCAAGGAAATCAAAGTAATTCTAAGTAAATTAGATTGCAATTTCCGTAAAAATAATATCAAAAACGTCTCTGATAAGCACTTAAAAAAATATTACGACAGAATAAATTTTATAAGTCATTTTTTTGTTGATATTTTAAAAAATCGATCAAGTGCTAGTAAAGCTTGCATTTTAAGCGTTCCGTACCGTTATGTGTTACAATGAAGATAGTTCGAAGCTATATTTTTAATGTAATGGCTTGAGGCAGAAAATGGTAGCGACATTTACTTTAAATCTATTTCTATAATCAAACAAGTGAAAACAAACAATTGATTGAGTTAATTGTTGAAATACCATGTATAGACAGTGTTGATTACTTTGTCACATTACACATACATACATGTCGCACATATATAACTGATATTCCCATATAATACATACTATACAATTTGCGATTAATTTGCGCTCTCACGGGTAAACAGTGATGTTGATTTTTTAAACATTTTTTACATTTAAACTTTTGCTCTATCTCTGACGGTTTACAAGATGGGTCCTATGGACCCAACATCCAATTGACCTATATTGCTCATTTACGAACTCGACCTCACTTTTTACGTTCTAAGCACGCTATAAAAATTTCAGCTTGATATCTTTTCGTTTTTGAGTAATCGTGATGACAGACGGACAGACAGACGACAAACGTCAGACGACAGACAGGCAGGCAGACCGACAACCGGAAATGGATTAATTAGGTGATTTTATGAACATGTATACCAAATTTTGTTCATAATATCAATATTTTAAGCGTTACAAACTTGGGGCTAAACTTAGTATACCTTGATATATTTCATATACATGGTATAAAAATGTTTTTTTATAAAAAAATAAACAAATTTTGTTTGAAACATTTTTAAATGAAACATCACTGTTCATCTGTGAGGATGCAAATTGTATAGTATGTATTATATGGGAATACCAGTTATATATGTGTGACATGTATGTATGTGTAATGTGTATTTCAGCAATTAACTCAGTTAATTTTTTTTTCACAAGTCAGAGGGCCCTCCTAAGTCACTTTGAAAATTTCAACTGAACATTTTTCTGTTCAGCCACTAATTCTGATAAATAGATTCTTTATGATGTCCTTATGCCCTGAGAAATAATTATGGTGGCATGATTGACAGGGCAAAACAACCCCTTAGACCACTTTGATTTTTTTAAATTATACATTGCATATATCTGAAATAAATTTTTTTTTCGTCTGTCCACTAATTCTGGTTTAAAATGATTCCTTATTATGTCCTTAAGAAAATAGTTCTTTTTGTTAAAACAAAGTTGACCTCTGACCATGAAGACGTTCTAGTATAGGTAAACAAGTGAAAACAAACAATTGACTGAGTTAATTGTAGAAATACCACGTATAGACAGTGTTGATTACTCTGTCACATTACACGGACCCAAGACCCAATTGACCTATGTTGCTCATTTACGAACTTGATATCACTTTTTACGTCCTCATCACGCTATAAATTTCAGCTTGATATCTCTTCATTTTTGAGTAATCGTGATGACAGACGGACAGACAGACAGACAACCGGAAATGAACTAATTGGGTGATTCTATGAACACGTGTACCAAAATTTTTTTCGTAGTATCAATATTTTTATGCGTTACAAACCAAATACTATGTTTTTATTCCAGTAAAATAAGCCAATTTGTGTTTTTCAAATTTTTGATTTCCATACCGTTTTAAAAATTATTAAGTTGAAAATTAAAAAAAAAAAAAAATTAACCTGTACATATAAAATGCATTTTTACGATGAATTAATAAAATATATGCAAGGAGTTAATCTGTCTTTCGAACATTTTTAGTTTATCTCGAATTACATAACACATTTTAATTTGGTATAAACATATTATTTTTGCTTCATTAATTGGTGAATATACTAAATAAACGTTATTTTCTTTTAGATGAAATAATGCATCATTTGTGTTTTAAAATGGCGGTTGTTCGGCGATTAAAGGTAAGAAAAAATTTATATTTTAAATAAGGAAAACAAGTATTATAATCATTAATTAAAATAATAAAAAATAATTTTCTTATTAATTTTTTTATCAAAATTATTAGTAAATAATAAACAAAAAACTTTAGATAAAGAAAAATCAGGTATTTACCCAATTAATTGTGCAGAATATTCCGTTACATATGTGGGTCAATCGGGCCGTGCGTTCCAAGAAAGAATAGAAGAACATATTGCATCTATTCGACTAAAAAACATTGGTGCAACAGCTTTTTCAGTCCATTGCATTTTAAATGCCCATAAATAACATGATAAATTCAAAAATTTCACACACATGCGAGAAACGGAAGCGAGAATGAACGTTTTAGAAGGGTTAGAAATTTGGAAAAATTCAAAAACAACGTGTAACGATAAAAAGGAGGTGTTACGAACTCCTATTTTGAGTCTAAATTTCAAATAATTTTCTTTAAATTTTCATTTCAGTTTCCAATACAAAAATTTTATAAAACATGGTATTTATTTTGTTATATTTATTACAAAACAAATTTTGTATAAATAAGATTGAATCTCTTGAGAATGAAGGCAAGTTCGAAAAATTTTGAGCTCAAATAATAAAATTATTTTTTATTATTTTAATTATTTATTATAATGTACTATGTAATACCAAAAACCTTATATAAATTCAATAAATAAAATTATTATTTTGGCCAATCTTTTCTTAGTACTAGAATTGTACATTTGATAAAGGTAGAATGTGCGTAAAACCACTTTTTTTATAGAATGAAATAAAATTTTGTGTAGATGTTAGGAATAATCGTCCCCTTGAGAATTGCTAAATTCACAATTTTTTGCACGTCAATTGACTACAACTGAATTTTTATACCATGCATATATGTAATATGCAAGGTATACTAAGTTTAGTCCCAAGTTTGTAACGCTTAAAAATATTGATGCTAAGAACAAAATTTTGGTATAGGTGTTCATAAAATCACTTAATTAGTCCATTTCCGGTTGTCCGTCCGTCCGTCCGTCTGTGGACACGATAACTCAAAAACGAAAAAAGATATCAAGCTGAAATTTTTACAGCGTACTCAGGACGTAAAAAGAGAGGTCGAGTTCGTAAATGAGCAACATAGGTCACTTGGGTCTTGACCTTTGGGTCCGTAGGACCCATCTTGTAAACCGTTAGAGATAGAACAAAAGTTTAAGTATAAGAAATGTTCCTTATAAAAAAATAAACAACTTTTGTTTGAAACATTTCCTAAACATCACTGTTTACCCGTGAGGGCGCAAATTAGGCGTGAATTGTATAGTATGTATTATATAAATTGTATTTGTATCTGCAATGTGATAGAGTAATCAACACTATTTATGCATGATATTTCAACAATTAACTCAGTCAATTGTTTGTTTTCACTTGTTTTAAATTATATTTTAAAAACTGTACAACATATTTGGTTCAAAAACAACTTAATAATATAAGGATGAATTTTTGTTGACTTCGCGTTGAGACATAGATATTGAAATAAATACCACTATACTCGAAATAAAATTGTATAGCAAAAAATTTTATTTAAAAAACATACAACAGATATTTTGCTAAAGACCAATATTTCGATTGCAACGCAATCATCGTCAGTAGCTTTTATTCTTCAAGACCACCAAACTTTTTGTAAATATTTCACAACAAATTATTTAGTGGGTTTGAAAAATTTCTTTATCGACCTCAATTTATATCTGTCGAATTAAAATTTGGTATCGTTTGTGATATGGGTGTGTCAAAGTTCGCCAAAATTAACGAGAATTGTTTTATGGCTCTAATTTTATCGCTATAATGTCCCGGTTGACAGTCTCATTGCCTCCCTTGTGGATTATAATGCTTTCGTAACCATCAAAATTATTTTGATATCTAATAGATTTAACTAACTTTGCAAGTAGAATCTTGTTTGTTCGAATCCAGCAGCGGCAGTGTGAACAGTTATGATTAATGGGGGTAACCGACTCCACCCACATCAAAATGTAATTGTAAATATGTTTGTAATTAAATAAATAATGATGTGGGTGGCCTCTGTTATAGGCGTATATTTCAGAGAAACGGAGGTTAAACCCCATTATTACAATGCACATTTTTCCGATTTCTTAGCGAATTTCCGAAGGAAAATAGAGCTATTGCTTTTGTTCTGATGATGGAATTTTCAAAATCTTTTGGTGAAATAGAGAAATATTAAAATTTGGAAAACAAAGCTATCTACGAAAAAATGATTTAAACAGAAGTTGTTTACTTTTTTATATGAAGCAATTTTAACATTTAAACTTGTATTCTTCCTCTTGTGGTTTACAAGACCCAATGGATCCATGTTGTCAATTTACGAACTCAAACTCATTTTCTGGGTCCGGAGCACGATATAAAAAATTCAGCTCGGTATCTCTTTTCGACGATAACTCAATCGTATTAACGGAAATGAATAAGATTAATTTTATGAATACCTATATCAAAATTTTGTTTGTAATCAACTGAGCTAATAGGGCGACAAAGAAAAAGTGTAATAAGGTTAGGTGGAACCATAGAGATAAATATATAGAGTGCGTGAGAGAACAGTGATAGTGTGCGCAGGTAAGAGAGAGAACGCTGCTGAGCTTTTGAAAAATGTGAAACTGACAAAAACGTATTTAAAGAAAAAAAGGTGTCGTGGGACACCCGGTTGGAACTAATTTTCTTTGATTGTTTTGCTGGTTTAAATGGTTGATGATTATGCACCTTATTCATTTTGTAAGATCATTTTGTGGTTTTTTCTTCTATTGTTTTAAATATTCAAATAGGTCGTTCTTTTTCACTTGTCAAAATCACTTGAATTTGTTTCATTACTGTTCACTCTTAATTTCAATTTATCTTCTCTCGGTGAAAGTCACTGGATTTTGGTTTATATATAGTCGAATATCGAAATTTCTAGTACCAGAACACTCCAGAATATTTAGGTGCATTTCACTTTCAAAATTAGAAACATTTTCAAAAATTTAATTTGATTAATATTGTTTCCATTTATTCTTGCTTTGGTTTCTTTTTAGATCCGAACTCTGTGGTTTCTCAAAAAACTGACTCAAGTCGCCGAGAGAACCTCCTTTTATACCCTGAGGTTGTTCTCGAGGCTTCTGGTTAAAAGAATGTTCGAGAGAAGGGTTTTATTCTATTCTATTAGCTTCTATTGTCCTTTTTCTTGTTAGAAAATCGTTTATTTAAAAAAATTATCCAGACAGAATATTTTAATATAAATAACATACTTTTAACAATAAAACCCTTGAAAAAACACTAAACTTGGTTGAAATTAAAAGATTTAAATTTCGAAAGAAGGCCCAGAAAGTTCGTGTCCGGTTCTGGCTTGATAGTTCTACTGATCGTCGAGAGATGACGCTAACAGTTCTCGGCGGTCAGTTTAAAGTTGATCATGATTATAGTTATCGGTTTAAACAAACTTTCTATATCATTTCTAGAACTTTCTAGAATTTTCTAGCAAATTTCGAATCGATTTTGAACGTTACACACATTTTGGAACTTTCTAGATCATTCTAGAAATTTGTTCTGAAAATTTCCGATCACATGAGTAAGAAAAGGACATATATATTTTTTCACATTTTTGCCACCCACCGCAACTCCCTTACTTTCATCAGGAGACCAAGAGGTATTTACCGCCCCAACGGGAAGATGATTGGAGTTGGTGGTCATAGAGAAAACCCTGTCTTCATATATGTATATATATATATTAGCTGACCCGGCAAACGTTGTTTTGCCATGTTCATTATTTCTAGGAAACATTTTTTTAGTTCAATAAAAATAATTATTGCACTGGAAATTAAAAATAAATTTACGATGAGAGTAAATTAAACATGATAGATGCACAGAAAAATTAAAATAATACGTATAACAGTCACTGATACGATCGATACACAAATAAAACCAAAAGAAAATGTCCGAAAACTGTATAGTCAGTAAGACAGGAGACCGACTTGATAATTGATAAAAAAGTCATAATTGAAGAAAATTATTAAGAATAAAAATCGCGATGGAAAAATTGATCGTAGAGGGTTGAAAATTCACGGTTGTATGTATTTTCTAATGCTGTATCATAAAAAAATAAAAATTTATCTAGAAATAAAAAAAAAATTAGAGGTGGCCTACCCTTAACATTTATGGGGATGAAAAATAGATGTTGTCCGATTCTCAGACCTACCCAATATGCACACAATATTTCATGAGAATCGGTCAAGCCGTTTCGGAGGAGTTTAACCACAAACACCGTCACACGAGAATTTTATATATAAGATATTAAATTTTAAGTGTAAAAGCTGACTTTTGCAACATTGTTTTCTTGTCTGACGGGGTCGGTCACCTTGTACATCTAATGACAAGCACTTATATCCCATTGGCAATCAATATCAGAATCCTCCCACCTTCATACCTAGTTATTTAATTGAATTTCCACATAGGACAAAACAATACATACTAACATACACACATACACACACGTACAGTTAACAATGGTGTACCTACTCATCATTAGCTGAAAATTTGTGATAGAGCAGGCGCTGGATGGGGCTAGGTGTGCAAAATATGAGAAACGCATTTTGTCAATTGACTCTTGATCAGAAAAGCTTATAGATTTATATTGTGGATCTTGTCAGAAACCCTATTGAACAAATACTCCGCATACCCCGCCCCTCCACAGTAACAGTTAAATGAAACTTTTTTTTAACCAAGTAAACGTTACCCCAGGTTCTATGTGCTATTTAACGTCAAAAAGGCTTTTTGTGGTTTTTTCGTAAACTTCTTCGTTTTCGAGATATTAACAGTTTAATGTGTGGAAAAACTCCAAAAAGGCCATTTTAAGAGCTAAAAAATGGGATATAAAATTCGATTTTTCAGCTTATCAAAATTGTAAAATAACGTTTGAACATTCTTTAATAAAGTTATGAAGAGTAATAAAGGTTACTTCATTCTAGAGGCTCATTTTTCAATTCTTAAAAAGATGTTTAATTCCCATTATTAACATTGAATAAGACAGTATTAATGTAAACCTGGTATAATGTATAAGACTGAACATCCTTGGGTGCAGGGACCTTACAATCTTCACCGAAAGCCAAGCAGCCCTTAAATCCTTCAAATCAGTCTATCTAACCTCAAAGATAGCACAGGACTGTCGTACGTCCTTAAATGAGCTGGCAGAACAAATTAATGTAAACCTGGTATGGGTACCGGGACACAGGAACATTCCAGAAAATTGAAAAGCTGACGAGCTTGCTAGAAATGGAACAATGCTGCCGGACACAAGCATCAATAAATATCCGGGAGTTCCATTTGCGAACTGCAAGGTGCTCCTCAAAGATGATATCTTAAAAAATACCAATCTTAGATGTGGGATGGAACGTACTTGTGGTACTACAAGGCAGATATGGTCTGAGTACAATCGCAGGCGTTCCGAAGAGCTTATATCACTTCCAAGGGTCTCTGTTCGCAAAGTTGTTGCGGCTATTACAGGACACTGGTTGGGCGGTAGGCATGCTGAACGACTGGGTCTGGCAGTGAATCACGACTACTGCAGGAGCTGTCACAGTGAGGAGGCAATGTGTCATCTTCTCTGTCACTGCTCAGCTCTAACTAAATATTTCAGTCTTACACACTGTTATTAATAAGAATTATTACATATTTTGCAGAATTAAAAGTTGAGGCTTTGGAACTAAAGAATCTGTAATTATTCTTCTGAACTTCACAAAGGATGTTCAAACATTATTTTAAAATTTTAATAAGCTCAAGAATGTAATTTTAAGCCCCGTTTTTTAGCTTTTAAAATGGCCTTTTTTAAGTTTTTCCAAACATTAAACTGTATACATCTCGTTAATAGTGGGAATTAAACATCTTTTTAAGAATGGGAATTAAACATCTTTTTAAGAATTGAAAAATGAGCCTCTAGAATGAAGTAACCTTTATTATTCTTCAGAACTTTATAAAAGAATGTTCAAACATAATTTAGAATTTTGATAAGCTCAAAAATGTAATTTTAAGTCCCGTTTTTCAGCTATAAAATTCCCTTTTTGGAGTTTTTCCAAACATTAAACTGTTAACATCTCGAAAACGGAGAAATTTACGAAAAAATTACAAAGAGCCTTTTTGACGTTAAATGACCCAAAAAACCTAGAGTAATTTTTACTTGATTCATAAAAATGATATTGAACTGATTCCGTGGAATGGTATGCAAAAGCTAGACCAATAGGGCTTCTGGCAAGATCCACAATATAAATCTATACAAAAGTCACTTGTCAAAATGCGATACTCATATTTTGCACACTCAACCCCATCCAGCGCCTACTCTATAAATGTCATTCGAGATGTCGATTTAATAGTCGAGTTCATCAAATTGAAAAACTATAAAAAAAAAAACTATAAATGATTTTACACACACTTCAATTCCCGTTTTACATCTTCTTCTGAAATTTTGATACCCTGAATATAGGAAATATATATTGAGGTATATTTAGTCCCAAGTTTGAAACGCTTAGAAATATTGATGATTTGAACAAAATTTAATTGATTTTGATACGTTTGCCCGTCTGTCTACGTGTGAGCATGATAACTCAAAAACGAAAAGAGATATTGAGCTGAAATTTTATAGCCTGCTCAGAAAATAATATACGTAACGCATGAGCTGCGTTAGCTAAGCGAATTCCCTCATAGATAGACAAAATAACCCATTTTTCTTAAAATCGAATATTGCATTATTGGTTTTCCAAGAATTTTTATTTCGAAGTAGGGAAAAAATCACAAAAGTACTTTTTTGCTTAAAACTGATCAAAAAATACAAAAATATTTTCTATTTTGAAAAAATTCTAAATGTTGCACTTTGCATATTCCTCCACTCCTTGTTTATCTGTCGATTTTTCTCATTAACGGACTTGATCTTTCAAATATCAAAACTCTTCTTGATACCAAATTTTATTCAAATCAGACCGCTAGATCGCAAATTTTATTGTGATTTATATGTATATTTAAATTTTAACGATAATCATTTTTGACATCTATTAGGAAGGGATCTATGGACATTTGAAGAAATTTTTTCAAAATTCCATCATCAGGACAAAAGCGATAGATCCATTTCTTTCGGCAATTCGCTTTCAATCAATTGTCACTCAAAAACGGCGAGTTTTAGAAAAAAATGACACGAGATAAAAAATGCTTAGAATACTCTAAAATATACGATCCCATGACAATAAATGTTTTCTCAAATTTCCTGATTTTTAAGTAGAATTTGCTTGGACGAATTTGTAAGCTCGTACGCAAAGTAAAAATCCTCCTGTTCTACATATCCAAACATTTTGAGCCGGATCCCATAAAAAGTTATATTGTTCCAAAGAGTTGCAACGTTTTGACCTTTTTCCGGCTGCCCTAATTACAAGTGTAGCATATATTAAAATATATTGATAAGTCTTTGTTTTTTACTACTCCAATTACTTAAAACGCATCCTGTAGTTTTTATTGCTTACTTTTATTACTTATATGGTCTATAGTTCTAATACTTCCTTTGCCGAGAAAGTGAAATCGATTTAAATAAAATTTTTCAATAAATTTAAAGGTAATATTTTTTCCAATTGGATATATAAATGCATTTCCTGGCTTGTAAAGAACGATACTTTAACTAAGTTTTCTTTCAGTTATAGGTTTCTCTTTCTCTAGATTATCTAATCCATTTTCATTACATATATAAAGAAAATATATTAACAATACTATACCGAAACATTTCGTCTTCGAAATTACCAATCGAAATATTTAATAAGCCTTTGTGTTAATTAATTACTTTGATATTTACTGTGGGTGCAGGAAAAATAATAAATGGAATTAGAGAAATTTCTTATTTGACTAGACATTTGAAATTTTATGGTTGAATAATTAACATAACATTTCTGTCCCATCAAAGGATTTGTTTTTTTTATCCCCTTTTAAAAGTAAATTGATTAGCAGACTTTCAAAATTTCAAAAATATCGAAAGTATTTTCTGGATTTTGTTATTTTGTTTTACTAGAATGTTTCACAAAACCATTAGTTGAAGTTAAACTGAAAATATTCAACACATTTTTTTATAGTTTTGTAGAAAATGGACACAAAAATTTTTTCCTAAGTTGCTCCCTCACGGGTTAACAATGATGTTTACGATATAATGGTACAAATAAAATTTGTTAATTGTTTTTATAAGGAATTCAAACTTTTGTTTTATCTCTAATGGCTTACGAGTTGAATACTTTTTTATTTGATTGAATGAGCATAAAAATTCCATTTTAAAATTGGTATATCTCGGTCAATTTTGAAGCTAGAAAGTAAAAAAAAAACAAAAAAACAAAAAAAAGTGCACAATTAAATCAGATAGAACTTTGATACATAGTTTTTGTAATTTGTAAAAAACTGATTACAACCCCCCAACTACCTCCCAAAAAGGAGGTAAGGCGTGTCTTTCAGAGGCCGACTTTTTTTACAATCTATTAAACAACTGTGGAAAATTGCAAAGATACATGAATTTTTTCCGTTGAGATATTTAGTTTCATTGTTCTGGGTTAAGTTAGGTTAGGTTAGAATGGCTGTCCTTGGGTGGGACACACTTAGACCATAGGTTCCGTTAAGATACCGAAAAAGGATTGGCCCATTCCTCGCCACTACTCCATCAACCAAAAGGAGCTGTTAAAGAACAGCTGGAGAGCTTGACGTCGACGGACTTTAGGTCGGAGAGGTCGTCAAAGAGAGGTTGGCTCAAGTAAGTCCATCTCCGCATGGCAAGAGCTGGGCAGTGACAGAGAAGATGACACATTGTCTCCTCTGACTCACCACTGTGACAGCTCCTGCAGTAGTCGTGATTCACTGCCTGACCCAGTCGTTCAGCGTGCCTGCCGCCCAACCAGTGTCCTGTAATAGCCGCAACAACTTTGCGAACAGAGGCCCTTGGAAGTGATATAAGATCTTCGGAACGCCTACGATTGTACTCAGACCATATCTGCCTTGTAGTACCACAAGTACGTTCCACCCTACAACTAAGATTGGTATTTTTTAAGATATCCTGTTTGAGGAGCACCTTGCAGTTCGCAAATGGAACTCCCGGATATTTATTGATGCTTGTGTCCGGCAGCATTGTGCCATTTCTGGCAAGCTCTTCGGCTTCGCAATTTTCTGGAATGTCCCTGTGTGCCGGTACCAATACCAGGCTTACTTTCATATGTTCTGTCAGCTCATTTAAGGACGTACGACAGTCCTGTGCTACCTTTGAGGTTAGATAGACTGATTTGAAGGATTTAAGGGCTGCTTGGCTTTCGGTGAAGATTGTAAGGTCCCTGCACCTAAGGATGTTCAGTCTTATACATTCACATACCTCATGAATAGCCATCACTTCACCATTCAGTATAAAGTACGACGCCCTTTGGCTTAAACAGGTTCTCATACCAATCCAATTGTTCTACAATTCATTACAATATATTTAACATTAATTTTTTGTCTAAATCCTGAGTATCGGTATTTTTTAACACCCTGTATATGTCTAGTGAAATGATCTAAATACCACAATTTAATATGTGCCTATTATATTAATTCATAACAAAATTGCCTACCATTTATTGTTATTTCATTAAATACACCCACTAAATATAGCTGTAAATCATCGTTTAAATTATGTGCCTTAAGGTAAAATAATTAATTTCGCATATATTGACGGGATGTTTGTTTCACTTGACTCTCAACTCAAGTAGTATTTAATTATTTTAATAGCGAAAATACATATTTGCTAATTCCTTTATAATTTAACTAGCTTGATATCCGCCCGTTTCATTGAGCTTAAAAGTAAAAAACACCGCTTTATAGCCTCCACCTCTCTTTATATGCACCGTTTTCATAATTCATTCATTGAGTATATCAGAAAAGTTGACCATGAATTGTTTGACATTTACTATTTTAAATTTTTACAGAATACTGCTCCATCTATAATTATCATTTTGGAACCATAAATTAAAGATTTCTGTAAAAATTTTTTAAAACCATAGTATTTATTTTGTTATATTTATTATAAACATATTTTGTATAAATTAATTTATTCTCTTGAGAATGAACGCAAGTTTGAAAAATTTTGAGATCAAATAAAAAAACTTGTAATCATACACTACTAATAAAATTATTTTTTATTATTTTAAATTATAAACAGTGATGTTTACAAAAAAATGTTTCAAATAAAAGTTGTTTATTTTTTGAAGGAACAATTTTTACTATTAAACTTTTGTTCTATCTCTAACGGTTTACAAGATGAGTCGTACGGTCCCAAGATCCAATTGACCCCTGTTGCTTATTTACGAACTTACTTTTTACGTCCTGAGTGCGCTGTAACAAAATTGCGGCATAGTATCTTTTTTCGTTTTTTAGTTATCGTGTTCACAGACGGCCGGACAACTAAAAATGGACTAATTAAATTCTTCTATGAACACCTATACCAACATTTTTTTCGTATCATCAATATTTTTAAGCGTAACAAACTTGGGACTAAACCTAATATACTATGATATTTTTCAAATATACATGGAATAAATATATGATTACGTTGACTCTCTGTTTTAATTGCCAAGATCCGTGACTCGTTACGACAGTGATTGTATACTTAACCAAGGTCATTGTTGACTATGGTTAGAATATAATAGAGCAAGAGTATGTCAGTAGGGTTGTGATGTGTGGGTGTGTAGGCGTGTACACCCCTACACTGTATATATATGTGCCGCGATATGGGTAGTTCTACAAACTAAGGAATTTTCGGCGTCTCAAATAAAATATCATCAATAATGTTCTAAAATCCCTTTTTTCTTTCTTGGACAACCACTGATCCAGCCCTCAAAAAAGGCGATGGGCACGACACAGTACCCGAAAAATCGGCTTAATGCGAATCGGGGTATTAACTCGCTTATGATCGATACGCAGAGCATTCCTATAAAGGAGATGTTTACAAAATATATGACGCCCTGGCCAACATTTTGTACAGTGTTTTTGTAAATTAATAAACCGGTAAAACAAAATGGCGTCAAAAATGGAATTTTTTTCAGAAATTTTATCATTTTTATTTTATATTCGCAAAAGGAGACATCGGTGTATATCCAAATTTGGTAGGTTTGTAGTCAATGTTAAGAAATACTCCTCATATTTTGGGGGGGGGGGTTTCGCCCCTTCCCCTCACAGTTATATATATATATGTATACATACATATGGTTAAACAGTTCATTTGACTGTAACTTGAAAAACATTTGATTGATTTTAATGAAACTAATGTCAATAGTAGGTTTTATTACTTACATCTTTCGGTTAAAATTTTAGCGAAATCCGCTAAGTAGTTCGGCAAAAATTTCCAATTTAGTGAATTGTTTAAAATGGCTGCCATTTTATGCCATTTTGTCCTACGAGGTTAAATTTTTTTTTTTAAATTGTAGCAGTTTTAATTATCTTTCGATTTTATAATAAGTGGCTTACCCGTAATATAACTCCTTGATCCATAATTTTGCGAAAAATGGAAAATTTAACACTTTCTGGAAATAATTGTTTGGGGGGTGTATGGACTGGCTTTGGGGGGTGTTTTGTGCTTTGGCTTCAGAAAACTATTTTAAAAGAGGTCTATACGGTTTAAAGCAAAATTTTTAAGTTTTAATCCCCTCGCTGTTAGGGGGAAGGGGTGTATGGAATAAATGTATCTTCACCGTTGTAACGTTGCCAAATCTATTGTTTTCATTATGATACAAAAGATTTCAAGATTACAGAAAAGTATAATATGTCGAAAATATAGGAATTATAATTAAAATAACTAATCAAATTAATGGTCAAAATACAATTTATTTTACGTAGTATTAATTGCTATAAAATCAGTTTAATTACATATTATGATAAATTATGGTAATGTGCGTATTAAATTTTGTACGCTATTTAAAATTTAAAAAGACAAAAGCTATTTAAAAGACAAAAAAGATGGTCTATTGACGACCCATACTACCTTAAATGGTAATAAATATAAAAATTTAAAATGTTTTAACTGTTAAACTTAGCATATACCAATACAGAATACAGAATTAGAATATACAAATAATGGGCAAGCAGAAATCAGACTCATTTTCTTTCTTAGTTTGTAGAACAACCCATAGCTATTTTATACTATCCCTACCAAGTGTCTGCATTTCTATTATCCTAGAAGGTATTATCACACTAATATTTACGGTGACAATGAAAATCTACACTTGTGTGTGTGTGTGTGTGTGTGTGTGTGTGTGTGTGTGTGTGTTTGTTATACATGCGTAATAAAAGGATAATCTATAATTGAAGGATAAAGACTTTTTTTTTAATGTAATTGAATTTTTTTTATTTGATCAATAATTTTTTTCATTAATTTGGATATGTGGGAGAAATGTAGATTTGAAGGTTGTTAAGAATGTACGAGCGCCAAGGAAATTTTGGAAAAAAAAAATCAATACTGAAAATCTTAGAAGAGCATGACTGATTATTTAAATAAAAAAATGACTTCAAAAGTAGGCATATTTAACATTGGTTTCATGGTAAAACGGTAGATGGATGATATGTTTTCTCATAGATTTCTCCAAAACTAGTCGGTGGAAATTAAACACAAACTTGTTAAAACCTTAATAAATTATCGAAAACAAAAGAAAAAATCGTTGTGTCGGAATAATTAAGGATGTATACGCGTGGTAGTGGGGACAAAATGAAAAAAATTTATATTTTCAATTTTGGTGGTGAATTATGTCATAACTTGAATAAGACGATAAGAAAGAATAAAATTTTTCGACATCTAGAGTAATTTTCATAATATCGAAAATGTAATTGATGCTGATCTTGAGTTTATGATCAAATTGATTCAAGCACCCCCCCCCCTCTTTTAGCTTACATATGTAGATCTCCGAAAAAATATAATTTTTTTTGAAAGTTTAACTTAAAATTCGAATCACCGACCCCAAAAACCATATTAATATTATATGTCATTAAATGTCTTAATTTGTAAAGAATGGTATTTTTTATTTTAGGGATTTACGTATGTAATCTATAAGAGGGTGGGGGCTGAAAATTGAATCAATTTGATCATAAATTCGAGATCAGCAAGTTTAAAAAAAACCCTTAGATGCCTTAAAAGGGCTTAAATTTTCAAAAAAAAATGGTATTATTTATTTAGGGCGCCTACTTTTGTGGTCTAAAGAGGGGTGGGTAGCGAATTAAACATTTTGACTGAAAATTCGAGATCAGCGACCCCAAAAACCACCTTATCATTACATCATTAAAGGTCTTAATTTGCAAAAAATTGTCTTTTCATTTTGAGAATCTTTCAGACCTCCGAAAGGGAGGGGGTACATAAAAAAGTTTATAAAAAGGTCGTAAATTTGGATAAATTTAGCATTTTGATTTTTTTTAAGTCTTTTAAACGTCATCTGATTTACTTTACGATATAAACCCCGAGAATCTGTGGTAGCGTCTATCCTAACATCCTTCAATTTTCTTACGTTGTTATTGCTCAAGGTTCAAATTGTTATAATTCTAAAATGGATTAAATTGATATTTCATAATAAAATCGAAAACTCAATTATATTTTTTCAATAAAAGTAACTGTTTTTATGATATTTTAATTATATTAAATGTGCAAGCAATAATTTCCCATGAGAAACAATATTCAAATGTGAAAAGTCATAAAAAAAGCTTTTCTCATATAAATTCTTATTATCCAATAGTAATTAATCAGAAATGATATCTAATAATGCAATTTATCAACAATACTAATTAATTATTAACTATTTATAAAAGTGTTATGCTTAAATTAATACAATTGATAAAATAATCAATATATTTATTTATCATTATTCCATTATATAAGTTTTTTTTTCTTTATTTATCGTTTTGAAAAGAAAATGGGAATAATAGTTATCAGTTAGTTAAAATTTAGCTGTTAGTGTTTTATTAATGATAAAATTGTTTATCAATTCCAAACATAGTAATGCACACTTTTTATGTAAGTTAATTGTTAAAATACCCTGTATAGACAATGTTGTATATCAGTGCTTGTATTATACCTATCCTTATATATTATAAATGTGAAAGTAAGGATGTTTGTTTGTTTGTTTGTTTTAATGAAACTGTACAGCAATATAGCTCATACATCAGAATAACACATAAGCTATAAATTATAAAGATATAGATATTTAAAAAAAAAAATTATTTAATCTGACATTTACCATTTTCAATTTTACAGAAATTTTTAATTTATGGTTCAAAATAATGATCACAGATGGAACAAAATGATCATCATTTGAACCATAAATTAAAAATTTATGTAAAAATTTAAAACAGTAAATGTCAAATAAATCATGGCCACGTTTTCTGATATACTCAATCAATTATGACTATTTTACAATTTCTTTACTACTTGTACCAAAATATTGTTTGTATCATCAATATTTCTAAGCTTTACAAACTTAGGACTAAAATTAGTATACCTTGTTACATATTTCATATGTAACAGAGTGTAAAAAATTCATGTTTGTCATACATATAACTTTGTGGGCGATTCAATTGAATTTTCTTGATATTTTATTTTGTTAAGAACATGTTTTTCTCTATTCAAAAGAATTTTTATATCAATAAAAGCATTAGGTACTGCTTACTACTTATTGTATTAAACATCACTTGTCATAAAATATATACAGTTTGTCTTTAAGGTTGTAACGACCTGATAATTCATATTCAAAAAGGTAATATGAGGCATGGGTGAGTTATTTTAAGTCGAAATCACCATTTTTATAACTTTATTGTGTGCCATGAACTTTATTGTGTGTCTTTTTATCCAAGTCCGTCCGCATTGCTCATAAAGGAGGAAGCGAGACAGGAATACGACTCTTCTACCTATCTCTGTTTCTTTAATAGTAATGAGATAGGTAGAAAAAAATGTTGTCTCTCTGTCTTACTCGTATTATTGGTTTACACTGGTTAGGTTGTCGCTGTCTTGCTCTTTATTTAGTTATAGAAGTCTGGGGGACTTCTCTGAGTCACATTTGCCCATGTCTGCTTAAAAGCATAGGAAACGCAATAAATGAATTATTGACCGTTAAAAAATAGACTGAAAAAAGGGACCGTCTGCCTTCTTTGTCTCGCAGCCTTTCAAAGCGCTATATTAATATTTTGAATTATTGTATAAACACATGCATGTCATAAAAGTGTATGTGTATTTCATAAAGGTAATATAAGACAGACGAATACAGCTATTCGCGTACTTTTTTTAGATCTCTCTCTATAACGATCAACCGTTTAGATGGCCACATTACGGTTCTATGTTATTACTCATATGTTCATATTTCTTATTGATCTTATACAGAATGTTCGATTTACATCTAGACATATAAATATCGCGAGTATGACAGAGTACAAGCGTTAAGTAATGCATCTAAGTAAGAGGTATTGCAAAAGTGACTTGTATCGTGGATTATCTGTTGTAGTTCATCTATTCATCTATTCAAGCAAGAAACTCCCACTCTCCAAGCGTCTTACAACTATCTTAACGGACATCGAAGCTTCAACACAGGTATATAATACCTCTCACTTAGATGCATTGCATAACGCATGTATTCTGTCATACTCGTGATATTTATATGAATATATATAAATCGAACATTCTGCATACGAGATCAATTACCGTCAAAAAGTAATGAACGCCCTTAAAATTACTTCATGTATAATTGAATATTTGCTTAGTAAAGAGTTTTTTTAAAATCAAACTATGTGGCAAATTTTATTTATAATAAATTAATATTAATATTCTCGCTATTTATTAAAAAGCAAATTGATAAAAATTGTTTATATGAACCGATATGAGATTGTCTCAACCTCGTCGCGAGAGCAAATAGGGCGAATAGAGAGAGCTATGAATGTGATACAACTACCATACGGAGTTGATTGGTGTAGTTGACACAACCACATGAATAGTTTGATCATCTTAAGCTATGTTTTTGTGAAAGTAATATACTGTCTAACAAATTTCAAATATTTTTGTTTTGAAATGCAACATAGTTTTAAAAAATTTTTTTGAAATTCGTTCTACCCTTTATAAATAAACATAATAGCGATGTGATTGGCACAACCGCATGAGTAGATCGGAACAACTTAAGGTATGTTTCTATTCTTAGAATAGAAATTAGGTTTATTTAAAAAAAAAAAATTTGATTCTTTCTTGTCGGTCACGATTGTATTTTCAAAAAATGATCAATAAGGTTGTTTCAAACCCTGTGTAAATTGTTAACAACAATCTTCATGAAGTTGACACAAGCGCCCATTGGCTAGACATAACAAGTATGTGTTCGTACTAACCAAATCCTATATTTAAAGCAAATGCAAAGAAATGTTCTTTTAATTCCTCGATTCGCTTTATTTAGTATTTACTATTTAAAAAAAAAAAAATTAGATTCTTTCGAGTCGGACTCGATTGTATTTTCAAAAAGTGATCAATAAGTTTATTGCAAACTCTGTATAAATTGGTAACAATCTTTATGAAGTTGACACAACTGCACATTGGCTAGACATGAAATGTATGTCTTCGTACTAACCGAATTCTATATTTAAAGCAAACGCAAAGAAATGTTCTTTTAATTCGCTTTATTTACTATTTACTATTTTATTTTCCATCAATAAATCTCAATCTCTTTCATAGAAGTAATGATTTTGTATCAATTAATTCAATCCCATTCTATTGTAAATACAAATATTTAGCTGTACTTGTTCCAATCACTAGGAAATTGTTTGAAATTATTTTTACTTTATTTCAATATGAAACGGGATGATGTTGTCATTATTTTAATTTTTTTCCCGTGCATCATAAAATACGATTTTGAGTCAACAGGTACTATTTAAGTAACTGGTATGTATTAGGAAACTCTCCCCTATTACCTAAAATATGCCAATGAATAAGCAATATATCTGTGTAATGTATGACGAACACGACTGATTAAAGGCAAATTGTATACATATTTACACAAAATAATAAATACGTTACCTACTGCTCTAAATATATTATTTAACGCAGTAACTGAATTCAATCATTCCTGAAATTTCTTTATTCACAACGTAATGTAGGAGCAAAATTCAAATATGCATTTACAAAATTTGGAAAGCTTATAATCCAGAGAAATAAGACGTGAAAATCGGCAAACAAAAAACCGCCAATCTAAAAAAAGATAATTTCGTTGAAAAAACGGCACTTGGTTTTTTAAGCAGAAAAACCTTAATTTTCTTGGGCTGTTATGTGAAATTTTTAATTTTTCGAAAATCGCATCGAGATATCACCCTTAGTATAAGATTTTAGATATCTGATACTTGGGTTGACTTTATCTTTAATGGGGTCGAGTTATCACGGATCTGGGTCTTTTTTGGCCCTTGTAATAACGCTGTAGTGGCGTTTACTTAAATGATTTCCGAGTCGTTTTTGTACCGCGTTGTTTTAACGGAATTGTTTTTACTGAAGTTGTTAGTGTTCGAGTTATTTTGGCATAGAATCATCATATCTCAAAATATACTCGTTCAATCACCAAAAAGACATAATTTTTGTATGGTGTTTTGAATCAAAATTTCTCTATATATATACCGAGTTTTACGAAATTTGAAACAAAAATGTTTAAAATATTTTTTCAATGGGATACCCATTAACAAACTGTACAAAATCGATAAAAAGTTGTATTCTTTCGATCAGAAATTCAAACAGAAAAATACAAAAAGAAATTTTATTTAACATAAAAATCTACCTTCTAATGACGTTAAACTTCATGCATTCTATAAAGCTAGAAATAATTCTATTATTTATCAAGAACTTGTTGATACATTTTTATAAATTATTGTGGAAGTAATTTTATCTTATGTAAGAGTGTACTCAAAGAGAGTTTCTCAAATCGTATCACTATCAGTAAATGTGTTCAAGGAACGATTAATAAGTGTGAAATTTACTAAAAAAAATTGGACCGAAGAATCACATGGTCCCATATAAACTTGGTCCCCGTTTTCACCCCCTTAGAGGTAGAATTTCGGAAAATCCTTCTTTTCGAATGCCTACGTCATACAAAGATCACACCCTTCAAGGTCGGCCTTCTATGATCGGAAAATCGGTTATTATCAGGAAATATGATTCATGTGACCATCTTGCTTACGCTTTTTTCATTCACACATTGTGAGTAAATAAATAAGAACAATTCATAATTTCGCTGATTGCGAATAAAAAAGGTAGAAATTCTATAAAACTACAAAACGCCTACTTTAATATCATTTTTCAGAAAAATACTTCTAATACTTCTATGTAATACTGTTATAAGTTCTAAGTACAAAAGAAAAACATATGTATTTTATCTTTGTGAAAATGAATAGATAAAACCGTATTTTTGTATTTTTTTTTTACATAAGTTCTATTTCTCTTTAAATAAGTTCTTTTTCTTAGCAATAGTCTAGTCGACAAGTTCAAATTGGTGAAATATAGAAATAATGTTCTTCTTATATACCACTAGTTCGAATTACATTTAGGCATATAAATATCACGAGTATGACAGAATACATGCGTTAAGCAATACTGTTAAGTGAGAGGTATTATATACGATGTGTTGACCTCCACTCTCTGCAGGCACACAACAGAAGAACTTTTGTATAGGTTAAAAAACCTCGAAGCCACGAAACAAGTGACATTTCATATAACATCTATAAGACCTCTTACTTAGATGCATTGCTTAACGCATGTACCCTGTCATACTTGTGACATTATATACCTAGATGTAAATCAGACTAGTGGTATATACTTAACAAAATCACGATAAAAGAATTTGAAAAATTTTAATACTTTGTTTATAATAATTTTTTTAAGTTGACAAAAAATGCTTGATTTTTCAGTTCTTGTTAACTTTTTTTTAGCTTACAATTATGATGAAAATTTGTTAAAGTTCTGTTATTAACAATTGTCTTACTTGTTGAAAAATTTACTTTAAACCATAATTTTTTTATCAAATTTTTAAGTTAAGGTTCTTGTAAACCTACAGTATTGTAAAAAAGTTTTGGTTAATTGCACGGTATATACAATGCATGCTTTTGGTTTTACAATACCACGCAACTGCAAAAATATATAATATATTGTGTGCAAGTGCTGCTTATAAATTTGATAATATAGATATCGCTCTTTAATCATCAATACTCTAACTATAGTCGTCTCTGTTCCTCAAATGATGGATTTTCGATGAACTCATAATTAAATTTAAATTTTGTTTTTATACCATCGACAACCTTATATTTTTATGGTATTATTATAAAGTACGAGATTGTCTAAATATTTTGGATAGTTCTTTATCACACTCTCTAGATTTTTTGATATAGAAATATCCAATTGAAAAGGATAACCTATGTGATTCATCATTTTGTCAGCCAACTTTGAACGATAAAATAATAATAAAAAGCCCGATGACCTAGAAATTTTTTGTGGTTTTTGGAAACTTGGTTAATAAAAAAAAGTATTTATAAAGTTTAATTGAAATCCCTATTATTGTTCAATCCTTGCATATCTCCTTAATATTTAATTCCTTAAAGTAATTATTTAGTGTGAAATACTCGTCTTCGAAACTTTTTTTTCGTCTTTAATTGTTTAACTTTTGCAGTTTTTTTGTGCTTAAAAACGCTTCTGTCACATTGTTTCAGACATCATTCCGAATCCAACGAGCTACACACGTATTTTTACGACCACTATTTCTATTTTTCATCAATTTGAGATTGTTGACTAGACTACAAATAATAAATATATCGGTATTATCTTGTTTTTCGCAGTGATGTAACAGAACAGAGATATGTTATTTGTATTATTTGTGGACATTTTATGATCAAATGCCTATATTACCCTTGTAAACCATATTTTTTTCAAATATTATGCTGATGCTATCTGATGTGGGAAAACACCAAGACTATTTAACCCTTCTGGTGGCGACAGATTTATTAAAATAATGAGGGTTTTACACTTTGGAACTTATTACGTTTAATTATAACATTTATTATCAAATTTTTGATTGCACCTGAAAGAAATATTAAAAACAGTAAAAATCGAACAATTTTAAACAATATTAACCTTTTATTTACATTTTAAGGGCTAATTTTAAAATGTATTTTGACATATGACATTCTTTTGTTTTTAATTATATAAAATTTGGATACTTGATTGTTAAATTAGTATATAATTTTGGTTATACACTTTTTTTCTTCTTAAGAAAATCTAATTTAACTTGTTAGAAACAATTAAAAGACGTAAAAGAAGAAGTTATTTCAGTTATAGAAATGTGATTATTAAATAAAATAACGTATTATCAATATCATTGCTTCAAAAAAAATTATGAATACCGAGCCTTCGCGCCAAATTTTATACCTTTTCTTTAATCATCGGTCCACTTACTGGAATGTTTTTGTTACGAAGTTGCTTGACCCATGTTGGCAAACACTGTTCAAGTTCAGTATATTCTGATAAACGTACATGTTTTAGTTTTCCTTGTGCTCCAGAACATTGTCATTGAATTTTATCTTTATTCTAAATTATTTTACAAAGAGAAGATTTTGGCACATTAAATTCAAGACAGACTTGATCGTGTGTCTTCCCACTTTTATAAACAGATATTAACTTCAGTTTTTTGAGCCTTCAATTCGGCATTTTTCAAATAAACATCCGTATGATAGTAAAGCAAAACTAAAACTGTCATTGAGGCTTCTTCTTAACTTCACCTAAACCTTAACTTCATTTCCTTCGCGCAGTTGATTTAAAAGAAGCTACATAGTTACTTTTATTTCGACAGACTTGTCATAATTCTATTGACTCAACTCACGATTTCATAAATTTTTTCTCAGTGAGTAAAATTCTTAAAACATATATGAATTCATCAAAGGTAATTTTTATGGCGGAATCTTACGAAGGTCTAGATCTCACTTGACTTGTAAAGCACTTTTTGTTGTTTTGTCTTCGAAAAGTTGAATCGATTTTTGGTTTATACGCCTTACACCAGATCAAATATCGCTTATTTTAATTTGAAACTATAATGATAATATATTTTGGTATCTAATTCGCACGTTATATGAGTCTTATCGATACTATGAATATATCTGCATAGGTATCTATTACGTTTATTATAACTTATAAATAAATACAATTACAGGTTTTAGAAGTTTATAACGAGCTCGTACATTGTACACTGTAAAAAAAGTCACTGGATTTAAGTAATAACAAGTGAAAACAAACAATTGACTGAATTAATTGTTGAAATACTATGTATAGACAATGTTGATTACTCTGTCACATTACACATACATACATGTCACGCATATATAACTGATATTCCCATATAATACATACTATACAATTTGCGCATAATTTGCGCTCTTGTGGGTAAACAGTGATGTTAACGAAAAAACATTTTTTAAACTTAAACTTTTATTTTATCTTTAACGGTTTACAAGATGGGTCCTACGTACCCAAGACCCAATTTACCTATTTTGCTCATTTACGAACTCGACCTCACTTTTTACGTCACGTTATAAAAACTTCAGCTTGACAGACGGACAGACGACGGACAGACAGACAAAAGGAAATGGACTAATTAGGTGATTTTATGAACACCTATATCAAAATTTTGTTCAGTATCAATATTTTTAATCGTTACAAACATTGGACTAAACTTAGTATACCTTGGTATATTTCATATATATGGTATAAAAATGATAATAAGTGTTGATACCAAAAAATGGGAAACGGCCTTTCCTGTCACAAATGTGAATGTAATCACAATAAGAGCAGAATGTCTAATACGTTTCTCCACGCTTGTTTGTCACTAGCAATTCTCGTCCATGCATTTTGTTGTCTCCCACGATTTCTACTGTTCATTCTTGGTGTCCAGAATATTATTAGCTTTGTCCTGTCCAGGTCCACTTTAGCTTTTTAGCAATAAACTTTGATGAGCGAATTGTGTTTTTGAAACGTCTCCGAATAATATTTAGAACATATTTCCATTCTTCTCTGACAGATCTCCAGTTTATTGCTAATCATGTCTGTTAGAGCCCAAGATTGACATCCATACGTTAACAATGATATCATGCATGTATCAATTACCTGAGGTTTCACTCTTAAAGAATAATCTCCTCTCAGGACTTCTTTTAGAGACCAGAATTTCTGCCAGGCTTTGGCGCAGCGTCGTTGGATTTCCTTGTTATAGCGAACTTTGAAAGATACAATTTGATCCAAGTACATGTGGTCTTTTACATAAACGATACAATAGAGTACTTTCGGTAGTAAAAAATAGGTTATGAAATTTGAAAAAAGTTAAAATTTATGTAAAAATATACTTAAATATTCTGATTTCGAGTCATAAAAGCACATTTTTCTTTTATAATATTAAAATTAAAATCTTAATTTTTAAACTGTATATCACGTGACCTAAAATACGGGCAAGCCCTGATGTGATGTCTTGTCGTTATGAACCAAAGACCATCAGTTAGTTCAGTGTAGACAGCTGGGTATAATATATCCATAGATAATAAATATTTATATTTATTATAATTAGTTGTCTATGAGTATATCTGTCAAACTTATCTGTGTTATTTCGTATAATGATACCGATATTACGTCACCAAAAAAAGGTTTAAAATTTAATTTAAGTTTTTGGCAAGAATGCGTGTGTATTTTTCCGAAATAAATTTTTGGTGGCTTTTTATTACCAAAATCATCATTTGGAAATACTTTTTCAAATATAGTAGAGTACCCTATTGTTTTCTACAGATATTGGTTACATTAGAAATTGATATACTTTAAGCATTTATTGATTTTTATAAAAAATAGTAAATTAAATACTTGAAAAACGAAAATGTTTACTTGCTACCATATTAAGAACATATTATTTTCTTGAAACAAGAACATGTCTCTTACAACTTTTTTTACAGTGTATGTAAACTATTAAAATTATATATTTTTATAGTCATATTATATTACCTTGGAAAATGCATTATGAAATTATAACGTTACGGCATACGGTGAGGTGCGTCACGACACACTTGGAGACAATTTTTACTATTTCAAACTATTCTCAAAATATCTGGAATAGTGGCCATAATAAGTTAACTATAGGGTTCTGAACAAAAGTAAATAAGACACTTTCAACCTAAAATTTTCTAAAAAATTTGCTCTTAATGTTTACGATCGTTTCGGCTTGCTCAGCCATTTTGTTTTGAAAATACGATTAGCTAATTCATACTGATGATGACTACTTGTTAGTCGAAATACGTATTTATAAAATACAAAAAATTGATCTAGGAAATTGGGGCAAAAAATCGAAATTTATTTCGAAATATCCTCGAGTTCTCATTTATTATCATTGATAATATTTATATGTTAAAACATATTTTCTTGAAGCACGAACATTTTCCTAGCAACTTGAATGCATAAATTGACTCCCAGTGGTAATTATATTACTAAGAGTTCATTTAGTAACTTTTCAATAAAGTCATCTTTTTCCGAAGAAAAATGAATATCCGGTTGTCAAAATACAAACTGCATCAAAGGGTGCTCGAGCGAAGATCGATTTCATAATTTTATTGTACACAAGTGTATTTAGTGAATGCTATAAAATGTTACATCATAAACAACGTACCTAGTGTGTAGTTGTTATATGTATATCAACGAATTATTTAAGAATCGTTGGTATATAATAAATCTAGCCAGATTGTAAACTGACCATATATTGTGAACGAATTATTTCCCTTATATTCTTATCCCTATATATTATAAATGTGAAAGTAAGGATGTTTGTTTGTTTGTTACGTTTTCACGCCAAAATTATCGATAGGTTTTTAATGAAACTGTACAGCAATATAGCTCATACATCAGAATAACACTTGAGATATAAGTTATAAAGATATAGATATTTAATAAAAAAACAATTAAATTTAATCTGACATTTACTCTTTTAAATTTTTACAAAAATTTTTAATTTATGGTTCTAAATAATGATCACAGGTGGAGCCGAATGATCATCATTTTGAACCATCAATTATTTTGAACCATAAATTAATTTTTTTTCTGTAAAAATTTAAAACAGTAATTATCAAGCGATTCATGGCCAGCTTTTCTGATATACTCAATGAATTATGACTATTTTACAATTTAAAATCTTGAACACTGTGCATATCTTTTCGATGCGTAAAACAATCCCTTCAAGTGTTATGGGAGGGGGATAAGTGAGATCAACCGAAGTGGAAGCTATTAAGCGGTGGTTTTTACTTTTAAGTCCAGAGAAGTAGGCGGGTATCGAGCTTGTGCATTTATATTTGAAAGTTTATAAACTAGGCTTTTTGTGTTGAAGTCATAATTGGGCATTTCCGTCAGAAATTTTAAAAGGTTAGTTTATTGACTATTTTTATATAAAAAATGCGCTGAATACGATGGTGACAAAAAAATTGTAAACCTTGCGGTTCATTGCTAAAAATTATGATTTTGACGAACAATTTTCATTTTTGGTTTTTTAAGGGAAAAATTAATAGCCAAAAAATTAAGATTTTAACAAAATACGTCGTTTAAGGTAGTATGGGTAAAATATAAAAATAAAAGAACATTTAGCCTTTTATTATATTAAGTAGATAAGAATCTAAATAATGTTTTATTCAAGTTTGAGGATGCCTTATCGACCTTTTTAATGAAATATTGAAAATTAAAAATCGTAGTTTTTACATTGACTCAATGGGATCCCGTGCGTTATTCTTTATTCACATTGTAATTTCCGTATGTTTCATTATAAGTATGATAACTTTAAAATCAAGAGATGTCGTTGACATTCGTTGACAAGTTTAATTAATATGTCACAAAAAATTGTTTTTATAAAATAGACAATCGACTCCGAAAATTTTAAAGAACCATAACTCGGTGCTTTAAACCGTTGTAACGATGCCAAATCTATTATTTTCATTATGATACAGAAGATTTCTAGAGTAGAATATGTCGATAATATAGGACTTATAACTACAATAACTAATGAAATGAATGGTCAAAATACTTTCTTTTTTTTTTTTAACGAAAATAAAAACTATCTGTTTACAATCTGACTAGATTTATTATAAACGAATGATTGTTAAATAACTCGGTAAAATAAATGTACATATTCACATAGATAGGAAAAGCTTGCTACTCAACTACATTTAGGTAGGTTACCCCAGTACCAAGGTAACACTGTGCGTCACACCGGTAAACACAGTAGTACTCAATAATTTTTATAATAACTACTAAAACATGCATAGTTAACACAGTTACACACCCCTTGGTGGACAAATCACATTTGCAGGGTACAGAGTAACAATATACGATGTCACATTTTTTTCTTTTAACTAGAAATGTTATTTTTAATTTAATCAAATTCAACATTGGACCTCAAATCAGATTGTTTTTTTGCAATGTGAAGGCAATGTTAAATACAAGTTTCCGACCACGGAAAACGACCAGATCATGCCCAAAAATAAGAAAAACTTCAAAAATTTTGACCTTTTTCAGGTTTTTGCCGATTTTGAAGGACTGGTTTTTCGTCAAAAACTATTTATTATATTATTTTACTATATTATTGATAAGAAGGCTGAATTTGCAACAACTTGAGATCAAACCGCTTTTTATAGGACCGATACTTTCGGAGATACAGCTTTTCAAAATTTATCTATTTTTCCAAGTTACACGATTTTACGCAAAATTTCGTCTTGTAAACCGTTAGAGATAGAACAAAAGTTTAAATGTAAGAAATATTTCTTATAAAAAAATAAATAGCTTTGGTTTTAAACATTTTTTCGTAAACCTCACTGTTTTGAACTGAGTTGAAAATTTGCAGGTCGCTTCAACTAGTGGTCTTGTAAAACATTCTGGGAAATAATTTTTCGAAAATTTTCCTACAAAGGAACATTTCTTACACTTAAACTTTTGTTCTATCTCTCACTGCTTACAAAATGAAATTTTGCGTTTAATAATATAACTTAAAATAATTGAGAAACTTTGAAAAGCTGTATCTCCGGGACTATCGGTCCTATAAAAAGCGAGTTGATCTCAAAATTTTGAAAATTTAACCTTCTTAAAAATAAATACTACAGTTTTTGATGAAAAACCAGTTCTTCCAGGTCAAATTCGGCAAAAACTGAAATGAGGCTTTGCCGAAGTCGAAAACTTGAATTGAACATTGTCTTAACTTTGCAAACAACTAAATGTTCCTTATAAAAAAATAAACAACTTTTGTGTGAAACATTTTTTCATTAACATCAATGTTTACCCGTGAGAGCGCAAATTATCCGCAAATTGTAATTAATGTGACAGAGTAATTAACACTGTCTATACATGGTATGTCAACAATTAACTCAGTCAATTGTTTGTTTTTACTTGTTATTTCATAATTTTTGTTAACAATTTTGTTAATATTTTAAAAGTAAAGTAATGAATTTTTCCTTTAACTTATGATCAAAAGTATGTTTTCCGAAGGTTTAAAACAATTGCAAATATCTTAGTTCAATTCCTGTGTGACATAGCATGTTCTTCCCCTATGCCCTTGATTTGGTACCCTTGAATTGAATATAAAGTTTATTTTTTTATTATTTTTTTCTAACAATTACAACTTTGTATGTATACGGGAATAATTACTGTAATTGGTTTCAAGCTTTTGTGCTTTTGAAAGTTTTTATTACTTCATAATACATACTGTTTGATGTATGTTTTATTATTTATTGAAAATTCATCAGTTTTGAAGAGGGGGGAAGGGAAAATTGTAATAGGGTTTTCTACTATATTTGAAAAATACCTCAAAATGTTGATTTTGCTAATGATACCAAAAATTTATTTCGGAAAAATACACACGATTTCTGGCTAATAAATAAATTAAATTTTAAACCTTTTTTAAACTGTTCAAAACGCGCGCATCCAATTTGGTGACGTAATATCGGTATCATTATACGAAATAACACAAATAAGTGACAGATATATTCATAGACAACTGATTATAATAAATATAAATATCTATTATCTATGGATATATTATACCCAGCTGTCTACACTGAACTAACTGATGGTCTATGGTTCATACCGATATGACATCACATCAGGGCTTTCCCGCGTTTTAGGTCACATGATATACAGTTTAAAAATAACGATTTTGAATTTTAATATTATAAAACAAAAATGTGCTTTTCCAAAAACTTAAATTAAATTTTAAACCTTTTTTAAACTGTCAAAAACGCGGGCATCCAATTTGGTGACGTAATATCGGTATCATTATACGAAATAACACAAATAAGTGACAGATATATTCATAGACGACTGATTATAATAAATATAAATATTTATTATCTATGGATATATTATACCCAGCTGTCTACACTGAACTAACTGATGGTCTATGGTTCATACCGATATGACATCACATCAGGGCTTTCCCGCGTTTTAGGTCACTTGATTTACAGGTTAAAAATTACGATTTTTAATTTTAATATTATAAAAGAAAAATGTGCTTTTATGACTCGAAATCAGAATATTTAAGTATATTTTTACATAAATTTTAACTTTTTTCAAATTTCATAATTTATTTATCACTACCGAAAGTACCCTTTTGATTAGTTTATCTTATGACGTTCATTACATTTAGAGTGGTAGAATTTATAAGAGGCAAGAGAAAACGCAAAGATCTCACAACATCGTGTAATAAATATTCACTTTATATGTAAAAACATACGGGATGCTCACTCCCACTCCATTTTAGATAATAATGACTGAACAAAAGTGGACTACACTAGCTGTTGACTGTCACTTGTGCAATCTAATGAATGGAGACCTTGGATTTGCCCTCAACCTTGACCATAAAGTTCACTTGAAAGTAAAGTAGATTTTTATACCATGTTTATGAAATAAACTAAGGTATACTAAGTTTAGTCCTAAGTTTGTAACGCTTAAAAATATTGATAATATGAACAAAATTTTGGTATAGGTGTTCATAAAATCACCTAATTAGTCCATTTCTGGTTGTCTGTCTGTCTATCTATCGTCTGTCTGTCTGTCCGTCTGTCATCACGATTACTCAAAAACGAAAAGAGATATCAAGCTGAAATTTTTATAGCGTAACGATTGAAATTTATATTTTTCACGCTTATTTTTAACGCTTATATCTTTAACATGGTAGGGTAAGGTGAAAAATGACAAGACACAAAAAGTTCTTGGTGACAGTCCAAAACGTAAATTTCAAACATTTTTAAATCATTACTTATTGTCGTTGTTTACTTATAATTATGCATACGATATTTACATCATGGTCTATTCGACTATTTTTGATGTAATATGCTACATTCAGGCGTAAACTTAATATTGACAAATATCTTGTCTAGGAATTTTAATTAAAGAGAATTGGAAAAATACACTCGAACCAGGACTCGAACCTGGACTTCTTGGATTCATGTCAAGCGCCCTACCAACTAGGCTATTCGAGTTCTAGACATGAATGCAATTTTTTCAACTCAATGAATTTAATGAATTTTTTAATTTGTTTATCCACTTATTTATTATTATTACTTATTGTTGTTGTTTACTTACAATGCTGAAATTTTTATAGCGTAACGATTGAAATTTATATTTCTCACGCTTATTTTTAACGCTTATATCTTAAAAATGGTGGGGTAAGGTGAAAAATGACAAGACACAAAAAGTTCTTGGTGACAGTCCAAAACGTAAATTTCAAACATTTTTAAATCAAATTGTTGATCACAATCATACGATAATCGTCAATTTTGTTGTAGATAAAATTTTAGCTTAAAAATTTTTTTTGATAACGCTTATATTTTTAAAACGGCGAGGGGAAGTGAAAAGAGCCAAGAGGCAATAATTGTTTAAAATCATCCTAAATATGAGATATAACAAGTTTGAAGTAAAATATTAGTAGTATAAATCTGATCTTCAAGTGTTTACAACTTTATTTGATGTATGTCCATATTTTTTCAAATAATGGTCAACGAACAAATCTTTGACTGGATTTTACCGCTAAGATGTCAGCGCCACGAGTAAACAAAATGTAAACCATTCTCGTTACAATCAGCTGGTTATTTCAATGATTAAAGAGGCTGGAGATATATGCTTTATTATACATTTTAATATGCTGTGCTATATTTTCTCTTTATAATTAGAGTCTTTTATAATTACGATAATTTTCCTACTATTTTATATAAACTTTGTAGTTTGTGTTGTTATACAAATTTTTTAATACAAATTTTGAACTTTTAAATTTGTATACTTTTTTACTTTTAACTTCATAGTTGTGTGTGTTTTCAAATGCATTTTTTAAAACAAAACCAATTATTTTAATGTTTTTTATAATTCTTTAACAAAATTTGTGTTAGTAAAAATTGTTGCAATAACCTTTATTTTATGCTTAGGACATATGCGTATAGTTTCAAGATTGTAAACAAACATATCCGTTAGATTTATGTATCTATGGGCGTTCTAACAATAGTTCTTTTTTTTATCTCTAGATAGAGTCTTTCTTAGCATTAAAATCAAATAAGAAATGACAAAGTGTAATGTCTCGACTATTGTTACAAACGTTCAAAGATGTACGTTTACCATTGAATTTTTCCAATATATTCTCTGCTTGTAATATACCATATATTTACACGCTATCGTCATAATTTTTCTTGCGTGAATGTTGTGAAATATCGAAATTAAGTAAGCCTTATGTAAATATGCATTAACTATCTCTTACCGTAGGAGATTCTCATACTCTTCATAGAGGCTCAGTGGTTGAGCGGTCTAAGGCGTTAGTCTTTGACCGTCTGGCTACTGACTGGGAGGTTGCGAATTCGAATCCAGGCAGCGGCAGTGTGAAAAATTAAAATTATTTAATGGGGGCGGTAGAATTGATCACATTGTCGTCGCTTGAATAAGAACGAAGTATATTATAATTGTATATATATGAATGTAGTTAAATAAATAAAGATTAACAAATAATGATGTTGGTGGCCTCTGTTATAGGCAAATGTCAGAAAAACGGATGTTAAACCCCATTAAAAAAATTAAGCCTTGTGTAAATATGCACTAACTATCGCTTACCGTAGGAGATTCTTATACTTATAGAATCCATACTCTTCGAGTAAATAAAACACGTACTTTTTTCGTTTAAAATACACAATATTTACATGCCCTCGATGTGTTATTCTTTATTAATGCTCTTTTTACCCGACTGAGCAACGCAAAGAAGTGGTAATGTGTTTGTCAGTCTATATATATGCATGAGTGATCCTATGTGGCGCACTAGAGGTTTCGCTGTTTTGAGGATCCTGACGGAAATTCATTTGTCTTACCCTTGCGAGTACTACTGAAGATATGGCAGTAATGAAAATTCAATATGCCGACCGCCAGACGCCATATTGTGAAAATGTGTGTTCCTATGTGGCACAGTAGAGGCGTGGACCGATTTTTATGATTCTTACGTCAATTGATTTGTATTAACCTTGCGAGTATGTATGTATGTGCGTTCCTATGTGGCGTACTAGATAACAAACGCGTGAGCGATTTTGATGATTTTTCTTAGCCTTGCGAGTGCTACTCAAGATATGTCAATTATTAAAATTCAAACTGACGACCACCAGACGTCATATTGTAAAAATGTATGTGCGTTCTTACGTGGCACACTTGAAACCAAACACGTGGACCGATTTTGATGATTCAGACCTCAATCGATTTTCATTAACCTTAGATATGGCAGTAATGCAAAGTCATTATGGCGACTACCAGACGCCATATTGTGAAAAAGAAAACATTAATTTTGGCGAATTATGTCAAGTGAGGTATCGCCGTAAGTTGGGTTGAATAGGTATTTGAAAATCCTTATTAAAAAGGATAAAATAAAATTATTTTTTAAAATCAAAAATCTCGACTGAATTTTCTTATTTTCGGTTGTTTTTTTTTTTTGCATTTATGGATCGCTAGTGTGTGGTTAGACACATTTCATGTTCATGTACCAATAATATACAATTTCAAACTTTTTTCTTTCATTTTGTACTAAAGCAATTACAAAATATGAAACGATAATCTTATTACTCTCGATACATACGAGATAAAGTTATCTGTAGGCGTAGAAACATGGATAGTGTAGTATCACTCTTTTTTTTATATTTTTTTTGCCGTCTACTAGATATTTTTCACCTCTATAAATGAACATAATTTTCGAGATTCGAACATATACCATGCAATATGAGCCACCGTTATGGTAAAAAATCCGAAACTTTTCTGATACTCTTGATTTTATCCCTAGGCGCTTAGTTTTCGAAATAAAAATTCTTGGAAAACTAAAAATGCAATATTCTATTTGTTTTAAATGTGTTATTTTTATTTTATTTATTTTTTTTTTTTTTCAATCTTTGAGGGAATTCGCTTAGCTAACGCAGCTCCTGCGCTGCGAATTTTTTTTTTATAATGAACTTTTTATTAAGGTTGTTGTCTTGCTATGGGCATATCGACAGAAAATTCTAAATTTGTGTATACTCATTAGGAATATAATAATACATTAACCAAAAAAATTTGAAGTCGATTGACCGTCTCTAACTCGAGTTAAATACAATTAAGGCTCGGATAATTAACATGGAGAGCATAGGAAAGGTTGCGTTTTGTTGTGTTTTTAACAAATTTTTTAATTCTAGAAATAAAATAGATTTAAGATATTTTCTAAAAATTAACTAAAAATTCATGAATTTGTGCATGTGAGTTTAAAAAAAAAAAATACTATTGACAGTTTCATTCTTGAGATATAATTACTCAAAGTTTTTGAAAGTTTTGTTGACAGAAACAATTATATTTAGACTATAAGTAGTGTAAGAGAGATGTCTATTATTTACAGAATTACAGATGTTTATTATCATGCTATTATCATACAGAATACGTGATAAATGGACAGTTGAGTTAAAAGCATGTTAAAATTAAAACTTATTTGAGTGTTGCTAAGCAAATCTATACGTACATACCACTGCTGTATAATGTAGTACACTATTTTACAATATTGTACAAAGACAACCACCTTAATAAAAATATTTTGTGTCTGATAACTAATGGATTCATTTATAAAATAAGATCGATCCTGAAAATTATTGAATATACCTATTATTGGTATATTTTATCATGTTCTTTTTACATTATAAGATGAATTATGAATATGACATTTGATAACAGACAAATAATAATATTATCAAAGAAAGTTTTTACCGTTTTTCACTTAACAACAAAAAAGTTTAAATAGCAAAATCTCATTTTACTTTAACGCAAATTTCAAATGCAAATTAAAATTGGATCAAGTTTTGGTATCCTCGAATTGAATTACCCTCCTCCTAAAGCTAGCTTTTTATACCATGAAATATATCAAGGTATACTAAGTTTAATCCCAAGTTTGTAACGCTTAAAAGTATTTACGCTACGAACAAAATTTTGGTAAAGGTGTTCATAAAATCACCTAATTAGTCCATTTTCGGTTGTCTGACCGTCTATCTGTCAAATGATAGCTCAAAAACGAAACAAGTTATCAAGCTGAAATTTTTAAAACGTGCTCAGGACATAAAAAGTAAGGTCGAATTCGTAAATGAGCAATGTGAAATTTAATAAAACGAAAATAAAAAAAACCACCTGTTGAATTGATAAAAGTTTACAAAAAGCCTTTTATTTACCGAGTTGTATTTCAATGAAAGCACTGGATTAAAAAAAAAGCACATTTATAACACATAGTGGGTGAGGCAACGAAAAGTAACAGTACAATTTATTTTCGTAAATTTTCTTTCATATTTTAAAAACTAAATCTAAGTTTTGTCCCAAGTTTGTAACGCTTAAAAATATTGATACTATGAACAAAATTTTGGTATAGGTGTTCATAAACCCTAATAAGTCCATTTCCAATTGTCTGTCTGTCTCTCATTACGATTACTCAAAAACGAGATATCAAGCTGAAATTTATATAGCGTTCCTAGGATGTCAAAAGTGAGGTCGAATTCGTAAATGAGCAACATAGGTCAATTGGGTCTAGGGGCCATAGGACCCATCTTGTAAACCGTTAGAGATAGAACAAAAGTTTAAATGTAAAAAATGTTCCTTATAAAAAAATAAAACTACTTTTGTTTGTAACATTTTTTCGGTACATCACTGTTTACCCGTGAGAGTGTAAATTATGTGCAAATTGTATAGTAGATATTATTTGGGAATATCAGTTATATATGTGCAATATGTATGTATATGTAATGTGATCAACACTGTCTATACATGGTATTTCAACAATTATCCCAGTCAATTGTTTGTTTTCACTTGATTCATTCTTAATTTTTGTCAAGTTCATTATCAAAATTGAAAATATAAAACAAAAAATAAAATTTTCTTAACGGAGTTTGAATTTATCTAATTTATAAAAATAATACAGGCACCGATATTTAACTCTGTCTATATAGAATATTTCAACAATTAACTAAGTCAATTGTTTATTTTCACTTATATAATACATTTTAATGATTTGAGGTCTGTTAGGTTTAAACATCACTTATTTCTTGCTTCCTTCAAAGCTGTATATCTGTACCTATCTACGTACTCTGAGACATATAATAGGGTACTTTCGGTAGGGAAAAATAAATTATGAAATTTGAAATTATTTAAAAATATACTTAAATATTCTGATTTTGAGTCATAAAAGCACATTTTTCTTTTATAATATTAAAATTAAAAATCGTAATTTTTAAACTGTAAATCAAGTGACCTAAAACGCGGGCAAGCCCTGATGTGATGTCATATCGGTATGAACCACAGATCATCAGTTAGTTCAGTGTAGGCAGCTGGGTATAAATAAATATTTATATGTATTATAATATTTATTCATATTAGTTGCCTATGAATATATCTGTCAAACTTATTTGTGCTATTTCGTATAATGATACCGATATTACGTCACCAAATTGGATGCCCGCGTTTTTGACAGTTTAAAATTTTTTGGTAAGAAAGCGTGTGTATTTTTGCGAAATAAATTTTTGGTGGTTTTTTATTAGCAAAATTGCCATTTGAAGTACTATTTCAAATATAGTAGAATACCCTATACCAAAATTTGAAAATCAGAAATAAAAAATTTTTTTCTTTGAACTTTTTGCAAAAAAGTTAAAGCTTTGTTGTGAATGAATAAAGTTAAAATTTAATAAATGGAGAAGTTTGATGCAGATTAACTGATTCAAGCAAATAGGTAGATAAATTAAATTATGGGTAAGTAAATATTAGTTGTTCAATATATTCATAAAAATATGATTTTATTTCATATATTATGAGTAAAAAAAAAATTTTGAAGATAAAATTAATTTATCAACATGTATAACTGTTAATTAATAGTTAAGGAGCTGAAATAAGCTTAATAGTTAGGGAATCGAATGGTTGGTAAGTTAATAGAATGACATGGACACTACATTCTGTAAAAGAAATATCGCATTCGATCAAGGAATCATCCATTATCTTGATATATTAGGAACACTACTGCCATCTTTGTTTTGCAAGATTTTTGTTTCAATGGAGTTGAGTATCCTTGTCCATGGATAGTGATATGAGAGACACTATCAAGTAATCTTGTAAACTATTTTTTAAATGCCATACCTCATTTGGGGGGATATTAATACTTAATTTAAGATAGTATGGCTAAAATATAAAAATAAACTTAGCCTTTTATTATATTAAAGATAAGCATTAAAATAATGTTTTATTCAAGTTTGAGGATGCCTTTTCGACTTTTTTAATGAAATATTGTAAATTAAAAATCGTAGTTTTTACATTAACTCAGTGGGGTCCCACGAATTATTCTTTATACAAGACCAAAATTCTCATATTTCCAAAAAACTGTGTTCACATAATAATGCACCCAAAAAAGCTTAAAGTTTAAAGAATTTATATATGTATATATAAAAAATACATGTTATCGATCATTATCAAAAAATCGGTTGACAAGTTTAATTAATATATCACAAAAAATTGTTTTTATAAAATAGACAATCGACTCCGAAAATTTTGAAGAACCATAGCTCGGCGCTTTAAACTGTTGTAACGTTGCCAAATCTATTATTTTCATTATAATACAGAAGATTTCTAGATTATAATATGTCGATAATATAGGAATTATAACTACAATAACTAATCAAATGAATGGTCAAAATACTATTTATTTTTTTTTGTAATATAATTTTATGTATTATTAATTGTTATAAAATCAGTTTAATTATTATGATAAATTATGGTAATGTGTATATTAAACTTTGTATGCTATTTAAAATTTTGAAAAAAAAGATAGTCTGTTGACGACCCATACTACCTTAAAATAAAAAAACATAGATTATTATTTTTTTTTTCACAATTTCCTCTTTTTCGATTAAAATATATCGAACTTTTTTATATTACTAATGTTAATAATATTACGATGTTAATGTGCAATTATTATTAAATTTTAATTAAATGTTTTTCTTTTTTTCCAGGTTTGTTAAATCATAATTTTCACCGGCACATTTTTTGTATCTTCAATTCTGCCTTTAATAAAAGACGTAAGTTTTTTTAGATTGGATTTTTTTTAAGATTGGAGAGGGTTACAAAAAAGGGGGTTTTTTAAATTCTGAAGACACAAACCGATAATTTCGGGGATACAGCTTTTCAAAGTTTGTCTACTTTTTCAAGTAATACGATTTTTTGCAAAATGTTGTAAACCGTTAGAGATGTAAGATTTTTGTTGTAAATTAATTTTATGTATTATTAATTGTTATAAAATCAGTTTAATTATTATGATATGTACACTATTTAAAATTTAGAAAAAAAAGATGGTCTGTTGACGATCCATACTACCCCAAACAAAAAGATTAAAACATTATCGGAAATATTTAACTAAAGCACTTTTGTTGCGTAGTCGAGATACGGAATATAGAGTATGAATAATATCCGATTGTATTGAAAAAAATTGTTTTGTCCTATATTCAAATACGGTGTATATCCTAGTTTCACTGTATTCACTGTATCTGTACAGTTCAGTAGTACAGTACGTATGTACATAATAGTCTCGTGTTAGAATTTCTGTTGCAACGTGATAAAATATATACTTCACTTTTCAAAACGTATAAATATTAAAAGTTATAGGCAAACAAATGTATACCTTTTTTGGTCCAGTCAAACCAGTAATTTTCTTCTACACTGAGAAAAACTATATTTTAAGTCAAATGATTTTCTGTTGTCTCCACTACATAGCGTATTTGGATACGGCGAAGCCCGCAAAGACGCTTACTCAATTCCCTGAAGCAGTTGGTAGGTCAATATTGTCAATTCCGTTAGGAATTGAGATACGTCATTAGCAGTTCATGCTAATAATTATTAATTTAGTTTGATTATTATTATTATTGATTAAAAAAAAAAAAATTTGTTCAATTGAAGACATGTGTTCAATTAAAACTGGTTACTTGTGTCTATGCAACCGTTGGTAGCTTTGACTTAGAAGCGAAAACATTTAACGTAAATTCAATTCGATTTGAATATCAACTGTCTGAGTTCTATATTTCATTGCTTTGATTATTTTTACAATTGGTTTATTTAATTATCTTTTTAATATTCGTAAATCATTTAGATAAACTTTTATTATTATCTTGAACCTGATCTATTACAAATGTGAAATTTTTATATAGAAACATGTCACATTTTAAAAAAAATCTTGATTATATACTGGCCATGCTTGATCCCTATATATTTTCATTTATGTTCATTGAGAGTACGTTTCAAACAATCACTCGTAAAAATTTGCAAAAAATTCTTCAATATTTTAAATAAATTTTAAAACAAATTGATTGAAATGTTAAAAATTCCAGGTTTATTATGGAAGATTCATTCATTGTCCTATTTATTTGTTCGTATCAAAAACAAATTCATTTATCCAATTCAAATTTAGTGCACTCACCTCCACCTAAAACTTAAATTTCCTCTCGTAATTGGTTTAATAGAAGCTAAATAATTACTTTGATTCCGATAGATTTGTGTGAATCATATTTCTATTGACTCAACTTCGAATTTGTCAAACTCTGCGCGGAGTTGTCACGATTTGATAAATTTTTCTCAGTATACCAATTAAGGAGACTGTCTGGGTACACAACAATATATGAATAAAATACTGATTATTTTTATGTATACAAAGCAACCCTAGCACTTCTGAGATTGCGTGTTAGAAGGATCTTAAACTAGATGCAAAAACCTTCCTTTTTTTTTTTTGCCTTTGAATAAATTCATAAAATCGCTAATTTTCAGTTACTTTTAACAGCCTAAAACTGTGTTTTCTAACTTTCCTCCATCGTAATTCTAGAATGGGTCAGTTCATTCCTTTTGTATATTCTACAGATACTATTCTTCTAATCTTGGTTGGAAATCGACTTTTTGGTCACATTTAACTGTAGTAAAGACGTCATGAACTTGTATAGTATCTAGTATGTGTGTACAGCGGGGGGGGGGGGGGGACGTATAGTATATATAGTACGATGCATGTATTATTTTCCTGGAAACAATACACAATAAATTAATATACCTCAGTCAGATACTGCTGTGGTGGTTTATTTGACGACGACGGTAGGTAATAGGTATATATATGTCACCGTTGTATTGTAAGAATTGTTAGTTTATAATAAATCTCTAAATGGTGTTCGTGGACTTATCATTGATGCTTTCCATGATATTTTCATAATTCTATACGCTGATGGCCTTGTAATTCTGGGCGATAGCTACTCCGATTTGACTAAAAAATTTGCTTTCCTCCTACTAAATTCACAATTATTTAATAGTGATGAAAATGATTCCAAACTTGTTACTTAAGGGTTTATGGAGCCGTTGAATACGAATATCGCGTCAGAAATGGGTACCTGATGCTCAGGGTAAAAAAATAGTACCTAAAATTATAAATCATATAATGACGTTATAATTTACATATTATACAGAGTGTTCTGTTATTGATAGCAGAAAATTGTACCAGTAAATTAAGCTTGTCAAGACAAATAGAAAAGCTCTTTACCAAATTTCGATTTGAGGCCTGATTCGGGAGATGTGACTATGGAAAAATAGAAAGATTTATGAATTCACAGACCTATCAAATTCATTTAATTAGGTGTCACTTTAGAATATAGAGGGGACTATCATAAAACAATAATTGATTGTAAATTGATTTAATTGGGTAGTGAATACTAAAAAAAAAATATTTTGTTGTTATTATTTATAAAGAAAACCAAAAAATTATTCACCAATACAGAAACAGCTAGATGTGGGAGGTATTAAATTTTATATTAATATAGGAACCGGGTAGGGGGGAATAAATTGTGTAATACAGAACACAAAATCTTAAACGTTGTATCATTTTACAACAACACACAATATACATACTTTGGTCTGCCTCGGTGTATGTGTATCTCAGCATATATTTGTCCGTTTTGCCAAATATATGCTTAAGGTATGTGATATTCGCACGATAGGTTGCGTACAACACTTAATTTACAAAGAAACGTAGGGTAGGTTTTTATAGGTTATTTTTTATAATAACATAAGTAGCCAAATAGAGTTTTTTTTGTAATAATTTTGCATTTAGAGACGCCTTTCACTGTAATAAAACACATCCTCCCTTTTATTAATATTGTATTAATTTATTTTGTTAATTATCTCGCAAAGTAGGTCCAGATGGAAAATAACTTTTTCCTCCGCCTTTATGAGCTTATTCTGCAGGCCAACGATCTGCAGTCAATAACAGAACTTCCTGTATAAAAAATTTCCCGAACTCTAGAAGACGGCGGGAGTACTGTTTACCCTGGGCACCACCTTGGAGACCAATTCTGACGCAATATTCGTGTTCAGCGAAAAACCCCCAGATAACAAGTTTGGAATCATTTCCATCACTATTAATCGAATTGTCAAGTTCGTACATTTACGGTTAATTTAAAATGCAATTATAAAATGCATATTATTTATGCAAATTTCATATTTTTATTATGTTATAAATAGATTTATGTTACAAAATGGCGCTCTAACTAATCGAATCGCATTCAAATTCGACGTACTGTTCAAATTTTTCGAACTTTGATCGTTTTTAGTGTTTCGTTTATGCGACTACTATATTTTTTCACAATCTGTCGACAGTTTACAGCCTGACTAGATTTATTATAAACAAGTGAAAACAAATAATTGATTGAGTTAATTGTTGAAAACCATGTATAGACAGTGTTGATGACGCAATTGTTTGTTTTTTGACGACATGTCAGTAAAGAAAGATATCCACTTTTAGATAGCCCCACATTCATAACTGACATTCCCATATAATACATACTATAAAATTTGCATTTAATTTTTACTTTTTAACTTTTTTTTTTATCTCTAACGATTTTCAAGATGGATCCTACGGACTCAAGACCCAATTGACCTATGTTGCTCATTTACGAACTCTAACCTCACTTTTTACGTCCTGAGCACGCTGTAAAAATTTCAAATTGCTACTTTTTTTTTCGTTTTTGAGTTATCGTGATGACAGACGGGCAGGCAGACGGCAAACAGACAGACAACCGGAAATGAACTAATTAGGTGACTTTATGAACACATATACCAAAATTTTGTTCATAGTATCCTTATTTTTAAGCGTTACAAACTTAGTACTAAACTTAGTTTACCTTGGTATATTTCATATACATGATATAAAAAGCGTTAGCAAGATAGTCACATGAATCATATTTCCTGATAATAACCGATTTGCCAGTATAATTTGTTCTTTATCTATACATATATAATGCTTTGTCCTAAATGACTGACTGACGGATCAGCGCACAGCCTAAACCGCTGATCATAGAGACCTGAAACTAAAAGAGTGTGATCTTTGTATGACGTGTGCATCCGATAAGAAAAAGGATTTTTCGAAATTCTACCTCTAAGATAGATGATAGACGACAGACAGTCAGACAGACAACCGGAAATGGACTAATTAGGTGATTTAATGAACACCTATACCAAAATTTTGTTCATTGTATCAATATTTTTAAGCGTTACAATTTTGGGATTAAACTTAGTATACCTTGTATATAACATATACATGGTATAACTAGTGATTCTACATAAACTCGGTGACATATACATACATAGATCTATTAACTATGAGGTATATAGAGGCTACCTTTATTTCAATATAATAATCACATTCCTTTCAAAGCAAAAACACCCTTCCATTCATGTGTAGTTCACCACTACACTACACGACTATAAGAGAATATTTAACCATTGAATAGGTGAGCTTACAAGTAAAGTGAGCAAATTTGGTATTAAAACCTAGCAGTAGGTAAATAAAGATTATTAGAAAAAAATAATTACACTATCGACACAGTAAACCCAAAATATTGGATTGAAGTAAGAGCGTTTAATTGGCTGATGATGTGTTTATTACAAGTAAATATTTCAAGTCAACAATCTCAATACTTAAGGTATTTCCAGCATGGTATTTGCAGTTTCTATGTTAAAGCAATGGTACAATTTTTTTTTCGACAGAATTTAACGAAAAATTAAATTTAAGAATTTAATAATGCTTACTATTAATTCCCAAAGTTTCAGAAATTTTGACGGTTTAAAATGGGAAATAATTATGCCAACGTCCCAATTTCGATCAATTTACGTCAAAATTAATATCTCGAAAGTGAAAATTAATTTCTAAATTTTTTTTTTTAAATTTTATTGTATAAACATTTTTTTCTACTTTTTCTTCAATATATAATAATATCATAAAAAATAGTTGGAGAGACCGGACATTTTACATGCTTTAAATGGGACATGACCCTCAAAATCGCGAACTTTGTCTTTAAATATCTCGCGATCTAAACGGTCAAAAATTATGAAATTTTAGGAATTCATAAATAAAGCTATTATAAACCCGAGAAAAAAAATTCGGCCAAATCTGTCGAAAAGTGATTTCATGCTGGTACTACCTTAATTCAAGAAAATAATTTTTTTTTCAATGTATATTTTTAATTATAATAATACTAATAGTCTATCTTTTCCGAATTGTAGGTCATTTCTTAAAAAGCGCTCATACCCTACCATTTGTAAAAGATTGAGGCGCTCAATTTAAAATATCAAAAATGGATCGGAACGCCTCATCTACTCCACATGCCTAATTATTTTTCGATTCTCGATTCATTCTTGATATTAAGCGCCTCAAGGTTTTACAAATAGTCGGGTGTGAATGATTCATAAATAAAATTTGTTTCTACTTTTTATTACAATAAAAGCTTGTCACTTTAAAAGTATTTTTTATTAAAATTTTTAATTTAAGAAAAAAAAGTATATATATATATATATATATATATATATATATATCAAATTTAACTTGCAAAATTTCAGCTCAATCAGAAACCGGGAAGTGGATCAAATTTAACTTACAAGATTTGATTACAGACAAACAACGGGACAGGTGAAACTAAATAAAAGCTTGTCATAATGTTTTTCTTTATTATAAGTGTAAAGGACTCAATATAAGATAGGAAAATGCTTTCTGTGAAACTTTTTCTAACCCACTCTTAAATGTTCTTTGGATCATTTTGATTAAAAGCTTTCACGGCTACACAATTTTTAACTAGTAGTTTTCGAGCTACGGGCGATCAAAGCTACCAAAATACTATAGTTTTAGTGTATGACGTCGCCCAATTAGCTCAGTTGGTTAAGGCGAAACTAATTCCGTCAGCGGTATGCTTAGGGTAGCGGGTTCGATTCCCGCCGTCGCAACAAAATTAATTTAATGAATAGTTGTGATGGGCTGGTGTATTGCATATTATATGCATGAAGAAGGTGCACACTGCCTTTGAAATTGATAAATGAAATTATCAGCGGAAATGTGGTAAAACACATATATGGTACCACAATGGGCTCTATAGCTCTAAGTGTGTCCTGCGTGGACAGCCAATATAACCTAACCTAACCTTTAGTATATAACTAGGAAAATGACTGTGTGTGAAACTTTTTCAAACCTCCCTCAAAATGTTCTTCATGCCGGTTGTAAGTTTTCTATATTTAATTTTATTTCAAACAAATTAAAAATATAAGCAAATAATAATAGTGTACTAAGTTTTAAAAGGCAGGAGAGAGGGGGCACCATTATTAAGCTACTGTTTCGCTTAAAAAAAACAAAACGTAGATTAGCGGCTGGGAGCTATTTTAGGTAAAATAATGCTCAGTTTTCCTTTACTTGCTACCTTGAATATGTGTATATTAACCATTCATGTATAACCTTATAAATTAAATCGAATATTTATACCCGGGATTACTTTGAAGCTGAAGTTTTGATTTCAAAATAATAAAAAAATCATTATTTCTAGTAAATTTTTAAAGCTGTTTGACAATTAAGACGTTTCGATATCAACGAAGTTGTTACCAAAAATCTAAAATTTTGTATGTCAATTAACGAGTATTTAATACGCCTTCTGTATAAATTTCTATTGGGTTCTCTGTACGGTTAATGAGAAATGGTGGTATTTGGAGAAGTCTTAATAATTATAGAAAATTGAAAAAATACACTCGAACCAGGATTCGAACCCGGACTTCTTAGATTCATGTCAAGCTCCCTACCACTTAAGCTATTCGAGTTCTAGACACACGCAATTTTTTCAACTCAATGAATTTTTTAATTTTTTTATCCGCTTACTTATTATTATTAGTTTTAATATTGTTTACTTTTATTCATGCATACGATTCATCATGGTCTTTTGATTATATTTGATGTTTTTAATATGATACATACAACGTAAACTAAATATTGACAAATATCTTGTCTAGTAATTTTAATTAAAGAGAATTGAAAAAAAATACACTCAAACCAAGACTCGAACCCGGACTTCCTGGATTCATGTCAAGCGCCCTACCAACTAGGCTATTCGAGTTCTAGACACGAATGCAATTTTTTCAACTCAATAAATTTTTGTCAATAAGTGCTTTTAAAAGCCTTATTCTTTACATAGAACAAAAATTCAATATTCTTCAAGTTTTAAGCTTTATACTCATACCAAAGTTAAAAACTTTCTCACTCTAATTATTTAATAATTCAAATAAAACTGTACATAAAAATGAAAAACCGATATATACTCATTGTCAGTCAAAAACAAACGCAAGATCTAATCCATTTTAAGTGTTATTAATATACCATTACATGTAATTCACATATAATGTTATAGTTATAACACTAAGAATGATAAAACGCATGCAATTTTTTGTTGTTGATAAAATATGAAAATGATACCTAAAATTAAAAATTTTATTTATCAATTAATCACTCTTTTTTTGTGCACAAACACTGACTTTGATAATCATTCTCAAAAACCGTACAGAGAATTGTTTTAAATTTTCAACAAAAGACGTAAAAGTGAAATTGACAAATAATATAAAAACGAAAGGTATTGTGAGACACTCAGTAGGAACTATGCCCCTATCGTATTTTCATATATTATAAATGTAGCGCTTACTCTTTTTCTCAGATTTGCTTTGATTTTTTTGATAGTTTGAATGATTGACTATGCACATGGTCAATTTTGTAAGATCTTTTTTCTTCTGTCTATTTTTTTTACAATATTCAGTGCGACTTGTAGTCGATTTGCTATATTAAAATACACAATTCCAAAAAAATGAAAATTTACAACAAGATAAAAATTATTTGAAAAATTTATTATTTGAATACAAATAACTGTTTGAGTAATTAATTATAAATATTTGTTTTGTGGTACGCTACCTACCTTCAGTGTTGGATTTACCGGGAAGCAAAGGAAGCAATTGCTTGGGGCCCCGCTTGGACAGGGGCCCCAAAAAATGGAAAATTTTGAAAACACATAAAAAAAAGAAAAAATCCATGTCAACAATATATATATTGTACCAAATCATTTTCAAGGATGAACTGTTTTCAGCGTTTCCAAATATTGAATGCCTCATCAGGCTATTCTTTACAATACCGATAGCTTATAGTACAGGGGAGAGATCGTTCAGCGCATTAAAACGCGTAAAAAATTATTTACGCTCATCGATGTGTCAAGAAAAAGTTAGTGATTTAGGCTTACTGTTTATCGAAAAAGACAAGCCTGAAAAACTTGACTTTGATGATGTCATTCATCAATTTGCGACTGAGAAAAGTAGAAAAAAGTTGTAATTTAGATAGTAAATTATAAGTTAACTGTAAAATATATTGATTATGCAAAATTAACTAGTTATTCATTATTTTGAAATATCGGGGGGGGGGGTATTTTACAATGAGGACCCCAAAAACCTGAGGTTGCTTGGGGCCCCGTCAGAGGTAAATCCGGCACTGCCTACCTTGCAGGTTTAGTGTAATTAGTTTCTTATAAATGGTTTTTTTATTGTTTCTCCCACAATACTGTTTGCTTTGCTGTGCATTGGTAATTTTAGGTTTGAATTTATTTTTTTTTTTCATTTTCTGAAAGTTTAAAGTATTAGTTTAAGAAGTCAAATACTTATTTTAGTGTTTAAAGATTAAATATTAAATATTAAAGCTACATGAACTCTATACTTTATGAATTAATTGTAATATTAGTTTTAAAAAAAAACTTCTGATTTAGTAGTCAACCCAATATGTGCATACATTACCTTCATTTGGCTTGATCAAGATATTTATTATGACATAACCTAAATTCCCTTGAGCTTACTTTAATTATCTCCATGATCTTTAACTTCTGATAGCTCACAACTTTTTTTTTTTAATGAAAAAACATAATTTTTGGACAAAAAATACAAATTGGCAGATTGTAAAATATTTTTGCATATTCTCAAAATTCAAGGCAAGCTGAATCAATTTTTAAAAAAAAGTTTTATTAGCCTAGCCGCAGTGGTGGATTTACACTAGGGGCAGTCGGGGCTAGTGCCCAGGGCGGCAAATTTTCTAGGGCGGCAAAATTTGGAAAGTGAAAAAATATTTTCAATACAATATATAATTAACTAATTCTTTTAAATAAACATTTTATTTTTCAAGAAATATAATTTATGCATTATGTATCAAATCAAAATTTTGTATATTATAATATAGGAAATTTAAGTGAAAACTATTAAAATAGTTTAATTAATTTATTTCCATAAAGGTTTGCAAAAATAAAATTTGATATTTTTATTTTCTGGAATTGATAAATTCCAGAAATATAGTTTTTTTGAAGAATTAAAAATATTTTCAAATTATCTATGTCTTTTTGATAACAGAAACTTTAATTCATCAATGAATTTTCCTAAAATTGGAGAATTATCCAATAACACTAATTAATTTAAATTTAAAAGAACAGTAATAAATAATATGTAATACATAATAAATTTTCTGCAATTAATTAGTTATTCTAATTTTTTTTAAATAAGATATCAAAATAGGGCGGCATTTTCTTCAGTGCCCCAGGGCGGCAGAAATTTAAATCCGGCCCTGAGCCTAGGTAACCTACATGCCAGTTTTTGGGGTCTTTTTTGTTTGTTGCACTTTGTTGGTTTTAAACCCAATCAACAAACAAATTATAACGTGCGATAAGGCACATTGTTCCAAAATTTTAAATTTTTGGTATCATTTTCATTTTAAGACGGATTTCGGTATGTTCACTTATGTATTATATATATTTATATATTATATGAAATATACCAAGGTATACTGAGTTTAGTCCCAAGTTTGTAACGCTTAAAAATATTGATGCTATGAACAAAATTTTGGTATAGGTGTTCATAAAATCACCTAAGTAGTCCATTTCCGGTTGTCTGTCTGTCTGTGCGTCTGTCATCACGATTACTCAAAAGCGAAAAGAGATATCAAGCTGAAATTTTTTTAGCGTTCTTAGGACGTTGAAAGTGAAGTCAAGTTCGTAAATGATATGGGTCAGTTGGGTCTTGGGTCCGTAAACCCATCTCTTAAACCGTTAGAGATAGAACAAAACTTGCATGTATGTGTAATGTGACAGAGATCAACACTGTCTATACATCGTATTTCATCAATTAACTCAGTTAATTGTTTGTTTTCATTAGTTTATATTTTAATTTAGTTTATTCCTCACCCATTTGCGCATTGAAAATTTATTAATAGTTATCACATTGAAAAGAAACGGGTTCAGAGCTCCATCACTGAAGTCATATTTATACCATGTATATATGAAATATACATAGTATATTAAGTTTAGTCCCGCATAACGCATAAAAATATTGATGCTATGAACAAAATTTTGGTATAGGTGTTCATACAATCATCTAGTTCATTTTAAAAGTGATTTGATCGTGCTCATCGCAACGATCCGATTGGAAAATCTAATTATTATTGTTGCGAAGATTATTTTGTAGTAAATACAGTACGAATATTATCATTGTCATGATGAACATTTTCTTTTACTATACATGAAATTTACCAAAATTCAACATGCTACAAACGTCCCCATAGTTCTCTCGAGGACCTAACTATTCTTTTTAAAATTAGTACCTATTTTCTTTTTAAAATTAGTACTTACAAGGTTACTTTTTCTTCACGAACTTTGGGTGCATTGAACCTGTGATCTTGCACTAAAAACTCCCATAGCAGAAAAAATAGTTATTTTCGGTAGATTTCTTTGATCTTCTTTAAAAATTCTGGGTCGATTTTTGGTGGCATTTTATTCTTCACTTTCAGAAATGATATAATATAAACAATACCCCCTTAAAGTTGATATTAACGATATATTAATACGGCTGTTGACATTGTTTTATTGTCATTGCTCGTCGAATTGACGACATAGACCACGTGTGCGGTGGAGCAAAAAAAAAAATCGTTTTAATTTTTTTCATAGATTTTATTGTTAAAAATGAGCAATTTTCGAGTAACAGGCTCTACTTGACCTGTATTTTCATAAAAAATTAACAAAAAGTATTTCTGTTTTTCATGAAAAAGGTCTATTAAATATTAAGACATTTATTTCAATATTTTGGACAAATAAATTTCGATTTATACCGTACTGCGTCGAATATACGTAAACTAACGAAAGTAAACAAACAGGCTCGAGAATTGGAACAGGCTCGAAGATAATATTTATTGCTAAAATTTTTTTTCGTGATGAGAAAAATTCTTACAATTTTTGAAGGGTTTGAAAAAAAATATTTAAAAAAAGTGTAGAATAAAGATAGATAATGTCTCAACAAATATACAATTTGAAAAAAGTTATTTCTATTGTAAATCAAGTATACGAGCTGACGAGTTAACTAACATTGACTGAATGAATTCTAAGACAATGAAAGTGTTAAAAAGAAAGAGAGTGCAATGTGCATTCATTGAGGTATGAAAATTGTAGTAAAACAACCACCCGTTGTTTTCAAGACAACTGCAGCTTTTCATATTGGAATAGATAAAACTAACGGGTGCCACATGCCACTTACATGCTAAAGAATATGCTTCATTAAACCCTTAACAAACAAATTGACATAAGAAATTATGATTACCACCAATGGTAGTGGTTTGTAGTAATTTGTTCTTTTTGTGACGGTGTAAAACACTCAGTGTAAGTTAAAAAAGGGTAGAGCTATTACAGTGTTATTTCAAAACTATCCTTTTCTACTCACACTTAGTGTAAATAGTGTATATGTCACGAATGGATTGCCGAATCAGTCGTTGTTCCAAACCGTTACTTGTTTTACAAAACAGTTCCGTTATGCATAAAAGCTTAACAGCATTCAGCTGGATTGAACTGTCTAAAAAGGAACATATATATTGAATCTAAATAAATCAACAACAAAACAAGTGAAAGCAAATAATCGACTGAATTAATTATTGAAATACCATACATAGACACTGTTGATTACGCAATCGTTTGCTATTTTACATCATGTAAGTAAAGACAGATAGCCACTCTTATACACAAAGAAATAGCAGTTTCTTTCTTCTAACTTCCTCAGTGGATATAGTATATGCTTTAACAAACAAACACGTACATAATATATGTAACGTATAAATAAAAAATATATACAAAATCTGTATAAATACTATATAACTCTAACCTAATTTGCGCCCTCACGGGTAAACAATGATGTTTACGAAAAAATGTTTTAAACAAAAGTTGTATACGAACCCAAGAACTAATTTACCTATTTGATCATTTACGAACGCGACCTCATTTTTTACGTCCTAAGCACGCTATACAAATTTCAGCTTGATATTTTCGTTTTCGAGTTATCGTGATCACAGACGTACAGATGGACCGACAGATAACGGAAAATACACTTTTTAGGTGATTTTATGAACATCTATACCCAAATTTGGTTCGAGGTATCAATATTTTTAAGCGTTACAAACTTGGGATAAAGGATATAAGGAAGATATCTTGTGGGCAAGAATAAACAGGCTAGAGAAATCTATACATATAAAATACTTTGTCCTGAATGATTGACTGACGGGTGATCGTAGAAACCTGAAACTTGGAGAGGGTATGTTTTTTATATGACGTAGGTATCCGATAAGAAATTCCGAAATTCTACGGCGGGAAAGTTTGTATGGGATAACGTGATCCCTTGATCCAATCTTCTTTAAATTTTTTAATTCTTTAACAGATTTGAATTATTAGGATTCCGTACCGAAAAATTAAAACAAACGAAATTTGGAACAAAAGGAGAATAAGTAGTGGCAGATGAAGTGAAGGTTATAAAAAAAAGGTCTTTGTATTTAAAATTGAAGTTTCCCAGCAAAGCGGATGATCAAAGCTTATAATATATAATCTTAATCTATGTATATATATATAAGCGATTTACCACTGACTGACTCATCACGAAATCTCCGAACTATCGATCCGATTAACTTCAAATTTCGCATACTCACCTCTTTCGTGACATAGACGTCCACTAAGAACGCATTTCACGAAATTCTTATCCTAACGGAATATATAAGCGATTTACCACTGACTGACTCATCACAAAATCTCCGAAACTATCGATCCGCTTAATTTCAAATTTCGCATACTTACCTCTTTTGTTAAAAATGCACATGAAAAAAAGTCCTAGTAGGTCAATTTTATATAAATTTCTGTTTTATAAAAAAAAAGATACTTACTCTTATAAATTAAATACTTTTATATTTACTGAAAATAAAGTACTATTTAACGATGTTCCAGCATGGTATTTGCAGTTTCTATGTTAAAGCAATGGTACAATTTTTTTTTCGACAGAATTTAACGAAAAATTAAATTTAAGAATTTAATAATGCTTACTATTAATTCCCAAAGTTTCAGAAATTTTGACCGTTTAAAATGGGAAATAATTATGCCAACGTCCCAATTTCGATCAATTTACGTCAAAATTAATATCTCGAAAGTGAAAATTAATTTCTAAATTTTTTTTTTAGAATTGTATTGTATAAACATTTTTTTCTACTTTTTCGTCAATATATAATAATATCATAAGAAATAGTTGGAGAGACCGGACATTTTACATGCTTTAAATGGGACATGACCCTCAAAATCGCGAACTTTGTCTTTAAATATCTCGCGATCTAAACGGTCAAAAATTATGAAATTTTAGGAATTCATAAATAAAGCTATTATAAACCCGAGAAAAAAAATTCGGCCAAATCTGTCGAAAAGTGATTTCATGCTGGTACTACCTTAATTACAAATAATAATATAATAATAATTACAATACTATTTAATTTCAAAAACGGGAACGCATCCCAATACACAGTACTTCATGGGTGATGTGGAAATCTGTGTATTCACTGACTGGCACTATATTTTTATACCATGTATATATGAAATATATCGTAGTATATTAAGTTTAGTCCCAAGTTTGTAAACGCTTAAAAATATTGATGCTACGAAAAAGATTTTGGTATAGGTGTTCTTAGAATCATCTAATTAGTCCATTTTCGGTTGTCCGTCCGTCTGTCTGTGAACACGATAACTCATAAAAGGAAAAAAGATACCAAGCTAAAATTTTTACAGCGCACTCAGGACATAAAAAGTGAAGTTCAGTTCGTTAATGGGCAATAAAAATCAATTGGGTCTTGGATCCGTAGGATCCATTTTTCAAACCGTTGAAGAGATAAAACAAAAGTTGAAAGGTAAAAATGTTCCTTATAAAAAAATAAACCACTTTTGATTGAAACATTTTTTCAGAAACATCACTGTGAGGGCGCAAATTAGGCGTTAATTGTATAGTATATATTATATGGGAATATCAGTTATGTATGTGTGACATGTATATATGTGTAATGTTATAGAGTAATCAACATTGTTTATACATGGTATTTAAACAATTAATTCAGGCGATTGTTGGTTTTCACTTTTTTTTATTTGAAAAATTTGCAATAAATATCAAATCGAAATTTAACATTTCGTTAATAAAAGAAGTAAAGATTCACATTCAAATGGTTAGTGTGGCCAGCGTAGCGGGCGGGAATCAGCTAGTATATTATAAATAGTGCCTTGATCGTATGTATGTACTCCGATGATAGGGAGTAACATCTCTATAGATAATAATAGAGCGGGCGCTGGATGGGGTTGAGTGTGCAAAATATGAGTACCGCATTTTGTCAATTGATTCTTGATCAGAAAAGCTTATAGATTAATATTCTAGATCTTGGCAGAAACCCCAATGCCCCCCCCCCCTCCACAGAAACAGTTAAATGACATGTTTTTAAATCAAGTAAAAGTTACTCTAAGTTCTATGGGTCATTTACCGTCAAAAAGACTTCTTGTGATTTTTTCGTTAACTTCTTTGTTTTCGAGAAATTAACTGTTTAATGTTTGGAAAAACTCCAAAAAAGACATTTTAAAAGCTGAAAAACGGGGCTCACAATTACATTTTTGAGCTTATCAATATTCTAAATAAAGTTTGAACATCCTTTATGATGTTCTGAAGAGTAATTACAGATTCTGTAATTCTAAAGCCTCAAACTTTAATTCTTTAAAGATGTTATAATTCTTATTAATAACAGTGTGTAAGACTGAAATATTTAGTATCTCTATCTTGCTCATTGTTAATAATGGGAATTAAACATCTTTTTAAGAATTGAAAATTGAGCCTCTAGAATGAAGTAACCTGTATTACTCTTCAGAACTTCATAAGGATGTTCAAACATTATTTAAGAGTTTTGATAAGCTCAAAAATGTAATTGTGAGCCCTGTTTTTCAGCTTTTAAAAAATGGCTTTTTTGGAGGTTTTCCTAACATTAAAGTGTTAATATCTTGAAAACGAAGAAGTTTACGAAAAAATCACAAAGAGTTTTTTGACGTTAATTGACCCATAGAAGTAATTTTTACTTGATTAAAAAAAATGTCATTTAACTGTTTATGTGGACGAGGGGGAGGGTATGCAAAAATTGGGTTTCTGGCAAAATAAGCTTTTCTGATCAAGAATCAATTGACAAAATGCGGTACTCATATTTTGCACACTCAACCCCATCCGGAGTCTGCACTATAATATATTCCGACGGTAGTTGATTATTATTAATTGAGAAGTTTGTTTTTTGTTTAGTTGTTTCGTAACAAACAATAAATTCTCATTGACATTTTAGGAATATTGTTAGCATATTGTTTATTAAATACACCTACGCTTCAATTTAGATGATGTAGTTGGTTTGGAGTAAGTGAGAAACAATGAGCACATTTTTTTATTGATATGAATCATCTATTGCGGTCGATCAAATAGTCTAGTTAACATTTACGATTTTTTCTAACTTTTTTGTATATTCTCCGAAAATTACGAAACAGGTGTCATTCGATTCGTAATTTTATGTAGAAAGTTTACTGAAAAATCCGAAATGGCGCTGAAAAAAATTGCAAAGGTTATAAACAATTAAGTGAAAAATAAAATAGGAGGTTCAGTTTTTTTTGAATAACTCAAAAAATATTGAAAATTTTCAAAATCTGAAAAAAGATCCAAAAAGATAAAGAAATTTCCTAAAATAAAGTTCCAACTGCCGAAATTGTATCTCCATATTTATAACTTTTACAGAGCCTTGAAAATAGCGCAAAATACGGCAAGTTTGGCTCTCGCGCGCGTTTTGTCTCTGAGACCTACTAACAAAAAAAATTATTTAAACATATAAAATATGAATATTAATAAATAAAAAAATTAATGTAGTTTTGAAATACATGAATAAACAATAATCCGTGGTTTAAAATTTTTTTTCCCAATTTTTCCATTAGTTATGTAATTGTTAACTAACAATTTTTTCTATACAGAATGTTAACATAAAATCTCCGATAATTGTTAAATTAAAACCCCAGAAATAAAAAAAAATTTTTCTTAAAAAAATTTATTTGTTGCTTAAAAATGCGTTTGTTAATTAACAATCTTTTTTAGCTACTAATTATTAATATTAATAAGAAATATTATTATTTTTTTAAATTTTTTAATTGTTTTAATTTTTTATAGTTAAAAGCTACATAAAAATAATTTTTTCAAATTTTTTACAATTGTTTTTTAAAAAATTGTTATAAACAAATACATTGTTTATGAGTAAAAAATTTAAAAAATTAATACAATTAAAAAATTTAAAAAAATAATAATATTTCTTAATATTAATAATTAGTAGCTAAAAAAGATTGTTAATTAATAAACGCATTTTTAAGCAACAAATAAATTTTTTTAAGAAAAATTTTTTTTATTTCTGGGGTTTTAATTTAACAATTATCGGAGATTTTATATTAACATTCTGTATAGAAAAAATTGTTAGTTAACAATTTCATAACTAATGGAAAAATTGGGAAAAAAAATTTTAAACCACGGATTATTGTTTATTCATGTATCTCAAAACTACATTAATTTTTTTATTTATTAATATTCATATTTTAGGTCTCAGAGACAAAACGCGCGCGAGAGCCAAACTTGCCGTATTTTGCGCTATTTTCAAGGCTCTGTAAAAATTATAAATATGGAGATACAATTTCGGCAGTTGGAACTTTATTTTAGGAAATTTCTTTATCTTTTTGGATCTTTTTTCAGATTTTGAAAATTTTGAATATTTTTTGAGTTATTCAAAAAAAACTGAGCCCCCTATATTATTTTTCACTTAATTGTTAATAACCTTTGCAATTTTTTTCAGCGCCATTTCGGATTTTTCAGTAAACTTTCTACATAAAATTACGAATCGAATGACACCTGTTTCGTAATTTTCGAAAGTAATTTTCGAAAGAATATACAAAAAAGTTAGAAAAAATCGTAGATGTTAACTAGACTAAAACCGGCTGTTGGTTTGATGACGGTAGATTCGTCCTTATACATGCAGCGTCCGTACCACCCGTATGGCAGGCGAGCATTCTATCACTGAACGAACGTGTCATTATCAATGTAAACATAAAATACAATATTATATAATAGGTTTATTCAAAATATTTTGGATGGTAATGAGTTTGATTTATTTTGATACTATATATTGTATTTATAAGTATATTATTAATAATAATTTGCTTCGTTTTTGATTATGCCATATACTCAGTGCCTGATTCAGCGGGGGCCGAGCCGGGCAACCGCCCGGAGGGTCAAAAATGTGGAGCGGCAAATTCTTATACTTATATTATATACAATAATCTCGATAATCGGGACTTAATAAGACCAGGGCTATTCAGAAAAGTGGGATTGTATGGAAAAATTCATTATAATTAAGATAAAACACTAATGGAATCTCTGTGTTTATGCGAAACAGTTCATATTATACATATACCCTGTAAACAAGTGACTTTTTATACCATGTATATATGAAATATACATAGTATATTAAGTTTAGTCCCAAGTTTGTAACGCTTAAAAATAATGATGCTAGGAAAAAAATTTTGTCATAGGTGCTCATAAAATCACCTAATTAATCTATTTCCGGTTGTCCGCCCGTCCGTCTGTGGACACGATAACTCAAAAACGAAAAAAGATATCGAGCTGAAATACAGCGTACTCAGGGCGTAAAAAGTGAGGTCAATTATTAAATGAGCATCATAGGTCAATTATTAGAGATAGAACAAAAGTTTAAATGCAAAAAATGTTCCTTATCAAAAATTAAACAACTTTTGTTTGAAAAATTTTTTCGTAAACATCACTGTTTACCTGTGAGGGCGCCAATTAGGCGGAAATTTTATAATATGTACTATACTTGATTATCAGTTACGTATGTGTCACATGTTTGTATGTGTTATGTGATAAAGAAATCAACACTGTCTATACATGGTATTTCAACAATTAACTCAGTCAGTTGTTTGTTTTCACTTGTTTAAACTGACTTGAAAATCGAAAAATAACTTTAATCGGTAAAAATGCTTCAAACGAAAAATGTTGGGTGTGTAGGCACACATCTTACGCAGACATTAATCGTGGCCCAGATTTTCAAGCTCACTCTAGTCTATAACTGGTAATCGATAGATGAACACTTTAAATTAGAAATTTGTTATTGATAACAGTAACATTTTTTGTTCGAAACATTTTTCCGCAAACCGTACAGTTTAGACGAAAGCGGGCTAAAAAGTTTTATCGAAAATTGTTTTTTCGTGTAAAAAATGTTATTTCGTATAATTTTTTCTGCAAAACTTGGGCACTATTCGAAAAAAATTTCCAATAAATCTAATAAATTGATTTGTTTTTCTATAAAGGCCATTTTATTTCAAATTGAACGTTATCAATTAATGTCTGGTTTACAAAAAAATGTTTCAAACAAAAAATGTTTGCTTGTTTATAAAGAACAACTTTCTTATTTAAAGCGTTCAACTGCTTGTCAGTTATGAGTCAGAGCTCGGTTTTAATTGAACCTGAAAACTAAGATTAAATTCGATACCAGTAGTAGATGTGTCCTTTTGAAACTAATATTTTTCGTTCCTCGTTTCGAAAAACAAAACTAATAGGCCATAATTGTGTGGCTTTTTTAAATTTTTCTGATATTCAACACTTTCTATACAGGATATTTCAACAATTAACTCATTTAATTGTTTATTTTCACCTGTTACACTTAAAGATGGTAAAACGTTTATTACTTATAAGTATGAGCCAAGATAGAATTAATGTCCATTCATTATTGTTCTATTTTTAACGGTTTTCACGACCCAGACCTGTGTTGCTCATTTACGAACTCGACCTCACTTATTACATCCTAAGTACGCTATAAATTTCAGCTTGATATCTCTTTTTGTTTTTGAGTAATTGTGATGACAGACGGACAAGCGACAGACGACAGACAGGCAGACAACCGGAAATGGACTAATTTGGTGATTTTATGAACACCTATACCAAAATTTTGTTCATAGTATCAATATTTTTAAGCGTTACAAACTTGGGACTAAACTTAGTATACCTTCGTATATTTCATATACTTGGTATAAAAAGCTGTTCATTTCTGATAAATTATGTGATTTCTGATATGTTATACAGAAATTTATTTAAAATAACCACTTCGTTTTAAACAATTAGAAATAACCCTTTTGTTAAATAATAAATTCTGAGAATTATGTACTTAATTAGAAAATGTTTGAGGGTTTTCATTCGTTTGGATGATCATTTTCGTAGAAAAACATCACTTACTCGGTTCGTTGCAGTTAGTCAACCTAACCGAAACACGTAGAAACTAGTTTAATAATCAAATAGCATGGTTTTCTTGAAATTTGTTTATTAAAAATTGAATTTTATAATATGAAGATTCATATTTAGACCTCCATATACAAAATAATAATTTTGAGCTTAATGACTCTTCTGCTAATGAAATTTAAGTTCTGAGTTCTAAGCAGCATTTATTTTTAATTCTTTGAAGGATATTTATTTAAATTTTTAATTATGGAAAAATTGGGTAATCAAAACCTTAAAACTATGGTACAATATTATAATTTGATGATATAATTATATGAATTTTACTATCTCCCGACTTCCCACAACTTTATGGTGGGAACAAGTTTTCTTACAATTAGGTTAGGTTAGGTTAGGCTGCCTTGGGGTGGGACACACTTTCGACCATAGGGTTCGTTGTGATACCGAAAAAGGGTTGTCCCATCCCCGACCACTTCTTCATGAACCATTTGGAGCTGTTTAAGAACAGCAGGAGAGCTTTGACGTCGGCGGACTTAAGGCCGGAGAGGTCGTCAAAGAGAGGTTGACGACCATCTCACCGTGGCAAGAGCTGGGCAGTGACTGAGAAGGCATTGTCTCCTCCTCCTCACCACTGTGACAGCTCCTGTAGTAGTCGTGATACACTGCCAGGCTTAGCATGCCTACCGCCCAACCAGTGTCCTGTAATAGTCGCATACACTTTGCGAACAGAGGCTCTTGGAAGTGATATAAGATCTTCAGAACGCCTACGATTGTACTCCGACCATATCTGCCTTGTAGTACCACAAGTACGTTCTTCCCTCGAACTAAGATTGGCCTTTTTTAAGGTATCCTCTTTGAGGAGCAATTTACAGGTCGCAAATGGAACTCCTGGATATTTATTGATGCTTGTGTCAGGGCAGCATTGTGCCATTTCTGGCAAGGTCGCCGGCTTCACAATTTCCGAGAATGTCCCTGTATTCCGGTACCCATACTAGGTTTACATTCATTTGTTCCGCCAGCTCATTTAAGCTCTGCTACCTTTGACGTTAGATAGACTGAGCTGAAGGATTTAAGACCTGCTTGGCCGTCGGTGAAGATTGTAATGTCCCTGCACCTAAGGGTCAAATGTTCAGTCTTATACATTCACGTACCTCACGAATAGCTATCAATTCCGCTTGATACATGCTTTCACACGATAGACACGATTCTAAAATTGCCAAAATCATCTTTACGTAACAAATGAATGGCCCGTTACGTGTTATTAATGAAACAATTATGTTAAAAACATTTAGGGAGTTGGTGCACCCATAAAATCTTCAATTAACCTCTATGTGCAAATTTTACTTTGTATATGGAAGTAGAGAATTGTTTCCACTAGTGAGTAGATTTTTTTATTTATATAAATGGCTGTTGCTGTATATTAAAGTTTGTCTAATTAAATATTTAATGATAATATTTTTTATAATGATTTTTAATATTAATATTTATATGATGTGATCTTTATCAGGATTTCGTATACAAAAACAAACAATTCTTACGAGTTATGATTCTCTAGTTCATAACTAAATAATACAGATATTTAAAACAATAAAAATGTTCTTAGCTATTTTTCAAGAAAGTCTGTTCTGTTCGGAGAGATTTTCAGAAAAAAAACGCATTTATCGACGTTTCGAGGTAGGCCTTTCGTTTGAAAGGCCTACCTCATTTATACTGTACCTCCAAATTGTGATATAGGGGAAAGTGGTCTATAATGATCTTTCAGTGTATAATGATCCCTCGTTGTTTTAAGTAAACCATTAAAGCCTTCTTGTATATTTATCGATAGAAGGTTTCCGTGCGATCAAATTAATCGTTCAACAAAGACTTATGGTTCACGACCCAATGTGATGTATAAGTTAATTTGTGTTTCGTAGCAAAAATATTAATTTAACTGCTATGATTTATGATAAGACTTTCAACGTAAAATTTCTTTTTTGTATTAGTTTTTCGCTGGTTGTTTTTACTCTTAGCTTTTGTTGACTTTTAATAATATTATAACACATTTTATAGGCGCTTAATAGATTTCAAGGTCAGTTTTTAAGACGAAATTCAAATGTGTCGTTACGGGTTAAATGATCCCCTTTATATAGGCTAAAATGATCCCTATTTTGTGTGTAAAATTATAATAGATAAAATGATCTCCCATCATGTACCGGGTCTTGAATGTGTTGATTTAGATGAATTTACTAGTGAATTTTGTTTTCATACTAATGGTTGATTCAATGTAAAAGAACAGTTAATATTTTATGTGAATTGTTTGGTAAAAAGTGCAATGGGATCATTTTACCCACTGTCCTTACAAGGTCGATTAAAACGATCCCTTTTGAGAAATATGGAATAGTTCTAAGAATTTGAACAGATCAAAAGAAAACATACCAATATTGTAACATTTGAATAAAGAACTCGAAAATATTTCGACGTTGTACATATGTCGAATAGTTTGCCTATAAATTACATTTTTTCTTAGGGGGGGGGGGTTATTTTAGACCACCTTCCCCTGGCGTTCAAAATAGTTTGTTTATACAAAAATTATCTTCAAAATTTAAAGTAACAAAAATACATAATTCTTTTTTTTCACAATTTCCTTTTTTTCGATTAAAATATATCGAACTTTTTTATATTATTAAACGATGTTAATGTTAAATTATTATTAAATTTTATTAAATGTTTTTCTTTTTTTCCAGGTTTGTTAAATCATAATTTTCGTCGGCACATTTTTTGTATCTTCAATTCTGCCTTTAATAACAGACGTAAGTTTTTTTTAAGATTAGATTCTTTTTTTAGATTGGAGAGGGCTACAAAAAAAAAGGCGTTTGAAGGGGGTTTTTTAAACAAGGAACTGTGTTATTTATTTTTAAAGAAGGTTAAATTTGCAACAATTTGAGATAAAACCGGTTTTCATAAGACCGATAATTTCGAAGATACAGCTTTTCAAAGTTTGTCTACTTTTTCAAGTTATACGATTTTTCGCAAAATTTCATCTTGTAAACTGTTAGAGATAAAACAAAAATTTAAGCATAAAAAATATTCCTGATTAAAAAATAAACAACTTTTGTTTGAAACATTTTTTCTTAAAGATCACTATTGACTCACGAAGGTGCAAATTTTGACAAAATTTTGATGTCCAAAACTATAAAAGATAGGGATTTGAAAATTTACTGGTAGCTTCAACTAATGATCTTGTAAAACTTTCTAGAAATTCCAGAAAATACTTGTTTTTCCGAAATTGTCGAATACCAGTGATCGAAAAAATGTACCAAACAAAAGGTTTTTACTTTTCTATCTCTAACGATTTACAAAATGGAATTTTGCGAAAAATCGTGTAACTTTAATAAATAGACACTAAAAAATCTGTTAGTTCGAAACTATCGGTCCTATAAAAACCGGTTTTATTTCAAATTGTTGAAAATTTAACCTTCTTCAAAAATATGTACCACAATTTTTGAGGAAAAACCAGTCTTTCCTGGCCAAAACGGCAAAAATTTAAATTAAGTAAAAATTTTCGAGGTTTTTCTTTTTTTAGACATAATTTGGTCATTTCCCGGGGTCGAAAACTTGGATTTAACATTGCAAACAACATCTCAAAAAAACAAAAATACGTTTTTGCAAATTTGATGCAAGTTCCAATGTTTAATTTGATTGTTATATATGATTGGCTTTCATATCTTTGAAAATAAAATACACGGTGAAATTTCGTGTTTGAAGGATTGCATCAGAACCCTTATTCTCGTGGCGATTTAAAATATATGCATTGTATTAATTTATTTATGGAAGCCCATTAAAATTATAAACTTGATATGTACAATACCAACGTTCACTCACACATACATATAAGTACACATACTACCAACTTATAGAAAATTAATTAAAAAGTTTTATTTTTAATTAACAATATTTTATTAATATTATTATTATAAATAATGATTATATTATTATTTAAAAGAATACTAATTTCAATACATATACTGTTCCTTAGGACTGAGATTTCATAACAAAAAAGGGCATCCATCAGACTAGTAAAAATTTCTTATATTAAAGATAAGCATCTAAATAATGTTTTATTCAATTGAGGATGCCTTATCCCGTGCGTTATTCTATATACAAGACCCAAATTCTTATATTTCCAAAAAACTGTGTTCACATAATAATGCACCAAAAAAAAGCTTAAAGTTTAAAGAATTTATATATAAAAAAAAAATGTTATCGATCATTATCAACAAATATTAACGATTAATCATAATTCACATTGTAATTTCCGTGTGTTTCATTATGAGTAGGATAACTTGAAAAATCATTAACAGATGTCGTTGACATCGGTTGACAACTTTAATTAATATGTCACAAAAAATTGTTTTTATAAAATAGACAATCGCCTCCAAAATTTTAAAGAACCATAACTCCGCGCTTTAAACCGTTGTAACGTTGCCAAATCTATTATTTTCTTATGACACAGAAGATTTCTAGAGTATAATAATATGTCGATAATATAGGAATTATAACTACAATAACTAATCAAATGAATGGTCTATGTGGCTATTTACAATTTTTTTTTAAAAAGATGTTATGTTGACGGCCCATACTACCTTAATAAATTTTTGAATTTAGCTAAAAAGAAGGATTTTTTCTCCATAACATCTGCTTGAAATTTACACAATTTTTAGTCAATAATCAAGGGTTTTTGAAAAATTTTGAAAAAAAATTCAACATGCAAATCAATCTCTTACAATAGTTTATATATGGAGCAGGCCATTTTAATATATAATGGCTAGTAACTCGTTTTGTAATTATCCAAAAATAACTTAAACCAAAATTTTAGAGCTTGATGGGGGACATCATGATCTGACATCAGATTGGACCTAGTTCTCCGGATTGCTTTAATAGTTAAATTAAATCCTAAACGGTAATAGATAGAATACCACTTTAAATTAGAAAGTTGATCCTCATAAAAGAAAGCTAATGATTTTTGTTGAAAACTTTTTTTCGAAAAACGTTAGCGTTCGGAGGAAATGCGATCTAAAAATATGTCATTATTGCATTTAATCGAAAGAAAATACGCTTGAATTTTATTGATAATTGTTGATCAAAGTTATGGATACTGAAGAATGCCCTCCATTGCCCTTGACAACTTTTAGCTAAAGCATTTTTCCGTAGTTAGATTGTTTTCTTTCAATTATGTGCAATAATGACTTTCGGATTTCCCCCGAAACTTGACGATCGGGGGAAAATGATTAGATTTCGGAAAAATGATTTAGATGAAAAATGTTAGTTTTTTTATGGGGTTTTTAAATGTTATTTTTTATTAATTTGCACGCTCACGGGTAAACAGTGATGTTTACGAAAAAATTTTTCAAAAAAAGTTGTTTATTTTTTGATAATAATATTCTATCTCTAACGGTTTACAAGATGGGACCAACGGATCCATGACCTATGTTGCTCATTTACGGACTTGTCCTCACTTTTTACGTCCTCAGCACGCTATAAAAATTTCAGCTTGATATCTCTTTTGCTTTTTGAGTAATCGTGATGACAGACAGACGACAGACAACCGAAAATGAACTAATTAAGTGATTCTATATGAACATCTATACCAAAATTTTGTTGGTACCATCAATATTTTTAAGTGTAACAAACTTGGGACTAAACTTAATATACAATGTATATTTCATATTTACATGGTATAATAATAATAAAAAAACTTAAGACAAAGAAAAATCAGGTATTTACCAAATTAATTGTGCAGAATGCCGCGTTACGTATGTGGGGCAATCAGGACGCGCATTCAAAGAAAGAATAGAAGAACATAGTGCATCTATTCGACTAAAAAACATTGGTGTAACAGCTTTTTCAGGCCATTGCATTTTTAATGTACATAAATTTGATGATAAATTCAAAACTTTGAAAGTTTATGAACGTTTTAGAAGGGTTAGAAATTTGGAAAAATTCAAAAACAACGTGTAACGATAAAAAGGATGAATTATAAACTCCTATTTTGAGTTTAAATTTCAAATAATTTTCTTTAAATTTTCATTTCAGTTTCCAAGGTTTCATCATACTTTCGTCAAAAATTTTTATAAAACCATGGTATTCATTTTGTTATATTTATTATAAACAAATTTTGTACCAATTAGATTGAATATCTTGAGAATGAACGCAAGTTCTAATAATTTTGAAATCAAATAAAAAACTTGTAGTCTTTCACTAATAATAAAATTATGTTTTATTATTTTAATTATTTATTAAAATATGGTATGTACTACCAAAAACCTAATATAAGTTCAATTAATGAATTAAAATTCTATAAAATACTTTTGATCGAAATTTTAACACAAAACTTTCATTTTAAACTTAACACATTACTAATATTTTTAATTTAATTTTCATTAAAATTATTTGTTTAGCCTGTTTTTTTATTAAACGGTGTTTTTTAAGCCCATGAGTATACTTATCGTCAGAATTCAGCACGATAAGCTTGAAAATGAGAGGTAAATCATTGAATTTGATGAAGGAATAAAGAAGATAAGGTATGGACAGAAAAAAAAAACTGGATAAATAAGGCGTAACCAATTTCGTCCGCGGCATGCTTAGGGTAGTGGGTTCTATTACTGCCGTCACAACAAAATTAATTTAATTAATAGTTGTGATGGGTTGCTGTAGTGCATGGTATATGCACGAAGGAGGTGCACGCAGCATCTGAAATTGAGGAGCTGATAAATGAAATTATCTGCGGAAAGGTGGTAAAACACATATATGATATTTCAATGGGCTCTATATCCTAAGTGTGTCCTTCGTGGACAGCAAATATAACCTAACCTAACTTAGGATAATTTTCTGAACTCAATGCAAAAACCGCACGTCAATACACCCAGCAAACAATTTTTTGGTAAGAAAAAATTTTGTTTACTATACTAGTGTTTTTGTTTCGCATTTTGTTTTAAAGATAAAAAGAATTTGAAAAAAAAATTTTGATATCAAAAAAATATATTTTAATTAAAATAAAAAAAACTTTATTAATTACAATAAGTAATAAATAATAAGTAATAAATAAATAACTAATTAAAATTACATTAAAATTTATATTTATTAAAAATATTGTACAATTCCTCTACCAAACATGAATTTAAAAACAAAGCGAGAGAAGACGTTGAATAACATACACCTCCCTGTTTTGTTTTCAACAAAAAAATCGACGCACAGCGACGATTACTTGACTCTTTGTGTTTGAATCATTTGACTCGATTCGATTTTCTTACCATACCTTTTAAGGCAACGCGCAAACGGAGCCAAACACCACCATCACTTCACTTAAGCGTCTTTTTTTCTTTTCATCATTGAAAACATTTAGTTGAACGTGAAAGTGAGATAGAAACTTTTTTATATATAATATCGTCTATGCTCTGTTTCATTTTAATAGAATATCGTTTGTGTATCAGTTTTTAAGTCTAATATTTCTTCAATACAATTACGCTAGGAGGCCAACTGCGATATATTTTTTCAGGGGTTAACAATATTGCAACAAAAAAAATGTGTGTATACATTTCTGGGCTAAATAAATATTTCCCATTCTATGTTAAGTACATTTTTATGCAAAAAAAAAAAAAATTTTTTCCTGTTTGAGATTTATTTTTGAGGTAAGGATTTATAAAAATTTCAATTGAATTTTATCGGGTTAAAAATTTTTTTTTTAATTTTGATATAAATTTATGATAACATGCGATTAAATTTGTTTTGACTAATGACTTATCCACTTTGGTTTTATGGAAATTTCCATTAGTGAACAATATAAAAATTCCCTTAAAACAAGTGAAAAATAAACAATTGACTGAATTAATTGTGGAAATATCATGTACAGACAGTGTTAATGACGCAATCGTTTGTTGTTTTAGGTCACGTAAGTAAAAGAAAGATATCAACTCTAAGATAGTCACACACACATATACTGGTATTCCCATATAAAACATACCATAAATTTTGTATCTAATTTGTGCCCTCGCGGGTAAACAGTGATGTTTTTGAAAATATGTTTCAAACAAAACTTTTTAATTTTTGACCCAAGACCCACCTATGTTGCTCATTTACGAACTCGACCTCACTATTTACGTCCTTAACACTTATAAAAATTTCAGCTTGCTGTATCTTTTCGTTTTCGAGTTATCGTGTCAGACAGACGGACAACCGAAAATGGACTAATTAATTGATTATATGAACGCCATTACCAAAATTTTATTGGTAGCATCAATATTTTTAAGCGTTACTAACTTGGAACTAAACTTAGTATACCTTGATATATTTCATACATACATGGCATAAAAATTGCCGATATTTACAAATTTAAAAATGAAAATAATTAACTGTTAACTTTCAAAGAACTTTTTTGTATGGAGCTATAAAAATGTGATTTTGTACAAAATTTTGACAAGAACTATTTTCAAATTTCTTTGTTTAAAATCACTCATATTACTCCTTGTTTAAAAACAATAAAGGGCTTTGAAATATTGTCATTACCTAATTATTTACGGTTCATTTTATCAATCATTGAAGCTAGATACACGTGTCCTCGTAGCCAAAATTTGCTCATTAGTTTAGTCGACAAATTCAAATTGGTGAATTGTTCTCGTTGGATTATTCCGGAAGCGTTTTTCAGCACATAAAAAATTTTCAAAACTTATAAACAGTTAAATATGAAAAAAAGGTTTTTTGTTTTTCGCCAATATTTCATAAAATATTAATATTTAAGACCCTTAAAGAGAAATTTTCAATAAAAAACTTCCACTCCCGAACGTGTATCTCCTTTTTTTATAATTTTAGTTTAACGCTGAAAATTTTTGCATCATTTTTAGATTGTTTTAATAGTGTCAAAAACGAGTATCCCAAACTAAATAATTATTTTAAGGTATTAAATATTAATTTAAAAATTTGAAAATGTATTTGACACTGTAAAGAATTTATTACCCTTGGAAATTTATCTTAAAGTTAATTTTTCAACAAGTTAGACAATTTTTTATAAAGACAATGTCCTGGAATTTTTGTTTTCATTGTTTCGTAAACTAAAAAATTTAAATAATTGGCATGCAATTTTTTGGTTCCGAGGAGAAAGAGTTACTTAACAATATCACGCCCCAAATTTGTAGCGCTTAAAAATGTTGATGCTACGACCAAAATGGTATATTTGTTCAAAAAATCACCTAGCTAGTCCATTTCCGGTTATCGCCTGTCTGTCATCACGATAACTCAAAAACGAAAAAAGTTACTAGCTGAAATTATAGCGTGCTTCGAGTTCGAGTTCGTAACAACAGGGCAACATAGGTCAATTAGATCCGTAAGACCATCTTGTAAACATCACTATCCGTGAGGTCGCAAATTAGATTAGAAACATTATATAGTATGCATACAGGTATATTTATTTTAAATTTATAAGTTGCATATATTATGTATGTGTTTGTTTGTTTATAGCATATTTTACATCCACTAAGGAAGTAAGAAGAAAGATACTCTTATAACTTTGTGTGTAAGAGTGATTATCGTTCTTTACTCACATGACGAGAGTAATCAACACTGTCTATACACGATATTTCAAGAATTAACTCAGTCAATTGTTTGTTTTCACTTGTTTTTAGATAATTTATCGTATTTTTACCCTATTGTAATTTTGAATTCATATTTGTTAAGGTGTAATTTCGTCCGCGGTATGCTTAGGGTAACGGATTTGATTTCCGCCGTCGCAACAAAATTAATTTAATTAATAGTTGTGATGGGCTGGTGCAGTGCATGATATATGCACGAAGGAGGTGCACTCAGTCTCTGAAATTGAGGAGCTGATAAATGAAATTATCAGCGGAAAAGTGGTAAAACACATATATGGCATCACAATGGGCTCTATAGCCTAAGTGTGCCCTTCGTGGACAGCCAATATAACCTAACCTAACATTGATTTAAATTAACGGGCACATTGTATTAAATACTAAGTCAGGGTCGTAGCTACCGCCGTAACAGCCGTATCAATTATAACCTCTGTAGCCTCCGGGCTACAAAGGCCCCTGACGTGTGTAATATTTAATTTGAATTGTTTGGCTAGCGTCAACTTCTAGCAGGAAGTGATAACTTATAATCAAAAAATATTTATTTTAATTTAATGCAAGCTTTTCTGTTTCTTTTGTAAGAAATTCTTTACGTTTCAATTGGGCCCCCAAATAACTTTGATACAGAGCCCCTGCAAGGCAAGCTACGCCACCGTATTAAGTTATAATAAATGAAGAAATTCCGAAAAATACAATAAGTGGTTTATCGTTTACAACATTGACAAATTAGTAACAAATTAACCAATATTTAGTGACAGATTCTGTACAAATAAATAATAAGTTAGAGACAAATCCCAATCGGTCTAAATTTAGAATATATAATAATTCTACTTATTAAAAATGAATGGAAATGTATATCCTATCGGTTTGGAAATTCAATTACAATTTAGATTGTACATTGTCAATCAAAATTAAATTTTAAACAAATTCATTTCAACAAATGCATTATATTGTACAGCCCTGTTTTTCATCAAAACAAAATGATCTTGTTTTGTGAACAAGTATGGCCCCCTACAAATATATCTATATACTATAATATTATATACATTATATACTCGAAGAATCAAAAGTTGCGTCATAACTGCCTTAGAAAATTATTAAAAAACAAAAAATTTTCAAATTTTAACTTTTCAGGTTTGAAAGATCAAAACAAAACAAAAAAAATTGACCGTTGATCCAAGAGAATTTTTTTTTTTGCATATAAATTTTTTTTATAGTGAAAATCTTTATATCGATCTTTGACATTTGATACGAAGGGGTTTAATCTTATCTCTAAGAAACACATAGGCGTCTCGAACAAACACAAAAAAATTCACAAGCACTTTAAAATTAAATCACTTCACAACATATTTTTCTTTTTGAAAAACACTTTAAAAAAATTAAAAAGAAAATTCGGTAAAATATTTATTTAGAGCGTTGAAACTCCTTTGGGGCTGATATGCTGCTTAATAAGTTGAATAATGAATTCCCCGTATCTTTTAAGCATTCAACTATCCGTCTCAACGAAAATATATTTTTAAAAAGTATATTTCTGTATTCCAATATATTTTATTATTAGAGAAGATCTTTTATATGTTTGAAAACTTATTTTTGAAATTGGCGGTCGGTCGGTGTTTGGTGGATATTATTGTGGCGGGAACGAAAAGGGCACGTTATATGTGCTAAATGCAGCTTCATTTATTATTATATTTGATGTACCTCTTAGTTAAATATAATATTAAAAATAATTTTGTACCAAAAATATCCGTTCAAGATTCTAAAAATGTATTTTTCATAATTATTTTCATTACCATAATATTTATTATTAGGTTTTTCACGTAATTATTTTGTTTATCATGTGTATATTTTTGTATTAGGTGATTCATAAAAAGTGGTTTTTATTTATGTTTATCGTATAACTGTAACCGCAGCTTTGGACACATGGTGTACAGAGACGGACTAGCGATAAGAGTCCCACTGAGAACTTACGCTGCGTGGCCGGTCAAATCTTAAGGTAGTGGTTAAACATAAAAATAAAAGAACAGTTAGCCTTTTATTATATTAAAGATAAGCATCTAAATAATGTTTTATTCAAGTTTGAGGATGCCTTATCGACTTTTTTAATGAAATATTGAAAATTAAAAATCGTAGTTCTTACATTGACTCAATGTTTCCAAAAAAACTGTGTTCACATAATAATGCACCAAAAAAAAGCTTAAAGTTTAAGAATTTATATATAAAAAAAAAATTTAATCGATCATTATCAACAAATATTTACGATTAATCATCATTCACATTGTAGATAAGGTTAGGTTATATTGGCTGTCCACGAAGGACACACCTAGGCTATAGAGCCCATCGTAATACCATATATGTGTTTTACCACCTTTCCGCTGATCATTTCATTTATCAGCTCCTCAATTTCAGAGGCTGAGTGCAACTACTTCATGCATATACCATGCACTACACCAGCCAGCCCATCACAACTATTAATTAAATTAATAATGTTGCGACGGCGGGAACCGAACCCGCTACCTTTAGCATACCGCGGACGGAATTGGTTACGCCTTAACCAACTGAGCTAATAGGGCGACATTTCACATTTTAATTTCCGTATGTTTCATTAGGATGATAACTTCAAAAATCAATAACAGATGTCGTTGACAAATTTAATTAATATATCACAAAAAATTGTTTTTATAAAATAGACAATCGACTCCGAAAATTTTAAAGAACCATAACTCGGAATTTTAAACCGTTGTAACGTTGCCAAATCTATTATTTTCATTGTGATACAGAAGAGTATAATATGTCGATAATATAGGAATTAAAACAACAATAACTAATTAAATAAATGGTCAAAATACAATTTTTTTTTTTTGTAATAGTTTTTTGTGTATTATTAATTGTTATAAAATCAGTTAATTATTATGATAAATTATGGTAATGTGTGTATTAAATTTTGTACGCTATTTAAAATTTTGACAAAAAAATGGCCTGTTGATTTAATTTTTGGTGTTTGACCTGACCAAATGGCACTACAGCCCTGGATGGGCCATGGCCTGCTCAACAATTGACCTCCACAACAGTTTGTTTTTCGCCTCATAACACCAACCTTTGATATTCATAATTCAGAGATCATCCGTGATATTGTCCATCCATCTCATTTCGGACCTCCTTCTTCTCTTTGTGTTGTAAACTTTGGCATTAAGTAGTTTTTTTAAACATTTAGGAGTAGTCCATGCGTTGTATTATGACCAAACCAATCAATTCTGCAAGCTTTGATGAAACGGAAAATGTCTTGATCTTACAAAATGTTATTTATCTCCGTGTTGTATCGTATTCTCCATTCGTTATTCTCCTTCACTCCGCCGTATGTGTTCTTCATTACCTTCTTTACATCCTTTTGTGGAGTCTAAATACATTAAATATTACAAAAAGGCAAAAAACAATTTTTTTTCGAACTAGCAAGATCCCTTAACTATCAAAGCAAAATTGATACTTTTGACTTTAAACTGCTCTCATAAAATAAAATCTTCTTTCGTTATTTTTAGCCTTAGAGAAAAAAAAAGCAGAAATCCATTTTGTGGAAAATTAAAGAAACTGAAATTTTTATAACAAATTAGATTTTCCATTTTCTTAATTCGGTACCTACCTTGACAGGTTATTCATACAATATAAGGTACTATTTATTTTTCGACATCTTATTTATTCTGTAATTGACGTACAAAATACTATAGTCCGTTTTTAAGATCCATACATGCTTTGATTTAACAGGTATACAAAAATAATGTTACCTCGAAAACTGACCCTTCTTAATATTATGGGACGGGTTTTGTATGAAAGTAGAATAAATACTGTTTGAAGCTACCTACAAATTTTCAACGCGTTTTCTTGTATACTTTTTGAGAAAATGGAAACTTAAGTGTTCTCCTAATTTGGACCCTCACGGAAAAACAGTGAAATTAAAAAAAAAATGTTACAAACAAAAGTTGCTTACTTTTAATAAGAAACAGTTTTTATATTTAAACTTTTGATATATCTCCTACGGTCGGTAGTGGGACGGATAATCGGAAATGCACCTAATTATGTGATTTTATTACCTTTTCTAAAATTTTGGTTGTATCAACAATATTTCTACGCGTTACGAATTTGGAACTTAACTTAATATACTCACAATGAAGTTTTTTCAATCAAGGATCCTTTTTTTCCAGTGAGATCTATCCTTTCAAAAAATATATCGAATTATCAAACATCCTCTTTATTATTCATGTATTGTAAATCTCTGATGTATTATTTAGAAAATCTTTTAACATAATCATAATAATTATAAAATATTCTGTCATCCCAAATAATTTTTCCGTTATGATTTTAATTACCAAATGAATTACTACAATATTTATTATTTACTTCACACACAGGAGAAAAATAAAGCCAAAACAAAAAATAATAAATATTCCACCCAAAAAAACATGATATAGTCAAAATAGATTTTAACGACATCGTCTATAGATTAAAATAAACTATCTCGTTTAAGATGTATGAAATTACTTGAGACTTCCATTTTAAATTTTCAGAGTGGATTCTGTTAGAACTTGGAAAATTAGACGAAAGTTAAGAGTAAAATTTTTCGAAATATCGATGCCTAAAATTTACACAGAAATTAATTTTGTTACTTAATAAAGCATACCTTAAAAAGCACTTCAATTGAGGATCTACATATTAACAAGTGAAAACAATTGATTGAGTTAATTGTTGAAATACCATGTATAGACAGTGTTGATTACTCTATCACATTACACGTGCATACATGTCACACACATATAACTGATATACCCATATTATACCCATACTATACAATTTGCGCATAATTTGTACTCTCACGGGTAAACAGTGATGTTTACGAAAAAATGTTTTTAAAAGTTGTTTATTTTTTATAAGAAACTAAAATTTTTTACTTTTAAACTTTTGTTCTATCTCTAACGGTTTACAAGATAGGTCCTACGGACTCAAGACTCGATTGACCTATGTTGCTCATTTACGAACTCGACCTCACTTTTAACGTCCTCAGTTCGCTATAAAAATTTTAGCTTGATATCTCTTTTCGTTTTTGAGTAATCGTGATGACAGACGGACAGACAGACGACAGACTGACGACAGACAGACAGACAATCGGAAATGGACTATTTAGGTGATTTTAAGAACACTTTTACCAAAATTTTGTTCATAGCATCAATATTTTTAAGCGTTAAAAAGTTGGGACTAAACTTAGTATACCTTGGCAAAAACACGCAAACTCTAACAGCTCAAATTTATAAATTTAACTCCGTAAGGGGTATTAAAAAGTTTACTTGTATATGCGTTCTCCTTAATGCCCATAAATCAATTTAGGTCACAAAATTTCCTGACGCTATCACGAATCGGTTGCCGAAAACCGCATTCAAATCCGACTAACTGTTTTGCAAACTTCATTGCTTCGTTTCTGCCACTATTTAATATTGCAATCATAATTGTGTGAACTTTCAATGTCGTTATAAATCGTTTTGACTGTATTTACTTTACACATACACTGAAAAATAAAGCCGAAACACAAAAAATAAAAACTCATCAAAAAACATTATTTTACAATTTTAATGTATAACATACATATGTTAGTGTGAATTAATGTCACATACGCACGTACCATCCGTAGATACGGGTTAAATGATTCCGTTGGTAGATATTATAGTACAGGTGATAAAGGAAAAAATTTGCCTATTTTAGCTAACTTAAAATTTGCTTACTCGCTTAGTTGACAAGGAAGTTTCGCTTCTTTACCCCGGGGGCGACCTGCGACCACAGTTTCGTGCCACAGAAAATAACATAACTTGAATATATATATAAACAATTGACTAAGCTAATTGTTGAAATACCCTGTGTAGATATTGAATATCAGTACTTTGTATTTCAAAAATTTTGCAAAGTATTTTCGTTTATTTCAAAAATTTTTCATAAGGCTGACTAGTTGAAGCTATTTACAAATTTTTCATCTCACTGTCTTTTAAAGTTTTGGAGAAAATGAATAACATAGTTTGCCGCCTCGCGGGAAAACAATGATGTTTACGAAAAAATGTTTCAAACAAAAGTTGTTTATTTATTTTATAAGGAACATTTTTTATATTTAAACTTTTGTTCTATATCTAATGGTTTACAAGATAGGTCTTTCGAGGCTAATAAATCATGGTTTGCATTGCCAACCCTTGCCCAAGGTTTGGTCAGAATTGGTTTGCAAAACCTGAAAAAAGTTTGTTGTTCATTTATATTAAGTTAATTATAGTAGCAAAGAGAATAGCCGTGTAAGCAAAGACGCTTGTCTTACAGAAATTGGATACATTAGCAAACTCCAGCAGGCGTAAAATTGTATTAAAAATACATACCTTAGGACTTCTCAATATGACAGTCGCGAAATTGAGTCAGTATCTCCCACTTAATTTTAAAACGATCATTTCCATACTTGAGATAATGGTTAATAATCCCCAACGAGGCTTTAATCAGTTTTGACCTCAGTTGTCATACAGTTTTCATTCGCTAAAAACATCCCTACCTGAGAAAAAATTTAAGATCAGTCAAAAAAAAAAAAACAAGCAGGTTTTAATTTTGCCTCGAAGAAGGCTGATTCTTAGTAAACGAGTCATCAAATTAGCTCCTAGTAACATTTCTCTCTGGACAATAACTTTTCCAACCAAAAATAGGCTTCAGCTTGCTTTATAGCGACTGGGGTTTCACTTTTTGTTCGAAGAGAATGATTTAAAATGAGTTACAAATGAGCTTGTAGTAACATTTCTTCCTGGACGATACCTACTCCAACTGCGAAAAAGGAGCATTATTGATGGGATTGAGGCGTTCTAATTGGACTCTTTAGTCCCCCAACTTATGTTTTGGCGACCGGACTTTTTTTTTAAACAATGATTTCTAATGGGTAGCCAAATTAGCTCCTAGTAACATCCCTCTCTGGAGTATAATTATTCCAGCAACAAAACGGGTGGCAATCCACTGCATGGTTGATAGTCCTCGACCGCCGATTATCTAAAGACGATCCTGTCATTTGGTAAAGATTATGTTATTTTTTTGTTGTTGTTTGATTCTCTACACACATATAGGGGGCTGATGCGCTCCTGTATGTAAGTAATATATATATGTTATATAGAAAACATAAGACAAACAAGTATAATACACTGAGCAGGGGTTCTTACACGTGGCTTGTGCTAAAAATAGAATCAATGTAAGGCACACTGCCAGATTTTTTAATTATGTACATGCAATATCAAAAGTTTGGGATCGTTTGTTTATTTCATAATTAATTATGTAGTCGAAAATTGAAAAATTTAATTTTACAAATATTCAGAAATCAGATCAGTCTACTGGAGTAAAACTAAGCAAAAAAGGCTGTTATATGGATTAAAAGTTCGGGAAGCGAAACGTTCGCGGAGTGGTGCAACATGTCTAACCAACAAAATGGCGTCAAATATCAAATTTTTTTTAAAAATTTTACCATTTTTATTTTATATTCGCAAGAGGAGACATCGGTGCATATCCAAATTTGGTAGGTTTGTAGTCAATGTTAAGAACTACTCCTCATATTTTTTCGCAAAAATCGAAATTTATTTTTAATAATGATAAACAATTTTTAGAGAAAAAAAACTGTTGACAAATGGCAATATATAATGGCAAAAGCATTTGATAACAATTATCAAATAAAAAAAAAAATTTTACTTATTTTCTCTCTGTTCCCTCCTTTGTAAAACTATCTTTGAGACTTTCAAGATAATGAAAAAATTAATATCATGTGCCAAAAGCACCCAATTTATTAAAACATAAATTTGAAAAATACTTTTTTTTCTTTCAAATACTTATGTTTTCTTATTTAAATAATTTGATACGGTTTTTTTTTTGCCAAAAAAAGTTGGCAATCCTAACTTGGATCCAAGGACAGTTATTCTTAACATCTATCTAATATTGTTGTTATGTATGTATATAAATATGTTATATATTATAAAAATGATCAATAAGTTTATTTCAAACTCTCTGTAAATTAGTTACAACAATCTTCATGTAGTTGACACAATCGCACATTGATTAGACATGACAGGTATGTGCTCGTAATACAAACGTAAACGCAAAAAATTTTTCTTTTAATTCGCCTATTTCCTTGCTTTACACGATTATATACTCCAACTAAGTACAATATTTTCCATCGATAGAATTCATGACTTTAAACTAAAATCATTCTCTTTCATAGAATTAACGATTTTGTTTATTTAACTTCAGTGATTTTGTATCAATAAATTCATGTTTTAATTCAATCCCATTCTTTTGTAAATACTTATATTTAGCTGTACTGTTCCAATCATTAGGAAAAATTGTTTGAAAGTATTTTTACTTTATTTTAATATGAAACGGCCAATTTTAGGAGGAGGTTGTCATTATTTTAATTATTTTTTCAGTGTCAAAAATCGTTTATCTGCCTACCGAAATCAGTTGTTACGTTTCTTATTGGTTTTACCAGTTGTAATCATAATGTATTATTTAACTTCAAAATCAACAAGTAAAAACAAACAATTGACTGAGTTAAATGTTGAAACACCATGTATAGACAGTGTTGATTACTCTAACACATTACACATACATACATGTCACACATATATAACTGATATTCGACCTCAACTTTCACGTTCTCAGCACGCTATAAAATTTCAGCTTGATATCTCTTTTTGTTTTTGAGTTATGGTGATGACAGACGGACAGACGGCAGACAAACTACAGACAAACAGACAGACAACCGGAAATGGACTAGTTAGGTGATTTTATGAACACCTATACTAAAATGAGATAGCCCCTTTTACATTCTCAGCACGCTATAAAATTTCAGCTTGATATCTTTTTTTGTTTTTGTGTTATCGTGATGACTAGACTACAGATAAAGAGACAACCGGAAATGGGCTAATTAGGTGATTTTATGAACAACTATAACAAAATTTTGTTCATAGCAACAATATTTTTAAGCGTTATAAACTTGGGACTAAACTTAGTATACTATGTATATTTTATATACATGGTATAAAAACAAAGTGACGTATGTTGACCTCAAGGACATTAATTGTATATTTTGAACAAATCTTTGCTATTTTATTTGTTTAAAAAAGAGTGTTATCAGTGATATTACAATAAATTTAATCTAATTTAATTCTTTAAAAAAAACTGTGTAAATCTTTTTTAATTCATAATACAATTATTACAAATGTTTACATAAAATTTGTGTGTATGATAAGCACCACTTATCTACAATTATAATTATTGGCTTTGAATTACAATCAAAAAAAGCACTCGTACGATTAACTTTTATAGCACTTTACACGTCTCTTACCCGGAAACATAAATATTTTTTAATGAAATTTTTGCAATTGAATAAAACAAGGTGTTTTAAATTACCAATCGTTTTATTTTCTCTTCAAATTTTTTTAAATTTTATACTTACAAATTTCTTTTATTAATACCCGAGTTTCTTTTGAATTTTTTTTAAGGCAAACATACTGTTAGCCCAAGCAATAATAAATACTCTATAGTCTATAGTATCTATTTTTCCAAATGCTATGTCATATGATTTTGTGGGGGACACTAACATTTCAATTTAACCCTTCTAGTGGCTACGGGTGTATTCAAACAAAAAGTTACTTACAATGTCAAACTTCTTGTGTGTAATCCTATATATTACTAGCTGACCCTACAAACGTTGTTTTGCCATATATACCATTTCTAGGAAACACTTGTTTAGTTCAATAAAAATAACTATCAACTGTAAGTGTTCGGGGATGTACTTATAATCGAAAGCGTTATAAACAATAAAAGTATGCTTTGTTTGGGATAATAAATTAATGTTTATTAAAGTAACGAATATATTTTAAATTACAATTCTTGATAGCTATCTAAACATCTATAACAATCACTGCTACGATCGATACACAAATAAAACCAAAAGAAAATGTCCGAAAACTGTATAGTCAGTAAGACAGGAGACCGGCTTCGTTCTCATCCCTACTCCGTGATGTTTGCTGGATGAGAGGTGACAGCGGTAGACATCCAGCGGGGATAACTGATCGATTGATAGTTGATCGGTTATCGACCGGCGAAATCGGAAGATTTAATTGAATTGATAAAAAAAATCATAATTGAAGGAAATTATTAAGAATAAAAATCGCGATGAAAAATAGGGATTGATAATTCAGGGTTGTATGTATTTTCTAATGCTGTAATCATAAAAAAAATATAAAAATAAAAATTTATCTAGAAATTAAAAAAAATTAGGTGTGAACTACCCTTAACATTTACGGGGATGAAAAATAGATGTTGTCCGATTCTCAGACCTACCCAATTTGCACACAAAATTTCATGAGAATCGGTCAAGCCGTTTCGAAGGAGTTTAACCACAAACACCGTGACACGATAATTTTATATATAAGATTACTATAGCATGATTTACTTACCCCTCATTTTCAAGCTTATTATGTCTAGATTTGACGAAAAATATACTCACGGTCTTAAAATGTACCGCTTAGGAAAATACACGCTAGACAAATAATTTGAACGAAAAAATATCATAAATGTAAATAAATTTAATAATGTTTATTGGGCAAACTTGTTAGTTTTTACAGATGCTTGACATACTTTATAATGTTTCTAACATGCTCCCTCATGCTAGACAGTGCTGTTTACAAAAAATGTTTTCAAACAAAAGTTGTTTATATTTTTTATAAGGAACATTTTTTACATTTAAACTTTTGTACTATCTAACGATTTACAAAATGGGTTCTCTGGACCCAAGACCAAATTTACCTTTGTTTCTTATTTACGAAATCGGCCTCACTTTTTACGCCCTAACATTGCTATAAAAACTTCAGCTTCAACTATTGTTTGAAACATTTCTTCGTAAGCATCACTGTTTACTCGTGAGGGCGCAAATTATATAGTACGTGCTATGGGGATATCAGTTATATGTGTGGCTATCTAAAAGATTCTATCTTATTTTACTTACATGACGTTAAAAAAACAAACGATTGCATAATCAACACTGTCCATACAGGGTATTTCAACAATTAGCTCAGCTAATTGTTTGTTTAACTTTTTTCTATCTTATTCTTGCAAAAAAACTTTTGAAATGTATTCTCTGTGGCATTTGTAGGTTATGACGTCACTAAATGTTATTTTTCTTTATTTCTATTTGGAAATTTAAATCCTTCATATTTTCGTAGTTATTGATGGAAGGCCCATTAGCCTAACCTAATTAAATCATAGCCTAACCTAATTTAATTATACTTTTTGATATATATGTTCATTTGTTTTAAGTTTCATTTTTTTTCTGCTCAATAGATGGCAGAAATTTTTTATTAGCTTTGTTTGAATCATTTTATTGACTATGGATGGATAGAGTTTAGTTGAAAGATTATTTAAAAATCAATTGAAATTTCTAAAAAAAGATTCTTTTCTGTACATATTTTATCCCACGCTTCAGCCGTAGTTGGTAACATATTTTCAAATAATATTGTAAAAAACAAACTTTGTTGATTAATAAATCCAGGTTCAAGTCAAATTTGCAAATCTTTCACAAAATTACGTTTCCACATTTTTGTAAACATGTGTATAACATCAACAGAAACGTTTATTATTTTTTCGTTTTGCCTTTTAATTTATCCCGTTACTTCGTAGTTGATATTGTTCAGTATAATTTTTCAAAACCAAAACACAAGCGATTAATTTTTCTTTAAGTTATTCAATTTTTCATTTTTTTTTTACCTTTTTTCCACAATATTAAAATCATATTTCTTTTCAATCATATAAAAAAAATATATATATAATTGAATTCTTTTGAAAATGAAAAATTTTCATAGGAATTAATCCCTGTTTATATGTATATTAATCGTAAGTTTATTTACTTATGATTGGTATGGCAGATAATTGACCCTGAGATGATTAAACTAACAAATTTTATTTACAAAAGTATATGAAAAACGATCTTGTACCTTTAAGACGGTTCTATACACATTTTTCATTGAAGTGAAATCATTATTTGATTGGCGTGAAATTTTATAATTTTTTAAGACTTCTTTAAAATATTCATTGGTGGAAAAAAATATTTATAAAGAAAAGCGGTTTTCCAAATAAGAATGGTTAAATTAACAATTGAATTTCAAGCACTGCGATTATACCCTTTAATCTATCGATTTGAAATTTGGATATGTTATAGGTACTCATACTCTAAGGTTACTTTTATTTTTCGAAAATCCTGTTAATTTTCCCAATTTTCATTGTCACATTCAGATATAGTAGAATACAAAAAAGTTTACCTAAGTATGAACAATGAGAATTGTGAAAATTAACAGGATTTTCGAAAAATAAAAGTAACCAGGGCAGATAGAATATGAGTACCTACAGCATATCCAAATTTCAAATGGATGGAATAAAAGGTATAATCGCTGTGCTTGAAATTATATTGTAACTTCAACTATTTTTATCTGGAAAACCGCTTTACTTTATAAATATTTTTTCAACCAGTGAATATTTAAGAAGAGTCTTAAAAAATTATAAAGTTTCACGCCAATCAAAGAATAATTTCACACCATTGAAAAATGTGTATAGAACCGTCTTAAACAGTTGCGTTTCTAGGGTGGATCGATTGGTTTAAGATGCTAGAAACCCAACAAATTGTACAATTTTTTAACTTTATAAATATTTGAAAACTTTTTTGTTGATTTATTAAACAATTAAAGCGTCGACTTGTTAACACACCAAGACGATAATGCATTTAATTTTAAATAATTGTGATTGTAAATTAGGCTTGCCACCTCTCCACCTCAAAATCGTGTAGTTATTCGCGATATCAAAATAATTCCCCCAGGATCCAGTTAATAAAGAGACTTTTATACCATGCATATATGTAATATGCAAGGTATACTAAGTTTAGTCCCAAGTTTGTAACGCTTAAAAATATTGATGCCACGCACAAAATTTTGCTATAGGTGTTCATAGAATCACCTAATTAGCCCATTTCCGGTTGTCCGTCCGTCCGTCTGTGGACACGATAACTCAAAAACGAAAAAATATATCGAGCTGAAATTTTTACAGCGTACTCAGGACGTAAAAAGTGAGGTCGAGTTCGTAAATGAGCAACATAGGTCAATTGGGTCTTAGGTCCGTAGGATCCATCTTGTAAACCGTTAGAGATAGAACAAAAGTTTAAATGTAAAAAGTGTTTCTTATCAAAAAATAAACCACTTTTGCTTGAAACATTTTTTAGTAAACATCACTATTTACCCGTTTACCATACTTGAATATCAGTTATGTATGTGTCACATGTATGTATATTTTGTATGTGTTATGTGATAAAGAAATCAACACTGACTATGCAACTTGTTTGTTTTCACTTGTTTAGATTATTTTTTCATATTTGAATAAATATATCAAGTAAGTTCAACAATTTAGAGCAGCTTTAATTTTTAATTTTTCGAGGGATATTTATTTAAATTTTTAGTTAAGGAAAAACTGGGTATACAAAACATCAAAAATATCCTACAGTATTATGATTCGGTAATATCATTCGATTAATTTTATTATATCCCGATTTTTATCTTCTGACTTTAAAATTCAATTTATGAATTATTTACTTCAATTCTACTAAATCAGTTAAATTAGAAACGTTGTCAATTAAGGTAGAATGTATGTAAGCCCAATTTTCTACCGAATGAAACAAAATAAGTAGATGTTAAAAATAACCGCTCGAGAGTGGAGTATTTATACCAAATTTCCGGACAAAAGTTAGAAAACTCAACTCTTCTGTTCTGCATGGAAAGTTGTTTTTTGGTGTAGTTACATAACCACTCCATCACAAACAGGTCACTTGAGTTACCTTAACCTCCCCCCCAACTGTTTTTTTATGCCGCAATCTACCTGTTCTTATAGATGCATGTTATTATTGTTGTTGCTCTCGATTTACCGTGTCATTCAATTTACGTTTACTGTGTTTGTTAGTACAATTAACTAAGGATTTTTTTTATACTGAATACGAAGGTTTGTGCTTTATTTATTATTAAAACAAGGTTTAAGTATTCTTTTCTTTTAATATTAATATAAGGATAGAGATTAAGATAGCAATCAGTTTTCCAGTGAAAATTTGCAACTTATAATTCTTAAAAAGAAGAAAATGAAATATTTGGATTTCAAGAGAAATATGACTTAGAAAAATTAATAACCTACTCTTTTGAATCAATATTGAGCATAAAACTCCCTTCATTATACTTTTTCCGGAAATTGGGTATTAACACTCTACTCTGCGCCCTCTTTACAATTGCGAAACTAAAAATTTTTTGCCCTACAACTAAAAAAGATATTCGCTATCAAAGTTGGAACTTTTTGCATGGATTAAAAAACAGTTGACTTAATCGGACATATTTTACATAACATCTTAAAAAATTTTCTACAGGTTTTGTTAAAAAAATAATGATATCTTAATTTATGACAACTTTTTTTTGTACCAAAAAACGGTTCTTTCTCGACTCGTTAAAAAGATAAAGATAGATTTTAACAAAAATTACCCGCAAGCCTTGGAACTCCTAATAGTTAAAAAGTATGACATGATACAAAGAGGTTACAGAAGAGAAAGCTCACAGCAGATAAATCTTCCGAAAGTATTACTTCTTCTTAATCTGAAAGGGAAACATTCGAGTAACAGTATATCTAGTAATTGTAATCAGGCTCGTGGTTGAACTTAAAAAAAGGCGAGAATTGTACAGCAATTTTTACATTAAATTTTGAAACACTGAAGAAGTTCAAAATAGAGCAAGTAAGTTAGTAACGATGTATTCTGGTGATTCAGAAAAGAGCTTTTCTGAAGAATTTATCCATTTAAGTTTTTATTTAACTACAATAGTTTGAGCCGGAGAATTGCTCCAAACAACCAACGCAATTTTACAGAATTTAAGAAATAAAGAACTTGAAATTAAAGAACTAAAAAAAAGTCTTTATTGATAGATTTTTATTACGGGGGCGCTACTTTGTGAAACTGGTAAAGCAAAGAATATTGGAGGAACGAAAAACACCCTATCTTGAACAAAACGTGAAACGAAGCATCAAAAGTCAGAGTAAATGCGGTTTAAAGAGAAAACAGCAACGTCTATTGTAATAACCAATCCATCCTGTAAACATAATTAATTGATTTTATAGATGTTCACCGTTGATGTTACAAAAGAAACTAATAGTGCAATCATCTTGGTTTTCACCTCCGAAAAAAAAGCAAACAAAGTGCTTTTCGTGTCCAGATAAATTACAAAATATCTCTGAAGATAAATTAGAAAATATCCAAGCTTTTTTACCGATTGATTTTACATGCCATTCGAAACAATTGGTTACAAACAATTATTTCAAAATGATTATTAAAAACTAATATTTATTAATTAAGGTGGTCGTCTCGCTGATTGGGAGTAAACTATGCATTTTTTTTAAATTAACATTATCGGTGGAAGGACCTCTTTAATTCAATAAAATAAGTATTGGACTTCTTAAAAATTAAAATATAGCAAGAAAATATTGTCTTAAAACAAAGTATTTACTTGCTGCCTTAAGAACAATTTTTCCTGATAGTACTTTTTTTCAGTTTATTGTTTGTTTCTCTATAAATTTCATGGCAAATTATATATTTTAGTGAAAAAACAGAAACCTGAATATTTCGAAAAACTAATTTTCTTTTTTTTTCACTTCATTTAATCGATAATCGGTAGTGTAATTCAAGGAAAGTTGGTAGGATCTTACTTTCTCGTAAAACTGCTGACAAATGTTAATATTTTTGAACAATTTTTTCCCAAAAATTTACTCGGCAAAGTTTGGTCGAAATTTCTCTATGCGGTAGATAAAGACTTAAACTATAATTTAAAAAAAATTAGTTTTTCTTGTACTCTAATAGCGAAACGACTCCTTTAAATATCTACTTTTTTTTTAACAATATAAACTTTGACTTTTTATACCATGTATATGAAATATATTAAATTTGTGGTATAGGTGTTCATAAAATCACATAATTAGTCCATTTTCGGTTGTCTGCTCTCTCTGCCTGTCGTCTGTCGGTCTGTCATCACGATAACTCAAAAACGAAAAAAGATATCAAGCTGAAATTTTTAAGCGTGCTCAGAGCATAAAAAGTGAGGTCAGGTTCGTAAATGAGCAACATAGGTTAATTGGGTCTAGAGTCCGTAGGACTCATCTTGTAAAACATTAGAGATAGAACAAAAGTTTAAATGTAAAAAATGTTCCTTATAAAAAATAAACAATTTTTGTATGAAACATTGTTTTGTAAACATCACTGTTTACCTACAAGGGCGCAAATTAGGTGCAAATTATATAGTATGTTTTATATGGGAATAACAGTTATGTACGTGTGGCTATCTAAGAGTAGATATCTTTATTTACTTCCATGGTGTCAAAAAATAAACGAGTACTTAATGCACATTGTCTGCGCATGGTATTTCTACAATTAACTCAGTCAATTGTTTGGTTTCACTTGTTTACAATAAAAACTGTTTACAAGAGATTAACGGATTTTCATTTTCGAAATTTACCCGTATTTTATAGTCAATGTTGCCATATGCCATATTTCATAGATGATGTTGTTTTGTTTCTAATGGTCAAAAGATTATTTTGTAGAAAGTTTCTTTTTTTTGAATTTTTTTCGTAGATTTATGGAATAAACTGTCTTAAATGACTGCATTAAAAAGAAACTAAACATTATTACGGACCAATAACTCCTGCTGCACCGTACGAGAGTGTACTACACCGCAAACAATACCCTAGATTGTACAAAAATCCACGTGTTTCAAACGTATACAACATTACTATAAAACATACACAAAGTCAAAAATCATTAACATCGAAAAAACAAAAACATACAGAAAATGAGAGAAAAAAAAACTACAAAAAAACTAAACAGAGTCGTTTGTGTAGCCTAGCTCCTTTACCCAACAGTAAATATTCAATATAGACTAGGTGGTGTGGTCACTGATATTCGAACATAAATTCTTACACACTAGAATAATAGGGTATCCTATTATATTTGAAAAAGTACTTCAAAATGTTGATTCTGCTAATAAAAAGTCACCAAAAATTTTCATTATACGAAATAACAGAGATAAGTTTGACTGATATATTCATAGACAACTAATTATAATAAATTCATTATATCCAGCTGTCTACACTGAACTAACTGATAATGGTCTATGGTTCATATCGATATGACATCACATCAGGGCTTGCCCGCGTTTTAGATCACGTGATATACAGTTTAAAAATTACGATTTTTAATTTTAATATTTTAAAAGAAAAATGTGCTTTTATGACTCGAAATCTGATATATTTAAGTATATTTTTACATAAATTTTAACATTTTTCAAATTTCATAATTTATTTTTCACTACCGAAAGTACCCTATTTGCCTGGTTTCTGTAAACCATATTTTATGGGTTTGCTCAAAAACTAACAAATTAGAATATTCGAATTAAATAAGCCGTCAAAACGTGAGGTGTACTTCCTTGTGGTACCATAAACAAACAGCCAATCCAAAGTTTATATTGCAAAGGGTTTTTTCTAAATAAATAATTCAAACCTTTTTCAATCTCGTACAACAACTATAAAAATTAAATTTTTTTAGACGTTTCAGTCATTGTTTTGAGGTTTCTATAATAAACAATAAATTATTTTTTTGTCAGATTGCGAAAAATTAATTATAAACAAGTGAAAACAAACAATTGGTTGACTTGATTGTTGAAATACTTTGAATAGCAAATGTGGAATCACAGTGTTTGCATTACTTGTTTATAAATTAGAAGAGTTTAAAAATCCAACACAGTTATTTGGTTTTCCAAAAGGCCGCCATTTATTTGATTTTCGAAAGTATTTTTGAGAATTTTTTTTCCTTTATCGAAAATGATTCACAAGTTTACTATTTGAAGCTATCTTCAAATTTTCAAGTCTCTTTCTTTTATAGTGTTGGAGAAAATGAACACCAAAGTTTTGTCCTAATTTATTAATGCCTATGGGTAAACAGTGATGTTTACGAAAAAATGTTTCAAACAAAAGTTCTCTAACAAAGAATTTTTTAAGATATTTACATGTGATCTTAGAAAGAGATAAATTATATAGTTCTCTAAATACTAGTTGTATTAGAACCACAACCGTAGCAGAATTCTTCCTGCATAGTAAATACTATTTGTCTAACAAAGACTTTTTTAAGGTATCTCTAACGAAATAAGAAAAAATGTATTATCTTAGAAATTGATAAATTATAGTTTTCTAAATAGTAATTGGATAAGAGTAACAACCCTAGCAGGATTCCCTCTGCTTAGTAGTTACCATTTGTCTAACAAAAAAATTGGTATTTCTATCGGAGTAACAGAAAACGTAATATCTTAAAGAGAGATAAAGTATAGTTTTCTTAATAGTGCGGTAAGTCTGTCAACGCTGCAACGAATACCTTCATATATTGTTCATTTGTCCACAAACGGGACTAAAAACGTTCAAAAATAGCTTCTGAATATGGATTCCTATCTTTTACGTTTTAAATATCAATAACTTTGAAAATTTACAGCAGCTTATATAGGCGGCCAATGCTTCTACAACTTTTTTTTACGACTTAATGTGTTTGAAAAGCGCTTTTTTCAAATTTCCGTCCAAAATTACTTTTAGTCTGTCTACCCTAGTAGCTCAGTTGGTTTAGATGTAGCCAATTCCGTTGGAGGTATGTCTGAGGTAACGGGTTCGATTCCCACTGTCACAAAAAAATTAATTTTATTAATAGTTGTGATGGGCTGGTGTAGTGCATGGTATATGCATGAAGGAGGTGCACTAAAACTCTGAAAATAATTGAGGAGCTGATAAATGAAATTATCAGCGGAAAATGTGGTAAAACTAAAGCCTAAGTCTCATGCCGTTATAAATACCTTAAAAAAATGAACTTTACAAAGAGTTGGCAACGCTAATCCTAATGAATTTCGAAATACCAGAACCCGTATAGTCTAGTCTATTTATCCAGCAGTAAATATTCAATGTATGAGTATGCATACTGATTGTAATAATTTTGGCACAATTCCAGATGGTCACGATTAAACCGTAACAACACACTCAAACAAAAACAGACGGACTTTATGATGGTATATAGCAGCAACAGAGCTCACACGACGACAACAAATCTAGTGCCAAGTACTCTCCGTAGTCCGTTCTCTACTCTACTTGAATGTCCAATAACTGAATAAAAAAATGTTTATGTATATACCATTCTATCTTTTTCTATTCAATATCAAATCAATGTAATGGCATCTTTTTTTAGTTCTATGCCGAAAACAGAAGCAATTTACAATTATCGTTGAAATATGAACTCTTGCCAACAAAATTTTTTATTTATATTTGTCTTTGTTTAATTTATAGTGTTTTTCTTATTTGTTATCTTTGTTCGGTGTATTAATTTTTGTTTTTGAAGGCAAAGTACCTTGTTTGATGGTAAACAATATTGTGGATTTTTGTGTAAGGAAATTTTAGTTGAGGCCAACTTATTTTATTTGTTTTAAGAATTCAATATGTATTGTATTTCAAAAAAACCCGATTACGAATGATTTCTAAGTACGTTGTTATATTAACTAGACAATGTTGCTAATAAAATTTTCCAGATTTTCACCTGCGTTTCAGATATGCAAATCTATATTCAAAACAACTGAGAACAAACAATTGACTGAGTTAATTAATGAAATACCATGTATAGACGGTGTTGATGACGCAATCGTTTGTTTTTTGGCGACACTTAAGTAAAGAAAGATATCCACTTTTAGATAGCCACATGTTCATAACTGATATTGCCATAAAATACATACTATAAAATTTGCATCTTATTTTCGCCCTCAGGGGTAAACAGTGATGTTAACAAAAAATTGTTTCAAACAAAATTTGTTTATTTTTTTTAAGGCTATCTCTAATGGTTTACAAGATGGTTTCTACGGACCCAAGACCCAATTGACCTATGTTGCTCATTTACGAACTTGAAACTCACTTTTCACGTCTTGAGCACGCTGTCAAAATTTCAACTTGATATCTTTTTCGTTTTTGAGTTATCGTGATGACAGACGGACAGACGACAGACAGACATGCAGACAAACGGAAATGGACTAATTATGAACACCTATACCAAAATTTTGTTCGTACCATCAATATTTTCAAGCGTTACAAACTTGGGACTAAACTTAGTATACCTTAATATATTTCATATACATGGCATAACAATTGAAAAGAAACAATTGACTGAGCAAATTGTTGAAATACCATGTAAAGACAGTTTTGAAATTGTTTAAAGTAAGTAAAGAAAGATATCCACCAAAATTTGCACTCTCGTAGGTAAACTCTGATTACGAAAAAATGCTTCAAACAAAAGTTGTTTATTTTTTTATTAAGGAACATTTTTTAAATTTAAACATTTTGTTCTATCTTTAACAGTTTACAAGATGCTTCCTATGGACATTAGACCCAATTCACTTATGTTGCTCATTTACGAACTCGACCTTACTTTTTACGAATTTAGCATTCTATAAATTTCGGCTTGATTTCTCTTTTCGTTTTTGAGTTATCATGTCGACAGACGGGCAAACAGAAATGGAATAATTAGGTAATTATAAGAACATCTATACCAAAATTTTGTTCGTAGTGTCAATATTTTTAAGCTTTACGAACTTGGAACTAAACTTAGTATGCTATGATATATTTCATATATACATGGTATAACAAGTTAAAGTATTTCTATTCCATGAAAACGAAAATGATATTAAATTTTATTTATAAATTAATTTACCTTTTATACGTCTTATGTGAAAAATTCATCAATTCTCTGTACGGTTTTAAGAAAGTAACTACCAAAGTCAGTGTGTTTACCATAAAACACATTTCTCATAAACCATACAGAGAATCGATATGAATTTTTCACAAAATACCTATACAAGCGTGATTAATTGATAAATAAATTTTGGTATCATTTTCATTTTGGGGATTGCTTGATCGGGGGGATTGCCCTATTATTTAAATAAAAAAATGACTTCAAAAGTATTCATTTTTTATATGATATGTTTTTCATAGATTTGTCCAAAATTAATCTATGACAAGTGAAAACAAACAATTGACTGAGTTAATTGTTGAAATACCATGCATAGTCAGTGTTGATTTCTTGAGCACATTACACATACAAACATGTGATACATACATAGCTGATAATCAAGTATAGTACATATTATAAAATTTCCGCCTAATTGGCGCCCTCACGGGTAAAAAGTGATGTTTACGAAAAAATGTTTCAAACAAAATTGTTTCATTTTTGATAAGGAACATTTTTTATATTTAAACTTTTGCTCTATCTCTAACGGTTTACAAGACCCACTTGACCTTTGATGTTCGTTTTTGAGTTATCGTGTCCACAGACGGAAAGCGTTTTTAAGCGTTACAAACTCGGGACTAAACTTAATATACTATGTATATTTCATAATACATGGTATAAAAATTAAAAGAAAAATGTTTAAATTAAAGCTAAAAGCTTAATAGAATATTGAAAACAAAAAAAACCGTTGTGCCCGACTAATTAAGGATGTATGAGCACGGTAGTGGGGACACAAACTTAAAAAAATATACATTTTCAATTTTGATGGTAAATTATGTTATAACTTGATAATATAAGACGAAAAGTAAAAAATAAAATTTTTCGATATCTGGATTAATTTTCAAAATATCGAAAATTGAAAATTTTGTTTAATTATTTAGTTTTCGATATTTTGAAACTCAAATATCGAAAAATTGTATTCTTATTTTTCGTCTACATTCATGAAGTTATAACAAAATTCATCATCAAAGTTGAAAATAACTTACAAATAATTTCAACCCTAAGTCTAAAATTGCCTTGGCGCTCGTACTACCTTAAGTGTTATAAATATATAATTATATATGAATCACATAGAATGTTATAGTAATAGCACTAAGAATGGTTTGAGTTCTGCGTATATTTTTGACTGAGTATATATCAGTTTTACATTTCTAAAATTATTCATTTATTCAAATTCATACTCAGTAAATCAAAGAATATTTAACGCGCGAAATATTCGACGTATGTGCAGAACAGGTGAGTAAATCTCTCATTTGGGTATGGGGTATGGGTATGGAAGTTAGCGGGCCATGCTCGAGCATCGTGCCTCGAAGCAATGGTTCAGAGCACCTAGCCAAATAGACCCTTGTACTCTATTCCCGCTACGCTTTTCAGTGGCTATTATAACCAACTGATGTACTGAAACCCAGGATCTGCCTAGCGCTGAGTTTCCTAATTTCTTCTGGTTCGACTATGGCCGGACCAAACCATTTCCTTCGCTGCTGTATGAGCGCCGGGCAGTAACAGAGAAAGTGAATCGATGTTTCTTCTGAATTTTCTCCGCATCTGTCACACGCGGGAGATTTTCTTTTTCCAATCTGATGTTGGAACTTGTTCAGGTTATCATGCCTTGTGAGTAACTCTACGATGACTCTAATATCAGCTCTGTTTAGTTTCAAGATCTCCTCGGCTCTGTTACTGAGTGAGTTTGCTTCACCCAACAGGCTTTTGGCGATTCGCCCTCCCTCGTAGCTGGTCCATGCCTTTAATTGTTGGTTTTTCAGATTATCTCTTAATCTGTTAAGACCTTCTTCTCATTTAGTAAAAATTATTAAATTTCTCATTTAGTTTCGGCAAAATCTGTCATTGAGCATGCTTAATTTTCGCATGGGTAATTTTTGCAGGATCCCGTTTAAAACATGCTCCTACATGCAAAAGTGCAGGGTGGTTTTTAATCAAGTAAGTAATATTAGCCGAATCGCTTCAAAAATTAAGTCATATATTTTGGGTCGAAATAAACAAAAAATGTTCTTAGACATTCTTCTCCAGACCCTTCAGTTTTCGAGTAAAAAATTCGTGTAAATTTAAAAAAATTGAATTTTTATCTCTCAAAAACTCAGAAAAATCAGATTTTTAATATGTATAAAATTTTTATCTGTAGTGCTAAGCTTACGCCACAAAATCCAACAAATTTTTTGGATTAATTGCATTTTAATTGCTTGATTGTTAATTGTTAAGAGAGAGCGCGAAAAACCACCCAGCAATAATGATTTTCTGTTCTATACATGCTAGAAAGATGGGATTTTTATCAATCGACTCGAATAAAGACAAATTAATGGAAAAATTCGAATAATTTTATTTCCCACAGAAATAGTATTTTTAACACTTATTTTCATTTGTTTCAAGTCTCCCAAACCTGTTTTTTTTTCTTAATAGATGAAAGAAATATTTCATCTATATATATATACGATTTATCACTGACTGACTCATCACGAAATATCCGAAACTACCGGTCCGATTAACTTCAAATTTCGCATACTTACCTCTTTCGTGACATAGACGTCCACTGAGAACGGATTTTACGAATTCCTATCCCAACGGATTTTACGGAATTCCTATCCTAAGAGGCTCTCAATCGGACATAAGTAAACAACTGATTTTTCGTGGAGTAGGCCTGCTGGGGATCCCGCCACAATGAATAACTGGAACGCATACCAATACACAGTACCTCATGTGCGATGTGAAAATCTGTGTATTTATTAACTGGCACTATATTTTCCTATTTCAAATTTGAAAAATTTACAATAAATATCAAATCGAAATTAAACATTTCGTTAATGAAAGAAGTATAGGTTCACATCCAAATGGTTAGTGTGCCCAGCGATGCGGGCGGGAATTAGCTAGTTAGTCTATATAAATTATAAATTGACTTTGGTATTACAAATGTTCGAACGTCCTATGGTTGAAAATTAGTTAAAAAACCAAATGAAAAATCCATTTGAAACCAATTTGTATACGGTACACGGTACAATGTTATACATTTTCTCTCCTATATAAACTGAACATATGAATAATTACCCTAAAAATAATTTAATGCAATTGTTATGTAATACATAAATTTTACTTTGATTTTAATTATTCAAAATTATTTTAAATCAATACATATACATGTGATGTATCCCACTTTAGAGGATAGCTTTAGAGGATGACTGTAGCTGTAGTTGTAAATGTGTCTGTTATAATTATTTGCTATGTATCTCTAGCCTATATGGATTGTGATATATGTGTCGGTAAATTAGGACACTGTAAAATATAATCGGGGTGAGAGTTTTTTTATTCCATGTATATGAAATGTACCAAGGTATACTAAGTTTAGTCCCAAGTTTGTAACGCTTAAAAATATTGATACTATGAACAAAATATTGGTATAGGTGTTCATAAAATTACCTAAATAGTCCATTTCCGCTTGTCTGCCTGTCTGTCAGTCGTCTGTCTGTCCGTCTGTCATCACGATTACTCTGTCAAAAACGAACACAGATATCGTGCTTAGGACGTAAAAAGTGAGATCGAGTTAAAATGGGCCGTAGGATCCATCTTGTAAACTGAAAGAGATAGAACAAAATTTTAAATGTAAAAAACATTTTTTCGTAAACATCACCGTTTACCCGTGAGAGCGCAAATTGTATAGCATGTATTATATTGGAATATCAGTTATATGTGTGTGGCATGTATGTATGTGTAATGTGATAGACTAATGAACACTGTCTATACATGGTATTTCAACAATTAACTCAGTCAATTGTTTGATTTCACTTGTTTTTTTTTTTTTTTTGTAAATTAGTTTTGCAAAAAAGTGTGACGTTAAAGAAAGTATGGGTATTATTTTTGAATTCAGTCCCCTAATAAACACTTCATCAAATATAGGAGACCTGTGTAGCCAATTTCCATGTATAAAAACAGGACACGGATAATTCCACGCAGTCTTAAAAAATACTTCATATTAATTAGAAAGCTTTTTAACATATTGCAAATTGCCGTTGAATAAAATAGATTATTACTACGTAAGCTTTTGTTTTTCTCCAATTTGTTCTAATCATGAATTTTTTAATTCTTGGAATTTCTCATTATCTCAAACTAATTAAAATATAAAAACTCATATAAAACAAGTGAAAATAAACAATTGACTGAGTTAACTGTTGAAATACCGTATGAAAACAGTGTTAAATATCGGTGCTTTTTTTATTTTGATAAATAAGTTAAAATAAAATATTCATGTAGCATTAAAAAGTGGCTATTTGAAACAAATTTTTAAACAAGGAAATTTTTCCTCCAAAACTGACCCCGTTAATGGATGGGGATGGAATTATTATGAAAAATAAATATGCAAAAGTTTACCAACAATTACAGAAACGATTTACGAAAATAAAAATACAAAAATTACCTCAAATTTTAAGAAAATATTTGGTTGAAGCCCAAAAATGTTCCTTATAAAAAAATAAACCACTTTTGTTTGAAACATTTTTTCGTAAAAATCACTGTTTTCCCGTGGGAGCGCAAATTGTATAGTTTGTATTATAAGGGAATATCAGCTATATATGTGTGATGTGACAGTATGTGTAATGTTGCAGAGTAATCAACACTGTTTATACATGATATTTCAATAGTTAACTCAGTCAATTGTTTGTTTTCACTTGTTGTATTTTGATTTTTGTAATTGTTGGTAATGTTTTGCATATATATTTTTAATTTTTAAATTATATTTGTAAATCTATTGTATGTTTTTTAAATTGTATTTTTTAAATAAAATTGCTTAATATACAATTTTATTTCGAGTATCGTGGTATTTATTTTAATAACTATGCCTCAACTCGAAGTCAAAAAAAATCCATTCTTATAAAAATAAATATATTTCCGAAATAGTCTTTCAAATAAAAGTTGTTTACTGTTTTATAAGGACCATTTTTTACCTTCAAAGGACCATTCTTTTGTTCTATCTCTTACGGTTTACAACCTACTTGACCTATGCTGCTCAATTACGAACTCAAATTTACTTTTTACATGCTGAGTAAGTTATAAAAATTTCTGCTGAATATGTCATTTTGTTTCTGAGTAATCATCACGTTTCTGACGCATAAATGGCAAAATAGTGGACTAAATTTAATTAGGTATTTTAAGAGCGTCAATACAATAATTTTTAATAGGGTATTCTACTATATTTGAAAAAGTACTTCAAAATGTTTATTTTGCTAATATAAAGCCATCAAAAATTTATTTCGGAAAAATTACCAACGCTTTCTTGCCAAAAATTTAATTTTAATTTGAAACCTTTTTTAAACTGTCAAAAACGCGGGTATTCAATTTGATGACGTATAGACAACTAATTATAATAAATATAAATACTTATTATCTATGGATATATTAGACCCAGCTTTCCATACTGAACTAACATATGGTCTATGGTTCATACCGATATGCCATCACATAAAAAAAAAAAATCAAATTACGATTTTTAATTTTAATATTTTAAAAGAAAAATTTGCTTTTATGATTCGAAATCAAAATATTTAAGTATATTTTTACATAAATTTTAACATTTTCCAAATTTCATAATTTATTTTTGACTAACAATAAAATCCTATTGTAATATAAATTTTTCGGAGCTCTAGAAACTTGGGATTAAATTTAATATACTCTGATATATTTAATATGTAGGGTATAAAAAATAAAATACAATATACGAAAATACTTAATACCTAATATATATAAAAATAAATTTTCACGAAAAACTAGTTTTAATTGTTTCTAAGAAACTCCTACAACAGGAATATATTATATATTATTACTCTAGCAAGTTTTTTTCAGTCCTACCCTTATCTTCGCTAGTCCTTTATCAAATTGCATGATTCACCCTTTCAAGCTTATTATGTCTAGGTTTGGCGAAAAATATACTCACGGTCTAAAAATGTACCGCTTAGGAAAAAACTAGACAAATAATTTTAACAAAAACCACTTTTCTACGAAATTTTTTGTTTTTTGCTTTTTGCCACATATACAGGAAGCCACTATGGGAGCGGAATTCCTCACGGGTTGAGCTGGTGTAATTTAATATCTATACATAACGCCACCACCAAAATGAACAAGTACAAAACTTGTATAGACTTTAGATCGGACGTAAATAAAATCGACAAAAAAATATACTTTTCCAAATTTTAAAAACATGGACTCTGAGGTAATCAAATCTTTAAAAATTTTTTACAAATTTTCACCGGAAATCTTCTTGGTCCTCAATCTTACTTTTGACTTAAGCTATCTTAATCTCTATCCTTATCTTAGTCTTAAAAGAAAAGATGAGTGTGAACATGTGATAGAATACTTAAATTTTGCCCTGTTACAAAAAATTTTACCGTTCAAAAAGGGACAAATAAGCAAAAAGCTTTGAGTTTGAAGTTGACGAAAAACAGTTTACTTTTTTAACAGCAAGTATGAATCACAAACATTTAATTATATTAATAGAAACATTCAATACTAATAAATAAATGACAAATCTGCGTCTTCAATATAAAAAAAAACCTTACTTAATTGCATAACCAACACAGTAAACATAAATTGAATTACACGGTAAATCGAGAGCAATAATAATAAAAACATGCATTTGTAAGAACAGGTAGATTGCGGCTTATAAAACAGGCGGGGGGCTGGGTTAAGGTAACTCAAATGATCTGTTTGTGATGGCGTGGTTATCTAACTACACCAAAAAACAACTTTCAATGCAAAACAAAAGAGTTGTGTTTTCTAATTATTGTCCGGTAATAAAGCTTGTTTTTTTTTATATGAAGTTGAAATAATTCTAAATCAGTTCTGAAAATTTTAGGAGGGGTTGCCTGATTATTTAAATAAATAAATGACTTCAAAAGAAGGCATATATACCTGCTTTTATGGTAAAACGGTTGATGAATAATATGGTTTCATAGATTTCCCCAAAACTAGTCGGTAGAAATTAAAAAAAAAAACTTTTTAAATTATAGTGACTCTATTAGCTCAGTTGGTTAAGGGGTGACCAATCCCGTTCGCGATATGCTTAGGGTAGTGGGTTCGGTTCCCGCTGTCGGAACATAATTAATTAAATTAATAGTTGTGATGAGCTGATGTAGTGCATGGTATATACATGAAGGAGGTGCATTCAGCCTCTGAAATTGAGGAGCTGATAAATGAAATTATCAGCGGAAAGGTTGTAAAACACATAGATGGTATCACAATGGGCTCTATAGCCAAAGTGTGTCCTTCATGGACAGCCAATATAACCTAACCTAACCTAACCAAGCTTTTGACATATATTTCGAAAACTAAGGGAGTCGTCTATATTCATGTCGTTATAACAAAATTCATCATCAAAGTTGAAAATATAGTACAAATAATTTCAACCCTGGAACTTAAAATTGCCTTGGTGCTCGTACTACCTTAAAAATAAACAGATCAATTCATCACATAGCTTTGCGTAATAATAAAGAGTCATTATTAACACATACAAAATTAAGGGAGATTTTGTAAAAAAAAAATCAAAGGACAATCTACAGTAACATAAAAACCAAATCGTGAGTAGCAGAGTTCCATTACTAAGGTTACATTTGTCTCTCATAAAATGCTTGTTCTTAAAATCGGATTTTGTTTTTACATGTTTTTGAACACAGGAAATATTTATAATAAAATGCGGGAAAGCCTTAAAAACCGCGAAAATATTTTGGTCATAAAAAAGGAGGAAAGGTTCTGGGAAGTTAACATCTCCAAAATGCATTTTAAACTTATTCAATTTAAATACCGATTATCAACCCTCTAGGCTTATTTGGAGGGATTGTACTAAAAAGCTCCCAAAATATGTGTTCTTGGGATTATAAAACGGATTTATGTAGCATCGCTCATCCCTCTCAGTTGATGTTGTACGTAAGTCTATACTTTCGGGGGAAATATGACTAAAAACGTGTACACAAACAGGTTAGGTTAGGTTAGGTTAGAGTGGCTGTCCGGGGGTGTTACACATTTAGACCATAGGGTCCGTTGTGATATTGAAAAAGAGATGGCCCATCCCCGGCCACTACTCCATGAACCATTTGGAGCTGTTTAAGAACAGCAGGAGAGAGCTTTAACGTCGACGGACTTTGTGTCGGAGAGGTCGTCAAAGAGAGTAAGTCCATCTCCTCAAAGCAAGAGCTGGGCAGTGACAGAGAAGATGAGACATTATCTCCTCCTCCTCACCACTGTGGCAGCTCCTGCAGTAGTCGTGATACAGTGCCAGGTCCAGGCATTCAGCATGTCTGCCGCCCAACAGAGGCCCGTGGAAGTGATATAAGATCTTCGAAACGCCTGCAATAGTACTCAGATCATATCTGTCTTATAGCACCACAAGTACGTTCCTCCCTCCATCTAAGATTGGCCATTTTTAAGATATCCTCTTTGAGAAGCAACTTGCAGTTCGCAAATGGAACTCCCGGATATTTATTGATGCTTGTGTCCGGCAGCATTGTGTCACTTCTGACAAGCTCTTCGGCTTCGCAATTTTCTGGAATGTCCCTGTGTGCCGGTATCCATACCAGGCTTACATTCATTTGTTCCGCCCGCTCATTTAGATACGTAGGGCAGTTCTGTGCTACCGGCAGTCTTGAGCTACGTAAGTCTATACTTTCGGGGAAATATGACTAAAAACGTGTACACAAACAGAAAATGTAATATGTATTTTTTTTGCAGCCCGTTCATAGAAACGTTCGTATAGTTGAAGTTAATAATACATTTACTTGTCGAGTCATTTACCTGAGGTCTAATTTAGTTATGTGCAGCTGATGGAGCTCTGTTGTATGTATACAGCCTACACGTATTACACCTTTTATCCGATGTGTGTGTACACGTCAATTCAAAAAAGGAATACACCTTGATTTGTTTTTCATTTTTCGAGTTCTAAACTATTCTCTATTTATATCTTAGTAGCTATGAGCGAGATCAAGATCAAGACCAAGACCACAAAGAAAAAAATTAAAATAATGAAAACTTCATCCCGAAGGTGGCCGTTTTATATTGAAATAAAGTAAGAATACTTTAAAACAATTTCCTAACGATTGGAACAAGTACAGCTAAATATTTGTATTTACAATATAAAGGGATTGAATTCAAAATATGAATTCATTGATACAAAATCATTGAAGTTAAATAAACAAAACCATTACTTCTATATAAGAGATTAATTTTTGTTTAAAGTCTTGCATTTTATTGATGGAAATCAAAATTGTACTTAGTTAGGATATATAATCGTGTAAATGAAGCGAATAAGCGAATTAAAAGAACATATCATTACGTTTGCTTTAAATATAGGACTTGGCTAGTATGAACACATACCTGTAATGGCTAATCAATGAAGGGTTGAGCCGATATGAAGATTGTTATTACTAATAGACAAAGAGGAAGTGTTGGATAGAGTTGGTACTAAAAGAGAACTAATAAACAAGGCAACTGTAGTTCGTGGGTCATGTGATAAGACAGCAGTCCTTAGAATATTTAGTACAAAGCGGTAAAATATTAGGCAACAAATCAAGAGGCAGAAACGCAATACATTTTTTACCACCCCTTTCTCCGCAAAGGGCTGCTGATGTTTTTCACATGGCAAATGATCCGCAGAAATGGAAGTCCTTGATCGCCAGACATGGCACACAATGATGATGAACAGGGCAAAGTTTAAGTATTCTATAAAATGTTTATGAAAAACGAATCTTGCACGAACTTGCGCCTTTTCTTTTAAGACTAAGATAAGGATGGAGATTAAGATTGCTTAAGAATTCAAGTCAAAACAAGTGAAAACAAACAATTGACTGAGTTAATTGTTGAAATACCATGTATAGACAGTGTTGATTACCATGTCACAGTACACATACATGCATGTCACACATATATAACTGATATACCCATATAATACATACTATACAATTTGCATATAATTTGCACCCTCATGGGTAAACAGTGATGTTTACGAAAAAATGTTTCAAACAAAAGTGGTTAATTTTTTTATAAGGAACATTTTTACTTTTAAACTTTTGTTCTGTCTCTAATGGTTTTACAAGATGGGTTCTACGGACCCAAGGCCCAATTGACCTATGTTGTTCATTTACGAACTTGACCTCACTTTTTACGTCCCAAGCACGCTATAAAGATTTCAGCTTGATAACTCTTTTCGCTTTTAAGTAATCGTGATGGCAGACGGACAGACGACAGACAGACAGACAGACATAGAAAAGGAGCAAGCAGTTTTCCAGTAAAAAGTTGTAACTGATAATTCCATAATTCCCTTAAGTGGAATCAAAAGCAAGCATAGACAAACGCATAGAAAACGAATATGACTAAAAGAATTTTTTTTAACTATCGCCAAATAAAAGATTTTTTGTATCTTAATAGTCTTTTGAATCAATTTTGAGCATAACATTCCCTTCATTATATTTTGTCTTTGGTATAAATACTCTACCGTGGCCCGGCTCATGCACACAATTCCAATTGAAAGCGCTACCTTTTCATGAATAAAATGCTGATTTTTCATTTCTATTATACAATACTAATACATTTTCCGCATCAATGGTAATAACATAATTATATTATTTCCTAAAGTAACTACAGTCAAACCTGGGTAAGTGAGAAAACTATTTAAGTGAAAGTTATAGCCAGGACTCGTCAAGCTCCCAAAACTTCTATTAGCGAGAAACAGAATCCGTAAGTGAGACTGCTACTTATCTATACCTCTATAAGCGACAGTCGAGTTTTATTTATTTATATTATTTAGGAGGAGCTATAGCTACAATTTACTATATTCGTACTTGCTGTGACTTGTTATTGCTGCGTACCTCTATAAGAGAGAAACGCTACCCATGTACCTGCATTAGCGAGAAACTTGGGTTAGTGAGAAACTTCTATAAGCGAGAATGAGATTGTGCTCCCTTGAACTTTCGCTTATCCAAGTTTGACTGTATATGATGTTTTCTAATTATACCCTTAATTATTAATTTATATTTTTCTTTTCCAGGTATGTTGATTGAAACTTATCTTTCCATATAGTGTTCATGCTACCGTAAGTTTTTCACTATTTATTTTCTTCATTTTCCGTTAGTGATAGTAAATTTAATGATGTACATTTATATATCAGATGCACATTTTCAATATTATACACAGTAAAAACAAGTGAAAACAAACAATTGGTTGAGTTAATTGTTGAAATACCATGTTTAGACAGTTTTGAAGACGCAATCGTTTGTTTTTATATGTCTGTTATTCCCATATAATACATACTATACAATGTTCAAACCTAATTTGCGCCCTCACGGATAAAAAAATGATGTTTTCGAAAAAATGTTTCAAACAAAAGTTGTTTATTTTTTTATAAGGAACATTTCTTACAATTAACCTTTTGTTATATCTCTAACGGTTGGCAAGATGGGTGCTACGGACCCAAGACCCAATTGACCTATGATGCTCATTTACGAACTCGACCTCATTTTTTACGTCCTGAGCATGTTTTAAAAATTTCAACTGAAAATCTTTTTTTCGTTTTTGTGTTATCGTGTTGTCAGACGAACAGGCAGACAGGCAGACTGATAGACAACCGGAAATGGGCCTAATTAGGTGACTTTATGTACATCTATATCAAAATTTTGTTCATAGTATCAATATTTTGAAGCGTAACAAACTTGGGACTAAACTTAGTATACCTTGATATATTTCATGCGCACGGTATAAAAGCTGCTGGATTGAAGTAAACGAATGTTCATGGCGATTGATGTTCTTATAACAAGCAAATATTTAATGATATCAATACTTATTTAGAGAAAATGTGTATTAGATTGCTTTGAAATTTTATTGAAACCACTACCGCAAATATTTACTTGCTACCATGTTAAGAAAATATATATGAACTAAATCCTTTGATGTTCTAATTAGAAAAAGAATCTCGAGAATCTTGACGGACGGGCAAACAGATGAAAGGACAACCGGAAATGGATTTTATGAATACCTGTACCAAAATTTTGTTTAAGCGTTACTTACTGTGGACTAAACTTAGTATATCTCGATATATTTCATATATACATGGTATAATAATGCAAATACAGATATTCAACACTCTATGCAGTTGGGACTGATTTAAATCTACACCGGATCCAATTTTTCCAATAATGGGTCCTGACTGTTAAAGTCGCTATGCAAACTGCTGTACTGTACTGTTGTTTCTTTTTTTTTCAGTTTATATTTAACTCAGTCGGGTTTTTTGATTTTTTAAATAGTTTTTTTTTTATTTTACACTTTTAAGTAAGAATTTTCAAATACCTATTCAACGATACCCACTTACTATAGTTTCCACTTTCGTTTTCAGCCTGTATGTATGTTTGGACCTTTGGGGCGCTCTAGAGATCAATCGCGTGATCGATTTTATTAGCTATTCAATAATACCCCACTAGACATAGTTCGCCGAAATTTTTCATTTTTCATTTTTACAATATTGCGTCTGGTGGTCGCCATATTGAATTTTGAGTGCTGACATATCTTCAGTAGCACTCGCAAGGCTAAGGCAAAGCGATTGTTCTCTAGTGCGCCACATAGGAACGCACATACATTATGTTCAAAATATGGCGTCGGGCAGTCGCCTTATTTAATTTTCACTACTGCCATATCTTCAGTTACACTCTCAAGGTTAATAAAAATTGTTTGACGGCAGAATCATCAAAATCGGCCCACGCGTTCAGTCTCTAGATTGCCACATAGAAACACACATTTTTCTTACAACACTCGTAACATTAAGACAAATCGATTGACGTCAGAATCATCAAAATCCGTCTCTAGTGTGCCATAGAGAAACGCGCATACATAAATAGATTATAAACACATTACCACTCCTATGCGTTGCTCAGTCGGGTAAAAAGTGACTTCGAATTTGTAAACGTGCAATAGCTAGCCCATCTTTTAAACTTCAACAGATAAAAAAAAATTCTAATACAAATACACTCCTTATCTAAAATAAAAATACACAACTTTTGTTTGAAATCTTTTTTCGTAAATATCTTTGTGTTTTCTCATGGGAAAAATAAGGGCAAAACTTAAGTTTCCATTTTCTCAAAAACTATAAAAAAAGAGAATTGAAAATATGTCAAGTTTTTTGATCAGATGCGTGTCTACTGCGTTCAGCAATGGTGATATTGATGATGACAATGAGAAAAATACGCCTACACATTTTCACGTTAAAATCGGAAAATATCGAACCAATATCATATATACTTACTCAGATGTGTAAGTTCATGTTCATCGTTTGTTCAAAGTATTCTCAATTGTATGATATGGTATCATATCTCGTACTCGTATTATGTGCAAGTTGTATTTTTAAAGTACAGTTAAAACTGGTTATAACGACATTGAAGAGGCCATACAATAGGATATTCTACTATTTTTGAAAAAGTACTTCAAAATGTTTATTTTGCTAATAAAAAGCCACCAAAAATTTATTTCGGAAAAATACACACGCATTCTTGCCAAAAACTTCAATTAAATTTTAAACCTTTTTTAAACTGTCAAAAACGCGGGCATCCAATTTGATGACGTCATATCGGTATCAGTTTACGAAATAACACAGATAAGTTTGACAGATATAATCATAGACATCTGATTATAATAAATATAAATACTAATTATCTTTGGATATATTATACCCAGCTGTCTATACTGAACTAACTGATGGACTATGGCTCATACCGATATGAAATCACAGCAGGGTTTGCCCGTGTTTTTGGTCACGTGATATATAGTTAAAAAATTACGATTTTTAATTTTAATTGTATATAAGAAAAATGTGCTTTTATGACTCGAAATCAGAATATTTAAGTATATTTTTACATAAATTTTAGCTTTTTTCAAATTTCATAATTTTTTGACTAACGATAATACCCTATTATTGTCATTATATATCCGATAGTTAATAAGTTGTTCTAAAAATTAATTAGGAAGAAAATGTGCCTGAAATAAAGTATTATATGTGTTAAACCAAATTGTGAACTATCTGCGTTCCAAAGATCTTATATCACTTACAACGGCCTCTGTTGTCAAAGTTGTCGCGGTTATTACTGGACACTGGTTGGGCAGCAGGCATTCTGAACGTCTGGGAATGGCAGTGTATCACGACTACTGCAGGAACTGTCACAATGGTGACGAGGAGGAGACAATGTCTCATCTTCTCTGTCACCGCCCAGCTCTTGCCATGAGGAGGTGGACTTACTTGATCCACCCTCTCTTTGACGACTTCTCCGACCGAAAGTCCGCCGACGTCAAAGCTCTCCTGCTGTTCCTAAACAGCTCCAAATGGTTCATGGATTAGTGGCTGGGGATGGGTCAACTCTTTTTCGGTATCACAATGGACCTTATTGTCTAAGTGTGTCCCACTACAGGACAGCCACTCTAACCTAACCTAGCCCAACCACAAGGGAGGTGCCTAGTTTAGTAACGAAGACTAACGCAAAAATAAATAAACGTGTCTATAGTTTCAAGAACCCCAGGAAGATTTAGCCCACCGAGCCCTTTTTCTTCAATCCGCTATTGATATACTCTATTTAAATCCGTAGTATTTTTGTAACAACGAGTGAACCTTGCCAATTCATTCATCGTAACAACCGATCTGTTGTTATAAACATGTCCATATAATCGATTCTGACTGTAACTAGTTTGTATATACTATAGAGTACCCTACAACCCTAAGGCAAAAAAACATACGGCTGTACTGTAATTGAAAATCAATTTTTTCTTTTATAGATTTATAGACACTTTTATTTATGTCTTTTTATTTTAAATAGAATATTTATTTTCATTTATAGATTACGTTTTTTTTAATCGGTTTATTTATGGAGGAAAAACTTGATCTTAATTCATAAAAAAAAAAACATGTGAGCAATAGAGATCCATCATTTAGGTCATTTTTCTCATTGATTAGATGCTTCTATTTGTTGCTTCTATAGAAATCAGGAGCGTAGATACCGCCGTATCAATCGTATCAATGATACTGGGAACTCGGGTTACAGACGCCTCTAACGTGTGTAAGCAAAAATTAGTAAAATGTTATGAACAATAAATTGCTTTGAGAACATGCTTAAAATCTGAAATTAAGAAAATGCATTCCATTAAGGAAGCCATGGAATTATTGGTGATAAAATTCAATAACAGCACTTTATATTCTTGGCCCTTCCAGATACAACCGCAACAGGTGAAAGAAGTTTTTCAAAATTAAAACTGATAAAAAATAACCTAAGGACTTCGAAACAATTCTACTTATTATTTGCCAATACCTTCATAAAATAAATCAACACATTATGATGGAACCGAAAAGGCTATCAGACTTGTCACTATATCTATAGAGGCAGAAATTTTAGAAAAACTTAAATCATCTTCAGCTATGATTTAATAAATAAATTTGCAGAAAAAAAAAGATAAAAGTATATATTTAATTTGAATTGTTTGGCTAGCTCAATTTCTGCTGGAAAGTGATAACTTATAATCAATAAATATTTAATTTAATTTAATGCAAACATTTGTTTCATTTGTGAGAAATCTTTATCCTTAATTTGGGTCCCCCAACTTATTTTGGTACAGGGCCCCGCCAAGGCGAGCTGCGCCACTGGTAGGAATTTTGTTTTTTTATATCAAAAGGCGGAAATTGGTGGAGAAAGTCAACTCTATCAAAACACTTTCTTAACATTAACTCCATTTTTAAGATAAGTTAACAGTTTCTTGAGGCTGTCAAAGGGTTCAAAGTCAATGTAAAACATTATATTTGGGTATAAAAAAAAGAAGTGAAAAAACGAAAAAGCACTTCTACGTTCTAGCCCAATTGGAATATGCTTTGCAGATGCGCAAAACTTGTGCAAATGTTGAAATGAGCGGTTTTTCTCCTACACTGAAAAAATATTAAAATAATGATAACCTCATCCCGAAGTTGGCCGTTTAATATTGAAATAAAGTAAAAATACTTACAGACAATTTTATAACGATTAAAACAAGTCCAGCTAAATATTTGTATTTACAATAGAATTGATTGAATTTAAAATATGAATTCATTGATACAAAATCACTGAAGTTAAATAAACAAAATCATTACTACTATGAAAGAGATTGATTTTAGTTTAATGTCATGCATTTTATTGATGGAAAGTAAAATTGTACTTAGTTGGAATACATAATCGTGTAAATAAAGCGAATCAATGAAATAAAAGAAAATTTCTTTGCGTTTGCCTTAAATAGAGGATTTGGTTATTATTACTAACTAACGGAATGTTTGAAATAAACTTATTGATCATTTTTATAATATAAACCATATTTTGTGGTATATATGTAACAAGCATCCTTAGAGCAATTGGTTAAGCTGTAGACTTAGGACACTAAAATTCACTACTTTAATAACATCGATGCCTAGTACATAACTCTATATATTGAATTTCAGCTCAATTAAATCAAAAGGTGTCGAGGGAAATGCCTAAAAGTAAAAAAGTAACGGGAAAATGATTGTTATACATGTAGAAAATCCCATAAATCGTGAAAAAAAGGGCGCTTTGCTGTGGTGCACATTGTCATTTTGGATTGAATCATCTGAAATTAATCTGCCGAAATATCTAATAAATCGCCTAAAGATATTACTTGGCGGGGGCGAGATTAAGGTAACTCAAGTTGCAACGATAACTCCAGCCGGAGAACTGAATTTGCAACTAAATAACTAAAAAAGGGTCTTCTAATATTATTAATAGATTTTTATTACGAGGGGCGCTAATTTTTGCAACTGCCTATGTTTGCCAAATTTTTTAATCCGCCTATGCAATACTGATTTGTTTAGCCTGAAATTTTAAGGAAATACTTTTGAAGTATTCTGCTTTCAGAAAATTCAGCACCTAAACTCGAAATTATTTTTTACAAAAGGCCAACTGTCTCAGTGGTCGAGCGGTCTAAGGCGTTAGTCTTTGACCGTTTGGCTACTGACTGGGAGGTTGCTTGGATAAGAACGAAGTAACCGATTCCACCCACATCATAAAATGTAATTGTTTATATACGGATGTAGTTAAATAAATAGTTATCAACAAATTTGGGTGGCTTCTGTTATAGGCATATGTAAGAGAAACGCAGGTTAAACCCCATTATTGTCATTAATTCCAACTGCGTATTCCCTCTTAACGTATTAATTCTTTACACGTAAAAGAAAAAGGAAAATCCACCTACTAACCTCAGTTTTTCTGCATTGAAAATGAGTTAGATGATTGAAATATATGCGTTACAAGGAATGAAATTGACAATATTACATCAATAAATTATTCGATCCAAATAATACATGCAATCAGAATGTTTTGTTTGTGTATGTGTACAGGAAGCAGGGTATTCTGTCTACATGTCCATTTTCAAACTTATCTGGATACCAGACCTAGTCGAGTAGTCACAGGTTAAAAACTATATAGATTACTAGTTGTTTTTTTTTTACTTCTGTCTACAAGCAAAACAATGGTTTTCCGTAACCATTTATGGATAGTTCTACAAACTAAGCAATATTCGGCGTCTCAGTAAAATTGTTTTAAAAAAAGTACCACAAACTATTTTATTATACCATGTATATGAAATATACTAAGATATACCAAGTTTAGTCACAAGTTTGCAACGCTTAAAAATATTGATACTATGAACAAAATTTTGGTAAATGTGTTTTGTAAATTTGGGTTTCTGTCTGTCTGTCGGGCGTCTGTCTGTCCGTCTGACATCACGATTACTCAAAAACGAAGAGATATCAAGCTGAAATTTTTATAGCGTGCTTAGGACGTAAAAAGTGAGTTCAAGTTCGTAAAAGAGCAACATAGGTCAATTTTTGTTTTGGGACCGTTTGATCCATCTTGTGAAACGTTAGAGATAGAACAAAAATTTAAACGTACAAAATGTTCCTTATAAAAAAATAAACAACTTTTGTTTGAAACATTTTTTCGTAAACATGACTGTTTACCCGTGGGAGCGCATATTATGCGCAAATTGTAGTATTATATGGATATATCAGCTATATGTGTGTGATATGTATGTATGTGTAATGTGGCAGAGTAATCAACGTCTATACATGGTATTTCAATAATTAACTCAGTCAATTGTTTCTTTTCACTTGTTTGGTATGTTATTTGGACCCCTAAGGGGACTGTGAGACTACGTTTCACTTATTACACAGGCAAACAAAGTTTTTTGCTTGCGAAACGTAGCGTCACATTTCCTGAGACGTCCAAATGACATACCAATAAAGCAGCTTAACATCACCTTTCGGCAGCTATTTGTACTACTTTCGAAAAATGTGGAATATTTTCTAAAATCTTTTTTATTTTGAAAATTTTTATGAGGCTCACCAGTTGAAGCTACTGACAAATTATCAACTGTCTATCTAATTTTGCCCCTCACGAGAAAACAATGATGTTAACGAAAAATTGTATCAAACAAAAGTTGTTTATTTTTCTAACGGTTAAACATAAGCAAATCATCATATCTCAAAACTATTAGACATACGAAGCTATGGGTTGGCTTCAATTGTTTCAAATTTAATGCTCATAGTTTTCAGTCAAAAACTCATAGTTGTTGAATTGAATTACAAAAACTAAAAAAGTCCAAAAATTTTGCAGTTTTTCATCGATTAAGCAGGTAGCACAATTTTTTTAGCTGTCCAAAAAACACTAATACTTGTTGAAAAACTTCTGAATGATTCAAGGCACATTGTACTCTGATTGTACTCTTATGGTGGAAATCCACTTTTATTTATTTTTTCCAGCAATGAATATTTAAGACTATTGTTAAAAAAATTGCAAAGTTTCGCATAACTGATATTCCCATATAAAACATATTATACAATTTGCGCTCTCACGGGTAAGCAGTGATGTTTACGAAAAAATTAATTATAATAATTAATTAAATTTTTGTTTTATCTCTAACGGTTAAATGATCCATGTTGCTCATTTACGAACTCGACTTCACTTTTTACGTCCTTAGCACGCTATAAAAATTTCAGCTTGACATCTCTTTTCGTTTTTGAGTTATCGTGTTGACAGACAGACGGATGGTCGGACAACCGGAAATGGACTAATTAGGTGATTTTATGAACACCTATACGAAAATTTTATGCGTAACATCAATATTTCTAAGCGTAACAAACTTAGGACTAAACTTAGTATACCTTGGTATATTTCATATACATGGTATAATAAATACTAGTTACAAGAAATTATGTTCTTAACAAGTAAACATTTTCTTGGTTCAAACAAATTTTTAAGCTGTCAAATACTTATATTCTTGATTTAAGTATTGAGATCGTTGGCTCAAGAAAAAATATTTACTCGTTATATATGCTTTTACTTCAATTCAGTAATTTTTATTTACTTTACTATACATGTACATAGACGCAACGTGAGTATTTAATACCAGATTTTTTTTTCTTCTAAATGTTATTCGTCTCTCTTGTAAATGATAAATATTTATCAGAAATTTTAAACGTATGCTGAAGATGATTAACTTGAATTAGTGTTTTAAAGTACTTTATTCAGCTTCTGTTTTCTTCACTAATATCACCACTATGAGATGACTCTATGAAGATGCTTGCGTAAAGTACATTTGGTCTAACATCTGGTTTGAAATTGTTATGAAGGGGCCAAAACACATACACACACGCACATAATAACACATTTCACGTTATATCTGCTACCGGATTATTTCAAGAATCGTTGTTTATAATCAATCTAGTCGGATTTTAAACGTACGATAAACTGTGAAGAAACTGTAAGATTTAAGTTAAATATTTTATAACTTTTTTAATCATAACCTCTACATAATCTAATATATATATAATGCTAATGTTCGTACGTGAGAACAGGGTTTTCTCTATGACCACCAACTCTAATCAATTTGCCGTTGGGGCGGTAACTACCCCTTGGTCTCCTGGTGAAATTAAGGGAGTTTGGTCGCGATGGGTGGTTGTAGGTGGCAAAAATGTGAAAAATATATATCTGTCCTTTTCTTACTCATGTGAACTTTCGGAAATTTTCAGAACAAATTTCTAGAATGATCTAGAAAGTTCTAAAATGTGAGTAACGGTCAAAATCGATTCGAAATTTTCTAGAAAATTGTAGAAAGTTCTAGAAATGATCTAGAAAGTTTGTTTAAACCAGCAACTATAATCACGATCAACTTGAAACTAACCGCAGACACGAATTTTCTGGGCCTTCTTCCGAAATTTTTAAATCTTTCAATTTCAACCAAGTTTAGTGTTTTTTCAAGGATTTTAACACATCCTTTTTTTCGTTACCTACACGTTGTTTTTGAATTTTATGAAATTTCTAACCCTTCTAAAACGTTCATGAGTTTCCCTCTCTCGCATGGGTGTGAAAACATGGGTTTGAATTTATCATAAAACTTATGGACATTTAAAATGCAATGGTCTGAAAAAGCAGTTGCACCAATATTTTTTAGTCGAATAGGTGCACTGTGTTATTTTATTCTTTCTTTGAATGTGCGGCCCGATTGCCTCACATTCGTAACGGGACATTCTGCACAATTAATTTGGTAATTACCTGATTTTTCTTTATCTAAAGTTTTTTGTTTATTATTTACTAATAATTTTAATACCCTTAAATTATTTGAAAATATAATGTTGTAATTGTATTTTTTTGAAAAAAGTCCCAATTTTCGATCCAAAACTTGTATACGGTAGAGAGGCCCAATTGTTTTCTTTGTTTGTATCATTTATACTATAACCAAAGTATAAATAATATATCAAATATTATATATTATTTTGATATTTTTATAAACTTACGAAAATAAAAACGTCAGTTTACTGTCTTACTAGAGTAATTATAAACGAACGACTCTTAACGATGATCCGGTGATATATCGAATAATATCGTATTGGGGATTTAGATGGTGCCTGCTTAGATGGATGGATCGCATATGTAGGAGGTAAAGTATTCGATTCGAATACTTTCAATCTGTAATTCTTGACTCTTATTTAACACTTAAGATACATTTTACAGGAGTGGATTTTATAATTTTCGTAACATTTTTATTATTTTGATACATAAACCTCATCCCTCATCCCTATATATTATAAATGTAAAAGTAAGGATGTTTCTTTGTTACGCTTTCACGCCAAACTGTACAGCAATATAGCTCATACATCAGAATAACACTGATTAAATTTAAAAAAATTAAATTTCATCTGACATTTACTACTTTCAATTTTTACTGAAATCTTTAATTTATGGTTCAAAATAATGATCACAGATGGAGCAGAATGATCATCATTTTAAACCATAAATTAAAGATTTCTATAAAAATTTAACAGTAAATGTCAAACAATTCATGGCAGCTCTGATATATTCAATGGATTATGACTATTTTACAATTTAAAAAACTGAAAACTATGTATGTCTTTTAGCTACGTAAAACAATCCCTTCAAGTGTCATGGAACGGGTATCAATGAGATCAAGAGAGCTAGAGGCTATAAAGCGGTGGTTTTTACTTTTAAGCCCAGTGAAGCGGGCGGGTATCAAGCTAGTTTCATTATAAATTTCAAAATCACTTTTGGTTTGTTTTTTGAAAAATCTCGATTTTTTCTCAACAATTTGATGCGTGTTTCAAAGCTGTACGATTTTTAGTTGTGAAGTTATGAGCGATTTTATATGAGGTGATGAAATATGACCTACAATTCAAATACAAATCACTGACCCCTCAATCACACTGAAGAATTGACTCCTCGTCAGTAGATTAATATGGGAGCCGGTGGAAAATGTTTGCCTGAGTGTATATACATTCGAAGTCATCATGTGTATATACATTCGATTTACCCCCATAGGGTGGGATAGAAGTACCCTACTTTCGGACGCATCATTCTCTTTACTTTACATTTAAAGAAACTTTTGCATTTGATTTTATGAACAATTCCCAGCATTTTTTGATTCTTGACATTTTTTATCTAGCCTAGTTTGAAAATAAAACCGATTTAGGTATGTCAAAATACACGCTACGATTAACGGAAAAAAATTATTCATGTTCAAAGTCAGAAATTTTTTTGTGAGTTTCTTTTTGTAACAAGTTTTTGCAAATTGTTTTTAATAGTGCCTCCTCTTTTTCAAGAGATATCAAGCTGAAATTTTTTTAGCGTGCTAAGAACGTCAAAAATGAAGTCGAGTTCGTAAATGAGCAACACAGGTCAGTTTCGTCTTGGACCATCTTTTGAACCGTTACAAGTAGAAAAAAAATTTAAATGTAAAAAATGTTCCTTGCACATAAATAAATAACTTTTGTTTGAAATATTTTGTCGTAACATCACTGTTTACCCGTGAGGGCGCAAATTAGGTTAAAAACACAAACTAATACTGGTATTACACTCATTTTTGTCTCACTCGAAATTTCTCGAGTAAATATAACTACCCGGGCCAGGATCAGGTTTTAATAGATGCCGTTATAATCAGTTGTGCCTGTACTATTATAACGGATGCCCCCGTTACAGGATGTGCCTGTATTATTATAACTTTTGTATAACTTTGAAAAAAAACCGATTTCTGTATATGAGGTATTTTTATTCAATTTGGCCCTTTGCAATTTATTACTACTTTACTACTGTGTAGACAAAAAAATGCCCTTTTTGCTGCGTTTTGGCCCAAACAGTTACTTTTTGATTATGCAATGAGCGTTGTGGTTTCCCAAATGCAATTTTGCTAATTAACACGACCCAGTGTGAAATGGGTCTCGCCGGCATCAATAATTTGCCTCCAATTACAGGTTCAGTGTCAACCATTCGAGCGAATGATGTGTGGCGACGATACGACTCTTTTGGGTTCTGTTCAACGCTCTTTTCGACCGCCTCATAATTAAAACTGTACTAAATTGACGTTTCAAAAGCATGCCTAATCAACTCAATTGATTGACTGTCAAAGTTATTCAATATTTACATACCGGTATAAAAGATGGCGCATCCTGTATTACTTATCATATACTATCAATGAAAAATAATTCCCATGACCATTGACCACTTTTGATATCGACTCAGAATACTCCCACACCATATTGATTCTTAAATTGATAGCAAATGTATTCCTAGAATCTATATAAACCATTTTCGAGGTTTCGTTTGTCTCTAGCGCATCCTTTGTATGATAAATAGATTTGGAGTAATATTATTTGATCCAGTATAACATTTTGATTTGATATTCTGAAATTACAGAGATAATTACGATTAGATCCAAAAATTACAGCTCTGTTTGGTTAATCTGATCAAATGATATCGACGTTGAACGTACGAGTATAGTCAATGGATAGAATTGCTAGCTTATGGTATAGTATATACAATACAGAAAGGACTCTTTTAATTATAATAGGGTACTTTCGGTAGTGTAAAATAAATTATGAAATTTGAAAGAAGTTAAAATTTATGTAAAAATATACTAAAAAATTTTCTGATTTCGAGTCATAAAAGCACATTTTTCTTTTATAATATTAAAATTAAAAATCGTAATTTTTAAACTGTATATCACGTGACCTAAAACGCGGGCCAGCCCTGATGTGATGTCATATCGGTATGACCCATAGACTATCAGTTAGTTCAGTGTAGACAGCTGGGTATAATATATCCGTAGATAATAAATATATATAGGTATTTATTATAATTAGTTGTCTATGAATATATCTGTCAAGCTTGTCTGTGTAATTTCGTATAATGATACCGATATTACGTCACCAAATTGGATGCCCGTGTTTTTGACAGTTTAAAAAAGGTTTAAAATTTAATTGAAGTTTTTAGCAAGAAAGCGTGTGTATTTTTCCGAAATAAATTTTTGGTGGCTTTTTATTAGCAAAATCAACATTTTGAAGTACTTTTTCAAATATAGTAGAATACCCTATTCTATTGACAACTGTCCAATTTGGTCATGACGTCTGGTGGTTTAAATTCTTTAACTATAATAAAGTTGCATGGGTTGCTGTCAATGCATAGGATTCGTTCTATAATTATAATTAAACACAATTTATTATTGTCAAATTTAAATGTAAATAGTCTTGACAGATTACTCGAACTCATTCTACAGCTAGATATATCTGTGTAAGTTAACTCTAGTAGCTCAGTTGGTTAGGGTGTAACCAAATACGTTCGCGGTATGCCTAGGGTAGCGGGTTCGACTCCCGCCGTCACATCAAAAATAAATTTAATTAATGGTTGCGATGAGCTGGTGTAGTGCCGGAATGCATGAAGGAGGTGCACTCAGCCTCTGAAAATAATTGAGGAGCAGAGAAATGTATTTATCAGTGGAAAAGGTGGTTAAACACATATATGGTATCACAATGGGCTCTATAGCCTAAATGTGTCCTTCGTTGACAGCCAATATAACCTAACCTAACCAAAGTCTGCTAAAAATTTAGATATTCTATTTTATAGTTTCCCTAAATTGGTGTGTTGTGCAAGTTGAAAGTATATTTGGCAATTTTGAAAAATTAGACAAATTAAAAGCATGGAATGCTTTTAATCTATACACGTTTTCAATGCCAAGAAGGCATGAATGTAAGAGCAGGGTAGATTTAGGGTTGAAATTATTTTTTATCTTATTTTCAACTTTGAAGATGAATTTTGTTAGAACTTCATGAATATAGATGAAAAATAAGAACACAATTTTTCGATATGTGCCTTGGTTTTCGAAATATGGAGAGCTGAATAATTTTCAATTTTCAGTATTTTGAAAATAACGCCAGATATAGAAAAATTGTATTCTTACTTTTCGTCTTATATCGTCAAGTTATAATATAATTTATCATCAAAATTTGTGCCCCCACTACCGTGCTCATACATCCTTAAGAATTTAAATTATATTTAAATATGATTGGAGTCCGTACAAACTTAAATACGTTCTTTTAATAAAAAGACTATTTCTCGCCATTATCCCAAGTATTTATCTCGAAAACAAATTAGGAGTGATATCCTGTACGTATGCTGATAATGTGTGTTGTGTATTGTAGAACAGAGTATGTCCATGATGGTACGTACACACAATATACTACTCTGATGATGATAAGTATCAGACCAAATGCGCTATCTCACCTTTATGCATGTATTCAGGCAGTCAGTTAATGTTATACGATGGAAAACAATATCGTTTAAAGTTATCGAAGGATGTGTATACTTCACCTCATCAGGATACTTCATATATATCAGGGTTTCCCACTATTTTTACTTTAGTACTTTGTACATTCTTCGGTTTTCAATGTGAATTCTAAACCAGGAACCACTGAGAAAATACACTGAGAAAACAAAGATATTTTGAGTCAAATGATTTTCTGTTGTCTCAACTGCCCGCGGAGTTGAATACGGCGAAGCCCGCATAGACGCTTACTCATTTCCTTGACGCGGTTGGCAGGCCAATATTGTCAATTCCGTAAGGAATTGACATACGTCACTAGCAGGTCATGCTAATCATTATTAATTTAGTTTGATTATTATTATTATTGATTGCAAAAAAATATATTTTTTTCAATTTAAGATGTGTTCAATTAAAACTGTTTACTTTTGCAACAGTATAAAAAAATTGTTTATCGGCCATTTTTAGCTTTGGCTAAGAAGCGCAAGCTTTTGAGGTAAATTCGATTCGATTTGAATATCAACTATCTGAGTTCTATATTACATTTATTTCCAAGAAGAGAGTCAACCCTGAAAAGTATACACATAAATACAGTTTGTTTATGGATTGGTTTACCTATCTTTTCTATATCATTATAAAATGGTAACGAATTTTTCCTATGTGCGTGCATCACTGGAAAACGATTAAAGTTAGCAGGATTTAATTTCTATATAACCACTCTATCACAAATACTACTTACTCTTACGGATACTACTTACTCTCAATTTACCGTGTCATTCAATTTATGTTTACTGTATTTCTTAGTGCAATTTAGTAAAGATTATTTTACAGTGTTTTGTTAGTCCTCTCTATATAAACAAATGCGTGCCTACACTTACTAACTGACTTTCAGTGCTCTGTGGATGGATGAATTTTTAATTTTTCCAATAACAATATCTCGTAAATTAGGCCTGGGAGCGAAATTTGTTCAAACGAAATTTGATCGAAAACACAATTCGAACAAATTCGAGCGAAAACATAATGATTCAGTCAAATTATATATGAAAAGGACGAACCTTGCATCAAATCAAGTATTTTTGTTTTTTTTGACATGTGGTTTTCAAAGTAAAAGCAATGATAAATTTAAGTTCTCGACCTCGGCAAACGACCGGATCGTGTCATAAAATAAGAAACACCACCAAAATTTTGACGTTATTTCAGTTGTTGCCGACTTTGACCTGGAAAGATTGGTTTTTCATCAAAAATTGACATTCATTTTTAAAGAAGAATTAATTTTTAAATTTGCAACAATTTGAGATAAGACTGGCTTTTATACGTCGAATAGTTTCGGAGATACAGCTTTTTAAATATTTCATCTTGTAAACCGTTAAAGAAGAAAGTTTAAATGTAAAAAAATGTTTCTAATAAAAAAATAATTTCTTATTATCAACTTTTAGATTAGGAACACTTGTTTGTAAACATCAATGGTTTTCGAAAATTTTTAAAATCTTCGAAAATTTGTTTCTTACAACTTTATTTTTTTGTTTTTTCAGAATGTTTCAAAACCACTTTACAGTTTTGGAGAAAATGGACACCAAAATGTTGTCCTAATTTTCGCATTCACGGGTAAACAGTGATGTCAACGTAAAAAGATTTCAAATAAAAGTTTTTTAACGGTTTATTAGATATCTCTAACGGTCTACAAGATAAAATTTTGCGAAAAATCGTGTAACTTGAAAAAATAGACAAACTTTGAAAAGCTGTATCTCCAAAACTATCGGTCTTTTAAAAACTTGATTTCAAATTGTTGAAAATTTAACCTTCTTTAAAAATATATACTACAGTTTTTGATGAAAAACCAGTCCTTCCAGTTCAAAATCCGCATAAACTGAATTAACGTCTTAATTTTTTAAGTTTTTCCTATTTTTCGGCACGATCCGGTCGTTTTCCGTGCCTTTACACTGCAAACAACATATCACAAAAACAAAAATACCTGAGTTGATACAAGATTCAATGTTTAATTTGATTGAACTATAATGATTTTTATAAATATTATCAAAGATAATAAATGAGAACTCTAGGATATTTCGAAATAAATTTCGATTTCTGCTCCAATTTCCTACATCAGTTTTTTGTATTTTATAAATACGTATTTCGACTACCAAGTAGTCATCATCAGTATCAATTAGTTAATCAAAAATACTCTTATATTACTCGTTGCTAATTTGATGGCGGACTGCAGATTGATGTTTTCGTGTGTCATTGATGTCAGCCAATCGGCTTCATTCAGTTACTAGTGCTTAGCCAATGAGCATGATCCTTCTGCACAAGGACATTCAAGTATTTTTTGACGTTTAAATTTTGACGTTTAAAATAATAAATTTTTGTTTTCACAAAGTATTAACAATTTTAAAAATTCAACCTTGATTTTGCAGTTTTTATTAAATCCGAATTTGGAATAGGTCCCTTGTCCAAGTTCATTGTTTCATTACCCAGTTTTTGAATGTACATGTACACAATCGTTGCGAATTAGACGCTTATGAAAGTATCTACATTCAAAAACAGGGTAATGAGACAAGGACCTCGGACAAGGGACTTATTCCAAATTCGGATTTAATAAAAAAATTTTAGTTTGATTTGTAATTTTTTATTTTAAGCGTCAAAATTTAAACGTCAAATAATACTCTAATGTCCTTGCGCAGAAGGATCATACTCATTGAAGTAGGTGCGGGCAACGGCTAGTCTAGTAATATATATGTCAATAAAACGTGAAACATATTGTATACAAAACAATCTCTATTAAATGTTTCCATCTTGACTATAATATACAAAACAAAACCTCAACGAACCTCATCAAACTACTGTTCTAACATATGGATGTACAAGTATATAATATGTAGGTATGTGTAATGTGTATATCATATATGTTGTGTAGGGGAGAAGGAAGACGCAGGCAAACAGCCCTTGAACGGAAATCCGGCGTGAATTCACATTGCTGCGTCTGTTCGTTGTTCAATAGATTGAAATAAAAGATATACCTCATTTCCCTCACAGCGTATGTGAAAGGTGCTTTAAACATCTACGTCATACCTTTACTTTATTACTATACGTATGTTAGTGGGTACATATACAGGGTGTAAAAAAATACCGCTATTCGGAAAATAATGGTTTTAGAAAAAATATGTTAAGGTAGTATGGGTCGTCAACAGACCATCTTTTTTCAAAATTTTAAATATCGCAAAAAATTTAATACACGCATTACCATAATTTATCATAATAATTAAACTGATTTTATAACAATTAATAATACACAAAAAACTATTACAAAAAAAAAAAATTGTATTTTGACCATTTATTTTTTAAAATTCCTATATTATCGACATATTATAACTCTAGAAATCTTCTGTATCATAATGAAAATAATAGATTTGGCAACGTTACAACGGTTTAAAGCGCCGAGTTATGGTTCCTTAAAATTTTCGGAGTCGATTGTCTATTTTATAAAAACAATTTTTTGTGACATGTTAATTAAACTTGTCAACCGATGTCAACGACATCTGTTAATGATTTTTAAAGTTATCATACTCATAATGAAACATACGGAAATTACAATGTGAATTAGGATTAATCGTTAATATTTTTTGATAATGATCGATAACATGTATTTTATATATATATATATATATAAATTATTTAAAATTTAAGCTGTTTTTTTGGTGCATTATTATGTGAACACAGTTTTTTGGAAATATGAGAATGTTGGTCTTGTATAAAGAATAACGCACGAGATCCCATTGAGTCAATGTAAAAACGATTTTTAATTTTCAATATTTCATTAAAAAATTCGATAAGGCATCCTCAAACTTAAATAAAACATTGTTTAGATGCTTAGATGCCTAATATAGTAAAAGCGTAACTGTTCTAAGTTTATTTTTATATTTTACCCATATTACCTTAAATACAAAAATTGAAGTGCTTAAATATTTGTACTAGGTGATGACCTTGAAGTCGATTTTCATGGTTATTTTGTACCTAACCCGTCAACACTTGCGTTATGAGAATTTTGCTCTCGTTCGATTTAGGTATTTTTTTCGATTTTGAATCGACTTCAATAGTCTTGGCAAAATCCTTCATTGAGCATGCTTAATTTTCGGTTGGAAAATTTTTGCACTATCCCGTTTAAAACAGGTACCTGCACTTTAACGTACAAGAGTATGTTTTAAACGGAATTCTGTATGCGATTCATGCGAAAATTAAGCATGCTCAATGACGGATTTTGCCAGCACTACAAGGTGATCAGCTATTGTAACTCTCAACTTTTGTATTTGTCTCATTTTTTTTTCTTAAACTATTATTTTCCGTATAATTCTGCGGTACCGGTATTTTTTACACCCTGTATGCATGTAATAGGTTGTGTGAAAAATTTTAACCTTTTATCGTTGCGTTGTTACGTATTTGTTTCAAGTTTGTGCGCTTAATTTACGCGGATGATAATTTTTTATTATAAGTAATTAATTTAAATTATTAACGAATCGAAGATTAAACAATAATTTTTATATTCAGTCTTATGAAACGAAATTTTTTTTATTGATTTGAAAATTATTATTGAGTACAAAATCATTATCCTACAGGAAAGAAATAATTATTAATCTAATTGTGTATACTCAAGCTTTTTGTCATTAGAAAAAATAAAGATTGACAGATTTCCAAAAGAAGGAGTATAAATATTTTTTGACGTTTGCATATAAATTTTGGAATTTAAATATACAATAAATTAACCTAAAACTGAAGTTTATGAAGTGAAAATTTATTTTCTATTTTTGTGCAATATTTAAAGCAATTCTTTAAAAAATTTTTTTACATTATATATTTTAGCTAAATAAGCAAGACAAAATAAAAAAATTCTAGCTACATAATATATTTTTTGTAAATTATATGTTTATTAAGGTGCTGAAGCCCTATTAGCTCAGTTGCTTAAGGCGCAACCAATTACGTCCGCGATATGCTTAGGGTAGCGGATTCGATTCCCGCCGTCCCAACAAAATTAATTTAATTAATAGTTGTGATGGGCTGGTGTAGTGCATGGTATATGCATGAAGGAGGTGCATTCAGCCTCTGAAATTGAGGAGTTGATAAATGAAATTATCAGCGGAAAGGTGGTAAAACACTTATCTGGTATTACCATGGGCTCTTAAGCCTAAGTGTGTCCTTCGTGGATAGCCAATATAACCTAACCTAACCTTGGGTGCTGAAAACTAAAATAAAAATATCCATTTTCTTCTATCACGTTAAAATTTTTTGCAAAATTCATTGAAAAAGTCAAGAATTCGGTTAATTGAAGGTGTTCATAGGGATGATACTAACCGCTAATAAAAATCGGTACTATCCCCTGTATTTTCCCAAGTTTATAACGTTTTAAAATATTGATGCTACGAACTAAATATTGGTATAGGTGTTCATAAAATCAGCTTAATAAAGTCCATTTTCGGTTGTCTGTCTGTCCGCCTGTAATCACAATAACTAAAAAACGAAAAGAGATATCAAGCTAAAATTTTTATAGAGTGCTTAGGACGCAAAAAGTGAGTTTTGAGTTTGAACAATATAGGTCAATTGGATCTTGGAAATGAGGGATAAAACGACATCTTCTCTAAATACAGTGGAACTTGGTTAAGTGACACATCAAAGAACCTGCAAATTTGTGTCACTTATAGAGGTATTCTACTTATCCAGTGTCTCAAATATCCAGGTATAAATAAATATCTGTCCCGTATACAAAGAGTTCCATTAATAGAGGTCACAATACAGGTTATTTCAGTTATAGAGACGTGTGATTATTAAATAAACTAACGTATTATTAATATCATCCCTGCAAAAATTAATAATACCGAGCCTTCGCTCGAAACTTGACCTTTTCTTTACTCATCGGTCCACTTAAGGAACGCTTTTGTTACGGACTTTGACCCATGTTAGCAAACACTTCAATTTCATGATTTTCTGTTAAACGTACACGTTTTAGTTTTCTTTGTCTTTCCGAACATTGTGATTGAATTTTATCGTTATTCTGAATTATTCTACATAAAGTAGATTTTGGCACATTAAATTCGACACAGACTTCATCGCATGTTTTCCCACTTTCATAAACGGGTAGTAACTTCAGTTTTTCACGTACTGATAACAATTTGAGCTCTCATTTTGGCATTTTTTTAAATAAACACCCGTATGATAGTAAAGCAAAACTAAAACTGAAGGTCATTGAGGCTCAAAATTAGTTAAGTGCGGAATTTACGGCTAGAATAAGAATAAGTATGTAAACAAACAAAGCGATGTTATCTCAGTTCTCACTTGGAGAGAATTGTATATAAAATTAGCTCGCTGTCTCAGTTATAGAGGTAACTATGACGATAAAATCGAAAGAACGAATCCCAGGTATATCCCTTGCTTCGTTCCACTAACAGAGGTAATTCAGTGCCAAAGTGCTGAGACCTCAGCATAAGTTCCAGCTATGGAGGTTTCTCACTTATCTAGGTCCCACTTTAGCAATTTCCACTGTAGTAGTTGTAAAGAGAAAAAATATAGGCCTCATCTGTGCACATATAATGGCAAGCAGCAGATAGATAAATTGAACAACGTCCTTTGTATAATTCTCCTGGATAAAACTAAATATTCGTCAAAAAATAATCGTTAGGCACAATTTAAGCTCAAAGCATCCCTAGTGTGTACATTTGCATATATCTATTTTTTTGCAAAGTTACTTTACAAATCCTTAAAAATGTCTTGTAAATAGTAGGTATTCCAACCTTTTACATGTTAAATATCGACAACTTTGAAAATTTATATCTGCTAACAGAGATGATCAATGCTTCTACAATTTTTTCTAGTTCGATGTAGTTAGAAATACCTAAAATGTAATTTATTTCGAGCCGTGTGTCTTCGGAGCGGTACAACTTCCGTTCCAATAAAGATTTATCTCTGAAATTTTATTATACAATTAATAAGTAAATGATAAAAGCTTCAAAGTTCTATCTTTTTATTGGGCGTCAAAAAAAAAAAATTCTTAAAAAATTTGCTGTCACACCGGGAAACCCCCTTAAAATCAAAAGGTCATTGTCATTTCGTAATAGACTAAAAGTAATGTTGTACCGATTTAATAAAAAATCGTCAGCTTTACGCCCAAAGATGACGAATTTTTATCTACTATCCAAACAAAGACGATCCCATAATATAAGAATATAAAGTTTTCTTATTGCATAAAGAAAAATTTCAATTAATTTTAAAGGATATGCTCACACAAACAATCTACTTCTTGTGTTTAGGTTGGCGGTTGTGGATGTATGATATGTATAATGAATGTACAGTCAAGATAGATTATAGCGACCTTGAAGGAACCTATAATTATAGCCGTTATATCCGATAGAATACATTTATATATATACTAGAATGATACCCGCCGACTTCACTGGATATTCTGTTAAAGAATGTTTATCGATAATTTGAAGTAAATTGGAACTACCAATCAAGAAAGTACCATGGAATCAAGTTGTCCCATACAAAATTTACCCCCATTTGTCATCCCCTTAGGGGTAGAATTTCGAATACACCCTCCAAGTTTCAGGTCACTGCGATGAGAGGCTTAGGCTGTGCGTTCATCCGTCAGTCAGTCATTCAGAACAAAGCATTTTACATATATAGAGGTCATTCTACGAAAAGAGATATTTTTCCATATAACATGATCCACGACCACCGCGATCAAAATTTTAGAATTTTAATTTATTTATACAGAGGAACTTGGTTAAGTGGAACCGGGATAAGTGTGAAACCATAACTGGAACTCAGCAAACCTCCTTATCTGGGATTCATTCTTTGGATTTGATCGTCATAGTTTCTTTTATAATTGAGACAGCGAGAGAATTTTATATGCATTAACCTCTGTAACTGAGATAACATTGTTTAGTTTGTTCACGTACTTATTCTTATTCTACCCGTCAATTCCGCATTTAACTAATTTTGAGCCTGAATGGCCTTCAGTTTTAGTTTTGGATTTACTATCATACGGATGTTTATTTGAAAAATGCCGAAACGGAGGCTCAAATCGTTATTAGTACGTGAAAAACTGAAGTTAATATCTGTTTATGAAAGTGGGAAGACACGCGATGAAGTCTGTGATGAAATTAATGTGCCAAAATCTTCTATTTGTAGATTAATTCAAAATAAACATAAAATTCAATCACAATATTCTGAAGGACAAGGAAAACTAAAACGTGTATGTTTCTCAGAATATCCAGTGCTTGCTAACATGGGTCAAGCAACTTCTTACCAAAAGCGTTCCTATAATATAATAGGGTTTAACCTCCGTTTCTCTGACATATACGCCTATAACAGAGGCCGCCCGCATCATTATTTGTTAATCTTTATCTATCATTTACAAACATATTTTACAGTTAAATTTTGATGTGGGTGGAGTCGGTTACTACGTTCTTATCCAAGCGACGACAATTCTACCGCCCCTATTAATTATATATTGTTCACACTGCCGCTGCCTGGATTCGAACTCGCAACCTAAGTCTAAGTGGACAAACGATCGGAGACTAGCGCTTTAGACCGCTCGCCCATTTAGGCGTTCCTATAAGTGAAACGATTATTAAAGAAAAGGCACAAGATTTTGCGCGAAGGATCGGTATTCATAATTTTTTACTAAACAATATGCCAGGGCTTACAAGAAGGTAATTTAAATTTTGGAATGATATAAGAAAAATTTCAGTGCGATGATTATTTCAGATGATACATAATTTTAAATCCAGAAGGGCCAATTTTGATTGAGTGATTATTGGCGTAAAACTAATTTTTTCTGACTCCTCTTAAATATTCATTGGTGCAAAAAAATATTTATAAATAAAAGCGGTTTTCGTGATCAGAATAGTTAAAGTTACATTTGAATTTCAAGCACTGCGATTATACCCTTTACTCTATCGATTTTAAATTTGGATATGTTATAGGTACTCATATTTTACCTGCCCTTGTTTTATTTTTCGAAAAACTTATTAATATTCACAATTTTCATTGTTCACACTTAGGTAATTTTTCGTATTCCACTGTACCTGGATGTGAACAATGAAAATTGGGAAAATTAATAGGATTTTCAAAAAATAAAAGTACCAGGGCAGGTAGAACATGGGTACTTATAACATATCCCAAATCGATAAAGTAAATGGTATAATCGCAGTGCTTGAAATTCAAATGTAACTTTAACCATTCTTATCTGGAAAACCGCTTTTATTTATCAATTTTTTTTCCACCAGTGAATATGTAAGGAGGGTCTTAAAAAAATTATAAAGTTTCATGCCAATCAAATAATGATTTCGCGCCATTGAAAAATGTGTATAGAAGCGTCTTAATATTTGTTTTCAGTTTACAATAACAATTATAATGGGGTTAAACCTCCGTTTCTCTGACATATACGCCTATAACAGAGCCCATCCACATCATTATTTGTTAATTTATTTATTTAATTACAAACATATTTACAATTACATTTTGATGTGGGTGGAGTCGGTTGCTTCGTTCTTATCATGAAGGCTATATAGAAGGAAGACGATCGCTACGTGTTAAAGCATTAGCGCGTCTGTCCCTGAAAATTTGTAGAATTTATAGTTCATTTTTCAGCCACCAGCCGCGCTGTCATCATTAAGTAGTATCTGCGAAGTTAGCTGTTTATGAGTACAAGTAGATGAAGTTAGTTGCATAATGTACAAATTGATATATCATTTAAAATTAGCGCACAACAGCCCGCTTTTATTGATACTACTTAGCGATCGCAGCGCCTCACTTATTTTATCCATATTTCGGGGACAATATTTTCTAAAGTGATCGTTCTCCTTCTTTATAACCTTCATGGTTCTTATCCAAGCGACGACAATGTGATCAATTCTACCGCCTTCATTAATCACAATTGTTCACACTTCCGCTGTCTGGATTCGAACCCGCAACCTAAGTCTAAATGGACAGCCAAAGACAAACGCCTTAGACCGCTCGACCATTTAGACTTTTTTTCAGTTTCAGTTTATTTGATTTATATTTTATCAATTTGTCGTAATAACCGATTCATCGCTATAAACTTGTGTCGTTATAATAAATTTGGACTGTACAAACACACTCCTCACATCGTATTCGTATCACATCGTCATTGAAGCTCTAGCTAGTAGTGCCCTTGTTAACAAAGATCATATTTCCTGTTGTACCCTAAAGCTAATATTGAAAGCTTTTACTTTCAATTTTAACATAAATTCCGTTAGTGATGATGATTAAAGCTGTAGGCTACCACATTTGATTGCGTTGCGTCGCACAGCGTACCCTAATTAGCATTGTAGGCGAAATATTTATCATATTTGTGTTGTTTATGGTATAGAATTTGTGTTGTTGTTTTTTTTTTTATAATAAATTGTTTTAGTATTAAACTAATGCTCTTCTTTAATTAATTTTATATTCGTAGCTGTATACAGTGTTCCGTAGTTACCGTATTAGGTCAATCCAGTGATAGTAACCCGTCGGTACTCGCGTTACATGAGCATTTTGCTCACGCTCGATTTAAAACATAAATAACTTTTATTTTCCAAATGGTAAATTGAAAAAAAAATTAAAATAATGACTACCTCATTCCGAAGTTGGCCGTTTTATATTGAAATAAAGTAAAAATACTTTCACACAATTTCCTAATTATTGGAACAGGTACAGCTAAATATTTGTATTTACAAAATAATGGAATTGAATTTAAAATATGAATTCATTGATACAAAATCACTGAGGTTAAATAAACAAAATCATTACTTCTATGAAAGAGCTTGATTTAAGTTTAAAATCATGCATTTTATTGATGGAAAATAAAATTGTGCTTTATTGGAATATATAATCGTCTAAATAAAGCGAATCGATGAATTAAATAAAATTTTTTTGCGTTAGCTTTAAATAGGGTATTTGGTAATTATGATCGCATATCTATCATGTCTAGTTTATGAAGATTGTTGTTACTAACTTACAGAAAGTTTGAAATAAAATTATTGATCATTTTTATAATATATAGCATATTTTTATAATATATACATACAAATATCGGTCTTAATTTTTCTCAATTGTTAATATCCCCAAAAGCTATGCAAAATTGCATGTTTCTGTACCCTATTATTTTGTCCGTCATAACTTCCTGTTGTGATATTTTTCGTTAAGTACACCGTTTTCGAGATTTTAATAATTTCATGTTAGGAAAAGCCATTTTCAAAGATGAAACACAATGAAAATTATGAAACATTTGTGCTTCAAAATCAAATCTTTATTTTATCTTTGAACATACCTTAATAAATGTATAGACAGTGTTGATTACTCTGTCACAATAAACATACATACACGTCACACATATATAACTGATATACCCATATAATATATACTATAAAATTTGCGTCCTCGTGGGTAAACAGTGGTGTTTACAAAAAAATGATTCAAACAAAAGTTGTTTAACATTTTTTACATTCTTTAATTATATTTTTTAATAATATGTTTTCTAATTATATTCTTAATTTTTTTTTCAGGTATGTTGATTGAAACTTAGCTTTCGATATAGTGTTCATGCT